>NC_091773.1:70848118-72048118 GCF_029378745.1 Bos indicus
TCTAAACGGGATGAATAATCTTGCGGATACAGAGAATGTCGGAAAACCTGTTGCAATGATAAAACAATGTTATACATTAGATAACTAAACTGGAAATCTAGAAAGTCACATTCCCTTTAGTTCAGAATTTGTTTAAGCAACTCCCCTCCCCAATCCTGCCCTGGAGACATTATTTAATTTATTGTAAATTTAAAACAAATATTAAAAAAATATTTTACATTGAAAAGATGTAAGCTAGAAAATTCTACTGAACCACGTAAAATGATGGGTCCTGAAACAGTCACTTAAGAGCTCTTACTTGTGAAACGTGAAAAGTTCCTGCCTTCAAAGAGCATGCAAGCCAGTGAGACAGTAAGTCACACCTTTGATTCTTTCTGTTCTGCCTATCCTCAACTCAACAGTTTAAATTCACTACAGTGCTGTCCCAGTATATCACAGAAGAGTCAATGGAGCCATTCTATGAAATTCCAATCTCAGTAGCATCTGGAATGCCATTGCTTGTCAGTTCTTTTTCCTGAAAGTAGTAGGTCCAACTATTACTGCACTCTTAAGCTTCCTTATCTTTTATACCACTTTGTAACGTAAAACAGGCAAGTCTATCAAATGTGAATTTCTTCATATTCCCTCATTTTCCCCTCAACTCTTTATGCTATCATTTTGCTTTTTAAAAGCAAGTGTGATTATGACTCTCCAACAGTGCATTTTCCCCTTAGCTAAAACTTCAAACCAACAAACAAAAGCTTGCTCTTTTTTCTGCTTTTTTTTAAACATTAAAGAAGTACAGCATATAAAAGCAATCAAGGGATGAAACTTAACAAAAGAGGTTAAGACTTGTGTTTTAGGGCAATTCAGGCATATTGATAATTAGGTTATTTAACAGTTTTACTGAAGACCCAATTATATTTTGGTGCTAGACGTGGACCCTGCCATCCTGGTATGATATCAAAAGTGGATGACTGAAGTCACTGGTATTTGGAAGAAATACATTTTTGTTAAAACAACGTTCTTTGGATTTTCTAACAAAGATAAAAGTGGGAAATGGAAGATAATATACCACCCTTGGGATAAAAGTCTAAACCAGTTAAATATTAATCTATTGCAAAAGAACGTATTTACAGGAGTATTTATTGGCAATACTGCATTTTCCAATATGTGGTCCAAGATCTTTTCTAGGAGTGAGTCTTAAGATCTGAATATGCTCTGAACTGAATGTACAGAGGTGATCTTTTGAAGGGGAATATGATAGTACTTTTAAT
Source organism: Bos indicus (assembly GCF_029378745.1). NCBI lineage: Eukaryota > Metazoa > Chordata > Mammalia > Artiodactyla > Bovidae > Bos > Bos indicus. The sequence continues at coordinate 70,849,375 of NC_091773.1, forward strand.
GTGAAGAACAAATCAGTTAAGATGGTTTCTGATATAACTGGATGTAAAATACTAGCTGCTATCTGAATAAATCAGCAATTCTCATGTAGTAAGGACTACTACCTAAGAATAGGAAATTATTTCTCTGTCCCTCTCTGCATCTTTTCTCTACTTGTTTCCAAGAGACTTTGTATTTAAAGGGTCCTTCCTCTCCTTAGTAGCTGATGTAATTTTACTTTGGCTTATCCCACACAACTCTTCCCCAGACTGCTTTCCTCTCCTTTCCACAAGTTACGGTATCATAATGCATTATACCTCAGGACCTTTGTATAACTATCTGTACTCTGCCTGAAACTGTAGACAGGGATTCGACATATCCCTCAAACTATCCCTCAAACTTCTGATTAAGAGATCATTCTTTGATTCTCCAGATAGGATCCTCCCATCACATACACTCATTTGCACAACAGTATGTTATCTCTCTTATTTTTTCCTTCATATTATGAAACATCTTTTTTTAATGCCTGAACTCCTTTTTTAAGTTTCTACTTTTTGACAACTTGGACCAACTCTATAGTGCTGAAGCCTCAGCACTCAGAACTGTCTGGCATATAACAGATGCTCAGTAAACAGTTGACGAATGTACATAAGTGTCTCCATTTTAGAGATAAGCAATGAAGTGTGAAGAAATTAACTTGCTCAGTAGTGCCCCATTGGAAAAAGTGGGGAAGTTGATACTCAAAAACACATCTAGACAACAATGAGATTTTGAGTGTTTATGGATCTCTCCTACAAGCTACCTAGCTAGCTGATGAAGAATAGTGTTAAGAGAAGTGGTAAAGGAAATGCTGTGACAAAAAAAGATACCTAGGACCTATGGAACGAGAAAGAAAATCTTTGGGTCCAGAGGGCTTGAGGAACTTGAAAGTGCATTAAGTCAAGGGTGTTACAAAGTGGAGAATGAAAATACTTGTAATGGGAACTTTAACCTTATAGGGAAAGTGGGGGATCAATTTTAAACCTGCCACTCAATGCAGTGTTTCTTACAGGAAATAGTTCATCTCACTCAACAAGAACCATGCTTCTGGCAGCATAGATAGGATAAAAACAGTGTCTGTAGTCAGACTACTATTTGGCTTCCAGCTATTTTACTAGCTATGGGATCCTCTGGAAAGTTCCTTAGCCTCAGTTTTTTCATCCGTAGAAACGACGACATAAGTACTTTTATTAAAATTCATGGTAGGATTAAAATAATACAGTGAAAATACACAGGTCAGTAGCTGGTTAAAGGAATCACTGTATAAACATTTGCTATTTTATAAATTACAGTTAAAAGCTTGATGATAATTTTTTTAAAAAATAGGATGTAAAAAGGAGTGAAAATTAAAGCTTTAGTAGGGAATAGAAACCATTCTATTAACAAATAGAAATATGATTGTGTATGCTTTACTGAGGTAAAAGTGAGATCAGATTTGGCATTGGAAAACATATACTAAAACATGTACTTCATTTTGGCCAAGCTGTATAGTCTGGTTTTACTGAATTCACGTTTCTTGAAACCAGTGGAGTAGTGGGAAGTGAAGCCTTGGGGGATCTCGATAGATAGAATTACTTAAAAAATAAATAGATCCTTGCAAATTATGGAGTTAACTTATATAATTAAAAAATTTTGGCTGTATCTTGAGAATACATGGCTGTTCTCACTTCTACTGTAGAGATATATGGACAAAGTACATCTTGAATATTTAATAAGAGTTAATATTTGCATTTAACTATCAATACAAAGGAAGCCTGGAGAACCAGTATTGCCTGGAGAATCCCAAATATTGAAGCCTGGCAGGCTACAGTCCATGGGGTCACAAAGAGTTGGACACGGCTGAGTGAAACACACCCACCCCCTGCCTACACACACACAGCCACACACAGACACCACCTCCCCCCACCTATATACAGATCTACACATTTCATAGGTTACAGATTAAGTCTCACAAAACTAGTTAGAAGCCAGATTCTGCTCTCTGACTAGCGAAGTGGTCAAGGGCAAGTTGTTAAGGCCTCTACACCTGCTTCTTTAGTTGTAAATGAATGAATGCTCACAGCACTTGAGTTACAGGAGTGAGTGAGAAAATCCATGCAAAGCTTTCGGTGTTGTGCGTGGCATAAACACTCAGATTTTGGCTTAAATCAATAAAGAGTGTTTTTAACACACATAAGTGACTTACACCATTAGTCAAAACGATACCTTATTTCACATTATGGCTTTGTTTCTATGTTTTACTAGATATTAATTCTTCGAACTTAACTATGGTTAATTAGAAAAGTTAACTAGAAAGTCATAAAGGTTCAGCTATTTGGAACTGCATACAGTGACATCTAAACCACAAAGTGTAATTTAAGACATTTTTACTCACACTAAAATGGTTTCTTTTAAATATTTCCATATCAATAGAAGAACTGAGCTTAGATAGACATAGTCCTACCTCTAAATCTTCTTCTTCATCAATCTTTTGTATATTTTGGTAGGCAGCAGTGTAGACCTCTAAAGCTTTGCCGTGAAATAACATTTCAATAGTGATGAATTCTGAAAATATAGTCTGAAAAAACAAGGGTTTGAATGTAAACAAATTGCTTCGTGAATTTAGTAGAGTTATTCTCTACTATAGTCTTGACATTTTATTAAATAGGGGTTTTTCAACAGGGAAAATGAAGTACAAACGATAATTGGAATAAAAATAGTTGCAAATATCTTTTGCAGCAAAACTTTAAAATTACACAAAATATTTAATATCTTATTATTTACTTCCATTTTTAAGTATGTTCTTCTATTAGATACTTACGTTTAAAAAAGATGTTTGTCACTACATCACTAAATGTCACTATTAGCTAAAGAAGTTCAGTTCTGAACCTGTTTTTTTAGCAACTCCAACTGGTGTTTAAAAGAATGTTTTTAGGCAAGAATTCCATCCTAACATATTTATATGTTGCTTGTATTCTCCAGCCACAATTCCTACTCCCGAAAACAGCACGATACATTTGCATAGAGCTTTCCAGTTTACAAATATATGACATGCTCAGTATTGCTCATAGCTACAATGTTAAGACTTGGGTCTGATTCTTCAAGGCCATAGCTCCTGCTCATTGTACTGTGCTGTTTTCCCTGGACTCAATTATTTCCTTGGCAAATACACTGCAGGTAAACTCTTATCAGCAAGATGTTGACAACTTTTGGTTGGGAAGGCTATGAGAAAAGAGAATGAATAAGGATGTGCACACTGATCTAAGCAGGGGTGAGAGAACTGGTAGGCAGGGAAAGTATGTAAGCCAGATACGTTTTCAATAAAATAGGATCTCATCCTTCTATCATCTTGTCTCTTATCAAAATAAAAAAATTGGAGCATTAACGTGGAGAAGTGGACAGAATAAGAATAGGATAGAAAATACGCAAGCATTGTCCTTAAAGGGGCAGTACAGATGAAATGGGTTAGGCTCAAAAGCAATAGTCAAATACTCATTTCCTTCATTTCTGCTCTCCTGTCTTAACCACCCAGATAGGAGTGGTCCTGCACCTTGGAAGATAGCCATACAGCTATCTTGTAGTATCATATTTAGAAATAATTTTCCGCAAATAAATACACCTTTCAGTGATCACATGTAATCTGCTAATCAGCAATGGGTCAGTATGGTAAGAGACGGGCATTCAAGGAGTTTCGTTTCTCCGCTTTTCAATTTTATTTTGTTTGACAAGAAGGCCATTTGGGTGGGTACTTCAATTTTATTGGTGGGGGGTGGGGAAGTTAATGGAATTCTCTACTCGTTGGCAAGTATTCTGTAAAGCAGGTAGTACAATAGTTAAAAATAGGGGCTCTGGATTAAGATAAACCTGATTTCAAATCAGGGGTTCCCAGATGGCGTTAGTGGTAAAGAACTCGCCTGCCAATGCAGGAGACATAAGAGATGCAGGTTCAATTCCTGGGTAGGGAAGATCCCATAGAGGAGGTCATGACAATCCAGTCCAGTATTCTTGCCCGAAGAATCCCACTGACAGGAACCTGGCGAGCTAGGTCCACGGGGAAGCAGAGTCGAACACGACTGAAGTGACTTACCACGACTTCAAATCAAGACTGAAACAAATCAGCTGTGTAATATTAAGCACTTTATCTGTTCTTCTTCCTTAATTTCAAAATCATAGGTTTTGCCGTAAGGATTAAATGTAATCCAAGTAAAAGTATAGTATGGTTACTGGCTTAGAGTAAGTGCTCAGCACAAGTTAGCTAATTTTATTGCTAAACAAGTAAGCCAGATAAATGAGAAACTGTTCCTTATGTAACATTAAAACCTCCATCCTGGTTTAACTGGAAAGCAAAATATTTAACAAAAAAGTCATTAAAGGTCTTGTTAACAATTTTTGCAAATAAAGGTACAATGACAGCTCTCCAGAGTAAAGGCTATTCATTGAATGATTTCAGGAGAACTTTCTGTTCATTTGAAAATAATAAATTTAGACATAGCTGCTTCAGACCATATGTAAAATACAACTGCATAAGCTATTTAAATATTTAAAATACTAAAAAATCATACAAAGACTAGAAGAAATTACAGCAAATAGTTATATAAACTTGGGGATGAATACTTCTTTCTAAACATGACACCAAGGCAGAAAGAGAAGACTAATAGATCTGGCAGCAAAAATAAGACCATAAGGTGGCAAAAACATACCATAAACAACAAAATGGGAAAATATATTTCAACATATCTTCTCTTGAGTATAATGGGTTAATTTTCTCAGTCTGAAGAGTTTTTAAAAATTAACCAAAAATGCCAACACACTAAAAATATAAGCTAAGGTCAAGTGAGAGTAATTTAGTGTCATTAAATATATGAAAAAACACTCTTCCTCAACAGTACTAACTGCAGATTAAGATGATACTGATTTTTCACTATCAGATTAGGTACTATTAAAAATACTATTACTCAACATTGTTACACTGGGTGCTCGTGTAATGTTCTGCAGAATTGTAAATTAGTCAAAAGATTTGTGGACAGAAGTTATAAATAGCTATCCAAATTGAAAGTGTGTATGCTCTTTGAACAGAATGCTACTTCCGGTAATTTATCCCCCCCACCCCAAAACAATTGAACCAGCAAAAAGGCCGATGTTTAATGATGCAATGAGATCTATAATAGCAAAAATAATCTTAGATGTCCATCAACAGGTGATGGTTAAACATATGAATATATCCATATAGCTATACTATTCTCCATATAGTATAGCAAAATACTATATGGGAATATCAAAAAAGGACAATATGGATCTTTCTTAGCACAAACATATCCACGATATATTAAATTTTAAAAAGAGATGCTACATATAGTGTGGTCCCACTTAAATATAACTGTATAGGGGTAACAATATTGCCTTTTTCATAAGACACTGTGAGGAAGAAATGAGTTTATCCACATAAAATGCTTAGAATGTGTGGCATAGTTAATGTCTTAAGAAATATCTGTTGTTGTCATTCTCCTTAGTGTATTTCTTGTGTATGTTTCATAGAAAAAAGGTCTGGAAGGATATAAACCAAAATGCTGATTATTTCTCAGTAGGGAATTATGTTTTCTTCCACAATTTTATGAAAATTTATGGTAATTTTATAAGAAAAATAAAGCTGATAAAAACTAAATCTTAAAGATGTTTCTTGTTCACATCAGCTACTTTACCAATACTGAACTGCTATCCCTATCTGTCCCTGGAATGACTCCTGATCAAGATCCTTTTCATAGGTCAGAAAATTCCCTTGACAACATATATAACTCATGACTTTTCCTATTACATGGGAAACAAATAGAACTCTGAGTTTTCTTCCACATTCTATACAACTAAGTTCATAGCAACTTCTCTCAGAAAGACAAACACTTTGCAAGGTTTGTATGAAGTCTTTTACTAAGAATTGTGCTACCTTACTAATTAACGCTGCTACTAAAATTCAGATGGACTTGTTGATAAACCCCACCTCATAATTAATACATTATGAGCAGTGTTCATTACTGTCAATCATTTCTACCCTCAGAGAGATTTAAGCACCCACAAGTTCTGCTTCCATCTGAAACAGTTGCCTGAAAACAGGTAACAATAAGAACATTCTTTAAAAAAAAGAATGTTCTGTGTCTGTTTCTCCCAAAATATGAGTGGCACCAATGATTTTTTCCAAGAATTTGTCTCATAAATAGAAGTGTTTGTCAGAGATGCTAACATCAACATAGCAGTACCTGAATACTGTTTTTATCAGAACTAAGAGTGTGGTAAAGTAGCCCTTTTTATCTGATTTTTAAGGCTTTTGGGTGTAGGATTTGTGCATCCTTATCATAAAACATCTCAAATGAGGCTTAACTTTGAAAAGGAACAATTTGACAGATAAGGAGGAAAGATACAAAGAACGGAGATTCATAATCCTAACAGACTGGACTGGATTTCTGGAACTCGTAATTCTGGGATTTTGATAGAGTTTGTATTAAAAGTGTACATTTTCACAGATGACATGATCTTATATATAGAAAATCCAAAGGAATATGCAAAAAACTATCAGAGTTAATAGAAGACTTCTACAGGGTTGTAACATATAAGGTTAGTAAACAAAAATCAATTAAAATTCTGTGTATTTGCAATGAACAACTGAAATGAAATTAAGTAAACAATTCCATTTATAGTAGCATCAATAATTATGAAATACTGAGGAAAAAGCTTAAAAAGCACAAAACATTCATTATTAAAATAAAGTCTTTAACTAAACGGAAAAACAGCCCATGTTCATGGATTAGAAGAGTTCATCTTAAGAAGGCAGTACTCCCTGAACTGATCCACAGAGTTGACGCAATCCCTATCAGAATTTGGTGGCTCAGACGGTATCTACTTGCAATGGAGGAGATCTGGGTTCAATCCTCTGGAGAAGGGAGTGGCTATGTACTCCAGTATTCCTGCCTAGAGAATCCCAGGGACAGGGGAGTCTGTCAGGCAACAGTCCATGGGGTCACAAAGAGCAGGACATGGCTGAGTGACCACGCATGCACATGCGCACGCTGTCAGAATCCCAGCTGACTTGTAGAAACTGCTAAGTTGATTCCCAAATTCATACCAAACTACAACAGATTCAGAATAATCGAAAGAATCTTAAAAAGGAACAAAATAGAGAATTTATACATCCTGAATTTAAAACTTACTACAAAGCACTGTTAAAACAGTATTGTACTGGAATAAGAAGAAGGAAATGGCAAACTACTCCAGTATTCTTGTCTGGGAAATCTCATGGACAGAGGAGCTTGGCAGGCTACAGGCCATGGGCTCCAAGAGTCAGATATGTTAGTGACTAAACCACCACCATACATAAATAAAAGAAAATGGAAGTTCAGAAACAAAACACATCAACTAACTTTCAACAAGAGTCCCAGGACTTAAAAAACAGTCTCTTCAATAAATCATGCTGGAACAACTGTGCTGACAGATGGAAAAGAATGGGGTTTAACTTTCAGTTCACTGTGATAACATAAAAATTAACGGATCAAAGACTTAATAGTGAAAACTATGACAGTGTTAGAAGAAAACCAGGATAAATCTTTATAATCTCAGTTTTGGCAATGGATTCTTAGATAATGACACAGTCCACAGAATTCTCCAGGCCAGAATACTGGAGTGGGTAGCCTTTCCCTTCTCCAGGGGATCTTCCCAACCCAGGGATTGTTTGAACACAGGTCTCCCACATTGCAGGTGGATTCTTTACCAGCTGAGCCATCAAGGAAGCCCAAGAATACTGGAATGGGTAGCCTTTCCCTTCTCCAGGGGAACTTCCAGACCCAGGAATCAAACCACGGTCTCCTACATTACAGGCAGATTCTTTGCCAGCTGAGCTATTTGCTACTGCTACTGCTAAGTCGCTTCAGTCGTGTCGGACTCTGTGCAACCCCATAGACGGCAGCCCACCAGGCTCCCCCGTCCCTGGGATTCTCCACGCAAGAACACTGGAGTGGGTTGCCATTTCCTTCTCCAATGCATGAGTGAAAAGTGAAAGTGAAGTCGCTCAGTCGTGTCTGACTCCTAGCGACCCCATGGACTGCAGCCTACCAGGCTCCTCCATCCATGGGGTTTTCCAGGGAAGAGTACTGGAGTGGGGTGCCATTGCCTTCTCCGAGCTGAGCTATCAGGGCAGCCCAAAGATAAACCGGACTTCACCAAAATTAAAAAGCTTTGTGCTTCAAGGGATACCATCAAGATAGTGAAAAGAACTCACAGAATGGAAGGAAATAACTGCAAAACATTCGATAAAAGATTTGCACACAATATAAAAAGAACTCTTAAAAATGAAATAAAAAAGAAATCCAATTAAAATAATCTGAATAGACATTTTTTTCTCAAGGAAGATATACAAATGGCCATAAACATCAGCAGGAAAATACAAATCAAAACCACAATAAGATACCACTCTACACTCATTAGTATGGCTATAAGGAAAAAGCTTGGTGAGCAACAAGTATTGGGGAGCATGCAGAGAAATCGGAAGCCTCATATAATAGTGGTGGGAAAATACAGTGGCATAGCCATTTTGGCAAACAGTCTGGCAGTTTCTCACACAATTAAAGACAGAGTCACCTTATGAGCCAGCAATTCAACAGGGTATATGGTTGAACTAAAGTGAAAAATGTCTAAGAGAAATGAAAATATGTCTCAACAAAAACTTGTACATGAATGTTTATATCATTAATAATGATAGTGAAAAGGTAGAATATGGTAATATCCATACAATGGAATATTATTCCACCATACAAAGGAATGAGATAGATACTGATACATGTTATACCATAGATAAACCTTGAAAGCACGCTAAGTAAAAGGAACCAGTTATGAAAACCATGTACCTTATGATTCCATTCATATGAATTGTACATTCAGAACAGCCAAGTCCAAAGAGACATGAGATTAGTGATAGTTGCTTAGGCCGCGGGGCTGTGGGAGCAGGGAGGTAAAAGCTAAAGTGTCCTATGCCTCACCCTGAGATGATAAGAATGTTCCAAAACTGAGTGGTGATGGTTGTAGGTATCTGAACATATTAGAAACTGTTGAGCTGTATGGTGAATTGTATGGTATATGAATTATCTCTCCTTTTTTTTTGGTTTTCTCCTATTTTTTCTCTTTTTTTTTGTGACTGCCACAAGACCTCCCTCTTCTAGGAGCATGAGACTGCAGGCAGAGCGTGGAAGCACGTTTTTCCTCCGTGCACCCTCCACCGTGCAGTGCCTTACTTCCTGTCCTGCTGTGTCAGGAAATCCCAGGTTGCAGTCGGGAATTCTACACTCACTGTCTCTGCTCCAGTTTTGTAACTAGTGGTGCTCATGGGATTATAAACCCCCTGTAGAGTTGGCCAGCATGCAAGCAGAACATGGAAGTGAGCCCAAAGATCAAAGATTGCCATATGTGAAAGAGAAGTGTGCAGGCATGGAGAACAGCGGTAGGGGGAGGAATCGGGCTCCCAGGTCGCTAAAGAAGCCGTTAGGTGGCAATGAATCAGGCATATCTCACAAGTCTCCAATCTCCTTTTTCAGATTAAAGCTAATTATTTCAACCTTCCTTCCCTTCTCCCTCAATTTAAGAGAGGATGCCGGCAGTTACGTTATGCCCTGCCAGTGCTCCCCAATGTCAGCAAAAGGGCTGTCTCAGGACAGCCTCCTACAGAGCTCTTCCTCAGTAGCAATCTACATTACACTCTGAGTGCTGAATTGACAGGCTTACTTTTTTTTTCTTTGATCTTCAGGACCAAAGTAGAGATCTTTGAGACTGGCTATCAGAAAAAATCAAAGTTCTGGAATCCTATGAAACTATGATAGGAAATTAAAAAATATAAAGGGACAAATAAATATTTCATTGATTGCAGAGAGGAATGGTGCAATTAAGTGGCAGATAATGCTGATTTTATTGATAAGGGGATTTTATTGATAAGGGCATAACTTTTGAAAGGATAACTTGTTAGTAAGTTATAAAAATAACAAAAAATACTTCTCTTTAAAAGCTGTTCCAGAAGAACTTGCAGTGAGTGAAAAGGGATCCTTAGATGACTTTTTTAAAGGACACAACATGGTCTTAAGTAATCCTCCAAATCCTTCCAAAATATTGATGAAAAAGTCACTGAAGACCATCTTTAGGTTTGGGGATTTAGGAGGGAGGCTCTGGAGGAAGGGCATATATATATAATTATGACTGACTTGCATTGTTGTATGGTAGAAACCAATACAACATTGTAAAGCAATTATCCTCCAATTAAAAAAATACCATCTCCAGTCCAGGAACCTGAATGTCTACTGATGTGTTACAATAAAATAAGGCTATTCTTCCTGTGACACTCAACTATGGTGGATGCAAGTTTATGTGGTTAGCTACTCTTATTTATTCGATAATGTAGGAATTAGAAAGCTACAAGCCAAAAAAAATTAGTAATAGTGTTAGGGGAAGCACACTGACTGAAACTGCCCACTCTGGCCAGGCACCATAGTAACTATTTGCATGAGTTGTTTTACGACAGGAGGTCCTGGTAAGGAATAATAATAATAAGCCACCACAATAGGAAGAGTTCAGGAAAAGACAAAAGGAGATACCACATGTCTGACCACCTCCCAGAATCCTTCTCTCTAGCACCCATCTTGGCTGAACAAGGCACGCACCACCAGGGAGTACTCTGAGTCCGAATAAAAAAGACGACCTGGACACTAATCCTATCACCATAAAACGTGAGACTGCAAGCCATGTCACAGAGCTGTTCTCCTGGGTTCCCTTACCCTGCTGCTCTCCACCCGCGCGCCCCTTCCAATAAAACTTCTTGCTTTCCCAGCACATGTGTCTCCTCAGTTCTTTTCCGAGAGTTAGACAAGAGCCCAGTTTCAGGCCCTGGAAGGGGTCCCTCTTCCTGCAACAATACTGTATAGTCATGGAAAGCACAGGTTTTTAAAATATGTAATTGGCTTATAGTTCAGACTTTGAACTGTGGGCTGTGATACTGCCTTATATCTTTGCTTAATCACCTCACTTTCATGGTAATATCCACACAATGGAATATTATTCTACCATTAAAAGGAATGAGATAGATACTGGTACGTAGTATATGTAGATGCTACACTATGGGGTTGCTATAAAGATTAAAAGGTAATTTATGTAAAGTGCCTGGACTAGTACCTGATACATAAAAACATAATAGACTTTATTTTTCTGTGGTTAATAGTATTTTTGATAACATCTGAATATCTGGCCTCTGGTTGGGAATGTAGTTCCTTTATATATGGTTGTTTCCATAAGAAAATAACATTTGATATATTTTGTTTATATCTTTCTCACACAGACTTATGTGCTAAAGAAAATCAGTAATTTAAATTTTTCATAAATTTAAATAAGAAATTAATTTAGAATACATATTTTGGACCTTAATAGTTATTTTGTTACCTTTATATCCTTTATTTTCTGCTTTTCAAAATTGTCAATAGTTTCCTCCAGATGACGAGTTGTTCGGGTAGCATCCATTGTAGCTCTTTGTAATTCAGTTTCTGCCTACAGAAGTATTCCCCAACCAAAGATACAAAAAACAAAAATCGTCAGAATCCTTTTGATTGAGTCTTTCTGTAAATACTACCTTTGTAAATACAGTGTTGGCTTTTTGTAAATGCAGTACTGTAAATGCATTTGTAAATGCAAGACTGGCTTTTTGCCATAACAGTGTAAATCACTCAAAAATACATATTACTACATAAAATAAAGCGATCTATATGATAAAAACAGAATAAAAAACTTTAAATTTATCAGATTATATGATTCATGATCTCAAAATTTCTTCCCTTTCTTTATACAAACCATTTTTTTCCCCGCTATCTCCCTTGTTTGATTTACTGTAAAACTATTTTCTATATTTTCTACTGCTTTCCCATATTTCCAGTCTCTGCCATTTACTATCCTCTTGTTTTCCTCTCACTATCTCTCTCCCCTTTAACCCTTTGTCCTGCCAAAAGACCTGTGACTTTAGTATTTTCAAATACTAATTCTAGTTCAAATTCTAATTTCAAATACTAATTTTCAAATACTATTTTCAAATTCTAATTCAAATACTAATACTAGTTCCCCAAATGCATGAAATGTTTTTACTGCTATAATACCCTAATCAGGTAGAGTAGAATATACATGTAAAGAAGGTTGAGCACCAAAGAATTGATGCTTTCGAACTGTGGTGCTAGAGAAGACCCTTGAGAGTCCCTTGGACTGCAAGGAGATCAAACCAGTCAATCCTAAAGGAAATCAACCTGAATATTCTTGGAAGGACTAATGCTGAAGCTCCAATCCTTTCGCTACCTGATATGAACAGCCTGATTGGAAAAGACCCTAATGCTGGCAAAGATTAAGGGCAAGAGAAGAGGGGGTGACAGAGGATGAGATGGTTGGATAGCATCATTGACCCAATGGACATGAGTCTAAGCAGACTTCAGCAGACAGTGAAGGACAGGGAAGCCTGGTGTGCTGCAGTCCATGGGGTCACAAAGAGTTGGACATGATCGAGTGACTGAACAACAGCAGCAAAGAACATACACTACAAATGCTTATTTCAGTATGAATATTCTTATAAGCTAGTAACATTGCACTATTACTACTTAGTTAATGCTTATTACAAAATATAGACATACATACACACCAATAACTAATAAATTAGATGGAAAGTCTAATTACAAAATGTAGACATACATACACACCAGTAACTAATAAATTAGATGGAAAGTCTAATGCTTTGCTCCAAAGTACTCATACTGGTTAGATTCACACTGTACAATCAGTATGGTAGCCACTAGCAACATGTAGCTATTTACGTTTAAATTAATTAAAATTAAAAAGCTGGTTATTCTAGTTGCCATTTCATGAGCTCAACAGCCATATATATAGCTGCTAAGTCACTTCAGTCGTGTCCGACTCTGTGTGACCCCACAGACGGCAGCCCACCAGGCTCCTCCGTCCCTGGGATTCTCCAGGCAAGAACACTGGAGTGGGTTGCCATTTCCTTCTCCAATATATATAGCTAGTGGCATGTATTTCTCTTTAAAATATCTCTTCCTTAATGACAACAGTTGTCCAGAAATATTGAAAATTTTTTGTTGAATAAAACATGTTTTAAAAACATGGCCCAATTTTCTGATTAAGTTCTAAGAATGTTTTGTTTCCTATGTTAGTATTATGTTCACTTAAAAGTATCACATATCATCATTTTAATAATTATTGCATAGAAAAAATCTGCAGTTGTAAGTAAAGTTTTGTGATACATAATATTATAACATTTACACTCTTGCTTTCTTTTTTAAGAAAATGTATAAATGGAAATAAAGTAAAAGGGTTTACTATGGGGATCCATCTCTTGACACATCACTTTATTACCCACCTGTGACTGAAATTTTTCATAAAGGAAAAACACATTTCAAGTAGAACAATTTATTCCAATAAATTAAAATCATATGCTCTGACAGAATTATATCCTCTTGCAATCAGACTATACATTAACCGTAACTTATATTGATTATATACTCTTAAAACTAGGTTAATTCAGATATACAATTTCAAGAAACTAAGCTTTAAAACATATTCATATATATCTGTGTGTGTACATTTGCTATAGAGGGTGTAAAGTTTTCCTGCATAATTTTACATGCAAACTTTTAATCATAACCAGTAATCAAAAACAGTTCACTTTATTACTGGGCTTCGGATTTTTAAAAATATAACTATCATAGGATTTATTATTATGAAAAACTTTCTAGATGTTATGATGTGTATTAACCTTTTACTAATGAAAATATTCAAGCAGAGTATTTTTCTAATACAGTTCAATACATGTGACTCATGAAATTCTTTACCATGACTACTTAATTTTGACATGTGTTTTCCTTCCCCGTTTTTTGACAGTTTCATTTTAAAATTTGGAAGGATAGGTTGAGCTGGTTAAACTAGGGAAGAGTAGGAAGCAGAAGCCACAGTGGCGACATCTGTATCTTAATCTCCTACCACCCTCCACAACGGTTTTTCATTCCTTGAAGTCTCAAATCCTTTCACTCCACATAACTACTTGCCCAAAGTTACACACCTATTTTTAGGAAAGTGGACACAGATCTGTATTCCTTCCTTTTGTTGAAAATTCTTCAAAATCATATAATGTACTAATTTGGGTAGGAGATAGTTTTGATTAAAATATTATAATGCTTTATGAATAAAGGTATCAGTGTATTTAATGAAATTGGTCTGAGTGCAAAATGGCCTATAAAAGAGTGAGCCAGATTGGTGTTTTTCAAACTGTGCTGCAGGAAACTTTTCAGAAGCTGCCAGGGGCCTTGGGAGGGGTCCAGGTAGTGCACTAGGATTCTTCTTCACCCCAGCCTCTTATACCTCTTTATTTTACATACTGAACTTTAATGTGTTTCAATAGTCAGAGTAATTTTAAGGGTCATCCTGGTAAATATTCTCTGATGCTATGACTATTTTTATATTTATAGTGGATGCATTTATATGTAGACTGTCCTTTATTTTCTAGTATCAGGTTGTCAAAATCATGAGACATAAGAAAGCATGGGGAAAGGAGGCAGCAGGGTAAGCTGAAAGTGAAATGAAAGTCGCTCAGTCGTGTCTGACTCTTTTCGACCCCACGGTCTATACAGTCCATGGAATTCTCCAGGTCAGAATACTGGAGTGGGTAGCCTTTCCTTCTCCAGGGGATCTTCCCCACCCAGGGGTCAAATCCAGGTTCCCTGGATCAAACCCAGGTCTCCCACATTGCAGGCGGATTCTTTACCAGCTGAGCCACCAGGGAAGCCCCACAGTAAGTACTTTCTATACAGTTGTACCTATCGCAGTTGCTTATAATTAATCAGGTGCTATTTTTCTTTTTTTGTTTAGTTTTGAATAGGCTCATTCTAAGTTTCAGAAATAATCATTCTTAACAGAAGAGCCCTGTAACAGTAGACAAGCCTATTAAGACTTGTGTCAAGCTGTGAATCTCAATACCTTGGAATATCCTAAGGGTCTTTGGCTGGAAGTTATAACTGCAGTTTCACATAGTAGTTGTTTTTTTAAGACGAAGAGAATTTTACTGGGAAAAAAATAGTTTGTTCCTTTTCTCAAATGCAGGGCTGAGAAGGCATTGATATATTAGGATTAATAACAGATCTTTAAGTTACTTTTATAATTAATATTTAGTCATCAAGCATTTTTAATGTAAAAGATCTTAGAATTTTGTATGTACTCTTTATAAAACATCTATACGTATGAGTGTTTTAAATTTTGAATATCTATTGTGGAAAACAACACAAGAGGACTGATTTAGGTTGTATATTCTCTTTAAGTAACTTCCATAGTAAGCATTTTAAATGTCTGTGTTTCTTTTCAAACTTTATATTCATATTCTTTGCACATTTAAAGTATAAATGCATAATTTTCATATATATTTACTTTTGTACAGCATACCTTACAAAATATTTTTTTAACGACCAAAATTCAAAGGATACAATAACATGTCGATCAGATGGGTTTCTCTGACGTGTTCTTTCTAACTGAGTTAACTGTTTAGCTTCTCGATTCCTTGCTGTTAATGTTGCTTTGAGATCATCCTGCAAAAAGACATTTTTTTTGTTAATAAATATCTCTGACTTAAGAATAAAATACACACTTCTTTAAGAATGCAAAAACATTCCCTATTTGATCCAGGCATCATTACCACTGGAATTATTACTACATTACCAGTGTGTGTCTTTGTATGTAAGACTATCTGCATGTATGTATTTAATATCCTATTAAATAGTGACATAATTGCAGTGCAAAATTATATATATATACACACACACACACACATACATATATATGTATATACACACATAAAAATTTTTGATTGTGGTGGTAGTTACATGTATATATACATTTATTAAAACATTTAAAACAGGAGAATTTTACTGCATGTAAATTATACCTCAATAAAATTGATTTTAAATACAGAACTTTTGGAATGTAATATCTACCATGGGAACCAGAATTAATAGTACTGTACTGCATTCTGAAAGTTGTTAGGAAACTAGGTCTTAAAAGTTCTCATCACAAGGAAAAAAATTTTTTAACTATGTATTGTGACAGATGTGAACTAGACTTATTTAATCATTTCACAATATATACAAACATCAAATCGTTGTACTTCAAGAAAAAATTTTTAAAAAAAGCTTTGTCACATTGACTTTTAGTTTGCATGTTACTGCTTGCTTTAAAACAAAAATATAAGAATATTTAGTAAAACAATTTCTGTCCATATATTCTTCATGACTATAAATATTAAATACTTTAAAGTTTCCACAATAAACAAAATAATGCTATGATGCTATAGTAGTATATAAAAATACTTCATTTTTCTCAAAGTTCTAAGAAATAATGCTTCAGTGTAATAAGAATCACTGAACACTACTCTGTACCTTTTACTAAGTAAGTAGACTATGGACTGAGGTTTGTGATCATGACATTGTACAGGAGACAGGAATCAAGACCATCCCCATGGAAAAGAAATGCAAAAAAGCAAAATGGCTGTCTGGGGAGGCCTTACAAATAGCTGTGAAAAGAAGAGAAGTGAAAAGCAAAGGAGAAAAGGAAAGATATAAGCATCTGAATGCAGAGTTCCAAAGAATAGCAAGAAGAGATAAGAAAGCCTTCCTCAGCGATCAATGCAAAGAAATAGAGTAAAACAACAGAATGGGAAAGACTAGAGATCTATCTCTTCAAGAAAATCAGAGATACCAAGGGAACATTTCATGCAAAGATAGGCTCGATAAAGGACAGAAATGGTATGGACCTAACAGAAAGCAGAAGATATTAAGAAGAGGTGGCAAGAATACACAGAAGAACTGTACAAAAAAGATCTTCACAACCCAGATAATCACGATGGTGTGATCACTCAACTAGAGCCAGACATCCTGGAATGTGAAGTCAAGCGGGCCTTAGAAAGCATCACTATGAGCAAAGCTAGCGGAAGTGATGGAATTCCAGTTGAGCTATTTCAAATCCTGAAAGATGATGCTGTGGAAGTGCTGCATTCAATATGCCAGCAAATTTGGAAAACTCAGCAGCGGCCACAGGACTGGAAAAGGTCTGTTTTCATTCTAATCCCAAAGGAAGGCAATGCCAAAGAATGCTCAAACTACCACACAATTGCACTCATCTCACACGCTAGTAAAGTAATGCTCAAAATTCTCCAAGCTAGGCTTCAGCAATACATGAATCGTGAACTTCCTGATGTTCAAGCTGGTTTTAGAAAAGGCAGAGGAACCAGAGATCAAATTGCCAAAATCCACTGGATCATTGAAAAAGCAAGAGAGTTCCAGAAAAACATCTATTTCTGCTTTATTGACTATGTCAAAGCCTTTGACTGTGTGGATCACAATAAACTGGAAAATTCTTCAAGAGATGGGAATACCAGACCACCTGACCTGCCTCTTGAGAAACCTATATGCAGGTCAGGAAGCAATAGTTAGAACTGCACATGGAACAACAGACTGGTTCCAAATAGAAAAAGAAGTACGTCAAGGCTGTATATTGTCACCCTGCTTCTTTAACTTCTATGCAGAGTACATCACTGAGAAATGCTGGGCTGGAAGAAGCACAAGCTGGAATCAAGATTGCTGGGAGAAATATCAATAACCGCAGATATGCAGATGACACCACCCTTATGGCAGAAAGTGAAGAGGAACTCAAAAGCCTCTTGATGTAAGTGAAAGAGAAGAGTGAAAAAGTTGGCTTAAAGCTCAACATTCAGAAAACAAAGATCATGGCATCTGGTCCCATCACTTCATAGGAAATAGATGGGGAAACAGTGGAAACAGTGTCAGACTTTCTTTTTCTGGGCTCCAAAATCACTGCAGATGGTGACTGCAGCCATGAAATTAAAAGACGCTTACTCCTTGGAAGGAAAGTTATGACCAACCTAGATAGCATATTCAAAAGCAGAGACAT
Organism: Bos indicus; assembly: GCF_029378745.1. Lineage (NCBI taxonomy): Eukaryota > Metazoa > Chordata > Mammalia > Artiodactyla > Bovidae > Bos > Bos indicus. The sequence goes on from NC_091773.1 coordinate 70,867,385, forward strand.
GACTTTGCGAACAAAGGTCCGTCTAGTCAAGGCTATGGTTTTTCCTGTGGTCATGTATGGATGTGAGAGTTGGACTGTGAAGAAAGCTGAGTGCCGAAGAATTGATGCTTTTGAACTGTGGTGTTGGAGAAGACTCTTGAGAGTCCCTTGGACTGCAAGGAGATCCAACCAGTCCATTCTAAAGGAGATCAATCCTGGGTGTTCTTTGAAAGGAATGATGCTAAAGCTGAAACTCCAGTACTTTGGCCACCTCATGTGAAGAGTTGATTCATTGGAAAAGACCCTGATGCTAGGAGGGATTGGGGGCAGGAGGAGAAGGGGACGACAGAGGATGAGATGCCTGGATGGCATCACTGACTCAATGGACGCGAGTCTGAGTGAACTCTGGGAGTTGGTGATGGACAAGGAGGCCTGGCGTGCTGCAATTCATGGGGTCGCAAAGAGTTGGACACGACTGAATGACTGAACTGAACTGAAGTAAGTGTTGGTTGCTCAGTTGTGCCTGAGTCTTTGTGACCCCATGGACGGCAGCCCTCCAGGCTCCTCTGTCCATGAGATTTTCCAGGCAAGGATTCTGGAGTGGGTTGCCATTTCCTTCTCCAGGGCATCTTCCCAACCGAGGGATCGAACCCGGTTCTCCTGCACTGCAGGCAGATTCTTTACCAACTGAGCTACAAGGGAAGCCCCCGCTAAAAGGACAGTTATTGGAAACCTTGTATGTTTTGCCAGAATACCTAATAATAATTGAAAAAAATGAATTTACTTACTCGCTTCATTTTTACAATGGTTCCATAAGCTTTCAAAGGTTCAACTACTTTGGCTTCAAGTCTTTCAACCTATTGAGAATTATTATAAAATATAACTGGAAAGAAACATAGACATATCAAAATTTAAATTGTGAAATAAAACCTATGCTGTCTAACTGGACCATAATCACTATATTGATTAATATTTGAAATCTTTAAAATTTCAGTAACATTTATAAGTAAAAAAATAATTTCTGGAAATTGGTAATCCTCATAATCTAAACTCAAATACATTAAAAACTGTGAAGGTGTGCAGCAGCAATCAGAGCTTTGTTAAGTTTTAAGGTGTCTCAGATTTTATTGCAGCTATACGTTCAGTGTGTTTACCACTTGAATGGATACTTTACATACATTATATCTGAAACGTAACAGCCCAACCTTCCAGATAAGGAAATCGAAGCTGAAAAATATGGCATACCGGAAACATTTAAAACAACTGAATCCTGAAAAGAAAAAAAGCCTAGAGACCACTGTATTAACTGTAATTTTTTTTTTTTCTGGGAAGACATTTGTAAATTATCAAAGCTTAAAGAACAAGATAAATGGTCTCAGTGTTACTGAGCTGTCAAACTATGTGGTCAATCTCTCTTTTACGTAGAACTAAACAGTTTTCTTAAACATTGCAATATTTATGATTTTGAGTAATTTCTCCTTTTACTAATAGCACTAGTGGAAGGCACTAAAGAAATGGATTTTTTTTAAAAAGGGAAGTATATAGCTATTTGTATAAATATAAGAAAAACAAGTCCTGGACATTAAAATTTTCTTTTTCAGGATAGGTAATACAAGATGACATATATTTAATTGTTTAAAATGAACATGTATTACTTTTCTAGCAGAAAAAAAGCTTTATTTTGCTGATACATGTTTTTATAATCAGTGAGTATATATATCACTTTAAAATGACTTTTGTTTAGTTTCTATAAACAGAATGTATATGAATACTTCATTTTAAAAGATTTTAGGAAAATAGAGATCAAGTTCTCACCAAGCATTTAAATATTAGGAATCCTAAAAACAAATCCATGAATATTCAGGATTATTTATTCCATTTCAAATAATCCATACACTGGTTATTCAGTGTAAAGATTAGCTAAATCTTTTTCTGTTCTCCTTTTTGTAGCCTACCTTTTTTGTTCATTGTTCTTTAGCACCTCCACCATTTGGTAAGCAAGGGAAATAAAAAGGAGAACACATGTAAATCAATTCACTTTGCTATTCGATAAATAGCATAAAGATTTTCTAGCAAGGGGCACTGAAATTACTGGCTAAAGTAGGATTTTAGGATTATCTGTGAGCATAAACTACCTAGGAAACAGTCAAGTTCCCAGTTACACGTAGCTGAAAGTTTATTACACACAAAACATCATATGAGAAGAACCCACAAGTTTCCCCAAAGTAATTAATACTCAAATTTCTGTATCATTGGCAGTTATAGCTTCAAGTTATAGCTTCATTATCTTCTTTTTGATTTCAAGGTTTTTTTTTTGATAACTGAAATTTGTTTTAGGCTTTTAAAAAGGACCAAACGCACAAAAGAAGGAATACAGCTCAAAAGCCGGGCAACTTCTGACAAGTTAAAAGTTAAAGTGAAAACTTCTGACCTGAGTCTTGAACCTTAACATAAATACAGGTGAAAGTGCTAAGGAGGTGTTAAAGTCATGGGCTGGGCTTTCCTGGTGGCACAGGGGATAGATAGGGGTCCAGGCGCCAATGCAGGGGACACGGGTTCCATCCCTGGAGTGGGAAGATCCCACACACAGAGGAACCACTAAGCCCACATGCCACCAACTTCTGAGGCCGCCTGCTACAACTACTGAAGCTGTTGGGCCTAGAGCCCCATCTCCACGACAAGAGAAGCTACTGCGTGTGATAAGCCTGCCGGCTCCAAGGAAGAGTAGCCCTCCTGGCCCCAACTAGAGAAAACCCAGGGAGCAATGAAGACCCAGCACAGGCAAAAATAAATAAATAAATTTTTAAAAAGTGAATGGGATTTAACAGTTTAAACAATTACAACGCCATCTTTCCCCCCGTCCTTTCTGGGTGGAGTGGGGAACTTCACAAAAGTTCACTGTTGATTGTAGAAGAAATCAGTGCACTTTTTTTTCCCCCTCCTCTCAATGAAACAGCTCAACTTTCCAGTGCACGGAAGCAGCAACAAAGATCTCTTGTCCAGTTACTACTTATCTATACACAGTACCACTCCCAATATCTTCCATCTCCAGATATACTACTTTAAAATACACCTACCTGCATACAAGACACAAGCCATGCTCCTTTTATTGCCTCGGGTACTATGTTTACTATCCCCTGTAAACAGCCACCCCTTTGGCTAAAAGCTGGCAAATGAGGTGGGGAAATTCAGGACTTCAAGACACCCTAGAGGTTAGTCTGAAAACGGTAAAAATTACAGGAAGCTTCCCTTAAGACTCACACAACGCTACCGACATGACAATGCACGTTTATCATCAAATGTGTGATCGCCACTGCAGTTAGGTAGATTACACGTCTTCACGGCTCCGTCCACCACTTCAGGGCTCACTCATTAACAGGACGTTGTGACCTCATTCCATACCTCGGCTTGTCGATAATCTTGAAGTTTGGCAAACTCGTCAGCAAAGTTTTTCAGGCCCTGCTTTAAGTGCGGGGTCTCGGTAGAGGCATATACGTTGATTTCGTTCACCAGGAGGTCCGCTTTGTCTCGCAGTCGGGCGGTTTTCCGCACGTAAGCAGCAAAAATCTGGCACAGCTCTCCGAAATGTTTCTCCACATTGGTGACAGCATCTTGCAGTTGTCTGGTCTGAGCGTCCCTAGAGAGAAAGGAGACACAAAAAAGGCAAATCATTCTCATCTGATGAGATGACTTCATCTTCGTGTTACACGTGATGACGCCAACATTCCCGGGGGGCGCAGTTTGCAGCTTCGCGGGCGCAAACCTTGAAGCAACCCCTGCGTCTCCTCCGGGCCCCCATCCCGGGCCTGGCCTGCACATCCCGCACTGCAGGCGCCCCGAGCGGCCCCGCTGGATCAGCGGCAGAGTTGGGCCGGCGCCCGGGGACCGTGTTGGGGAGGCGCCGCCAGGGCCCGCCGCGGCCCAGTGTGGTCGGCCCAGAGCGTGGCGGGCGCTGCTTGGAGCCCGATGTGAGGGCCCGAACTCGGTCCGGTGGCTCAAGGAGGAAGGCTCCGCGCCCCGACCCGAGCCCTCGCGTGTGTGTGTGTGTTGTGTGTGTGTGTGTGTGTGGTGGGGGTCCCCCTTGTGTGTGTGTGTGTGTGTGTGTGTGTGTGTGTGTGTGTGGTGGGGGGACCCCGGGCCGCTGCGGGCCCCGGCGGCGGTTACCGGTTTTCCAAGCTGCGCCTCAACATGCTGCCTCGCTCACGGCCGGAGACCCCGGGCTGAGACCCAACGACAGGGTCTCGGCGCCCGGACGTGCGCCGGGGCCCGAGAGCCCGCCCCGTGCGCCACCGCCGCCTCCGCCGCCGCCGCTAGGGCCTCGGAGTTTCCACGGCAACGCGGCGCGCGCCCCCGCGGCCGGCGTCCGGAAGCGCGGGAAGGGCCCGGATGCGGGCACGCGCGGGCGCGCCCACGCGCGTCCACTGACCCCCGGCGTCCCCCGCGACTCGCGCCCGGAAGCGCGGGAAGGGCCCGGATGCGAGCACGCGCGGGGCGCGCCCTCCCGCGTCCGCCCGGGAGTCCCCCGCGGGCGAGAGCCTCTGGAACATTGGCGAACGGTTTGTGGCGCCGGGCCTCTGTCCCTCCTGAGGCGCCCCGCCACCAAACTTCCGCCTCTGTCCCCGCACTCTGGGCCGGGAGCACAACCCGGTAACGAGGAGGGAGATGAACCGAACGCCGGTGGGGCGGGTTTCGGCTGAGTCGTAGAACCTGCGCTCCGCTTGTCCACGTCTCCGTGTGGAGGCCGAAAGTCCGAAAGTGTAGGCTCTTGCAAGGAGCAGCGCTTTCCGCCCTGTTCATTTCTTCAGCAAATGTTTACTGAGCTGCTTTTGTGGAAAAGAGAATGTTCCACCCTGGGAATAATAATCAATACAAAGATCCGCCCCGCACACCCCACCTGCCCTAAAGGGCCTTAGAGTTTAATGAAGAGACAGATAGACCTTAGCTATATACCCCGAGACAACAAACTGTGGTGTTGGAGAAGACTCTTTGAGAGTTACTTGGACAGCAAGGAGAACCAATTGGTCCATCCTAAAGGAAATCCGTCCTCAATATTCATTGGAAGGACTGATGCTGAAGCTGCAGCTGATGCTGAAACTCCAGTACTCTGGCCACCTGATGCGAAGAACTGACTCATTAGGAAAGACCCTTGATGCTGGGAAAGATTGAAGGCGGGAGGAGAAGGGGAGGACAGAGGGTGAGATGGTTGGATGGCATCACCGGGCAGATGGACATGAGTTTGGGCAAGCTCCGAAACTTGGTGATGGACAGGGAAGCCTGGCGTGCTGCAGTCCATGGGGTCACACAGAGTCGGACACAACTGAGTGATGGAACTGAACTGAACAAACAAAACCCCATGACCTTGGCCTTCGCTTGTGCTCCTCTTCCAAATAAACACTAGGAGACTAAATCTCGGCTTTCTGTCTTTCAAGAACCCTCCTGTGACAACTTGGACACGTCCGTCTTGCAGGCAGCGTTAGAGCCCCTTCCAGGGCGGTATATTCCATTGATTTTGTACTGTCTCCCAGTTTAGACTTTGAGCTCTTGGACGCAGAGGAAAGGTAATCTTGGTCTTGTAATCCTCAGCAATATGTGCTGATAAAAGTTTGTTTTGGGCAGAGGGATGTCCCCAGTCTTTTGTTACCTTTCTTACAGAACTTTTCTTCTCTCCTGTTAGGAAGTATGCCTCTTCTCCCCCTGCATTCATTCAGCAAGTTGTCCATTGAATACCTGATGTGTTTCAGATATTATGCTGGCTCTGAGTATGGCGTGGTAACTGAAAACCGGAATAACAGAGCCCACAGTCTCCTCCAAGGGACAGACTAATCAAACAAACAGATGCATGTATGTGAGATTGCAACTAAGATTGCACCATAACATTGCAACATGTAAGACTGCAACTGTTGTATGCAGTTTTTGTACATAGCAACTCACTGCAAAACCTAGCGGCTTACAGCAGTCCTTTGGCTAACTCAGAATACTGTGAGTAGGTTGGGTGGTTCTACTTTTGAGTCTGCTCAGCTGGGCTCTTTCATACCTTTCTGGTCAGCTGGTGGGTCTGCTCGTGGTTGGATGATCTAGGATGGTCTCATGCCCAAGTGTTCTGATGGGAAGGCTGTTAGTAGGGGCAGTAGAGACAATGTGTTAGGGGCCACTTTTGCAATGTGACACAAGAACTAAGAAAAAGTACAGGATACCAAGCAAGCATATACTGAATATAGAAGTTTGTTTTGAACTATTGGGGAAAAGGACTACATTGCTAAAATGACAAGCTGAGATCCAAAGATTGGAAAGGGGGTAACTAGTTGAAGAAAGAGAGAAAGACAGTCCAGAGAGAGGATATAGGCAAATACCCACCTCCACCCCCTTTCCCACTTCCCATTTCGACCTCAACTTCCATGTTTCAGAAAATGGTACCACCCTCCAGTTGACTGTTCAAGTCAAAAACCCAGCAGTCATCCTTTCTTTTCCCCACTGGCAGTTCTCATCTGTTCTACCTCCAAAGCGTATCCTGAACCACTCCTTCTTCATTTCTACATCACCATTATCCAAGTTCCTGTCATCATCCACCTTTATTGCAAACCATCCCCACTGATCTCTCTGTGTCTACAGTCACACACGGCAATGCAAAATAAAAAGTGTGGGTCGGATTGTGCCAAGCTTTCAAAGCCTATACTGGATGGGTCCGAGTGTTTGTGTCTCCTCAAAATTCATTTGTTGAAATCCTACCCTCTAAGGTAATGATGTAAGGATGTAGGGTCTTTGGAAGGTGCTTAGGTCATGAGGGCAGAGGCCTTATGAATGGGGTTAGTGCTCTGATAAAAGAGACTCTGGAGAGCTTCCTTGTCTCCTTCTGTGCACTGAGAAGACAGCATCCATGAGGGAGAGGCTCTTAGCAGGCACCGACTAGGCCAGTGCTTGTATTTCATAGCCTCTAGAACTTAAATTTATGTTTTTTTATATCCTACCCAGTTTGTGGCATTTTTGCTATAGCAGCTCAGTGGACTAAGACTCACTCCCAGTATGCTTAAAATAAAATTTTGAATTCTTACTGTGGCTATGAAGGCTGTATCTTGCTCTTACCCATCTCCCTCCTCTCACCACCCCACTGTGCTATCCCTAGCATATATCAAACTCATTTCAGAGTCAGTGTTGTTTTTGTTTTCTTTGCCTAGAACACTCCTTTCTTACATCTCCATATGACTAGCCCTTTTCATCATATAAAATTCTATTTAAAAGGCACCTACAGAGTGAGACTCTCTGGTCACCTACTTATTTCCATATCCTCCTTTTTTGTTTGTTTCCTTTGAGGTGTGTGCTACTCTCTGAAGTTAACCTATTTGTATGTTATTTGCCATGACTAGAATATATTCTCCATGAAACCAAGCACTTTGCTATCATGTTTATATTATGTTCCCTATGCCACCACAGCCTTTGGCTCATAGTAGGAACTCAATAATTAGTTGAGCTTGTTAATGAATAAAGGGGTGATTGAAAACCCCATGACAGAGGAAGCATGATGCATGTGAGGATGTGGGAGAAAACTAGTGAGGCTAGAGCGGAGGAAGTGGGTGATGTGCCTAATGGTGGGAGACTAGGTATGACCAGGTCTTGTAGGGCATTTGGCCATGCTAAGGAGGTTGGTCCTTGTATTAGGCTTCTCCAGAGAAAGCCATATATATGGCTCTATTATAAAGAATTGGGTCATATATTTATGGAGACCATGTCCCAGGATACATAGTCAATAAGCTGGAGACCCAGGAGAGCTGATGGCATGAATTCCAGTATGAATGCTGTCAGGCTCAAGACCCAAGAAGAGCCAATTTTCTGGCTGGGTCTGAAGACTGGGGAAAAAAACCCCAAATCTCAGTCCATACAGTCAGGCAGGAGGAATTCCCTCTTCTTCAGCCTTTTTGTTCTAGTCAGGCCTTTAAGTGGTTGGATGAGACCCACTCATGTTAAGGAAGACAATTCATTTTACTCAGTCTACCAATTCAAATGTTAAGCCCGTCCAGGAACACCCCTACAAACTCACCCAGCATAATGTTTGGCCAAATGTGTGGGCATCCTGTAATTTAGTCATAGTGACACAGATTGATCATCATAGTCCTTATCTTGGTATCTGTGTGAAGATATTGATGGCAGCAGGGACTATCTTATTCATCATGTAACTCAAATCTTTTGGTAGATGCCACATACATAGTATAGTAATTGTTGAACAAATATATACTGAACTGCACTTTCTCAGTCTCTACCCAACATATGTGTTCTAGGAACTCTTCCCCTGAGATCTGGACTCTTTGATCTTACTCTTCTGTCAACAGACATTTCGAAACATGCATCAGCACAATTGTTCTCAAGTCTCTTTCACTGTTTGGAGGCACTTTTTTTCTTATAGGCTATATTTTATCCCAGGACACATTTCATAGAAGAGGAGCTGGGGACCTGGGGAGGCCAAGTGCCATAGCCAAAGTCACATGATAAGATAGTAGGAAAGTTGGAATTAAATCCTTTGTCTTCCCTCTCTTTCCACTGTACCAGGACCCACTCCTCTCATTATGCTTTTTTTTTTTTTTTGCAAAGTTGCTAAACAAACAAACATAAATTACTAAATAGTCAATGAATGTCTTTTCTTGTTTGGAATAAGCAGAGTGTGGATCCATCATTGGGTATAGCATTCCAAAATCTCTCAGTATTACTGTTCCAGGTTACAAGCAGTATAACCTGACTTCTCATAAACTACTATGTGATATTTGTATATTTATTGTGAAAATAGCACAATCTTTTTTTGTGTAAAGTTGAATGAATTCCAACGTGGGATGGCTTAAGAAAGGTCCAGTGAAGGCAACGAGTTACATTAACTCCATTTACTCATTTATTCAGACCTACGTACTGAGAACTCACCATGTACCAGATGCTATATTTACCAATCTTTAACCTAAGTTCTCTGCATAATGTGGAAAGGGAAAGCTATGCACATAACTGAATCATTCAATTTTTTTTCTATTCTCATTTCTATGGAACTTTAGAGGTGATGATGCTTGAATTAGACCATTTTATTTAAATTATGTTATTATTTTGTTATTCTCTTGCACTAAGCTTTTGCCCCATTTTAGAAATGAAGAAAGATGTTAAGTGACCAACCATGATATATTTATTTGCTAGTATTTATGCCTAAATAAATGGGCTTCCCTGTAGCTCAGACAGTAAAGAATCTGCCTACAATGCGGGAGACCTGGGTTCAATCCCTGGATCAGGAAGATCCTCTGGAGAAGGAAATGGCAACCCACTCCAGTATTCTTGTCTGGAGAATCCCATGGACAGAGGAACTTGGTGGACAGAGGAACCAGTCTGTGGGGTTGCAAAAAGTCAGACACAACTGAGTGACTAAGCAATATAACTTAAAATGCAGCTGTCCCATGTTAAGAAGCTTAAGCAAATTGTTTTAATGATGATGCAGAGAGATAAAATCTCTCTCTAGTAAAATTTTGTTTTTTTTTTGTGTGTGATTTTTTTGTTTTAAAGATTCAGTACTTATGCCTCCCAGGCGGTTCAGTGGTAAAGAACCTGTCTGCCCGTGCAAGGAGACATAGGAGATGTGAGTTCAATCCGTGGGTGGGGAAGATGCCCTGGAGGTAAAGATGGCAGCCCACTCCAGCATTCTTGCCTGGAGAATCCCATGGACAGAGGAGCTTGGAAGGATACAATCTGTGGTGTCACAGAGTTGGACACAACTGAAGGACTAGACACGCTCACACTTGAGGGGTATAGGGGCTCTCTCTAGTGGTGAACTGAGTACTTAAAATTATTTGGTCATGCAGTAGAAGCCCAGAGTACAGAATGAAACTACCCCAGAATCCTACCTCATTTAACACCAGTTTTTAAATAGAAATCACTATAACTGATTTTCTTCTTAGCAATTAAGGGGGAAATATTATTAAGTGATAAAGCACACAGACTTTAATGGAATCTAACACCTGGAATTAAATTCTGACTCCATCATTTCCTCAAGAATTGACTCACAATCACTTAGCGTGTAGGATGTGCCAAGTTGCTTCAATCTAGTTCGACTCTTTTCGACCTATGGACTGTAGCCCACGAGGATCGTCTGTCCAGAGGGTATGTTAAAACACAACCTTCTAAACCCTACCCCAGAGTTTCTGATTCAGGAGGTCTGGAATGACAGCCAAGAATATGCATTCATAACAAATTCTCAGGTGTTACTGATGCTGCTGGTACAGGAACCCCACTTTGAGAAGTGCTGTGCTTGACTCCTAGAGTGTCAATCTAAGCCTTGTATTAAATAAGGTTAATACTAATCTTATATTAAATATTCCTCAAGGTTTAGCCATAGAGTTATTGTGAGGATTAAATGGAACAGTAGATGAAGTGCTGACATAGTAAGTACTCCACAGAGGTTAGCTCTTAGTAATCTGTCAGTGTTTTCCAACGTGAAAAATTAAAAAAATAAGCTGGAATTTTAAAAAAGAATATTGTTGTTGTTGAGCTATTATTGTTAGCTAAGTTCAGTTCAGTCTCTCAGTCCTGTCCGACCCTTTGCAGCTCCACGGACTGCAGCATGCCAGGCCTCCCTGTCCATCACCAGCCCCCAGAGATTGTTGAAACTCATGTCCATCAAGTCGGCGATGCCATCCAACCATCTCATCCTCTGTCGTCCACTTCTCTTTCTGCCTTCAATCGTTTCCAGCATCAGGGTCTTTTCCAGTGAGTCAGTTCTTCATATCAGGTGGCCAAACCAGGGTCTCCTGCATTGCAGGCAGATTCTTTACCAACTGAGCTATCAGGGAAGCTAAGTTATATCAGTAATTTTACTTACGTGTGCTTGACAGTGTACTATGCATTATTAATATATCTATAGCACCATTAATGTACACTAATATTTATGCATATTGCTCTGAAAAAATTGGTACAAAGCAAAAACCACATGGTGAAGGGGCTATGTCAAAGGGACACAGGGGCCAACCGAAAGAGATTCCAATGGCCAAAGTTGGGATAATTTGAGCAATAAAGTGATTATAATTCATGTTAAAAAGTAAATATCCCCGAGTTCATGCTGAGATAAATAAATGCTTGGAGGAAGGAAGGAATAAATAAATGGAGAAGAGACAAATCTCCCATGCTGAGGATTCCAAATATTTTTTTGCAGATATTCTGCCCTCAAAGATGTGGAGGATAGCTACCTACGTCTTAAGTGTAAGGAGCACATGGTGACTTTCTTCCAAAGAGGGAAAAAAGGGTAACTTTTCAGAGGAGAGACAGGACAAACACCACCTCAGCCCGGTGATTAAGGTCGAAATCAACAGTGGTAAGTCACGTGATTAGTACGTGCTCTTTACGTGGTGTACCTTACCCTTGTGGGCTTCCTCCTCAAAACCTGTAACCCCAGTGTAATCATGAGAAACCCATCGGATAAATCCCAGTTCAGGGACACTTTGCAATATATGTGATCATTGTTCCTAAAATTTGTCAAGGTCACACAAAATAAGGAAAGTCTGAGAAACTGGCGCAGCCCAGAGGACCTTAAGGAGACACGACAACTAAATGTAATGTGGTCTAGTGCATAGGGTGGGTCCTAGAACAGGGAATGGAGTTAGGTAAAAACCAAGGAAATATGAATAAGGCATGGAAAAGAGTAAGGCAAAACTCTGACTTTTAGGGGGGAAAAAAAGGTATGTATTTGTTATTAGAAGTGCCATCCAAACTTTAGAAGCATAGTAAAGAAAATAAATGCCAATACTGTATGATAAAATGTTATGTTAATTTTAGGTGAACATTTTTCTAGGTTGATATATCTACAGAGGTAGAGCATATATATGTTTACATATACACACACACATAACACGCACACATATGTACACTCAGACACACACACATACATACATACACACATATATAGTAGGCATGCAGACAAGCAATCTTATAAAAGCAGGATCTTTGTATGTGTTTTAAAATTTTATTTTAGGCACAATTTGATTCTTTTACATTATGAAGTATATCAAACATACATAAAATAACTAACTGACCCCTACCGCATATTTAGGGCTTCCCTGGTAGCTCAGTTGGTAAAGAATCTGCCTGTAATGCAGGAGACCCTGGTTTGATTCCAGGGTCAGGAAGATCCCCTAAAGAAGGGAAAGGCTGCCCACTCTAGTGTTCTTGGGTTTCCCTGGTGACTCAGATGGTAAAGAATCCACCTGCAATGTGGGAGTCTTGGGTTCAATCCCTGGAGGAGGGCATGGCAACCCATTTCAGTATTCTTGCCTGGAAAATCCCATGGACAGAGGAGCCTGTCTGGCTATGGGGTCATAAAGAGCTGGACACGACTGAAGCAACTTAGCATGCGGATTTGTACATTATTACCACAGTCAATTTTAGAACATTTTTATCATCCCCCCAAAGAAATTACACACACATTAGCGTTCACTCTCTATTTCTCCTCAATCCTCTCAGTCCCAGGCAATCAGCAATCTACTTCCAGCCTCTATAGACTTACTTCTTTGGAACATGTCACATAAATGAAATCATACAGTATGTTGTCTTGTGACTGACCTTTTTCACTTAGGATACTGTTTTCAAGGGTCCTTCATCTTAAGATATGTATTAGAACTTTGTTTTTTTTTTTTTTTTTACTGCTGATTAATATTCCATCCTATGGATATACCAACTTGAATTATCCATTCATCTGTTATAGACATTTGGGTTATTTTCACTTTTTGGCTATTACAAATAATGCTGCTATGAATGCTTGTATACAAGTTTTTGTGTGGGCTCACGTTTCCATTTCTGTTGGGTATATACCTAGGAGTGGAATTATTGGATCATTTGATAATACTGTGTTTAACATTTTAGGGAATTTCCAGGCAGTTTTGAAAAATGGCTGCACCATTTTATTAATACATTCTCACTAGCAGTGTGTGAGAGTTCCAGTTTCTCCACATCCTCACCAACATTTGTTATTATCTGACTTTATTGATTTTAGCCTGTTCTAGTGCTTTTACTTTTCACTTTCATGCATTGGAGAAGGAAATGGCAGCCCACTCCAGTGTTCTTGCCTGGAGAATCCCAGGGACGGAAGAGCCTGATGGGCTTCTGTCTATGGGGCCGCACAAAGTCAGACACGACTGAAGTGACTTAGCAGCAGCAGCAGAAGTGAGTATGAAGTGATATTTCATGATGGTTTTGATTTTCATATTCCTAATGGCTAGTAATGTTGAATATCTTTTCATGTTCTTATCGGTCATTTGTATATCTTATGTGGAGAAGTAACTATTTAGCTCTTTTGTCTATTTTTAAAATGGGTTATTTGTCCCTTTTATTACTAAATTGTATGTTCTTTATGGATTCTAATTGTAAGTCTCTTATCAGACATATGGATTTGCAAATATTTTCTCCTAGTATATGGATTGTCTTTTTCATTTGATAGTATTTTTTGAAGCACAAAAGATTTTAATTTTGATGAAGTTCAGTTTGTCTAATTTTTCTTTTGTTTCTAGTGCTTTTGGTGCTTAAGTTAGTCAAAGCTTTCTAAGGTCATGAAGAATCACTCCCATATTTTCTTCTAAGAGTTTTAAAGTTTGGGCACTTACATTTATTGATGGTCTAATTTGAGCTAAATTTTGTGTACGGCGTGAGGAATCGTTAAATTTCATTCTTTTGCATGTGACTATTCAGTTGTTCCAGAGCATTCATAGAAGAGACTATGTTTTCCCTCCCTGAATTGTCTTGTGATCCTTGTTGAAAATAATTGATTGTTAATGTAAGGGTTAATTTCTGGATCTTAACTTCCTGCCATTGCCTTATATGTTGATCCTTATGCCAGGACTATGTGTGCTAAGTTGCTTCAGCCTTGTCCGATCTTTGCAACCCTATGGACTGTAGCCTGCCAGACTCCTGTGTCCATGGGATTCTCTAGGCGAGAATACTGGAGTGGGTTGCCATGCCCTCCTCCAGGGGATCTTCCCGACCTAGAGACGAAAACCATGTCTCTTGTGTCTCCTGCATTGGCAGGTGGGTTCTTTCCCACTAGTGCCGCCTGGGAAGTCAGCACTATACCGTCTTGTACTTTTGAAATTGGGGGAAAGAGAAGATATTTTAAAAGTCATTGTTTTAAACTATTAACTTTATTAAATTTAATAACAGAAAAAGAAATAAAATACAATATAAGGATTCTTGAAATTTAGAAAATATTCTTGTTGCATAAGTTGTCAATTCCTAAAATAGCTAAGACTTAAAAGTCATCAAGAATGGGAATTTTGATATTTTGAAAACATGTAGTTATATTTCAGATTCTATGACTAACTCTGCTTTAAAAAATAAGCAAATTAGCATCTTCATAATTCCTATCACTTCCCTTTTCTCACATTTTATTTTTACTAATAATATTTTTATATCATGTTATCAATGTTACAAGCAATATATTTAAAACTATAACCCATACAGTGGTGTGGTCTTGGTTATACATTTACATCAACTCAGTACTCCCTACCAGTCCATGTTATCTAGATTGTTGACTATAGGTTCAAAGTTGGGTGTAATATTTTCTTTCTTTATTGAGTTATGGTTGATGTATTCTATTGTATAAGTTGTAGGTGTATCATGCAGTGGTTTACAACTTGTAAAGGTTATACTCCATTTATAGTTATTATAAAATATTGGCTACATTCCTTGTGTTGTACAATCTATCCTTGTAGCTTATGTATAATACTCTATTTCTTAATCACCAAATTGTATTTCCCCTCTCCCCAATGCTATTGAAAAGCTTGTTCTCTATATCTGTGTTTGCTCCTTTTTGTTATAATCACTAGTTTGTTATATTTTTTGTGTTCCACACATAAGTGATATCAAACAGTATTTGTCTGTCTCTGTCTGATTTATTTCATTTAGCATAATAACTTCCAAGTTCATCCATGTTGTTACAAATGGCAATATTTTCATTTTTAATGGCTGCATGGTATTCTATTGTGTGTGTGTGTATATGTGTGTATATATATATACCTCACATCTTCATTCATCTGTTGATGGACACTTAGGTTGCTTTCATACATTGACAGTTGTAAATAAGTAAATAATACTGCTATGAACATTAAAAAACAGAGATATGACTTTGCTGACAAAGGTCTGTCTAGTCAAAAGCTATAGTTTTTCCAGTAGTCATGTATGGATGTGAGAGTTGAACTATAATGAAGGCTGAGGGCTGCAGAATTGATGCTTTTGAACGGTGGTGCTGGAGAAGACTCTTGAGAGTCCCTTGGACTGCAAGGAGATCTAACCAATCAATACTAAAGAAAATCAGCCCTGAGTATTCATTGGAAGATCTGATGCTAAAGCTGAAGCTCCAATACTTTGGCTACCTGGTGTGAAGAGCCGACTCATTGGAAAAGACCCTGATGCTGGGAAAGATTGACGGCAGTGGGAGAAGGGGTGACAGAGGATGAGATGGTTGGATGCCATCTCTGACTCAATATACATTTATTTGAGCAAACTGTGAGAGATAGTGAAGGACAGGGAAGCCTGGCATGCTGCAGTCCACGGGGTCACGAAGAGTCAGACACAACTTAGCGACTGAACAACAACAACAAAAGCAATGCACACTGGAGTAAGTGTGCCTTTTGATTTAGTGTTTTTGTTATGTATGTATGCCCAACAGTGGAATTGCCGGGTCATATGGCCGCTCTATTTTTAGTGTTTTGAGAACTCTCCATACTGTTTTCCAATGTGACTGCACTAATTTATATTCTCACCAACAGTGAACAAGGCTTCCCTTTTCTCCACATTCTCACCAATGTTTGTCATTTGTGTTCTTTTCGATTATAGGCCATTCTGACAAGTATGGAGTGAAATCTTTTTGTGGTTTTGATTTGCATTTCCCTGATGATAGCAATGTTGAGCATCTTTTCAGCACAGTGCCTGTTGGCTATCTGTATTTTCTTTCTGGAAAAATGTCTATTCAATTCTGCCCATTTTTAAAATTGGTTGTTGTATTTTTTGATGTTAAGTTGTATGAACTGTTTATATACGCTGGGTATTAATTCCTATTGGTCATATCACTTGCAAATATCTTCTCTCATTGAGTAGATTTTCTTTTTGTTTTGTCAGTGGTTTTCTTTGCTGTGTAAAACTTTTAAGTTCAATTAGGTCTCGTTTGTTTATTTTTGCTCTTGTTTCCTTTGCTTTAGGAGACAAATCCAAAAAATAAAACAAAAGAAAAAGAAAAACTACTATGCTGAAGTTATGCCAAAGTGTTCTGCTTATGTTTTTTCCCTCTAGGAGTTTTATAGTATCTGATCTTACATTTAGATCTTTAATTAATTTTAGTTTATTTTTGTTTATGGCATTAGAGAATGTTCTGATTTCATTCTTTTACATGTAGTTGTCCAGTTTCCCCAGCACCACTTATTGAAGAGACTGTCTTTTCTCCTTTGTATATTCTTGCCTCCTTTGTCATAGATTAATTGACCATGAGAGTGTTGGATTTTGTCTGGGCTCTCTATTCTGTTTTTATAATTAATCTTATTTATTTATTTTAATTTTGGCTGTGCTGGGTTTTGTTGCTGTGCGGGCCTTCTGCAATGAGTGGAGGCTCCTGTAATGTGCAGGCTTCTCGTTGTGGTGGCTTCTCTTGTTGAGCATGGGCTCTAGGGGGCACAGGCTACAGTAGTTGCAGCACGTGGGCTTAACAGTCGCAGCTTCTGGGCTCTAGAGCACAGGCTCGGTATTTGCGGCACGCAGGCTTAATTGCTCCATGGCATGTGGGATCTTCCCAGATCAGGGATCAAGACTGTGTCCCCTGCGCCAGCAGGTAGATTCTTTATCTCTGGACTCTATTATGTTCTATTGATCTTTGTGTCTGTTTTTGTGCCAGTACTGTACTGTTTTGATTACTGTAGCTTTGTAGAATAGCTTGAAGTCAGGGAGCATAATTTCTCCAGCCCCGTTCTTCTTTCTTCAAATTGTTTTGGCTACCAGGAGTCTTGTTTTGACTACCAGGAGTCTTGTTTTTCCATACAAATTTTAAAATTATTTGTTCTATTTCTGTGAAAAATGCCATTGGTATTTTGATAGGGATGGCATTGAATTTGTTGATTGCCTTGGGTATTATGCTCATTTTAGCCATATTAATTCTTCCAATCCATGATTATGATATATCTTTCCATCTTTCTGTGTCATCTTCAATTTCTTTCATTGATGTCTGTTTTTTGGCTGTGCTCCATGGCATGCAGGATGTCAGTTCTCTGACCAGGAATCAAACCTGTGCCCCCTGCCTGGGAAGTGTGAAATCTTAACCACTGGACCACCAGGGAATTCACGATCAATGTCTTATAGTTTTCAAAGTACAGGTCTTTTACCTCCATAAGTAGGTTTGTTCATAGGTATTTTATTCTTTATGATGTGATGGTTCCTTAATAGGATTGTTCCTTAATTTCTCTTTCTGATAATTTGTTGTTGGTTCATAGAAGTGCAACATATTTCTATATATTAATTTTGTATCTTGATGCTTTAATGAGTTCATTGATGAGCTCTAGTAGTTTTCTGGTGGTGTCTTTAGAATTTTCTATGTGTAGTGTCATGTCGGAGAAGGCAATGGCACCCCACTCCAGTACTCTTGCCTGGAAAATCCCATGGACGGAGGAGCCTGGTGGGCTGCGGTCCATGGGGTCGCTAAGAGTCAGACATGCCTGAGTGACTTCACTTTCACTTTTCACTTTCATGCATTGGAGAAGGAAATGGCAACCCACTCCAGTGTTCTTGCCTGGAGAATCCCAGGGATGGGGGAGCCTGGTGGGCTGCCGTCTATGGGGTCGCACAGAGTTGGACACGACTGAAGTGACTTAGCAGCAGCAGTGTCATGTCATCTGCCAACAGGTACAGTTTTTACATCTTCCTTTCCAATTTGAGCTCCTTGTATTTTTCTTTTCTGTTTTCTGTAGCTAGAACTTCCAAAACTATGTTGAAGAGAAGTGGTGAGAATTGGCCTTCTTGTCTTGCTCCTGATCTTAGAAGAGATATTTTCAGCTTTTCACCACTGAGATATGGGTTTGTCATATATGGTCTTTATTTGAGGTATGTTCCCTGTGGGCTCTCTGGTGGCTCAGCAGCAAAGATTCTGCCTGCCAATGCAGGAGACATGGGTTTGATTTTTGGGTTGGGAAGATCCCCTGGAGAAGGAAATGACAACCCATTTCATTATTCTTGCTGGGAAATCCCATGGACAAAGGAACCTGGTGGGCTACCTGTCATGGGGTCACAAAGAATCAGATGTTACTTAGCAACTAAACAATAATAACAACATCATCAACAACAACATTCTCTCTATGCTCACTCTCTGGAGATTTTTTAAAAATAATAAATGATGGAGTTGAACTTTACCAAAAGCCCTTTCTGCATCTGTTGATATGGTCATATATATGCGTATCTATATGTCTTCTTTTGAAAAAGTGTACTCAGGTATTCTCATTTAAAAAAATTGGAATTGCTTTACAATATTTTGTTAGTTTCTGCTGTACAACAACACAAATCAGCCATAGGTATACATATATCCTCTCCTTTTTGAGCTTCCCTCCCACCCCCTTATTCCACCCCTCTAGAAAGCAGCAAGCTGAGCTGCCTGTGCTATATAGCAGCTTCCTGCTAGCTATCTACTTTACACGTGGTAGTGTTTATATGTTAATGCTCTCGATTTGTCCCACCCTCTTCTTCCCTCTCTCTTCTACAAGTCCATTCTCTACATCTGTACCTCTGTTCTTGCCCTACAAATAGGCTCATTAGTACCATTTTTCTAGATTCCATATATGTGCTTTAATATATGATATTTGTTTTTCTCTTTCTGACTTACTCCACTCTGTATGACAGGCTCTAGGTTTATCCACATTGCTACACTGATTCAATTTCATTCCTTTTTTTATGGCTGAGTAATAATATTCCATTGTATATATATACCACATCTTCTTTATCTATTCATCTGTTGGTAGACATCTAAGTTATTTACATGTCCTGGCTATTGTAAATAGTGCTGCAATGAACACTGGGGTGCATGTGTCTTTTGAGTTATGGTTTTCTCAGGGTATATGCCCAGTAGTGGGATTTCTGGGTTGTTTGGTAGTTCTACCTTTAGTTTTTTGAGGAACCTCCATATTGTTCTCCACAGTGGCTAAACCAATTTACAGTCCCACCAACAGTGTAAGAGGGTACCCTTTTCTTCACACCCTCTCCAGCATTTACTGTTTGCACATTTTTTTATGATGGTCATTCTGACTGGTGTGAGGTGATACTTCATTGTAATTTTTATTTGCATTTCTCTAATAGTGAAGTTGAGGATATTTTCATGTGCCTCTTGGCCATATTTATTTAAGACTTCTGCCCAGTTTTTGATTGGATTGTTTGTTTTTTTGATATTGAGTTGCATGAGCTGTTTGTATATTTTGGAGATTAATCCTTTGTTGCTTTGTTTGCAGATATTTTCTCTCATTTTGAGGGTTATCTTCTCCTCTTGTTTACAGTTTCCTTTGTTATGCAGGGGCTTTTAAGTTTAATGACATCCCATTTGTTTAGTTTTGTTTTAATTTTCATTACTCTAGCAAGATCCAAAAAGATCTTGCTGTGGTTTATTTCAATGTTTTTCCTATGTTTTACTCCAAGAGTTTTGTAGTGTCTGATCTTACATTTAGGTCTTTAATCCATTTTGAATTTATTTTTGTGTGTGATGTTAGGTATTGTTCTAATTTCCTTCTGTTACATGTACTGTCCGGTTTTCCTAGCACCTTTTATTGAAGAGATTGTCTTTTTTACACTGTATATTCTTGATCCTTTGTCATAGATTAGGTGACCACAGGTGCGTGGACTCATCTCTGGGCTTGCTGTCTTGTACCATTGGTCCATATTTCTGCTTTTGTGTGAGAACCATGCTGTCTTGTTTACTGTAGCTTTGTAGTATAGTTTGAAGTTGAGGGTGTGCTCCTCCAGGTCTGTTTTCCTTTCTCAAGATTACTTTGACTATTTGGAGTCTTTTGTGTTTCCATACAAATTGTAAAATTTTTAGTTCTGCTTCTGTGAAGAATATCATTGTAATTTGATAGAAATTGCAGAAGATTGCATTGGGTAGTATATTTTTCTAATCCAAGAACATGGTATATTTCTCCATTTGCCTATATCCTTTTTGATTTATTTCATCAGCGTTTTATAGTTTTCTGAGTACAGGTCCTTTACTTCCTTAGGTAGGTTTATTCCTGGGTATTTTATTCTTTTTGTTGCAGTTGTACATGGAATTATTTTCTTAATTTCTCTTTCTGCTTTTTTTCATTATTAGTGTATAGGAATGCAAGACATTTCTGTCATTAATTTTGTATCTGACAACTTTGCCAAATTCATTGATTAGGTGTAGTAATTTTCTGGTGTCCTCTTTAGGATTTTCTATGCGTAGCAACATGTCATCTGTAAACAGTGACAATTTGACTTCTTTTCCAACTTGTATTTCTTTTACTTTTTTTCTTGTCTGATTGCTGTAGTGAGAACTTTCAAAACTATGTTGAGTAAGAATGGTGAGAGTGAACATCCTTGTCTTGTTCCTGTTCTCAGGGGAAATGATTTCAGTTTTTCATCATTGAGTATGATGTTTGATGTAGGTTTGTCATATATGATATTTATTATGTTGAAGTAGGTTCCCTTTATGCCCATTTTCTGGAGAGTCTTTGTCATAAATGGATATTGAATTTTGTCAAAAAGATTTTTCTGCATCTGTTGAGAGGATCATATGGTTTTTATTCTTTAATTTGTTAATATGGTGTATCACATTGATTGATTTGCATGTGTTGAAGAATCTTTGCGTTCCTGAGATAAACATGACTTGATCATGGTGTATGATCCTTCTAATGTGTTGTTAGTCTGAATGCTAGTTTTTTGTTGAGGATTTTTACATCTATATTCATCAATGATATTGGTCTGTGATTTTCTTTTTTATGATGGCTTTGGTTTTGGTATCAGGGTGATGGTGACCTTATAGAAAGAATTTGAGAGTGTTCCACCCTCTGCAATTTTTTGAAAGTGTTTGAGAAGGATAGGTGTTAGTTCTCCCTAAATGTTTGATAGAATAGTATGTGAGGTATATGATCCTGGACTTTTGTTTGTTGGAAGATTTTTATTCACAGTTTCAATTTCTTTACCTCTGATTGGTATGTTTATATTTTCTAATTCTTCCTGGTTTGGTCTTGGAAGAATTTGTTCATTTCTGAGAATGTGTTCATTTCTTCCAGGTTGCCGGTTTTATTGGCATATAGTTGCTGTGGTAGTCTCTCACGATCCTTAATATGTCTATGGTGTCAGGTGTGATGTCTCCTTTTTTATTTCTAGTTTTATTAATTTGAGTCCTCTCCCTGTTTTTTCTTGAGAAGTCTGGCTAAAAGTTTATGAATTTTCTTTATCTTCTCAAAGAACCAACTTTTATTTTATTGATCTTTGCTATTGTTTTCTTCATTTCTATTTCACTTATTTCTTCTCTGATCTTAGTGATTTCTTTCCTTCTACTGACTTTGGGTTTTGTTTGTTCTTCTTTCTCTGGTTGCTTTAGGTGTACGGTTAGATTGTTTATGTGAGATTTTTCTTGTTTCTTAAGATGAGACTGAATTGCTATAAACTTCCCTCTTTGAACTACTTTTTCTGCATTCCATAGGTTTTGGTTATCAATTATTCATTGTCATTTGTTTCTATGTATTTTTAAATTTCTTCCTCAATTTATGCAGTGATCTCTTGGTTATTTAGCAGTGCACTATTTAGCCTCCATGTATTTGTGGTTTTTACTGTTTTTAATCCTGTAATTTATTTCTAATATCATAGCATTGTGGTTGGAAAAGATACTCAATACAATTTCATTTTCTTAAAATTTTCAAGGCTTGATTTGTGTCCCAAGATGTCTTCTGTCCTGGAGAATGTTCTTTGTGCACTTGAGAAGAATGTATTCTGCTGCTTTTGGGTGGAATGTCCTGCTGCTGCTAAATCACTTCAGTCGTGTCTGACTCTGTGCGACCCCATAGATGGCAGCCCACCAGCTTCCCCCATCCCTGGGATTCTCCAGGCAAGAACAATGGAGTGGGTTGCCATTTCCTTCTCCAGTGCATGAAAGTGAAAAGTGAAAGTGAAGTCGCTCAGTCGTGTCCGACTCTTAGCAACCCCATAGACTGCAGCCCACCAGGCTCCTCTGTCCATGGGGTTTTCCAGGCCAGAGTACTGGAGTGGGGTGCCATTGTCCTAAGAATATCAATTAAATCTATCTGGTCTATTGTGTCATCTAAAGCTTGTGTTTCCATATTGATTTTCTTTCAGATGATCTGTCCATTGGTGTAAGTGAGGTGTTAAAGTCCCTTGCTGTTATTATGTTACTGTCAATTTCTCCTTGGTCATTAGCATTTGTCTTATGTATTGAGGTGCTCCTATGTTGAGTGCATAAATATTTATAATTGTTATATCTTCTTCTTGGATTAATACCTTTATTATTATGTAATATCCTTTCTTATCTCTTGTGACAGTTTTTATTTTAAGGTCTATTTGTCTGATATGAGTACTCCTACTCCAGCTTTTTTTTTTTTTAATTTCCGTTTTCATGGTATAACTTTTTCCATTCCCTCACTTTCAGTCTGTATATGTCTCTAGGGTTGAAGTACATTTCTTGTAGGGAGCATATACATGGATCTTATTTTTGTATCCATTCAGTCAGTCTGTGTCTTGGTTGGGGCATTTAATCCATTTACATTTAAGATAATTGTTGATATGTATGTTCCTATGAGGGGCTTCCCAGGTGGGGCTAGTGCTGAAGATCCTGCCTGCCAATGCAGGAGACATAAATGATGCAGGTTCCTTCCCTAGTTCGGGACAATCGCCTGGAGGAGGGCAGGGCAACCCACTCCAGTATTCTTGCCTGGAGAATCCCATGGAGAGAGGAGCATGGTGGGCTACAATCTCAGGGGTCACAAAAAAGTTGGACACAACAGAAGTGACTTAACATATATTTCTATTACCATTTTCTTAACTGGTAGTTTTCTTAATTGTTTTGAGTTTGTTTTTGTTGGTTTTTCTCTTTGTGTTTCCTGTCTGCTACTGCTACTGCTGCTAAGTCACTTCAGTCATGTCCGACTCTGTGCGACCCCATAGACAGCAGCCCACCAGGCTCTGCCATCCCTGGGATTCTCCAGGCAAGAACACTGGAGTGGGCTGCCATTTCCTTCTCCAATGCGTGAAAGTGAAAAGTGAAAGTGAAGTCGCTCAGTTGCGACTGACTCGTGGGGACCCCATGGACTGTAGCCCACCAGGCTCCTCCGTCCATGGGATTTTCTAGGCAAGAGTACTGGAGTGGCTTGCCATTGCCTTCTCCAGTGTTTCCTGTCTAGAGCAGTTCTTTTAGCATTTGTTATAATGCTGGTTTGGAGATGTTGAATTCTCTTAGCTTTTGCTTGTCTATAAAGCTTCTGATTTCTCCATCAAATCTGAATGAAATCCTTGCTTTCAGCACTTTCACTGTTTGTGCCTGGGCTTGATTCCTGGTCAGGGATCTAAGATCCTGCAAGGTATGTGGCACAGCCAGATTTTTTTTTTTTTTTTAAGCAACAGATTTCTGTACATTAACCTTGTATTCTGCACCTTCATTGAATTTGTTTATTGGTTCTAATAGTTTCTTGGTAGATACTTTAGAGTTTCCTATATGCAATATCATGTCATTTGCAAATAGTGACAGTTTTGCTTCTTCCCTTCCAGTTCGGATGCATTTTGTTTATTTTTCTTGATTATTACCGTGACTAGGAGTTTCAGTACTATGTTGAGTAAAAGTGGTGAGAGTGGCCATCCTTGTCTTATTTCCTGAACTTCAAGGAAATTCTTTCTGCTTTTCTCCCTTGAATATGGTGTTAGCTGTGGTCTAGTCATATATAGCCTTTATTGTGTTGAGGTATGTTCCCTTTACACCTTATTTTCTTGAGCATTTTTATCATGAATGGGTGTTGAGTTTTGTCAAATGCCTTTTCTGTATCTATTGAGATGATCATGCATTTTCTTATCCCTCCTTTTGTTAATGTGAAGTATCACAGCAATTTATTTGCAGATATTGAATCATTCTTATATCCGTGGAAGAAATCAAACTTGATCATGGTGTATGGACCTATTTATATGTTGTTGATTTTGATTTGCTTTTATTTTGTTGAGAGTTTTTATATTTGCATTCATCAGGGATATTGGCCTGTAATTTTCTTTCTTTTTTTATAGTATCTGATTTTAGTATCAGAAGAAATTTAGGAATTTTCTCGCCTATTCATTTTTCTGGAATAGTTTGAGAGATGTATATAATAACTATTCCTTTTATGTTTGGTAGAATTCCCCTGAATGGTCTTGGACTTTTAATTGTTGGGAGTTTTTGATCACTGACTCAATTCCAATACTAGTAATTGATCTTTTCAGATTAGCTATTTCTTCCTGATTCAGTCTCAGAAGATTGCATGTTTCTAGGAATTTATCCATTTCTTCTAGATTGTCCAGTTTGTTGACATATTTTGTCCAGTTTGTTTACAGTTCTCTTATGATTATTTGTGTTTCCTTGATACATTTGTAACCCCTCCTTTTTCATTTCTTATTTTGTTCATTTTGTTCCTTCTCTTCCCTCCTTTTTAAATGAGTTTGGGTAATGGCTTATCAATTTTTTTTATCTTTTCAAAAAACCAGTTCTTGGTTTCATTGATCTGTTCTGTATCATTTTCTTGTCTCTATTTTATTTTCTCTTTGATCTTTATTATTTCCTTCCTTCTGCTGACTTTGGTATTTTCTTGTTCTTCTTTTTCTAATTCCTTTAAGTGATAGGTTAAATGGTTTATTTGAAATATTTCTTGTTTCATGAGATAGCCTGTATTGGTATAAACTCTCTTAGAATTCATTTTGCTGGCTCCCATAGATTTTTTTGAAGGTTATGGCTTTATTCTAATTGGTCTCAAGGTATTTATTGATTTCTTTTTGATTTCATCATTGACCTATTGGTTTTTTATTGACTTTTATTGACTTCATCAGTTTTTTGTTAGTATGTTATTTATTCCCATTTTTCTTCCTGTAATTTATTTCTAACTTCACACCATTGTGGTCAAAAAGATGCCTTAAATAATTTCCCTCTTAAATTTGTTGAGACTTGTTTTGAAACATTCCATGTGCATTTGAAAAAAATATGTATTCTGCTCATATTAGATGGAATGTCCTGTGTTAGGGAATGTTTAACAGGAGGATTCCTATGTGCTGTTTCTCATAAATTCTCTGTTCCTTATCAGTTCTTAGAATGAGTAGTGCTGCATGCAGCTCTTAGGACTGAGATCATGAGAAACGGTATCTGCTTGGATTCCTTTCAGTAACTCCCTTCAGTGACTCTTTTCAGTGTCAGCGACCTTGTATGTATTAGACTTTCCATATTGTGACTATTGATAAAATTTCATCCTGTGTAATAGCTGAGTAATCATCTTACTAAAGATATATAAGCCTGCATTTCTGCTAATAAAATACCTTTGCTCCATCAGAGCTTAGGTCCCTGTGTCTTTTTTGTTTCTCTCTCTCCCCCGCCCCCTCCGGCTAATTCTCTGGAGCTTAGAAACCCGTTCTGCTCACTCTCCTGCCCAGGCTTCTAAGACCCCCTCAAGAAGGTGCCCTGTGCCTTCATGAACAATGCAAGCCCTATGTCAAGGGCTTTATTGGTTCTCTGCGTAAACCAGGGAATATCAGCCTCTTTCTCTCTCTCACTTTCTTATTGTTGACTCTGGAAGACCAGGTTCTGGTCCATTAAAGGACCCTAGCAGTCCTGTAGATATCTACTAAGTCTAACTGGTATAATATGTCTTTTAAGGGCAGTGGTTTTTTTTTTTTTTTAATTGATTTTCTTTCAGATAATGTGTCCATTGATATAAGTAAGGTGTTAAAGTCCCCTATTATTATTGTGTTATTGTTAATTTCTCCCTTCATGTCTATTAATATTTGTGCATATGTTTATAAACATTATGTCCTCTTCTTGTATTGTTCTATTTATCATTATATAATGCCCTTTGTCTTTTATTATAGACTTTGTTTTAAAATCTGTTTTGTTTGATATGAGTATTGCCATTCAGCTTTCTCTTTGTTTCCATTTGGGTGGAATATTTTTTTCCATTCCCTCACTTTTGATCTGTGTGTATCTTGTATGTGATGTATAGATGAATCCTAGATTTTCATCCAGTCAGCCACCCCATTTCCTTTCATTAGGCATTTAGTCCACTGACACTTAAAGTGATTATTGATAGGTATGCACAGACTGGTTCCAAATAGGAAAAGGAGTACGTCAAGGCTGTATATTGTCACCCTGCTTATTTAACTTATATGCAGAGTACATCATGAGAAACACTGAACTGGAGGAAGCACAAGCTGGAGTCAAGATTGCCAGGAGAAATATCAATAACCTCAGATATGCAGATGACACAACTCTTATGGCAGAAAGTGAAGAGGAACTCAAAAGCCTCTTGATGTAAGTGAAAGAGGAGAGTGAAAAAGTTGGCTTAAAGCTCAACATTGAGAAAATGAAGATCATGGCATCTGGTCCCATCACTTCATGGAAAATAGATGGGGAAACAGTGGAAACAGTGTCAGACTTTATTTTTTTGGGCTCCAAAATTACTACAGATGGTGACTGCAGCCATGAAATTAAAAGACGCTTACTCCTTGGAAGGAAAGTTATGACCAACCTAGATAGCATATCGAAAAGCAGAGACATTACTTTGCCAATTTGTTGGTTCGTCTAGTGAAGGCTATGGTTTTTCCAGTGGTCATGTATGGATGTGAGAGTTGGACTGTGAAGAAGGCTGAGTGCCGAAGAATTGATGCTTTTGAACTGTGGTGTTGGAGAAGACTCTTGAGAGTCCCTTGGACTGCAAGGAGATCCAACCAGTCCATTCTGAAGGAGATCAGCCCTGGGATTTCTTTGGAAGGAATGATGCTAAAGCTGAAACTCCAGTACTTTGGCCACCTCATTCGAAGAGTTGACTCATTGGAAAAGACTCTGATGCTGGGAGGGATTGGGGGCAAGAGGAGAAGGGGACGACAGAGGATGAGATGCCTGGATGGCATCACTGACTCAATGGACGTGAGTCTGAGTGAACTCCGGGAGTTGGTGATGGACAGGGAGGCCTGGCGTGCTGTGATTCATGGGGTCACAAAGAGTCGGACATGACTGAGCGACTGATCTGATCTGATCTGATGCACTTATTGCCATTTTGCTATGTGTGTTCTGATTGTTAATAGTTTTTCTCCTTTCTTTTTTCTTCTTTTAGTCCCTTGTGTTGTGATTTAGTGCTTTTCTTTATGTTACATTTGTATTCCTTTCTTTCTAGTTTTGTATATCTATTGTAGGTTTTATGACTTGTGTTTACATGTTGATCTGTAACTATTTCTATTTAATACTGGTGGTCATTTAAGTTCAAACACATTCTAAAAGCTCTACATTTCAGTTCCCACACAATGTTTTATGTTTTTGATGTCATATTTTACATCTTCATGTCTATCCCTTAACTGTTTATTGCTGTTATAGTTGATTTGACGGCTTTTGTCTTTGAACCTTTGTACTAGCTAATTTAAATGGTTGATCCACAGTCTTTATCAGCAGGATTTTCCCTTTTCTATAATTTCTTATACCTTGTTGTAGCCTTTTCTTTCCTCTTAAAAGAACAACCCTTAACACTTCTTTTAAGACTTGTGTACTATTGATGGGCTTTCTTAGTTTTTGCTTCTTTGAGAAGTTCTTTATCTCCTCTTTAATTCTGAATGATGACCTTGCTGGATAGAGTATCCTAGGTTTCAGGTTTACTTCTGCTTTTAAGCACTTATATAATGTCACCCCCTTCTGTCCTGCAAAGATTCTCCTGAAAAAGTTAGCTGATAGCCTTTGGGGTTCCCTTGTATATAACTCTTTTCTTTTTCCTTTTGCTGCCTTTGTACTTCTTTTTTTAATTTTTAGTTTTGCCGTTTCAATTATGATATGTCTTGGTATGATTCTCTTTTTGTTCATCTTGTTTGGGACTCTGTGCTTACTGGACCTGGATATCTGTTTCCTTCTTCAGGTTCAGGAAGTTTTAAGCCATAATTTCATCCAATACCTTTTTAAACCATTTCTCTCTCTCTTCTCTTTTTCTGGGGTTCCTATGGTGTGACTATTAGTATGCTTGATATTTTCTCAGAGGTCCCTTAAACTATCTTCATTTTTGAAAATGTGTTTTTCTTCTTGTGCTCTGATTGGGTGATTTCTTTATTTTGTCTTTCAGATTGTTTATGTGTTCTTCTCTATCACCTAATCTGCTGTTAATTCCCTTTCGTTGTATTTTTCATTTCAGTTATTGCATTCTTTAGTTCTGACTGGTTCTTAAAAAATGTTTTTCATCTAGTTCTTTGTTCAAATTCTCTCTGTGTTCATCTGTTATTTTCTCCATTTCAGCTTATTATTACTTTGAGCTCTTTTTTTGTTGTTGTTGTAGTAAATTATTTCTGTTTCATCAGGATTTTTTTCAGGTTTTTTTTTTTTTTCATTTTCTTTCATTTTAAATGCATTCCTCTGTCTTCTTATTTTGTTAACTTTATCTCTATGAAATTAGGTGACTTAGTTACCTTCCTTAATCTTGAAGGCATGTCCTTGTATGGGAACATGCCTATGCAGTCCATCTGTGTCCAGTAGCTTTGGTCAGAGAACTGGAACTGGAGTAAGCAGGAGTCATGTCTTCCCCAGGATGTGCTGGCAGCCACCACTCTAGTGGGACGTAGGACTGGAGATGGAGTGGTTAGAGCCAGGTGCAGGCGCTTCAACCTGATATGGCTGTCACTGCCATATCAGGGCTTGGGACAGGGCCCACAGGGCTGCAGTAGGAGTTTTGGAGGAGCTGGATTTCTCTCAGATGTGATAGTAGTCTTTGGTTTGGGATATGGTCTGAGCCTGAGAACTTGGGGTGCACTTCTGTGTTGATTTCACTTTTCTTTTTGGTGTGAGAGCCCTGGTTAGTTTCTCTGTGTGAGCTGGAGGGGTTGGTGTCAACACTGAGCTAGACTTATCCTACCCCAAGTGTACACAGGGATGTGTGCTATGGTGATGGTGGTCTCTGCTCTGGAGTTAGCCTCATTCCCTTTCAGTAGCATGTGATCAGAAGGTACGTGCTGCAATGGCTGTCTCCACGCTGATTAGAGGCAGGGCCAGTGTGCAAGTTGGCTCCATTTCCTCCAAGTTTGCGCACTTTTGTTGGCTATGGCCGTCTCCCTCTTAGTAGGGAGCAGTGTTGGACAAGAGGCGCTGCAGCAGGAGCCCAGTGCGGGTAGGGGGAGTGCTCTGGGGTGGCCTTGGCATGGGGAGAGCCCCAGGCAATTTTCAATCTGCTGCCTCAGCACTGTGATTGCGAGTAAGCAAGTCTGTAGGCATGCTCTTTAAGAATGGAGTCTCAGTTTCTTACAGCCCTCTGATAAGCTCCAGTGGTTTTTAGACCAGCTAAGGGGCTTCACCTTCATGGGGTCAGACCCCAGGGTTGGCATGTCTAACATGTCAACTGCTGCTGCTGCTAAGTCGCTTCAGTCGTGTCTGACTCTGTGCGACTCCATAGACGGCAGCCCACCAGGCTCCCCCATCCCTGGGATTCTCCAGACAAGAATACTGGAGTGGGTTGCCATTTCCTTCACCAATGCACGAAAGTGAAAAGTCAAAGTGAAGTCGCTCAGTCATGTCCAACTCTTAGCGACCCCATGGTCTGCAGCCTACCAGGCTCCTCCATCCTTGGGATTTTCCAGGCAAGAGTACTGGAGTGGGGTGCCATTGCCTTCTCTGCTAACATGTAGCTCAAACCCCTTATTCCCCCAGGGAGGATCCCTGAGTCTGGAATATCCTCTCCTCTCTGTCCCCTGCTAGGGGTGCAGGTTCTGACCAGATTGCTTCTCCTCCCTTCCTACCAGACTACATGTGGGTCTTTCTTTATAACCTTGGTTGTAGAAGAGTTGTTCTACTAGTTTTCAGGTCAATTTCAGCAAGAGTAATTCTATATATAGTAGTGGTTTTGATGTGTTCATGAGGGAAGGTGAGTCCAGCATTATCCTGACCTGCTAGCTTGATCTCTCTCTTTTGGAAAATGCTATGCTATGCTATGCTAAGTAGCTTCAGTCATGTCCGACTCTGTGTGACCCCATAGATGGCAGCCACCAGGCTCCCCCGTCCCTGGGATTCTCCAGGCAAGAACACTGGAGTGGGTTGCCATTTCCTTCTCCAACGCATGAAAGTGAAAAGTGAAAGCGAAGTCGCTCAGTCACGTCCGACTCTTAGCAACCCCATGGACTGCAGCCTACCAGGCTCCTCCATCCATGGGATTTTCCAGGCAAAAGTACTAGAGTGGGGTGCCATAGAGTGTTAGATGGTGTATATATATATATATATGTATGTGTGTGTGAATGTGTGTGTTTATGGTAATTATTTTATATAAAACTCCAGCCAATAAGAAATATATATTTATTTCTATTACTATAAAAATACAATAAGTCCATTTTTAATGGGATTGTACTATATAGGTTATTTTGTAAATTATTTAAAAAATATTGACAATGTACTTGAAAATTTTTTTTATAACAGAATATACATGTAGCTCATCCTATCTAGTGGTTTTATAGTACTCCATGGTATGAATATTTCATTATGCATCAACTATTAACCTATTGTTGGATATTTAGGTTCAGTTCAGTTCAGTTCAGTTGCTCAGTTGTGTCCAACTCTTTGTGACCCCATGAATTGCAGCATGCTAGGCCTCCCTGTTCATCACCAACTCCCAGAGTTTACTCAAACTCATGTCCATTGAGTCGGTGATGCAATCCAACCATCTCATCCTCTGTCATCCTCTTCTCCTCCCACCTTAAACCTTTCCCAGCATCAGGGTCTTTTCAAATGAGTCAGCTCTTTGCATCAGGTGGCCTGTCAGGGAATGTTTAATTTTAAGGAATCCTATATGTTGTTTTCTGTTTCTTAAGGGCCCTCTGTACCTTATCAGTTCCTGGAAAACAGGAACCAGCAGAGGTGCCTGCAATTCTCAGGACTGAGGTCATGAGGCAGAATGCATACATGGATTCCTTTCAGTAACCTTTTACTTTCCTGTAAAACTACTTATTCATGTTCCTGTTTGCAATACATAGATTGTCTTCTGGCCCTGTGATGATTGTTATTCCCCTAGTTACTGTTGTAATGTATCTGGTTTCGGTGTTTTTTACTCAACTTGATTTTTCTGCCTAAAGCTTCCTTGTATAACAATATATAAGCACACACTGCCATGAATAAAGTACCCTTGTTCCACTAGAGACTTGGGTCCCCCGCATCCTTCTTTTCTTTGCCTTCTTTTCATCGACTCCTGTCCCCAGGTCCTGGTCTATCAAGAAGACCATCATAAGTGGCACCCGAACAGGGACCTGGAGTACGCCCTTGGCAAGTGGACGGAGTGACTGTGGACCTACTGAGGTTGGTAAATGCAGGGTTATGGGACAAACAGCTGGAAAGCCCCACCACTTTTCTGCTTTGCTTCCATATTTATTTAAAGTTCAAGGACTTTTGGTTTTGCGTCAGCAAATAGAGGCTTGTCTCCAAACGGTAGTTGAACATAATCCCTGGTTCCCTGATGAAAGCAATTTTGATTTAAAGATTTGGAACCAAGTTAGAGAGAATGTTAAATGAGCCACAAGAAGGGGAAAAAGTATTCCAATAGATTTCTGGCCCTTATGGGCACTCATGAAAGCCGTGATTTTGCCTTTTAGAAAATTCTGGCCCCCCAATATTCGACAACAGGCAGAACACTTGTTACATGAATATGAATTAGATGATAAAACTTTACAAAAGGCCCAATTAAAACAACATAAAATATTTCAAAATTATCCCACCAGCTCTGCTCCAGCTGCTCCAAGTGCTCCTCCTCCTCTTGCAATGGATGCCAAGCTGAAAGTCCTCTTAACTCAGGACAAAATGACTCTGACAATGACTTTTCTGAGGTCTTTTTTGACACTAAAGCTGACAATACTTTTTAAAATGACAATGATAAGCCTTTAACACACACATTTGTAAGAAAAAACTTTCTACTCATTCTCCTTTACAACAAAAGCTTTATGGGTTACTAGACTGGGACATGGAAAACGAGCTCTTTCTAGCCTTCACCACGTCACACCTATCCTTAGCTGAATAAAACCTTGCCAAATATAAACTCCTAATAATTGAGCCACCCAACTCTGACAAAGATGGTCCATATTTTGAGCCCAATCTATGGATGTGGATAAACCCCAACATCGTATTTCCCCCTGGAAAGTAGGAAGTCAATAAAACCTGAAGACAAGTACACAAAAATATTTCAAGGACCTAATGAAGCCTATGCTGATCTTTTAGCTAGATTGGAAGTTGCTATTTCCTGTAATGTTATAGGAGAAGAGGCCAAAATGCAGCTAGAAAAACTGCTTGCTTATAAAAATGAAAACCAAAAATGATAAATAGCTGTCACTCCAATTCATGAGACTGAGACTATTATTGATTATTTGAAGGTTTGTAGCAATTTAGGATCAGAGCTTCAAAAAATGCAAATGTTAGCTGAAACAATGGTTGCTGCCTTTAAAAAAGGAAATGAAGGGTGTTTTGCATGTGGGGATAAGACCCATTTGAAAAAGAGATTGTCCTAAAAACACACACAGAAAAAATTAAAACTATTAAAAAACCTCCAGGAATTTGCCCTCGTTGCCATAAGGGCCAGAGAATATCAATCTAAATATGATATTGAAGGGAAGCCTATTTTGGGAAACTCCAAGCTGAGGACTCCCCAGGTCCCCATCAACAAAAACCAGGGGCAAACTCCATCTTTTCCCTCAAACCCTCAACATCTGGCAGTGCTGCCGTCGATATACCAGCCTTAAATGATTTTCTCCTTTTTCCTCAAGTAGTCCCTTCTAGAATACCTACTGGACTTTTTGGACCTCGACCTCCACAAACCTTCAGTCTTTTACTTTTACTGATCTAGTTTGACTTCTAAAGGAATTACTGTTCACCCTGGAGTAATTGATTCAGATTATAAGGGAAAACATTTAAATTATGATGTCATCTCAGATACTATGGCAATTCAAAAAGGGGAACAAAATTGCTCAATTACTTCTTTTACCTTACATTTCTATTAACTCCTCTGATAACATACAGACAGGTGGATTTGACAATACAGATAAAAAACAATCCTTATGGACATCAATAGTATCTGAATATGCACGACCAAATAGAAATGTCAAAACCAATGGTAAAAAATTTTCTGGTCTTCTTTATACTGGATCCGACATTACTATTATCCACAAACATTTATGGCCCGAATCTTGGCCTATACAGAGAATTTCTTGCCAAATTGCAGGAGTTTCTCAAACCAAAGTACAAGAGGTTTATCAAAGTGTCCAAATATATCCATGTGAGGGACCAGAAGGCCAGCGTGCAACATTATGATCTTATGTGACAGATGCACCCCTTAGTTTAATAGGAAGAGATTTACTTATGCAATGGCAAGCCCAAATATGTATTCCACATTTTTCCTAGGGGCCACTGCTCACTTAACAAATGGTGCAATTATTAAAATAATTTGGAAAAGTGACGAGCCTATTTGGACAGAGAAATGGCCCCTTACAAAAGACAAACTAGAGGCTACTAAGGAACTTGTCGATACACAATTGAAATGAAAACATATTGAGGAATCTTATTCCCCTTGGAATTCTCCCATTTTTGTAATAAAAAAAATCTGACAAATGGTATCTCTTAATAGACCTCCGAAGAATTGATGCTTTTGAACTGTGGTGTTGGAGAAGACTCTTGAGAGTCCCTTGGACTGCAAGGAGATCGAACCAGTCCATTCTAAAGGAGATCAGCCCTGGGTGTTCTTTGGAAGGAATGATGCTAAAGCTGAAACTCCAGTACTTTGGCCACCTCATTCGAAGAGTTGACTCATTGGAAAAGACTCTCATGCTGGGAGGGATTGGGGACAGGAGGAAAAGGGGATGACAGAGGATGAGATGGCTGGATGGCATCACCGACTCGATGGACATGAGTTTGAGTGAACTCTGGGAGATGGTGATGGACAGGGAGGCCTGGCATGCTGCGATTCATGGGGTCGAAAAGAGTCGGACACGACTGAGCAACTGAACTGAACTGCAGTGAACTGAACAGACCTTCAAAAAGTTAATGCATCTATGAAACCTATGTGTACATTGTAACCAGGAATTCCAGTTCCTACCACTATCCCTCAAAACTGGCATATTATTATAGATTTACAGGATTGCTTTTTTACTATACCTTTACACCCTCTAGACTGAAAAAGATTTTCCTTTTCTTTTCCTTTTCCTAATCATATTGGGCCTGATAAACGATATCAATGGACTGTATTACCTCAAGGAATGATGAATTCTCCCACCATGTGTCAATATTATGTAGCCAAAGCCCTTGAACCTGTGAGAAAACAATTTCCTGACTTTCTTGTTATTCATTATATGGATGATATATTGTTTTCAGCTCCATCTGTTTTAGAAACTCAACATATGTTTGACATAGCTCAACGATGTTTAAAAGACTCTGGATTAATTATTGCCCCTGAAAAAATTCAAACCTCTACACCTTACCATTGCTAATGCTAATGCTAATGCTAAGTTGCTTCAGTTGTGTCCGACTCTGTGCGACCCCATAGACGACAGCCCACCAGGCTCCGCTGTCCCTGGGATTCTCCAGGCAAGAATACTGGAGTGGGCTGCCATTTCCTTCTCCAATGCATGAAAGAGAAAAGTGAAAGTGAAGTCGCTCAGTCGTGTTCAACTCTTAGCGACCCCATGGACTGCAGCCCACCAGGCTCCTTTGTCCATGGACTTTCCAGGCAAGAGTACTGGAGTGGGGTGCCATTACCTTACCATTACTTAGGATCTATTGTTAATAGACAGCATATTACTCCCTAACACACACAAATTCGTGTTGATAAATTATCAACCTTGAATGATTTTCAAAAACTTTTAGGTGTTGTAAACTGGATTAGACCCTCTTTAGGCATTACAAATTATCAACTGACTAATACTTTGAAAGGAGATCCTGATTTAAATAGCCCTTGTTCACTTTCACAATAGGCACAGGAGGAACTCTGTTTAGTACAAAATAAACTACAAAAACAGTTTTTACTTGTATTAGACTTGAATTACCTCTAGAGTTGTTTGTACTTCCTTGTCTCCATTCCCCCACAGGACTTCTTGCCCAACAAGAACACCCAATAGAATGGATCTATACCCATTTTAGAGAGACAAAGTCACTTATACCCCATCTTGATTTGATTGCTCTAATAACTATCAATGGGAGAAATAGAACTAAGACTTTATTTTTTTAAAATATAAATTTATTTATTTTAATTGGAGACTAATTACTTTAGAATATTGTGTTGGTTTTGCCATACATCAACATGAATCCACCATGGGTGTACACGTATTCCCCATCCTGAATCCTGCTCCTACCTCCCTCCACATACTATCCCTCTGGGTCATCCCAGTGCACCAGCCCCAAGCATCCTGTATCCTGCATCGAACCTGGACTGGTGATTCATTTCATATATGATATTATACATGTTCAGTGCCATTCTCCCAAATCATCCCACCTTCTCCCTCTTCCACAGAGTCCAAAAGACTGTTTTATACATCTGTGTCTCTTTTGCTGTCTTGCATACAGGGTTATTGTTACCATCTTTCTAAATTCCATATATATGTGTCAGTATACTGTATTGGTGTTTTTCTTTCTGGCTTACTTCACTCTCTATAATCCAGTTTCATCCACCTCATTAGAACTGATTCAAATGTATTCTTTTTAATGGCTGAGTAATACTCCATTGTGTATATGTATCACAGCTCTCTTATCAGAAATAGAACTAAGACATTAATTGGCTCTGATCCTCATGAAATTATATTACCTATTAATAAAGCTCAATTTGAAAATGCATTAGAAACTTCTACCGATTTTCAAAAAGCCTTCTTAGACTATTTTGGAGAGATTTCATTTCATTATCCTTCTAATAAACTTTGAAATTTCTTCAAAAATACTAAATTTATTATCTCTTGCATTGTTATATCACAACCTATACCTCAAGCTGATGTTTTCTATATAGATGGGATAAAAATGCTAAAGCCTCATTTTGGTCTCTCAAAGAATATAAAGTCTTTTATACTAAATTTCATTCTGCTCAACAAAATGAATTATATGCTCTTATTCAGGTTATTCACCTACATCCTTACCCTATTAATATAATTTCTGACTACTCATATTCAGTTTTTGTACTAAAAAATATAGAAACTTCTACCATAAAGTCTTATCAGTCTATTATTCAACAACTTTTTCTTGAATTACAGTATATTATTAGGGACCACACTTCCCCCATTTCACACACTGAAACTACAAATAAAAAAATTAAAAAAGGAGGAATACACAAGAACAATTCTATCTTCCCTATCCAGAGCAGACTTTACTAGATTCCAGCGTAAGATATTCTTTAATCCTGTAACTATTGTTAATACAGCTTTATTTGTTTTAAAATTTTTAAACTTACCACAAGGAGTTATCTTGACATAAGCACAGAAACATTTCTAGGAATTGAAAGATACTTCTCTTCCTCTGCTCATTTGATATCAAGATGGGCTAACTAAACAATGGAAATCTGGGAAATTAATCTTACAGGGAAAAGGATATGCTTATATTTATCCAGATAGATCCAATGAAAATCAGTTGGCTCCCTCTCTGGAAGATCCGCCTCAGAAGATCCTCCGGCATTCAAAATAAAAAAGAAATGACAAAATTCCTGGGAAGAAAAAATTCCAACACAAGCCATGGTGACTCTAAAAATCTCCAAGAAACAACGCCCTTAATGTCATCGACCTTATGATCTCCTTGCTGCTGCTGCTGCTGCTGCTGCTAAGTTGCTTCAGTCGTGTCCGACTCTGTGCGACCCCATAGCCCGAAGCCCACCAGGCTCCCCCGTCCCTGGGATTCTCCAGGCAAGGACACTGGAGTGGGTTGCCATTTCCTTCTCCAATGCATGAAAGTGAAAAGTGAAAGTGAAGTCTCTCAGTCGTGTTCGACTCTTAGTGACCCCATGGACTGCAGCCTACCAGGCTCTTCTGCCCATGGGATTTTCCAGGCAAGAGTACTGGAGTGGGTTGCCATTGCCTTCTCCTACCTAGGGACAAACAAAAACCCTTACTAATCAAGCTAAAAATCTGGTTTCTCAACAGAGAATGCCTCTGAATCTGGAAAATATTTTTGTTGCTATGCTTGCTTTGCTTGCTTCTGCTTTCCCCACTCAAGCTGAATTAATTAATCATACTTATTGGACCTATATACCTAACCCCCTTTTTCACTACAGGTATTTTAGACAACAGACTGGTGGAACCCATCCTTATTATAAAAATGTCTCAGAGCAACTGCGAACTAGTGGTTGACTTTCTCTCTTACAAGCTTTTCCAGAAAGGATACAGCAATGCCATCAATGGCAACCCATCCTGGCACCTGGAGGATAGCCCTGCGGTGAATGGAGCTCCTGGCCACAGCAGAAGCTTGGACGCTGGGAAGTGATCCCCATGGCAACAGTAAAGCAAGCCCTGAGGGAGGCAGGCAATGAGTTTGAACTGAGGTACCACCAGACATTCAGCGACCTGATGTCCTAGCTCCATATCACCCCAGGGACAGCATATCAGAGCTTTGAACAGGTAGTGTATGAGCTCTTCTGGGATGGGGTGAACTGGGGTGGCATTGTGGCCTTTTTTTCCCTTCGGTGCGACACTATGCATGGAAAGCATAGACAAGGAGATGCAGGTATTGGTGAGTCAGATCACAACTTGGATGGCCACTTACCTAATGACCACCTAGAGCCTTGGATCCAGGATAACGGCAGCTGGGACACTTTTGTGGAACTCTATGGAAACAATACAGCAACCCAGAGCCGCAAGGGCCAAGAGTGCTTCAACCGCTGGTCCCTGACGGGGATGACTGTGGCTGGTATGGTTCTGCTGGGCTTGATCTTCAACTCATAGTAACTATTCCTTTCATTAGTCATTCATAGTTTATACAAGCTTACGTTCCTCTTCCTTTTGTTATAGCTATAGAGAACTTACAATTTAATAAGACTCTACGTTTTGTGACTTGTATAGATTACAAATTATATACTTGTCTTAATTCCTCTGTTTCTTTAAAAAATGAATCCCTGGAAAGAGGGTCCCATGGCAGGACTTGCCTCCTGGCTACTCACTAAATGACTCCAGCGATCTAAACGATTCATTGGATGGTTAATTCTTGGCATTTTGGGATTAATAGCCATTTGCACCACTGCTGCTATCGCAGACATTGCTTTACAAACCTCAGTTCAAACACATAATTTTATTCAAAATTAGACCAAAGATGCTCATACTATGTGGGCCACTCAGGCTCAGCTAGATGAGGAAGTTGAAGATGAAATATAGAAACTAAAAACAGCCATCAAAGGGGTCGGAGATCGATTAATAGATTTCCAGAAGCAAATAATACTAAAATGTGATTGGAATTCTGCTCAATTTTGTATTACCCCTGTTCAATTCAACTATAGTGCCTACAACTGGGAACAAATCAAATTTCATTTGCAAGACACACACGATAGAAATCTTTGAAACCTTCTCTAAAAGTCTGCCCTCTTCGAATAATTTGGAAACTTTAGCTGAACAGCTAGCTGATCAATTAATTATCTGGGCTAGACCCTCGAGGATGGTTCCAAAGTATTACTCATAGTATTGGGTCTGGTGCTGTAACATTGGTAATTGTCCTGGTAATTATATTTGTTGTATACCGATGCCTTTCAACAAAAATTGTTCAAACTAAACAAACTCAATTGGTCAGGGCCTTTTTGACAAAAATAATAAAAAACGGGGGATTTTCAGGGAACGTTTAATTTTAAGGAATCCTATATGTTGTTTTCTGTTTCTTAAGGGCCCTCTGTTCCTTATCAGTTCCTGGAAAACTGGAACAAGCAGAGCTGCCCGCAGTTCTCAGGACTGAGGTCATGAGGCAGAATGCATACATAGATTCCTTTTAGTAACATTTTACTTTTCTATAAAACTACTTAGTCCTGTTCCTATTCGCACTACATGGATTGTCTTCTGTCCCTGTGACTATTGTTATTCCCCTAGTTACTGTTGTTATGCATCTGGTTTCAGTGTTTTTTACTCAACTTGATTTTTCTGCCTAAAGCTTCCTTGTATAACAATATATAAGCACACACTGCCATGAATAAAGTACCCTTGTTCCACTAGAGACTTGGGTCCCCCGCATACTTCTTTTCTTTGCTTTCTTTTCATTGACTCCTGTCCCCAGGTCCCGGTCTGTCAAGAATACCATAACAGTGGCCAAAGTATTGGAGTTCCAGCTTCAACATCAGTCCTTCCAGTGAATATTCAGGACTTATTTCCTTTAGGATGGACTGGTAGGATCTCCTTGCAGTCCAAGGGACTCTCAAGAATCTTCTCTAACACCATAGTTCAAAAGCATCAATTCTTCGGTGCTCAGCTTTTTTGTAGTTCAACTGTCACATCCATTGGAGAAGGCGATGGCACCCCACTCCAGTACTCTTGCCTGGAAAATGACCACTGGAAAAACCATAGCCTTGACTAGACAGACTTTTGTTGGCAAAGTAATGCTTCTGCTTTTTAATATGCTGTCGAGGTTGGTCATAACTTTTCTTCCAAGGAGTAAGGGTCTTTTAATTTCATGGCTGCAGTCACCATCTGCAGTGATTTTGGAGCCCCCAAAAATAAAGTCTGCCACTGTTTCCACTGTTTCCCCATCTGTTTTCCATAAAGTGATGGGACCAGAGGCCTTGATCTTAGTTTTCTGAATGTTGAGCTTTAAGCCAACTTTTTCAGTCTCCTCTTTCACTTACATCAAGAGGCTCTTTAGTTCTTCACTTTCTGCCATAAGGGTGGTGTCATCTGCATATCTGAGGTTATTGATACTTCTGGCAATCTTGATTCCAGCTTGTGCTTATCCAGCCCAGCATTTCTCATGATGTATTCTGCATATCAGTTAAATAGGCAGGGTGACAATATACAGCCTTGACATACTCCTTTCCCTATATGGAACCAGTCTGTTGTTCCATGTCCGGTTCTAACTGTTACTTCTTGACCTGCATACGGATTTCTCAAGAGGCAGGTCAGATGGTCTGGTATTCTCATCTCTTTCAGCATTTTCCACAGTTTATTGTGATCCACACAGTCAAAGGCTTTGGCATAGTCAATAAAGCAGAAGTAGATGTTTTTCTGGAACTCTCTTGCTTTTTTGATGGTCCAGCGGGTGTTGGCAATTTGATCTCTGGTTCCTCTGCCTTTTCTAAAACCAGCTTGAATATCTGATAGTTCAAGGTTCATGTATTATTAAAGCCTGGCTTGGAGAATTTTGAGCATTACTTTACTAGCCTGTGATATGAGTGCAATTGTGTGGTAGTTTGAGCATTCTTTGGCATTGCTTTGGGCATTTCTTTGGGACTGGAATGAACACTGACCTTTTCCAGTCCTGTGGCCACTGCTGAGTTTTCCACATTTACTGGCATATTGAGTGCAACGTTTTCACAGCATCATCTTTTAGGATTTGAAATAGCTCAACTGGAATTCCATCACCTCCACTAGCTTTGTTTGTAATGATGCTTCCTAAGGCTCACTTGACTTCACATTCCAGGATTTCTGGCTCTAGGTGAGTGATCACACCATTGTGATTATCTGGGTCATGAAGATCTTTTTTGTACAGTTCTTCTGTGTATTCTTCCCTGGAAAAGGAAATGGCAATCCATCCCAGTACTATTGCCTGGTAAATCCCATGGACAGAGGAGCCTGGTAGGCTACAGGCCACGGGGTCACAAAGAGTCTGACACGACTGACTGACTTCACTTTCACTTTCACTATCTGTGTATTCTTGCCACTTCTTCTTATTTAGGTTATCTACCATTTTTTGCTATCACAAACAATACTGAAGTGACCACCTTATATTTCCTTGTCAATATGCATACTGTATGTAATTTTAAAGGAAAATTCCTAGAAGTGAACTTCTGGGTTTAAAAGGTTAAAGGGTTAATAGATTAAAGTGCTAAATTATCCTCTAAAAGGATTTGTCAATTTTTGTTCCTTTGAACATTATGTGAAAACAATATTACTTTCTCTACACCTTTGCCTTTACTGAATACTATCCATCCTTTAAATTTTTGCTAATAGTGAATAGTGTTTTCTCATTGGTTTAATTTGCATTTCTGTGAACAGCAGTGAAGCTGAGCATCATATATATATACATTTGTACTTTTAAAAACATTTCATTTGGAAGTAATTTCAAAACTGCAAACACAAAAACAGTACAAGGAATGTATGCACACACTCTTTACCAGGTTCATTTTGCTTTATTATTTGCTCTCTCCATGTATGTTTACATGGGTATTTACATGTGTGGTGCATGTATGTTCATGTATGTGTGTGGACATAATTTTTTTGCCGACCTATTTGAATGTTACATATATTATAATACTTTAAGGTATCTCCATGTATATCCTAAAAATAGGAATACTTTTTTACATAACTATAATGAAGTTATCAAATTCATAAATTAGCATTAATACAATACCTTAATCTATCATTCATATTCCAGTTTTGTCCATTGACCTATTAATATCCCTGATAGGAGTCTTTCCACTTCAGTAAAAGATCCAGTCCAGGATAAGGTATGGCATTTAATTGTCATGTTTCTTTAGCTTTCTTTGATATAGAACATTTCCACAACCTTTCTTTGTCTTTCATGACATTAATATTTTGTAACAATGTAAGCCCCTGTGCCCCACTTTCTTAGTAGAATGTTCACCACTTTGTGCTTGTCAGATGTTTCCTAATAACAGACTGAGGTTATGCATTCTTGGCAAAAATACTGCATAGCTGATGCTGTGCTCTTCTCAGGGTATCACGTCTAGGGCATGGCTTGTCCATCTCTTCCTTATTGGTTATGATAATAGCCACATGTCAAGTGTTCAACATGCATCCCTTGTTTGTTAAGTACTGGATTCAAAGATGAATAAGATAATCCCTTTGCCAAGGAGATTACAGTCTAGGCAGGAAGCAGAAATATAAACAGAAAAAATGTGTTGAATGTAATAGAGACATGAACAATGGAGTAATTAAATCTACCTTTAGGAATAACTCTGGCCAGGGAAGCTTCACAGAGATGAGTTACTTAAGAACAGGAACTATCCCAATGAATGTTTGTTTCCTCGATAGCACCTTTCCTTAAACTCATTATATAAATGTTGAATAAGTTAATGGAAAAAATCTATGTACCTCAAAATAAAACTGTCAGAATATGGTGCAAAATATGATTTTATTTCTCTTTGTAGTTCACTATCCATTATAGAATTGAATGTTTTACACACTGAATAAATTTATTTACATGCTGAGAGAAAATGTTCATAGTGAATAATGTGTAAAAAATGTGGTTTATAAATTTACGATATAAGTTTTTCTAATATAGTTTTATAGCCAGTTAGAGACTTTGATTACAAACTTGAAATATGTACAGAATCACAGATCTTGATGCAGAAAAGAATTTCAAGAGTGCATTCATTCCGATCTCTTCTCTTGAGGCAAGGTCAATTATACACATGAAGCCATGGTGCTCAGAGAAATTTAATGCTTTGACAAGGTTAAAGTTGTACAGTTATCAAGGCTCTGTATAGTCCAGATCTAATGCCAGGCATGTTCCTGGCAATAATTGGTGCTTAATCCATATTTGCAGAATGAATAATTCTTTCTTCCCAGTGTATTGCGTAATCTACTGTTCATACTGAACTTTTATGAATCCCTATGATTGCAGCTTTTATGTGTGGTCTCCAAGAGTCACAGCTAATCCTTCAGGTCATGTCCTAAAGTTACAAGTTCTATTGCTGTGAACTGATACGATGGTCTAATAGCAATACCAAATGAGACATGTTTGTAATTATGAGTCTTGCAGTAGCCACATTAAAGAAGTAAAAGAGAGAATAAAGTAAATTTTCACAATATATTTTATTTAATGAATATACACAAAGTTTAACATTTTGATGTGTAAATAATATAAAAATTACTGAGATATCTTACATTCTTTCTTTATAGTTTCTTAGAAAAGCAGTGTATATTTTCCACCCCAATCTTGTTTTGGACTGTCTACATTTCAGGTGCCTGAGAGCCACGTGTGGCTAGTGATTTCTGTACAGTCCAATACCAACGGTATGGAGTGCGTGTTGGACAATGCAGATCTAGAACATGACCTTTGGTAATCCACTTTGTGCTTCGCATTGCTTAATGACAGATGCCAAAGGACAAATGTCCCAGTTAAGGGTTTCTTCTCCCACTAGACCTGACTGTGACATACTCTCAGGATTGTGAGTACAGATCTTTATATAGTTCTTTCACAGAACTGCAGAATTTTAGGAAGGGACAACGCAGTATGGCAGGACTTGGATAAAAATACTCACAGGACCGTTTGTTTCTCGTGCTTATGGGAGCAGGAGCTAGTTGTGATGCTCTCAGAATTAGACCACGGATAATGTGTTTATCTAAATTGTTCTCCATGTTCCTTTTATAGATTGATACATCACAGCATCAAGATAAAACTGCTTACTCCTAGATGTGAGGGGAGGAAAACAAGGTAGCTTTGATGAAAATTTGACACTCAGATTTTAAATTCTTTATTTTATATGTTGATAGTGAACATTTTTCTTTGCTATTATTAGAGACAGAAACCTTTGTAGAAGATAATATTTCAAATTAGTGGGTAAAGCTAAATGGACTTCATACACGATCTTGAGATAACTGAGCACACATCTGTAGAACTGTAAAATAACAAAGCCGGGTCCCAACTTTGCCTCTATGTCAGTCAGATGTTTTGGCTGATGCTGTTGGTGGAGTGCAAGATTGGAGGGCAATTTGGCAATGTCAATTTATTTATTTATTGTTTTTAAATAAATTATTTGCTTTTATTTTTGGCTGCTCTGGGTCTTCGTTGTGTGCATGCCAGGATATCTCTAATTGCAGTTAGCAGTCGTATGAGGTAGGCATTGTTATTCTCATTAGCTTCTTTAACATGGATTAGGACAGTTCAGAGAGAGGTTTGACTAAGATCACACAGCTAGTACATGGTAGGCAGTCTGATCTAAAAATGTAGGTTCTTTATCAGTATTAATTAGTACCTTGATATATTTGGGAGGTCATAAATTTTATTTCTTTTTTAAATCTTTTGGCTGTGCTGTGCAGTATGCTGCTGCTGCT
The DNA here is from genome assembly GCF_029378745.1 of Bos indicus. Lineage (NCBI taxonomy): Eukaryota > Metazoa > Chordata > Mammalia > Artiodactyla > Bovidae > Bos > Bos indicus. The sequence continues at coordinate 70,911,731 of NC_091773.1, forward strand.
GCTAAGTCACTTCAGTCATGTATGGGATCTTATTTCTCCAACCAGAGATTGAACCCACACCCTGTGCATTGGAAGAGTGGGGTCTTAACTCCTGGACTTCCAGAGACATTCCAGATTTTATATATCCTCTCCTTTTCAACATACAATAATTTTTTCTTTTAAAGAAAATAATTTTATTCAAAGATAAGGAATCTCTTTACAGCCAGGGGGCAGCAAATGATTGCTTTTGAACCATGTGTAGGGCAAGTGAAAAAATGCAGATAGATTTTTAAACTGCTTAACTGTAGTTAATAAGCCCCAAAATAAGAAAATGAAAGTCTTGCCTGGGCTTTTCTTTATGCTTTTAGAAAAAGTTACTTTCATGTTAAAGGAATATTTAAAAATATTACTTTGAGGTCATAAATTTATACAAAGACTATCATCATCTTGATCTGAATCTTGATCTAAATATCAGTATCTCTAATATTTTTCCACTTTGATTTTATATTTTAAATGCCAGAATATGTCTATTCATTACAAATATTGTAATTGCTATTTTCATAAGAGAGTGAAATAAAATTAGAAATGGAATTTCAATTTATGTATACAAGATATTTTTTAAAGATTCAAGAAGGAGGAAAGTGATAGGGAAACATGAGCATCAACTGAAATATTAACTTAGGTTTTCCGTGTTGTAAAAAGGTACAATTGTTAGATGCTGTAAATGAAGATTTGAGGGTGCTTTTAGATCTTTTTAAAGGGATAATACAGAGAATAGCAGAATGGGACATTTACTAATAAATAACAACTCAATAATCTTTGATAATCTAATGGGAAAACTGATACTTAAATGTTGTTTCTCCAAATCCATAGAAGGAACTGGAATTGGGACGCAGGATTCTTAACATTCTGATGGACATGAGTTCTAAAACTGAGGGGAATTCATATTTAATTTATTTACCATCAGGCAGATACCAATCCAAAATGAGGAATGCAAGTGTTCCCTTTGGAATGACTGTGGGGTGAGAAGAGACGGCAGAGGCAGGTGGCCCGTGCCCAGCAGGGGTCGGGGCAGGACTCAGGTGAATTTTGCTCCCTAGACTGCTGGGTCTTGCTTCAGCTCCTCCTTGGACTGGCTTGCCTGCCTGAGGCCTAACCCCCCAGGCTTACTGCTGGGAAGGGCTCCAAAGACCTCTCTCCAAGAGCCTCTGCTCAGCAAGCCATCACTCGAGGTCCGTTCCTTTTATTCAAAGCAGCCTCTTAAAAATAGTAGGTGTGCTTGAGGGAAAACACATTATACTACCAGACATTACTAGTGCTTTTGGATGACTGATTTCCTTGGCTAGTTTCCTTTAGGATAGGGAGCAGGATTCAGCCTTTCCCCCAGGGCTCAGCCTCCTGGTCTTGTTTTGTAAACCCTTCCTCCTGGTGCCTGCTCTAATCTCCCCACATGGAAGCCAGCGACTTGCCTTTTTAAAGATTTTTTTTAAACTTTGTATTGTACACTGGCGTATAACTGATTGACAACGTTGTGATGATTTCACAGCAGAGCAACTCAGCCACACATGTACATGTATCCTATACATATACATGTATCCATGTACATGTTCCCTAAACTCCCCTCCCAGTCAGGCTACCACGTAGCATCGAGCAGAGTTCCCTGTGCTCCTTGGTAGGACCTTGTGGCTTATCCATTTTAAATGCAGCAGTGTGTACAGGGACACGTCTTGCTCTTGCTTGACTCCTTCTGACCCTGGCATAGACTGAGCCTAGAAGAGAGGGGAATGGGCGTGGGCATGTCCGGAGGAAGATGTTCCCAGAGAGGGCCTGTGGCCAGCAGGCAGGGCTTAGACCCCCGGAAGGAGGAGGGCGTGGCTGAGGCCTGCAGCTGGAGGCAGGGCGAGGAAATGTGTACATTTCATGATAGCACTGCTGAATGGTTGTCCTTTGCAGAGGTGAGAGAAAATAATCATCTGAACTCCTCTGGGTTCTAAATTAATGCTGTATCCCACCTCCATTAATAAGGCTTTGCATTTGACAAAGAATTTTCTACTTCTTTGTCTCAAACAACAAACATAAGAAGAGGCCCTTTTGATATATACATCTGAGGAATCGCGGGAAGTTCTATGCACAGGGAAACATTATGTTTTTAGTGTTGTGTCCAAACGTAGTTTGCATATAATATAAACATTGTGTAACTTTTATAAATTTATATCATATTCATATACTTACATATCTACATAATATTTCCCCTTGCTATGGTCCTAACTCTAGTTGGCACCATGCATGCTGCGTCACTGGCCCACATTTTTTGAACAGAACTCCTCTCAGATTTGAGCTCATTTAGGGACACCTTGTCCACCAACTCCAGCCCCTCCTCCCCCTGCCTGCTGAGCTTTCTTCCCGACTATATTGTTTTTATGGAATCTAAACTGCTGTGGATCATGTTTGCATCTCTCTTCCAGCTCTTCTCTGGTGGCTCAGCTGGTAAAGAATCCGCCTGCAAAGTGGGAGACCTGGGTTTGATTCCTGGGTTGGGAAGATGCCCTGGAGAATGGAATGGCTGCCCAGTCTGGTATTCTGGCCTGGAGAATTCCGTGGACTGTATAGACCATGGGGTTGCAAAGAGCCGGACACGACTGAGCACCTTTCACTTTCACTTTTCACTTTCCAGTTTTTAAACAGTTGATTTGCTATTAGCTTTAGTACATCTGTATCACCTGCTTCCTTACATGATTTCCGCATCTTCACAAGGTCTGTAGTGCTCAGCACTGCAGTACATGTGTCAGTGTTCCTGCTTTCAGGCCTTTGCACTTGCCACCCCTTTGCAAGGAGCATTCGTCCCCAGATAGTCACTTGACTCTACAATGTGGGAGACCCAGGTTCGATCCCTGGGTTGGGGAGATCCCCTGGAGAAGGAAATGGCAATCCACTCCAGTACTATTGCCTGGAAAATCCCATGGACAGAGGAGTCTGGTAGGCTACAGTCCATGGGGTCACAAAGAGTCGGACATGACTTAGCGACTTCACTTTCACTTTCACTTCCTTGAGACTCAACTTAAATATACCGGTCAGTGCCTGAAATCCTCCTCCCTGCCCCATGGCATTTTGTAGCTCCCTTTCCTGCTTTGTTTTTCTACTGAGTACAAAATACACCTAGTCTTCTAGAGATTATATTTTACTCATTAATGTGGTTTGTTTTCTGTCTAAATTACATGTTCCAGGAGGACAGAGACTTTGGTCTATTTTGTTCAGAATTGTATCCTCAGTGCTAGCACACAGTAGGTGTTTAATTAGTAGTAACTCATAAAGGAATGAATAAATAGCAGCATTAAATAAATGCAGTAGAAATGAATCAGAGTACTCAGGCGTTGGATCTGAGCCTAGAACTGATGTCAAGGGAAATGAATGATTTTTTCCCCCAACATGTGTAGAAGGGCACTAGCTAAATTAATTCAGTTACCTGGATCTGCTAAGTTTGTGAAATGCCAACTAGTCATTTCACTGTTTCATATATGTGTGTGTATATACATGAAATTAAAAAATAAAGAGTGGGAATCTATAAAGATTTCCAACTGATTTTTACAGACCAAAGGGAAACATAGATCTTTGTCTCTGGATTGTCAGAGACGTCATTATGCTTCTAAGACATCTGTTCACCTCATCATTTTTGTTTCCTCCTGTGGTTTGTACAATTGAGCCTATGGGTACATGTTTGTTTACATAATATGGCATATGGTATTGGTCAGTTCTGACCATAGAAATGTCCTGAAGATTTGCGGTGGCACTGGGCCTCACAGTGTATGGTTTTGTCATTGAAAAATTAGATTTTTACTCTGGTAAACAAAATGAGTACTGAGCAATTTGACAGGAATTTTGAATAAAGCTATTTAGATTTTTCATCCCACTGTACAATACTGAATTGCAAGATTTAGTGAGCTAATACTGAATAAGTAATTTTTTTTTCACTTATTAAATGTAAGCTTGGATCTGGGCAAATTGGGACACCTTGATATTCCAGAATGAACTTGGAAAATATTGGGACTTTTAGTATAATTTGTGAAAAGATTTCACTATTCTTGTGAATGCAGATATTTTCCAGAAAGCACTGCCCTTGAAAAGTTGTGAAACTTTATCTGAGCAAAGAAAAAAATATGAGAAATATGTTTACCCTCATGAACATTGTATGATTTTGCTTCTAGAGCCGGAAGACTTTATCATCCTGGTTTGCTTTATTTAGTAGTCAATGTCCCTCAGCTTTAATTAGAATTCTTGATTTTATCAAACAAAAAATGGACTTAATAAGGAGAGACTTTAATTGCAAAAGGGGGAAGGGGCTGTTACAGTGTTGTAAGGGGGCTATTGCTGTAGAGAGAATAGTGACCATGGGACTTGAAGTGTCTTTGAGTTAGGCAAAAGGGCTCTTATAAGAGGAGTCATTGTTCAGTCGCTAAGTTGTGTACGACTCTTGGTGACCGCATGAACTGCAGCACACCAGGCTTCCCTGTCCTTCCCTGTCTCCCTGAGCTTGTTCAAATGCATATCCATTGAGCCAGCGATGCCGTCCAACCATCTGCAGTGTCTTAAGAATTAGGCAAAAGGGCTTTTATGAGAGATGTAGTCAAAGCTAGAAAGAGCCTGCTGGGGGGAAGTGGATTGAAAGGATGGCATATAGGACAGCAGATGAGAGAATGGTTTGTCTTGACACCATCCAGGAAGGACCCACAAATAGAGGCTGTACGCTGTCTCAGGCTGAGAGAAGGCACAAGGCCAGGGACCTGAGAAAAGGAGAGGGGTTTAACTAATGTTCAGTTACCAGACATTTTGTTCTGCTTGGTCAGTGGGGACAGGGGATTGGGCTGATCATTTATGAAGCCAAGGCTGACCTTGCCATAGGTAAACACAAGAGCATCTACGAGTCTCATCTATGTTGAGTCATTTGGGAAGGCTGGTTCTTCACAGGAAGCTGTTTTCCAGAACACAAAGAATGGGAGAACTCCTGTAACCTTCTCTGTTTGCCAGGAGCACAGGGCTCAGTTCAAATTCAACATCATCGGCTTCTTTCCTTCAATGATTTTGGACAATATTATGGCTTTATTTTCTTTATAAAAAGATTACAATGAATTTTTCGTTGGTGAGAAGTAACTGATGGTTACTAATTTTAACATTTGAGAGTCCCTCCCCAAGATGTTCTTGGGGGTGGGATGTGAATACGTAAAATATCTTGTTAAAAAAGAAAAAGCTTTTTACTTTTGAAGCTTTTTACTTGCAGATATAGTAATATGTATTAAAGGATGTGATTTCCTGGTTTATATGACAGCTGACTTACAGAGGCATTGCATATTTAACTGTTGAAAATGAGAATTGTAGGAGATATAAATCTTTAAAATATTGATTAATCAAACTTAATATTTAAAACCTTTACCATAAAGGTAAACATCTAGGTCACCCTAAGCTATTTCCTTTACAAAAATTTAAAGACTACTTCCTGACCCTCTAGGAAGTTTCATTCTACAGTGGATGACATTATGGCAAAAAGTTGCATACAAATAGAAGGAATTAAAGATAAAAAAAAGTTGTGTTTCATTTGTTGTACCATGTTAAAAAAGACCATAGAAACACAGAATTTATATTTAAATCAGTTCATTCTTTACTGAAACAGATTGGATACATGAACTTAGAGATAACTGCCCATTTTATTTTTTCTTGTAGCTATGCATTTATATTAAATTCTGATTTTCTTCAAGGTATCTCAAAGAAAATGCGGAAAATATATAATTTTATTAAGCCTCTGAAATTCCAAACATATGCAAAACAAATAAAAATAGGCTAGAAGTGGGAAAACTTTTGAGGAACATTTTGTAGGTGTGCCCACCTGGCAGGAAAATTCCTTCCCATTGGGCCCGGTCTATGAGGAAAGCTTGTATTCAGTCTGAGTTCTGTCACTCACCACCTGGGTGACTCCAAGGACACCTAAATTTTCCTAGCCTCAATTTCTTGCATTCCTTAAATACAGACTAGATGGTCCATAAAGGATAAGCGTAGTTTTAAAAGTTTGTTGTATTGTCTTAAAGCCAGAAATTCCTTAATTTATGAGGCAATTTAAAAAATCTTGTATCATCAACAGATTTCCAGTCCTAAAAGATTTGTCCATGGGATCGCAAAGAGTCGGACACGACTGAGCGACTCAACTGAACTGACTGAAAAGATTTGTAGAAGGTGCGATTAGGGAAAAGGGTAAGAAAGAAGAAAGGAAGATATATACAGTAAAAGGCACAGGAGAGAGAGCTTCCCTGAAAAGGGCTGAGTGCTCAGGGTAAAAGTTCTGTTTGCTGGTAACACCCAGGATCTTGCATTTTTCCTCACCTCATCCTGGCCATGAATTTTTACAGGGTCACCACCTATGCCAAAACAACCCCCCTCTTTGTTTTTCTTCTCCCTCCTCAGTCTCTGCAGAATACTCACCCTCACATCCTGGTTTCCAGAATCAGCTGCACCTGTGACAGCCTCATCACTTTTTCCCGCAGCCTTCTGCAAATCGCGTATAAAATAGCTTCTGTTGCTATTTCCATTTTCAGGCACTAGATGGCACTGGTTTACCACTGTGGAGGTCTCAGCCCCTTGTCATCGGTGTTCCCAGGTCTTCTATATCAAGTTATGTGTTTAACTACCTTAGAGTAAGAAATATTTTATTTTCACTTGTTTGTAATCATATCTTCTAGGCAGTAATTTTATACATTTATGTAAAATTCGCAAACAGTGCTTCCTCATTTTGGATATTTCTATAGAAGAGTTATTTTCTCATTGTGATGCTGGAGGATGGGGAAAACCAGCTTCGTATCTTAGAGATCTCATGAAAGCATGCCATCTTCCATGAGGTGTTGAGATGTTGCCTTTTGGAAAAAACATAAAAAAAAGTCTTGTGTAGTTGACAATATCTTCCAGCTAAATGTTTGAAGTTCTATTTCTAATGAAAAAAAAAAAAACAAAAAACTTTTCAAATTGTATCACCCATTTGATTTTTATGCCTTTTGTATATTTCTTTTTCTTTAAGCCAAAGACATTTAGTCTTAAAAGATGCAGTTCAGAATCAGTTTTCTGGAGACAGATTGTCATTTTTCTCTCAATGCTGTGCCAATAAGCTAAAGGGAACAGTATAGAGCGGATACACACATCATCATGACAGACATCTAAAATATACTTACGGTCTTCAGGAGGATATGCCTATCATTTGGAAAAATTGCAAAAATGACTTCATGAGAGATGTCTTAAGAATTTCCATGGAAAACAAAGTTATGGAGAATCTGAATAAAATTTATCTATTAATTAATAACTTTATAATTTTTGTAACTCTGGTGATTAATGTTACCAGCATACAATTCTATTTATTTCATTGAATGGATATTTAAAAATTTAAATTCTTTCTTTCTTTTCTTCTTGGTATTTGACCAGATGCCACATAAGACCAAAACTGTAAATGTATAAAATAAAATAATTTTAATTTCCAACGAAAAGGTCTCTAAAACTCAGTTTTTCTGCAAAATCTTGATTCATATAGATTTTTTTCAAAATGTCTTTTTAATTAAAAAATTAATCAGTTCTTGGTGCTGTTGTTTAAGAAGGTAACCTAAATATTTTTAGGGCTTCCAAGTGGTGCCAGTGTTAAAGAATCCACCTGCCAATGCAGGAGACACAAGAGACTTGGGTTCAATCCCTGGGGTGGGAAGATCCCCTGGAGTAGGAAATGGCAACCCTCTGCAGTATTCTTGCCTAGAAAATTCCATGGACAGAGGAGCCTGGTGAGCTACAGTCTATGGAGTTGCAATGAATTGAACATAGCTGAGCATACATGCACACACAACCTAAATATTTTAGGAGTTGAATTACATTTTTGATGAGCCCCCCGATTAGCATTAAAAATAATTAAAGATCTTTTATGTATTCTCAAATAGGATTTTTTAGCAGATTATAATTTAAAAATGATCTCTGATATCTTTTGCAACAGTGGAGTTCTGTCATTTCACAGTTCCCCTCTTAACTATCCCATTACCTGAATGCCTACACTGTGGACGCAGTCCTTCCCGACTTGATGGTGGCTTTGTGTAGCTGTCAATTCTAGATTTATTGCTTAGTTTGGGAAAGCTGTTTCAACAGCACATGCCCTGTAGATCTCTCTGAACCAGCAAAAACAGTTTGCCTAAAGCAAAATATTAGTCGATACCTCACGTCTGTAATTCTGAAATTATGTAGTTTATTTTTTTTTCCGAATAAAGTTAAAAATCTAAAATGACAACAAAAATTTCTTAACTTTATTGTAACTCTGTGATACTGCTGTCTGGCAATAGCCACGGCCAAACCCACAATTTAAATTTCAAACTTAGTAAGTGTGAAATCATCTTTGCGAGCCAGAATACACGAAGCAGCAGTTGCAACAATATCCTTCTACAACACATGTTAGAAAGGACATCACAAAACACGTTGCCAAAATTATTAATTTTCTAGAAGAAAAACACACGAAGCAAATGTTCTTGTAGAACTAATATGGTTCATGCCTTGAAAACTGCTTTAACTAGCAATAATATATTGCTGTTGAATTATATGTTCAAGACATTGGAATTCTTGTTAATTCATACTTTGTTTCATAACTACACATACTTGAGAAAGCCGGATATCTTTAAAAGCTGAAGTTTTGAGGACTCAGACAGTTTTCTGGGACCCAATCCTAGTCTTTTTAAAGGTACGAATGAAAAAATGAACGGTAAAGGCAGGGCCCACTGCTTCTTGCTCCTTCCTCTCCTCATGTCTCCTAACCTGTCCTGATTTGATAAAATAACTTCACTCATGTGGTCTGTGCTCAAGTTCAATATTCCAACCAACCTTTCTCTCTTCCAAACGGTAGTATTTTTAACCCCCTTGTTTTTGTCTCTTTCTTCAGGGTCAGAAACCACGGGCCATTGAAATCTTCTCCCTCTTTCTTGTTTCTCTTCTAAATTCTTGTGGTCGCTGGGTTCTTTCTCTGAAACATTTCCTCTTCTCAATTATTGAAATATTTTCATTCTCTCCTCATCACATCTGGATTTGATGGGTCAAAATTCAAATTAGCCTATTTGCAACATTGATTTTTACATTTCTCTCTCATCTTCTCCAGAACTTAAGAGTTTAGACTCTGCTTCCCAGGGGGTGCTAGTGGTAAGGAACCCACCTGCCAATGCAGGAGCCATGTGGGATGTGGGTTTGATCCTTGGGACTGGAAGATCCCCTGGAGGAGGGCATGGCAACCCACTCCAGTATTCTTGCCTGGAGAATCCCATGGACAGAGGAGCCTGGCGGGTTACAGTCCATAGGTTCACAAAGAGTCAGACACGACTGAAGCAACATAGCATGCACACGCATGCTGGTGAGAGCAAAGACAGGCTTTGCTGGTAGATTATAACAGATGCCGCCTTACTGGCGTGATCCTTGTTACCAGCCCCACAATGGCAGCACTTGTTGCTGCCTCTGCAATCCTTTCCTTCATCATTTCGCCTCTTGCTCTTCTTCGTGCCTTCTTTGATCCAGCTTTGTTTTGCTACTCAAATTCAGCATATTATTCATTCAAAGTGTGGAACAAATCCTAGGAAAGCTGCACTGCTACCCCAAAGAGCACCCCTGTGGCCCCCTCCCTCCTGCAAGTTTTTTTTGCTGGCATTTCTAATGGATAGCCCATGACTTTCCTTGTGTTCTTACTACGGCCTCATGTGACCACTGCAATGTCCCAAGAATATTTCAGATTCCTGAGGCTGAGAATATTATAATTTTTGTCAAATTATCCACCATATGTTCTTTGTTGTTGTTGTTGACAATTGCATTTGTTCTCTCCCTCAGGATTCTGATGACTGCTCCTCCAAGTGATCTTTGCCCCTGAAACTACGGTTGTTATTCATTTGGCAATCTCTCATTTCTTCAGAGAGGACTGGTGTGTAATTTCAAATGCTGCTTCCTCTTTTGGCTTTAAAATAAAACAGTTTTATTTATATATAATTTGCATACTATAAAGTGCACCTGTTTTAAGTATCAGATCAGATCAGATCAGATCAGTCACTCAGTCGTGTCTGACTCTTTTCGACCCCATGAATCGCAGCACGCCAGGCCTCCCTGTCCATCACCAACTCCCGGAGTTCACTCAGACTCACGTCCATCGAGTCAGTGGTGCCATCCAGCCATCTCATCCTCTGTCGTCCCCTTCTCCTCCTGCCCCCAATCCCTCCCAGCATCAGAGTCTTTTCCAATGAGTCAACTCTTCGCATGAGGTGGCCAAAGTACTGGAGTTTCAGCTTTAGCATCATTCCTTCCAAAGAAATCCCAGGGCTGATCTCCTTCAGAATGGACTGGTTGGATCTCCTTGCAGTCCAAGGGACTCTCAAGAGTCTTCTCCAACACCACAGTTCAAAAGCATCAATTCTTCGGTACAAATCCATAAATTTTAGTATACCTACAGAGTTATGTAACTTCCACCACCATCTAACTTTAGAATATTTTCATCACCTCCAAAAGAAACGCTGTACCATTTTCAGCCACTCCACTATTGCTTGGCATTTAACCCACCAGTGTTTTAAAATACTGAATGCATTAGGACATCTCTATTCAACAGTGTGGTTATTATTGAGGAAAAGTTATCAACTGATTTTTAATGGATTAAAAAAATACATTTTCCTGGCACTCACTTATGATTAAAGATCCTTGATTAGGCACTCATTTGAAATTTTTGTTTGTTTTTTGGTGCATCGAACTCCAATGCAAAAGAACATTTGGCTTTTGTGCAATGGCAGATCATTTTTTATTTTGAAAGAAACTGTGTCAACGGAACAACTAATTCATTCATCTTGATTGAATTGATGAGTCAATTTAGTTTTTCCAACACTGTTGAAAGCGATTATTTGATCAAGAACATTTGTTATTTTATTCAAGTTTGTCAAATAATTTGAGTGTGTGGATAGTCTTATATTTACATTAATTAATCTAAAAATGGGTGGGAAAGGAATAAGACCTAATGCAAAAAGAATCTCAATGGAGCACCACTTTGGAATCTAGCTATGTGTCTAGTTCCAAAGCCCCATGTGCTTGTTAAAACTTGACAATAGGAATTTAAAATATTTTATTAAACAGATGTTCCTGGTGTAGAGAGTAATAACTGCATTGATTTGTAGATCACATATCAGGAGCTACAGTTACTATGGGTACCTTGTGTCCTTGTGGCCATTTCCAGTATTTAGAAAACGGTAGTCAAAGTCTGAGTGTTCCCAGGTGGTGCTAGTGGTAAAGAACCCACTCGCCAGTACAGGAGACACAAGAGGCATGGGTCCAATCCCTGGGTCGGAAAGATCCCCTGGAGGAGGGCATGGCAACCCACTGCAGTACTCTTGCCTGGAGAATCACCATGGACAGAGGAGCCTCGCTGTCTATAGTGCATAGGGTCACAAAGAGTCAGACACGACAGAAGCGACTCAGCATGCACCCACACACACACACACAGTCTGACATTTTGATATTTGCTTTTACCTTTATTATTTCTTCAAGGTTTTACGTGTACCTTGTCGGTTTTGCTTTCTAAATATTCCGGGAACCCACTTGTAACATCTCTCAGGTGAAGAACTGGGACTCAGTCTTGGAATTTCGCTGTCCATACCCGGCTTGTATTTCTGCTCCCCTTGCGGGCTCTTTCCCCTGTCACCCCATCCTCAAGCCTGTGTCTTCACCCCGAAGCCAGCATGATCCCTCAAGACCAAACCCAGTCGGGCGGGCCCCTGCGACGTGCCTCTGTCCCAGGGAGGGCCAAGGGCGGACTGCTCCGCAGGCCCTGCTTCCTCACTGTCTCCCACCCCTCGGATGTTCCCACATCTTGCTGGATGCTTCTCCACACGTGCTCTAACGCTTCCTGCCTCCCTTCAGCAGTTTGCTCTGCCTGCAGTGGTTGCCCTTCTATCCTTTTTCACACAAGTCACTTCGATTCATTTTTAAAGACAGTTCAGGTGTCGACTTTTCTGGAAAGCCTTTCCTTGACCACAGATTAGGGGAAGGGTCCCTCCCCTTTGCTCCCTGAAGCATGTCGCTCATTCTGTCATTTTCTGAAGCAGTTAGGTATGTGTCCCTCACTGGTGTGCAGATTCCTCGAGGGCAGAGAGTGTGTTTTAATTCTCTCTCTATTCCCGGTGTTTGGCAGATTCTTTATGAAAGTTGGCTGACCTGAAGTGAATTTTGCTGAATACATGGCTACATTTCTTGGATATTGGAACACTTCTGCTCTTTTTTTGTGCCTTTTTCTAGACACTTGTTCATCTCAATATTGTTGCTCTGATTTACAACCAAGTTTTTCTAGAACTTTATGAGTATAAACATTTTTTTTCCATAGTGTTTTTGTGAATGACTCAAGTCTGACCTTAGGATGAAAAATGCAAAGTAAAGGTTCTAAAACATTATTCTGTATTAACTCTTCATATGTTTACATTTATTTGTTGATAATTTTCTAAAGTGGAAGTTAGATTAAAAATGCTAAGTATTATTATAGCTACCACCTTTATTTATCAAGTGCTTACTGTATGCAGGGGACTTCTCTGGTGGCTCAGATGGTAAAGTGTCTGCCTACAGTGTGGGAGACCTGGGCTCAATCCGTGGGTTGGGAAGATCTCCTGGAGAAGGAAATGGCAACCCACTCCAGTATTCTTGCCTGAAACATCCCATGGATGGAGGAGCCTGGTAGGCTACAGTCCATGGGGTCACAAAGAGTCAGACACAACTGAGCGACTTCAATTCACTCACTTACTGAATGCCAGCCTCTATAAAATATCCCTTCACAGTAAGTTTATTATACTAAAGCATCCTAACAACAGATGCATAAGAAATTATTATCCCCACTTTTACATCCAGGGAAACTGGGTCTCAAAGAGGGTAAGTAAGTTGCCCAAAGTCACACAGCTATAAGTTGCACAGCTAGGATTCAAACACAGAGGTATTAACTCCAGAGTCTACTTTTCTACTGAGTTGCAGTGCCTTCCGGAAAGGCAATTTCTGGAAGAATGAGACACAAGGTCAGTAAATTATGAAAACAAGGCGGTAGCGAGGAGGCAACCGTCAGACACTGCTTTGAGAGGGTAAGCACTGTAATAATAGTCAAAGCAAAGTTAGAATGGGAGAGTGGGTGTCTCTACGGGGAGAAGGCAAGCCTCTGACATCCGGAAGGAGGATGTGGAAAGGTGGGGAGGTCTGCCAAAGACACAGTGTGCCCAGGTCCCCATTTTTCAAGTGACTGTTCTCGACAGGAAATGTTTTGGTGCTTACGCCTCATCACATGACCCAGGAAAAGCTATGGATGGAGGAATCCTTCCCTCACTCCTAAGTCTTTCTTTCCTTTTCTTCTTGTTCCCTTCTTCCTCCTTATTTTTCACAAAACAATGAAAAGGGGAGAAAGAAATTAAAGGAAAAAGAGAAAACTATTTATTAAGTGGTAAAGAAATAAAGAGAAAGGGTTAAGAAATAAAATATGTCAGCACTGGGGTTGGTCATCAGATAGTTTTCTATGTAAACATCATTATCCTCAGATAAATTATTTCTTTCTTTTGGGAACTTAAATTATATCTGCCACAAATTATTTTTCAAGAAAATCCATTTGGCTTGATTTTTAACTTCAGTATTTAAAAGACCTGCAATCATCATTCTTTTTTCACAGTTTATGATTCTTTTGAGGTCCCATTTTCTCAACATTTGACCAAATTATTGAAACAGAAATGGAAAAACATGGATTTCTTCCAAATAGTGTGAACATTGCTTTATAACTTTGTTAGCATGTAGAGGTGACAGAATGCTCAGCAATTTTGTCTGCAAAATCTGAGTGTGGACATTCCATTTTAAAATGAACATCAAAATAAAACGAATGTCATTTGTGAATGTTATTATGTCACTTTCTTTTAAAATTATGACAATAAATCGGTTTCTTCTCTCTTTGTGGTATTGAGTTAAAACTTTCTAGTAGCTGATCTTCTTCCCAGTATGAAGACAGATTTGAATTAACAGTCCCTTTGAAATGGAAAAAAATGGTAAGCTGTATTGATAAACTGTGTGATAAATGGTTGTGTAGAAACCACTGACATTGTATGGTGGATCAGAATTTAAAATGACTTAATTTATTCATATATATATATATGCATGTATACATAGTCATTCTTGTAAATTAGACTCAATCACATGGCTTTGTTTTTAGCTATATATCTATGTAAAATAGTACATTTAAAAATATTTAATTTTACAATGAGACAAAATAAAAAAAAAATTGACTCAGAGGAAAATTGAACAACAGGGATGATGAACTTCCTCTGACCTGGCATAACTGAAAAAGTGATTTCAATCAAAAATAACTTTTTTCCCTGCAGAGTGGGAGGGTAATATATGGAGATAACTTTGCAGTATCCAGACCTGTGATTTCAGGGTTCTGCCAGATGTTGTATGTGCGCCAAGAGACCTCACAGAATTGGCTAGGAAGCATGGACCTTGCTGCCTGAGCGACATGCAAGGAGGACCATGGGCCAGTAAGGAAAGGCTGCTGCCCAAACCAGGACCCCAAAAGCTGGTGGGGGAAGGGCTTAATCAGGTGCTTGCCTTGTTTTGTCCCCATCAAACAGGAAGCAAGGCTGGCTGGGGTGGGGAGAACCAGATCCAAGACTTGGTTCTAATCCCTTTCATTGTCCTCTTCCCCTAAAATGTAGGAGGAAAGGGCATGTAAAGAAACTTCAGATTATGCAGAATTCCCTTCAATTTAAATTTCAGGCTGTAATGTCCTGAGTGCAGTGGTGAAGCCTACCTATTGTACATGTTCTCCTTTTATGCCTTGTTACAAATGGACTGATGAACTTATTTAATCTCTCATTTCTTCCTTTCTTCATTTGCTTATCTTTTTTTAAATTGAGGGGTAATTGCCTTATAGTATTGTGTTTGTTTCTACCAAATATCAGTATGAATCAGCCATAGAGTTCTTCCTTCCATCATTTAGCTACAACCATTAATTGTGTTATCATTTTGCCAAAACCTAATGGTGAAATAAGGCAGGTTCATGGTCCACAAGGAACCTGTGAACAGGCATTAGCATCACTGCTCATGGAGCTCAGTCTAGTTGGGGTACAGTCAGTAAAATCAGTAAGTGGAATAAACCACTTTGTGATGGCTGCTGTGAAAGAGATGAACAGGATACAGTGACAGCGAACAATGCTGGGGGGAAAAACTACTTGGTAGGGTGGTCAGGGACAGGTTTTTGAGGAGAGGGCATGGAGGCTCAAATTTAATATGATGAAGGGCCAGCTCTGCAAAGTCAGTGAGTTGCATGTGCAAAGGCCCTGAGGTTTGCACTCCTTGTGGTAAGAAGGAGCTGGTGTTTTCAAGGCACAGAAGGGCAGGTATTTTCTTTCTCAGCTGCAGCTTTTGTGAGTCAGAGAGAGGGGCACAAACAGGAGAATGGGTTTGGCAGAGTTTTTGAAGGCAAGGAGCTTCATTTTTCTTTGAAATAAAATGTGAAGTCCTTGAAAGGGCTTAGACAGGGAAGAAATATGAGCTAGTCTATGTTTTAAAAGGAATTCTGGGGCTTCCATGTGAAAAACAGATGGAAGTGGGCAGGGGAAGAAGCAAGGGCATCTGTAAGGGGCTTGTGCACTGGTCTGGGTGAAAGGACAGTGCTGTACCCGTGGTTACAGAGGTGATGGATGGGATGGGGAAGATGGGTAGGTAGAGTGGACCGGGCTGAGGGTGAGAGATCTCTGCTTGTCCTCTGGAGTTCTGCGGCTCTGAGAACACAGCTTGAAAATCACTAATCCGTACAGTGTGAAGATGAATTTGACTGACGTTTTCATGAACATAAAAATGATTTGACTGAACTGACCAGATTCCCTAGTGGTTGAAGCTTTAGTTCTTCTAAAGCTAAGATTCTAGTTCATTTTATTCAAAAGCTCCAAGATGGCTTTTGATGATGGAAGTGTATTTATTGAGGTGTATAAAAACTGTTTACCACACATGTTTTATTTAAAATGTTCTGTGGAGGAAATAATTTCTAAACCCTTGACTTTCAATCTTATGATTGGAATCTCATGATTGAAAGTCAAGATTGAGTGGGTAGCATAAACAAGGGATGAGGCCATCAGGAGGAAGAAACAGCAAAGATGAATGGACTCAATGATTTAAATGCATACAAAAAAAAAAAAAAATCAACCTAAGACTGCTGTGCTCAATCTTAATTTTTTTTTTTTAATGATACCCCTTCTTTCAATGAACAGTGTTTGGAAGGTTAAGACAATGGTTTTGTGATTTTGAGGCCTCAGGCAGGTTGTGCTTCTGTACTTAATTTTGCTGCAGTAACACACGCCCTGACGGAGCTCTGGCTTGATTATTGTAATTCCCTTTTAGTAGGACTTCCAGCAGGGCTGTGCCGTCACTCGCAGCTCACGCAGTAGCAGCGGCGCATCTGCGGGCTGATTTGAGAACGGGCAATCATATTACCCCATCCTGTATAATTTGATCTGTGCGGGTCACCGAGGACGCTGGCAACGTTTCTTTGTTTCTCACTCGCTCTCCTTCTTTCTTTTTAAAGGATGAAAATTACGTTCCTCTGTATCCACGCCTGTCTTTTTTCACCATCGTTTATCTTTTCTTGGGGAGAATTGTGTGCCATTTTACCTACTCTCAAGTCACATGTCATTTTAGGTAGCCATGCTGCTTATGACATGAATGACAAGGGGAAAAAAAAAAACAACAACAACAATGAGATAAGATTATGTGAGGTCCTGTTTTCATACATTTTGTTTCTACTTAATCAAAGAGGCTTATATCCCCTGGAAGGATGAAGAGCGATTCGATTTGATTCGATTCCGTTCCATCCTTCTACTCACACCTTCTTGAACCTGGCAGCAGCCTGGAAGACAGAGGCAGCTCCTGCTCACGCTGCAGCTTTGTCTGTGGTTGGTAAGGTAGGTTTTGACGCATGTGGTCAGTAAATGTGAGAAAAGCTGTGGACGCAGAGGTCAGGTCAGGAGCCATAACGCTGGATTGCCAGGTACCCCTGTTTGTTGTCCAGTGAGTACCCTAGTTTAAGGTTGTTCAGAATGGTGGGAAATTGGACTGGAAAAAAGATGATCCATGTGTGTGCATGACTTGGGACTCCTACCCAGAGGGGATGTAAGCCAAGGTACACAGGTAGGGGATACACATCCTGCCATCAAGGCCAGGTGAGCACCAGGCCTTCCTTCCTTTCAAATAGAACAAATAATCAAAGCAGATGGACACAAACAAAGACATTCTTTTATAATTGGTGTAAAGATCAGATTAGTGATTATGTGGCTATTGTCAATGGATCAAATTCCATGAGAAATCTGTTCATTTTGACACTGTTTTGTCTTTTAAAACATCAAGTACTGCATCTGAACATTTATTGTGTACAAACACAGTGGAAGCAATATGTGTAAGAAATTCAAGCCTCCCTCCTTCAGAGTGAGGTCTAAGAAAAGTCAAAGAAGAAGGAATCTAACCAACAAGCATTTTAATAGATGGATAGTCCTGCTGGGAACAGAGAGTGGTTTGTAGAAAGAAATCAGATGACTATAATTAGTGCTGGATGCAAATGGTTAAACAAGGAAGTCTGCCTTCATACAGCAGTGAAAGCCATTCTTGCTGTGAAATAGCTTCCCTTCTGCTGAAATAAACTGCACAGTGTCAGTCTCAGGCTGGTGATTGGAGAACCTAATTCTTGTGACACTTCTCAACCAAGGAGTACTAAAGCTTTTGAGATAGTGCAGATGTTCAAGGTTGCCCTTGGCTTTACAGACTCGCAGTGATATATAGCTGAGCTCTGTTAGGTCATAGAATTGGTTACCGGCTTTCAGAGGGATTTCAGTTTAAGTTTGAAATCTCCAAGTCAAGAGTGGGATGCTTTTCCTGCTAGTCATTATAAAATAAGTCTTCAATTAAGCCATGTCACAGGACATATGGGACAGGGTGAAGTCAGTGAAGGCTTTGTTTCTTGTGGATTAAGGACAGGTAACTCTAGGACACTACTCTACAATATTTTTAAACAGGTGAAATTATCCTATGACTTGTATTTGGAAGTAACAAATTATAAATATTTTGGGTGCATATACTGGAATTGGTTACTTCACGAATCAGAGTGTGAACAAAGAGTTGTGCTCTAACCTGTGGCTTCAGCTGTGGACAAATCCAATGGGGGAAACTGACAGACACCGTCAGTGTCACTGAGGTATCTAAAGGAGACATTTTCTAAAGCCAACCTTGAGAACAGAAAGCAAAATGCAAGTGGTGGTGGGACTTGAGAAAAATACTTTCTCTTGGGATCTGGGAAGGAAATGCCAGAGAAGATAGAAACCAAGCCTTGGAAAAATGGTGTGAGCTAAGAGGCATCCTGGATAATTTTCAACATTGTTTGCTTAAAATGTTCTGTGGATTATTATTATTTTTAACAAAAACTCCTCTGAGGACCCCTAAGGGGATCCCTAAATGTAATGTACATCACATTAAAAATTTGCCTATTAAGTTGTTCTTCAATTTGTGATATCCTAGGTGAATCAAGTCCACATGATCTTTCAAGTGATCAACATAACCTTAGAGAAATAGCTAGATTCATGGGGAGTTTTGATTTTGATTTTGATTTTGATATTTAATGAGCCAGGTTTTAAAAGTGTGCACATGAGTATTTTATATTAGGGAAATGGCCAAAAACCTTATTGAAAAATAGAGAGTACAAGATGGTTTATACATTCTTGTGACCGTGGGGAAGTAACTATGCTTTTTTGGTCCTCAATGACTTCATTCATAAGATGAGAGAACTGCTGTAGGTTCTTGGAAGTGTATAGATACGTATAAAATACATGATAATGCTTGCGTGTAAATACTCTTAATGCACATTGACTGTTGCTTATCTTTTTTGCTAACTATTATGAAGTGGGCTTAGCTGGAGGAGTGGAGGAGGAATATAAACAGGGATGAGGAGAGGCTCCTCGTGTGGATTGATGATGCCAGTACTCCATGGGCTGAGGGGTCACCCATGGCCCGAAAGATTAAAGCAAAGAAAGGAAGCTGGATCAGAGGGCAGTTCCCAATCTATTTAATCTCATCAGCCAGGAATATTTCAAAGAAAATGTTTGGAGATTGACCATTATATTTTGTAAGGATGTTAAAAAATCTAATATGATGTGTTACCTTCATTTTATAAATAAAATGACGTTCATATCTGTAAAATACAGGAAGCATATGAGAAAAAACCCTTTTCTTTAACAAATTTGTCTTTTGGAAAACTTATCCTATGGGCCCTATTTTCCTCATTTTTCATTGGACTGGTAAGAAAGGGTCACAGGTCCTAGGAATGGCATTTAGAAATCAGTCTTTCCAGAATTCATTCTATGATTCTTTTTTTTTTCTTTTTTCTGGAAGAGAGCTAATAAATGAGTGCTCTCCTAGAGAGTCCCCAGAGCCTCTGTTTAGTGGTGCTCGTGATGCAGGGCTTGGAGGGAAGACCAACTCTTTGTCATCTTCTTAGGGGACTAGTGAGCTGCTGTGTGTGTGGGGAGGGCTTGTAGGAGTGTGCGTGCATTTGGAAACAGTGGGGAGCACTGAGACGGAACCTTGGAAACCCTGCTGGGATGATCATCTTTAAGATCGAGTTTTACAATTAGCATGGTACGAATAACATAAATAAACTGATGGTGATTTACCTTGCTTTTTTATTTCATTTCCTGGAGTTTTATGACTTGAGTTTTGTGAAAATCTCCATTATCAGTCAGCGGGTAGTCCACCCATCTAAAATTATTTGTTGATTGTCTGAGAAATAATTTTCCCCCAAGAAAGTCCAGCACCGGCAAACAGTCATAATTATTACACAATTCTGCTTATCTTTCCATAGCCTTTTGGTCATGTGTAGCTTTTTGGTGTTCTGAGGGTGCTCCTAGCACTGCAATGGTGCTGTCTGCATCCATCAGTCTACACTTGATAGGAAAACCTGTTTTCAGAGGAGCCGGTTTCCCCCTCTGTGTTGGGGGATGGTAATAGTGAGACTGTCATCTCCTGGAGGCAGAGATAACAGCATCCATCCATCGACCTGTCGTGATTTCCTGATGTAACTGCCCTCGACATCCATGTGTCTTTAGACTAGGAGCTTCCCACTACCTATAGCCCAAATTCCTCGATGTGAAGCTGCAGTATATATACTGGCAAATAATCAGTGTCCCTTAAGAAGACACTGTTAATGGAAAGCACTTTGGAGTATTTCTATTAGAGCATGTAAGACCTCTAAGCTTTGGCAGCTTTCTGATCGGTCCTCTTGTCAGGCAGGAGACCAAAGCAGCATTGGCCCAGAAGCCACTAAAGTCGGAAAGAGTAAGTAGAGGATGTGTCTCCCTTGTTTAGAGTCACTCAGGGGCCTTCAAAGAAATTCCTCTGGTGTTTAGAACAGGTTCGGAAAAGAGGAACCTGGTCTACTCGTCCCCTACTGAATGTTGTATGTAACAGCTTTTTTATTTTTTAAGTTCTGGTAATGAAGTAGCTTTGAAGATGAGCCTTTCTGTTTTGTGAAGACACAGCCCTCTAGATGGTATAGCAAAGAAAGGGGCCTGGGATAGGGTGAAGAGGTGGTGGCCTGGATAGTCATGTGTGAATGACTCTCATCTTGGCGGGACGTCTTGTGGAAACCGAACTCTGCCCATGAAGAGTCTTCATTCCGCCATTCTCTAGGTCTCAATCAATGAAACCATTTAACTGCAGCCATCCGCAGTAAAAATTTTAGCCCATTAAAAAACTTTATCAATGCTCTTGACTTTTCATATTCAATCAGTTGCTAGGGGGAGGGTAATTTTTTCCCTAAATAGTTCTCTCCCTCCTCATCGTAATTACTTAATCCAGGGCTCCCACGTTCCCGCCTGGACTTTGACATGGTCCTCCTCTCTGCTTCCTTGGACTCTGTCTCTTAGCCCTTCCAGTCTGTTCTCTGTGCCTGTTTGAGGACTTATCTTTCCTTTACCCCCACTCAGACCATCACCTCCACTCAGTGCATCCAGTCTCAGCTCTACTGCCTGAATTTCTCCAGGATTCACCTGCTCCACATGCATTTATTGAACACCAACAATGCACTAGGCAAGTGCTAGGACCTGGGCATAAGGAAAAGATAAAAGCCTTACTGTTGAGGAACAGTGGTTCTCGTCAAGGAGAGAAAGTGTGGGGGAAGTTCCGGAGTCAGGGAAGGCTTTGCCAAGGAGGTGATCTTGGAACCTGGTCTTGAGGGAATGGAATTCATCACACAAAAGGGATTTCCAAGGAAGAGGAACTGCGAAGAGAGATGAAAGGGCACCAATTTGCGAGGTGGCATGAATTCTGAAGTTAGCTCTGGACGGCCTGAGGGTGGTGAGCCTGGAGGGGTAGGGCGGAGACAGGGGCTGCAGCCAGGCCTCATCGCGGTGGTCCTGCTCTCCCCAGCAGACAGCCTGGACTCTGAATGGGCCGTCTCATGCCCTTTGGTCCTTTCCCCACCCAGGCCCCCCACCCAGGCCCTCACTCGGGTGCTCCCCTCACTCGGAACATGCCATTTCCCCAGATCTTCCTGTCTTCTAAGATGCAATTATTGTGCCACCTGTTCTAAGGAGACATCATAGACTTCTTTAACCCTCTTTACATGCCGTCTGTTTCTAAACTTTTTTGTGTGGTAAAATTACAGGCTATGAAATTTACCATTTTAACTACTTTTCAATGTACAGTGTGACATTAAGTACATTTGCGTTGTGTCTATCACCACCATCCATCTCCAGAACTTTTTCACCTTCCCCAGAGACTCTATACCGCATCCCTTCAGCTTCTGGAAGCCACTTAATTACTTTCTGTTTCTGTAAATATTACTTCTCTCGATACCTCATGTAAGTGAGGTATATACAATATTTTGCCCCTCTGTAAATGGCTTCTTTCACATAGCATAAAGTCTTCAGCTTTCATCCATGTTGTGCCATGTGTCAGAATTTCCTTTCTTTTTCAGGCTGAGTAATACTCCATTATATGTATGTACCACCTTTGTTTATCTATGCACCTGTAGATGGACACCTGGGTTCCTTCTATCTTTTGACTATTGTGAATAATGCTGCTATTAACATAGATGTACAGCTTTGAGTCCCTGTGTTCCGTCCTTTGGGAGTGTTTCTTTAAAAAAATTATTTTAGACTATGTAACATAATTTGATATGAAATAGTTTCTTATTTATTACTGATATTATTTTATACTACTTTGAATATCTACTAAATGGTATGATATAGGCACTTTATGTAGAGAAACAACCTGAGCCACTAACATCAGTTGAGCTCTTATGGTGTATCAAGCACTCTTCTGTATGTTTTACACCTAATAACACATTTAATCTTCAGAATAACATGAGAAGAACACTTACAATCCCCATTTTGCAGACTGAGGAAATGGAGACACTGAGTGGTTACGTAATTTACCCAAGGGCATATAGCAAGTAAGAGGTATATGTTACTAACTCTCAGCTACTCAGAAAGGCACATATTATCATCTTCACTTATTCAGATGAGAAGATGATTGTTCTGAGAAATTAAGTGTCATACCTAATACCACACAGTTAAGAAGCAGCAGAGTTCAAACATAACCCTGGTTTACTTGACTCCTGGGTTCCCTGGGTTGGGAAGATCTCCTGAAGAAGGGAAAGGCTACCCATTCCAGTATTTTGGCCTAGAGAATTCCAGGGACTGTATGGTCCATGGGGTTGCAAAGAGTCGGACACGACTGAGCGACTTTCACTTTCACTTTCTTTTACCTGACTCCAATTCTCATGCTCTGCAGTGTATTTTTATTTTACTTTAAAACCAGATTGCACATTCTCGAGAGAGGAAAACATCCTAAGTATGACACATTTCCAAGTATATAATCAGTGATCACTAAATATTTGATTTCTCATTGTTAGGTTAATGAGTGGATGAATGCACGGGATTTAAGGAAAGGACATCACATTTTTTTTTTTTTAATTTAATTTTTTTTTCTTTTCTTTTTTTAATTTTATTTTATTTTTAAACTCCACAACATTGCATCAGTCTCGCCAAACATCGAAACGAATCCGCCACAGGTACACTCGAGTTCCCCATCCTGAACCTTCCTCCCTCCCCGCCCCCGCCCCCACCCTCCCTCTGGGTCGTCCCAGTGCACCAGCCCCAAGCATCCATCGAACCTGGACCAGCGACTCGCCCCACACACGATACTACACATGTCTCAATGCCATTCTCCCAAATCTCCCCACCCTCTCCCTCTCCCACAGACATCACATTTTTGAATGGAGACGAGGCATTTGAGGACAGGGGATTGGGAAGACATCATTTAAAACAATACTTTCATGAAGACGTTAGTGCTCAATAGCTGTTGTTTTTCCAAATCTGAAAGTAAGTCATAATACATGGAATGCAGTGTTTCAAATGCTGCATCCCATGAAAAAAAGTCATTGATGATTCACAGAGTTACAC
Organism: Bos indicus; assembly: GCF_029378745.1. Taxonomy (NCBI): domain Eukaryota; kingdom Metazoa; phylum Chordata; class Mammalia; order Artiodactyla; family Bovidae; genus Bos; species Bos indicus. Next base: position 70,935,235 of record NC_091773.1, read on the forward strand.
TGCTCTCGTGAATTATTAATGTCTGCTAGTGGGATGAGAAGCCCCAAACTCCCACCAGGCTGCTGCTTCTGCTTCTGCCATGGAGGGGGGCCTTTTCTATGAAGAGGGGAGACCTTGGGGGAAGCCAGGCTGGGAGGGGATGGCTGACAGAGAGTCAGTGTGAGGATGGACGGCCCCAGTGGGAGGAGGGCACGCGTGAATTGACAAGTAGGATCCATCCATTATATAAAAATAAACAATAAGCAACTTTTGAATCACGGTGCTGTATTTCCTTCTGGGATTCAAATGACTACACAAACCACTTGAGCTTCATTTTTATGGTTTATGAAGCTCAAGGGAATTATATGCTCATAATTTATAGCTGCTGGTTCCATGTAGTGTTTATGGCTCCGTATGCTATGTATGATGATATCGTGTGCATGCCTGTACACAGGCTTTAATTAATGACCTAGAGATTATCCTTGGCTTGACTTATTGATGTCTCTGTGTTGGAAAACATGTGCTCACATGCTGAAAAATAAGAGCAGCTCAGGGCCACGAGCAGTAGCCTTGACATTTGGAGTGAAATTTCACGCCACTCTATGCTTATCCCAGCTGCAGATTCAGTATTTGGAATTCTTCATAGGTTGTGCACCTTTCAAGCTCATCCTCTAAGCTTCTACAACAAGTGAATCAATTGAAATTTGAATTAGGTTCTAAGTCCCTTTGAGTCTGTTCTTTCCTATATATTTTGGAGAGTGCAATGGGCATAAAAGTTGCCATTGCTTTCTTAGTTATTCTTTCTTTGAGAAGCAGAGAGTCTTCTTCATTCTCTGCAGTTGGACGGATGGTGTCCTGCTGTGGAATTTGCAGAGATGTCTTTAGGGCTCCATGTGTAAAGAGAAGAGGGAAGATGAGGGATGCAATTTTACTTTCTCCTTTAGAGTAGCTCTGCTAAAGCTATATTTTAGACTGTTGAAGTGACTTAATTAGATCTAGTTCCATGATTTTCAAACTTTAAAAAACTTAGAGACCCCCTCTTTAAAGAAAAGCAGGTGTAGATACGAAAAGATAAAACAGATAAATGAGCAACTGCCTTTGTCCCTTTGGCCAGGTGACAGGCAGTGTGTACAGCGGTTCAAGTATGAACTGTGGCATTGGACGACTTGAGTTCAGGTCCTGGCTCGTCATACTTACTTAGAAGGACAAGTTATTTAATCTTCTTGTGTCTCAATTTCTCCATCTATAAAATGGGGAAGATAAGAATAAAACTTCTCTTATGGGATTGTTGATATAAGTTACATTTTTAGGCCATGCCTTGAAAATGAAAGTCACTCAGTCGTGTCTGACTCTTTGCGACCCCATGGACTATACAGTCCATGGAATTCTCCAGGCCAGAATACTGGAGTGGGTAGCCTTTTCCAAGGGATCTTTCCAACTCAGGGATTGAACCCAGGTCTTCCTCATTGCAGGCAGATTCTTTACCAGCTGAGCCACCAGGGAAACCCAAGAATACTGGAGTGGGTAGCCTATCTTTTCTCCAGTGGATCTTCCCCACCCAAGAATCGAACTGGGATCTCCAGCATTGCAGGCGGATTCTTTACCAACTGAGCTATGAGAGAAGACCCCAGGCCATGTCTTACAAGTGGTATTAATACTATCAGCTACTGTTATTGTTATGTAAACTGCTCAAGCCTTGGTGAAACAGCCTGAAAACTTTGAGTTCTTCAAATTGGACACCTGCCTTGTGGCCAGGTCTAAGTACTGGAGGGAGAGTGGTGAACTAAGCAAAGTCTGCTTTACTGGCTCTTATACTCAGGTGATCTAGCCCAGGGGTTGGCAGATTTTTTCTGAAAAGGGTTGGGAATGTAAACGTTTTAGGCTCTGAAGACTGTACTGTCTCCATTACGGCTCAGCTCTGCAGTTGCAACACTAAGCAGCCCTAGACAATACGCTAAGAACAGGAAGTGGGCTGGATCTGGCCTCAGGGCAGAGATTTGCCTCTTCCTGGTCTAATCTAACCTCTCCTTTTATAAACAAGAAAATCGAAGCCCAGGTCACACAGAAGTGGCCAAATCAAAACTAGAATCCTGTTTCAGACAACCTAAACTGTACTCTGAGACATTACTTTGCCAACAAAGCTGAGACATTACTTTGCCAACAAAGGTCCATCTAGTCAAGGCTATGGTTTTTCCAGTAGTCATGTATGGATGTGAGAGTTGGACTATAAAGAAAGCTGAGCACCAAAGAATTGATCCTTTTGAACTGTGGTGTTGGAGAAGACTCTCGAGAGTCCCTTGGACTGCAAGGAGATCCAACCAGTCCATCCTAAAGGAAATCAGTCCTGAATGTTCATTGGAAGGACTGATGCTGAAGCTGAAACTCCAATACTTTGGCCACCTGATGCGAAGAACTGACTCATTGGAAAAGACCCTGATGCTGGGAAAGATTGAAGATGGGAGGAGAAGGGGATGATAGAGGATGAGATGGTTGGGTGGCATCACCAACTAAATGAATGTGAGTTTGAGTAAGCTCCAGGAGTTGGTGATGGACAGGGAGGCCTGGCATGCTGCAGTCCATAGGGTCGCAGAGTTGGAGGCAACTGAGCGACTGAATGAAGCAAAGCTGTACTCTTCCACTCTGCCATGCTCTCTGGTGCACTGGCTCTGTAAGGGCCCTGTCTTCTTCCCTCCTATCTTCTATTAAGCACAGAGAGCTGGATGAAGAAGATAACCAGGAGCCTTACCAGCAGATCCTATGATTTACTAGCTTTTGTATCTGTTTTCAGATTGGTGTATTCGCTCACTCAACAAATAATTTATCAAGTGTTTATTCTGTCCTAGATAAGTAGTTAGCAAAGCAGGCAAAGATCCCTGCCCTCAAATAGAGACACAGACATAGAGAGCAGACTTGTGGACACAGCGAGGGAAGGGGAAGGTGGGTTGAACTGAGAGAGTGGCATTGATATATAAACACTACCGTGTGTAAAATTGGAGAAGGAAATGGCAACCCAGTCCAGTATTCTTGCCTGGAGAATCCCACGGACAGAGGAGCCTGGTAGGCTACTGTCCATGGGGTCGCAAGAGTCAGACACGACTTAACAACTAAACCACCACAAACCATGTGTGAAATTGATCCCTAGAGCAAAGCTGCTGTATAACACAGGGAGCTTAGCTTGGTGTTCTGCAATGATCTAGAGGGGAAGGATGGGGGTTTGGGAGGGAGGCTCATGAGGGAGGGAATGTATGTTGGATGGCTGATTCATGCAGTTGTATGGCAGAAACTAACACAGCATTGTAAAGCAGTTTTCCTCAAATTGAAAAAAAAAAAAAGATCCCTGCCCTCTTAGAGCTTCCATTCTAGGGAGACAGTAAACAATACACACCACAGATAAGTAATTAGGTGATGAGGATCGGGAATGTAGGGGTAGACTGTAGGGCTTCCTGGTTGGTTAGAGTAGACCTTACAGAGAAGGTGAAATTCTTACCAAATCAAACTTGGATCTTCTCCCCTGCACACAGTAAAGCCAATTTACGGACACTACATTGTGGTGGAGGAAACTGCAGCGTTTATTGCAGGTCCAAGGCAAGGACCTGCAAGGAGCCCAGGCAGCTGGTGCCCCAAACACCTAAACTCCTTGCTGGGTTTCAGTAGTGAATTTTTAAAGGCAGGATGGGGAGGGGCATCCCAACCAGCTCATGCACGGTTCTCCAGTTGGTTGAAGGTGAAGTAACAACGGAAGTGACATTATCAGTCCTCAGGCTCCAGGATTTCCAGCAAGGAGGTCCAACCAGTCCATCCTAAAAGAAATAAGTCCTGAATATTCACTGGAGGGACTGATGTTGAAGCTGAAACTCCAATAGTATGGCCACCTGCTGCGAAGAGCTGACTCATTTGAAAACACCCTGATGCTGGGAAAGACTGAAGGCCGGAGGAGAAGGGGATGACAGAGGATGAGATGGTTGGATGGCACCACCTACTCAATGGACCTGAGTTTGAGCAAACTCTGGAAGTTGGTGATGGGCAGGGAGGCCTGGTGTACTGCAGTTCATGGGGTCCCAAAGAGTTGGACACCACTGAGCAACTCAACTGAACTGAACTGAGGCTCCACAAAGCCTGGGGGCTATGTGCTCATGGTCATCAAGTGGTTAACATTTTCCATTTGGTGAAAGTTTTTGAATCAACTCAGAAAACATGCATCAGATGCTATTGTCTAGGTCCTTCAGAGAGGAGCTAAAGCAGAGGATATGGAGGAGGGGTCTGTCCCAGGAAGGCCCTGTAAGTTCCTGCTCAGTGACAAAATTTGAGAAAAACCTTGAGGGAGTCAAGAATATCACCAGAATGAAACCAGGGCAAGGGCCTTTCTGGCAGAGGGAACTGCTGGAGAAGAGAGAGGGTATCCAGGCAAGAGAGTTGGAAGAATGGCAGATAGGCCAGAAGTGCTGGAGAGGAGCATGTGAGGAGGCATAAGGGTAGTGGAGGCGACGTGGGGCAGAGGCCGTGTGGCGTCTGTGAGCCCGAGGGCAGTGGGGAGGCACCACAGCATTCTGGACAGAGGACGGCCATGCTCCCGGATCATGGACTCACTCCTGTTTCTCTTGAGGCTGCAGTGTAAGAAGCAGCCTGGTGAGGAGGCTGTAGCATCAAGGCAGACAAGAGGGGACGTTGGCTCAGCCCCAGGGATAGCTGTGGGTGGGGAGAGCGAGAGGAGGTCAGAGTCTGGATGTCTATTTTGAATGATAGGCATTCCAGCATTTTGAAGGTGGAGTGTGAAGAATGAGAGGAGTTAAAGACGCCCCTCTGCTTACAGGATTCCCAGGATTCCTGAGCTAATTACACAACCCAAGACACTTCTCTGAAGCCTGGGACAACTGAGGTCCAGAGAGTCGTCCCTCTGGTCGGGGCAACTCTACCTCCCTCTTCTGTTCCCCATCGCCTCCGTGTGCTTGTCTTCTTCCTGCTTCCCTGATGCTGCAGAGCTAGGTGCCCCTTCTCTGTCCTTTCACGGTCATTCTGTTTTTACTTCCTTCTGCCACAAAAGCAATGGCACCCCACTCCAGTACTCTTGCCTGGAAAATCCCATGGACTGGGAAGCCTGGAAGGCTGCAGTCCATGGGGTCGCTGAGGGTTGGACACGACTGAGTGACTTCACTTTCACGCATTGGAGAAGGAAATGGCAACCCACTCCAGTGTTCTTGCCTGGAGAATCCCAGGGACGAGGAAGCCTGGTAGGCTGCCATCTATGGGGTCGCACAGAGTCGGACACGACTGAAGCGACTTAGCAGCAGCAGCAGCCACGAAGTGTCCATCTCTGTTTAAGGACTGCCCGTGTAGGTTAGCTCTCTGAGGCTCCTACCATAGTGCTTGATACACTGTAGGTGGCTAGTTAATGCCTGTTGTGTGGATATGAGTTTGGGCAAATGCCGGGAGATAGGGAAGGACAGGGAAGCCTGGCATGCTGCAGTCCATGGGGTCGCAGAGTCAGACACGACTTAGCGACCTAACAACAACAATGAAGAAGTAAATTTTTTCAGATAGTCTCCAAATATCTGGCCATTCTAAAGTCTCCTTTATAAGTTATCCTTTTATAGTTTTTTCACTGACTTTCCCTTCAGTGTTGTCTTTCTTTCATTTCTCATGGAATCTTTACTTGGATTTGCTTCATATTTTCCACTTTAAGAGTTTCCCCTGGGCCTGTCACATTGAAAGGAAAAGTCCTTTGATTTTCATTTTAAATTACATCCGTTAAACAGTAACACATCAGGCAGTAAGGCATTTGATATTTTAAATCTCTCTTTTTACTTTCTTTTGGTTCCTCAACAGGTCTCTCGGGGGGCATTCAAGCTCAGAGCGTCTTGAAATTCTGCCAGGACTGGGGCACGGTTGCTGCAGTGTGTGTAATCCATGCATGTGTGAAGTGCAGCTGGAAAACGCAGCGCTTACTCACGCCCAGAGTGTAATACATCTGTCTGCACCCGGCCCTCTCCTTTGCCATTACTCTTAGTTGAGCACGTGCTATAAAAACCACCAGGTGTTAACCATCTAGGCAACCGAGCCCTGACTAAATCTTCTCAGGATGAAGATGCACCTGCTGGAAGCATCTTCCAGAACTGCAAATTCAAACAACCCTTTGCTTTTAGCTGAATTATTGCTCCAAATCCTGCAAACTACAAAAAGACAGCATCAGGGTAGAGTACGGAGAAGGACATGGCAACCCACTCCAGTGTTCTTGCCTGGAGAATCCCAGGGACGGGGGAGCCTGGTGGGCTGCCGTCTATGGGGTCGCACAGAGTCGGACACGACTGAAGTGACTTAGCAGCAGCAGCAGCAGGGTAGAGTACACAGTGGGTAAAACACCCATTATCTGCAGTAACTTCAAAGAATTTTATTCTTATTGCATATTTTTATTTTTTGAAGGATGTGTGAGTCTTTTTATTGCCTTAAAAGGGCTGTGAGGCAGCAATAGATTATTGGTTGCCATACTTTGGGCTTTATGACTCACTGATCGTAGTCTCATTCTTTCGAGTCCAATGATAAAATAACAGATAATATTTATTGACTGGTACCATGCTGAGTGTCCTACATGTGTGTTTAATTCTCACAACCCTAAGATAGGTGCTATTAGTATTATTATTATTCCCATTTTACATTTGAAGCATGAAGTTAAGACCCTGTGACACTATCTGTGGAGCCCAAGACACACTTGTTCTCACCAAATGGTATTTGCATATCTACAGGCTCTCTGGTCTCATGCAGGCTCATATTCAGGTTTTCCCTCATTTATATTTTAAATTCTGATCCTTTGGGGATACAGAGTAAATCTTAGTAAACCCTAAAGTTTACTTTGTGTAAAAAGTTAATTTGTGTTTAATTTGGCATATGATATTTTATAAAAACTTCCAACTTTTATGTATCACTATAGCACTTACAAAATATTTTAAACATAATATCTCCCTTACTTTTAGTGTTCTTTGGACACTTACTCTTCTATAATCAGAGTCATACTGATCATCTTAAGTGCAGAGAAAAGCTTCCTTGTCCTTCTTTTTCCTTTTAATTCTCCCCAAGTCCCACCTCTCCTCACATCTATTGCTTCACAGTATTCAAAATAATTTAATATCTATTATTGCATTTAATCCTCAAATCAGTCATCTGAGGTAGATGCTATTTTCCTTATTTTTCTGTTGAAAAAATTGAGTCTCAGTGACTGATCTGACTTGTCAGAGAGATGACTTGTCAGAGGGATGAGGCAGAAGGGAAATCAGAGAGATTTGAAGTCTGGGAAAGATTCAGCCTACCATCTCTGGCTTTGAAGGTGAATGGCCCCAAGCCTGGGAAGATGAGCAGCCTCTAGAAGCTGAGATCAATCCCTGGTAAAGAGTTGGCAAGGAAATGGGGATCTTAGTCCCACAACCTCAGGGACCTGACTTCACCCCTAGCTCTTCCAGAGAGAAAAGCAGTACATTGAGCTCAGCCTTGTGAGACACCTAGAGAGAACCAACTGAGCTTTGCTGTGTCTGGACTCCTGACTCATGGAGCTCATTGGAAAATAAATATGCAGTTTTAAGCTGCTAAATTTGTGATGATCAGTTATAATGATGATAGAATACAAATACAGTCCCATATTGTTTGCCAACAAAGGTCCATCTAGTCAAGGCTATGGTTTTTCCCATGGTCATGTATGGATGTGAGAGTTGGACTATAAAGAAAGCTGAGCACCGAAGAATTGATCCTTTTGAACTGTGGCGTTGGAGAAGACTCTTGAGAGTCCCTTGGACTGCAAGGAGATCCAACCAGTCCTTCCTAAAGGAAATCAGTCCTGAATGTTCATTGGAAGGACTGATGCTGAAACTGAAACTCCAGTGCTTTGGCCACCTGATAAGAAGAATGGACTCACTGGAAAAGACCCTGATCCTGGGAAAGATTGAAGGTAAGAGGAGAAGGGGACGACAGAGGATGAGATGGTTGGATGGCATCACTGACTCAATGGACATGAGTTTGAGTAAACTCTGGGAGTTGGTGCTGGACAGGGAAGCCTGGCATGCTGCAGTTCATGGGGTCGCAAAGAGTCAGACACAACTGAGTGACTGAACTGAACTGAACTGAACTTATTGCTTCCATGGGCTTCCTGGAGAGCACACAGCACTGTGGTCTCTGAAAGTGAGAATATTATCTGCCCTGGGTGTGCTCAAGATAATCCACTTGGGTCACAAAGAAAGCTCAACTCTTACATTTATAGTTTTGTGTCATTTTTATAGTGTAATTAATGTATTGGTGTAGTAGAATATTTATAATGCATATATGTGTTGTCTGCTCAATTGTTTTTTATTGATAGGGTAACATGATCAAAGAAGGATGTTGAACGGTGACCTGGGAGAGAAGCAAGTGGAATGTCAAGTCAGAATGTTTTAGTGGAAAGCTCCCTGTGTTTGGAGTTAGAGAGATGGATTTCTTTTCCACCTATGATGGGATCAGCCTGGTGGCTTTGGCTCAGCCACTTCACATCTGTGGCTCACACTTCCCCATGGAACCTGAGGGAGATTTCTTGAACTTCCTTGAGAGTATAGTGATGCCATGTTGATGTCCAAATTAGTAACTACAATTCTCAAAACATGTATTTGTTCTGATTGAGGAAAAAAGAAACACAGACCAAAAAACAGGTTTTACTGAGTTGGCTGATTGTTCGAACAAACTGATCACTGTGTTTGACTGAGTTTACTTAATACAGTAAGCTACTTCTGGTAGTATTTTTCTGATTCACTTCCTACGTTTACCGACTTCTAATCTGATACTTAACACCAGATTAATAAGATTTTGCAGAATCAATGGATGGACTTAATTAGGTAGAAAAAAAATTTAACAAGAAGCATTGATAATGTAATTTTAGTGATGTATCTTTACTTATTACCAGGGCCCAGTAATAATGATGGCCTGCTGGCTTCCGTTAGACCCCAGAATCTCAAGGAGATTGGCAGTAAAATTGATCTCTCTAGGCATATTCTAACAGGACTGTCAGTTTCATAATATGGCTCCATGTATATAGTATATATCATGTGCCAGATGTTACTCCAAGTACTTTCTTTTTCTATATTAACTCAGTGTTCACGATAACAATATTGCTTTAGTGCACTATTACTCCTTTATTACAAGGGGGTAAAGCAAAGGACAGAGAGGTTAAAGAACCTACCACAGGTCACACAACTAGTTGGGAGGGCAGGGATGGAAATGCGGGAGGCTGACTTCAGGGTCTGTGCCCATCACCACTATGTGCTGTTGCTTCTCCATGGCAGGAGGTTATGAGGTAGGCTCAGGAGGACTCTTCTCCTGAGTTCTGTGAGCACAAGTATTTCTTAAACTTCTAATCAGGAAAAATTGAGGACCTTTCTTCCCCAAGGGCTCAGAGCATGAGACTACAGTGGGAGAACCCAGAGTGGGGTGTCTAGGGTTGCTATAGAGATAAGTAGTGAGGAGGGCATGGCACAAAGAACTCTCTGGCCTTGGGAAAATTAGTTAAGCTTTCTAAGCCACAGTTTCCTCATATGTCGACATGGAGCTGACAAGCCTACAGGATGAGGCTGTAGAGGATGAAGTGAAATAATGAATGTTTAGCATTGCTTCAGGCATGGAACACAGCAGGTGCTTAATGAGACTGTTGAACTATACTGCACCCCTGTCTGAATGGCTCTTGAGCCCAAAAGGTGTTAATATACAGGAAAGAGGGTACGTCCTACTGACCGTGGGGCAACTTCGGCTACACGGAGCTTGAGTGTACCATGGCCGAAGCCTCTCCCATGAGCTTCCTCCCTCCTGACCTTCTGTCTTCCTGTGTTCTGACCTCTTTCCAGGATTTCACAATCCCCCAGTGTCCTAGGCTGGAAACCTCACCTGCCTCCAAAGAACTGCTGAGATGTTTCCAGTCTGCCTCTTTACAGTCAGCAGGACTCAGCTTCCTCTTTGCTTCTTCATGGTTAAAGATTTAGCTATGGAGAAGGAAATGGCAACCCACTCCAGTATTCTTGCCTGGAAAGTCCCATGGACAGAGGAGCCTGGTGGGCTTCTGTCCATGGGGTCGCACAGAGTCGGACACAACTGAAGTGACTTAGCATGCATGCATGCATTGGAGAGGGAAATGGCAACCCAGTCCAGTATTCTTGCCTGGAGAGTCCCAGGGGCAGAGGAGCCTTGTGGGCTGCCGTCTATGGGGTTGTACAGAGTTGGACACGACTGAAGTGATTTAGCAGCAGCAGCAGCAAAGATTTAGCTCAGGGTCTCATCACTAGGCTTAGATTACAGGCACAGTCTCTTAACCTGTCTCCCCAACTCCACGTCCTCTGTATTCCTGCTGGTTATCTGTCCAAAACACAAGCCAACATGTTGCTTCCCCTTGAAAACCTCATTTTCTCTTTGTACTGCTCTCAGTGAGGCTGTATGTAATCTGGAGCCTTTCATGGTCACATCCTGTCCAGGAACAAGATGTGCGCTTGGCAAAAGTGCCTTATTATCTCCAGATAAATGAGTGTGATGTGGCCGCTGGATAGGGTGCTTCAGCAACTGGGTAAGGGGGCTGCCAACGTGGGTTGCTTAGAATAAGTGGTCAAACATAGAAGGTGACTAGCGGCAATCTTCACCAGGGCCATAGATTTCTCCTTCCTTTTGACTTTCCACCTTTTAAACACTTTGTCGTCACCAACTCTCCCACCAAAGTGTACATAAGAAGAACAAAAACAAGCTTTTGAGAATTTGCTGAACCCTGGAAAGGGCTCTGAAGACAGTCTCCATGTTCAGAATCTGAGAAATACTCACTATATAAGCTTTGCTTCTCCATACACAGTTTGTAGGCCTGAGATCCTTTTGGTCACTAGGCTATAATTTAATGTATTTAAAAGGAATGTATTAGTAAATATCTTGGTGACTTCTCAAATATAGATACCATAATCTTCATCATGACTTTGTTTACAACTAAAAAATACATTTAAATGTTCATTTTCTTTTTATTAGTAGAATCTAATCATATCATTCCCTGCTAATTTCTTCCTGTCGCTTAGCAAGAGATCAAAAGTTTACTTATTTGTTAAATTAAAATCTTTTCTATAATACTAACTGCATGTTAGTCATTATTCTAAGAACTTTACAAATCATAGTTCATGAATAGTCCCAGATATGTACTGTTATCATCATCCTGATTTTGCAGATGCAGAAACTAAAGCCCAGGAGGGGTAAGTCGCCATCAGCTGTAACACAACTGGTAAGACTTCATGATTTGGCTCCTGCCTGGCCCACAGACCCCATCTCATTGCTCCCTCCCACTCTTTCTTTCTGGTCATCTATATATTTTGTGCACACATAATCCTAAAAGATGATGCTGTTAAAGTCCTGCACTCAATATGCCAGCAAACTTGGAAAACTCAGCAGTGGCCACAGGACTGGAAAATGTGTTTTCATTCCAATCCCAAAGAAGGGCAATGCCAAAGAATGTTCAAACTACCACACAATTGCACTCATTTCACATGCTGGCAAGGTAACGCTCAAAATCCTTCAAACTAGGCTTCAACAGTATGTGAACTAAGAACTTCCTGATGTACAGGTAGATTTAGAAAAGGCAGAGGAACCAGAGATTAAATTGCCAACATCCATTGGAAAAAGTAAGGGAATTTCAGAAAAACCTCTACTTCTGCTTCATTGACTATGCTATAAAGTCTTTGACTGTGGGATCAAAACAAACTGTGGGAAATTCTTAAAGAGATGGGAATACCAGTCCACCTTACCTGCCTCCTGATAAACCTGTATGCAGGTCAAGAAGCAACAGTTAGAAGCAGACATGGACCAACAGATTGGTTCCAAATTGGGAAAGGATTACATCAAGGCTGTATATTGTCATCCTGCTTATTTAACTTGTATGCAGAGTACATCATGCAAAATGCCAGCCTGGATGAATCACAAGCTGGAATCAAGATTGCTGGGAGAAATATCAATAACACCTCAGATATGCAAATGATACTACCCTAAAGGCAGAAAACGAAAAGGAGCTAAGAGCTTCTTGATGAAGGTGAAAGAGGAGAGTGAAAAAAACTGGTTTAAAATTCAACATTCAAAAAACTAAGATCATGGAATCTGATCCCCTCACTTCATGGCAAATAGATGGGGAAAAAAATGGAAGCAGTGACAGATTTTATTTTCTTGGGCTCTAAAATTACTGCAGATGGTGACTGCAACCATGAAATTAAAAGATGAAATTAAAAGCTGTGACAAACCTAGACAGCATATTAGAAAGCAGAGACATCACTTTGCTGACAAAGGTCCATATAGTCAAAGCTATGGTTTTTCCAGTTCATGTATGGATGTGAGAGTTGGACCATAAAGAAGGCTGATCACTGAAGAATTGATGCTTTTGAACTGTGGTGTTGGAGAAGGCTCTTGAGAGTCCCTTGGACTGCAAGGAGATGCAACCAGTCCATCCTAAAGGAAATCAACCCTGAATGTTCATTGGAAGGACTGATGCTGAAGCTGAAGCTCCAATACTTTGGCCATCTGATGTGAAGAGCCGATTCATTTGAAAAGACCCAGATGCTGGGAAAGATTGAAGGCAGGAGGAGAAGGGGATGACAGAGGATGAGATGGTTGGATGGCATCACTGATTCAATGGACATGAGTTTGAGCAAACTCCAGGAGATTGTGAAGGACAGGGAAGACCAGCCTTCTGCAGTCCATGGGGTCACGAAGAGTCAGACACTAGTGAGTGACTGAACAACAAATGATGGGCCTGGAATATATTCTTTCCCACTTTCCATTAGTTAGTTCCCAGAAGTGGAAATATTATATTATGAACATACTTGGAAAGGGCAGAATTCTAACAGCTGCAATTCCCTGGACAGGCAGAATAATAAATCTTAATCAAAGGGTCTAATGTGGTTTTCGCTTACTCCGTCACATCTGTGCTTCCTTCAGTCTTCCCTGTCTCTGTTGGCAGACCCCCATTCTCCCTTATGTTCTTTTTCCTGCTTTGTGTTGGGAGGATTGCTGTTCACCTGTCCGGTCTCTTTTCACTGTCTCTAGGACCACTGCTCACCCTGTGTTCCGGCTCCCCATCCGGGTATGGAGGACCACTGCTCATCCTTGTTTTCTCTTCCCATCACTGCTGGGAGGACCACCATATATCATATGTTGAGGCTTAGTCCTTTGGAGCTTTCCTTGACTCTTCTCTTTCTCCTTTACTCCACATCCCATCCTGTCTGTTCCAGCTTCATAACCTGTCCTGAATCTAACCATGTCTCTTATCCTAACCACTGCCAGGTTAATCCCAGCCATTAGCACCTCTTGTGGGCTTCCGCTTGGACGCTTTGTGTTCACTTGCTAATCCCTCTGAAGCGTTCTTCCCAGATCTGCTGTGGCTGCTCCTTCTTACTCTTCATGGTCCTGCTCAGACTTTATCTCCTTAGAGAGGCCTTTCTGTCCCCAATGCTCTCTCTTTCATAACCCTGTTGATTTTCCTTCATGGCATCTGACTTATTTCCCTTTTTTTTAAACTATGTATTTATTTGCCTTTTTGTTCTCTATCTAGGATGTACAGGGATTCAGCACCTGGAAAAATACCTGATACATAGTAAACGTTTGCTAAATATTTGGAACAGTGGGTGAATGAATTACTGTAGAATTAAAAATGAATATGGGGGAAGAGGGAGTTGGATATTTCCAGGAAGATTTCTGCCAAGAGCAGCAGGGAGCGAGAACGCATTCCGCCATGCGGTAATTCCCTTCCCTTCGTAGCAAGAGGGAATGCAACCTTCAAGGAACACAGCCTGGTTGGGTGAGCCCTCCCCACCGATCTCTGTTTTATACCCCCGTTGCTGGCCCACTGGGTCCCCCATCCTGCTGGCTAGAGGCTCAGGGACGACTGCTGCTTTGCCGTCACCAAGCAGAGCAGCTGTGCTTTTCTCCCTTCCTTGGTGTGTGGGTCTCGCCGCCGGGCACGGGCTTACAGAAGCTCGGGGCCTGGGACGTTTGTCCCCCCGGATGGTCAGGGAGCAGTGCAGAGCCTGTTTGTCCACTTGGGAGTAAGGTCCTGGGAGAGATAAACACAGTAGTTTGGCTGAATAGCAGAGCCTCTCAGCAAAACCCTCCAAGGAGTTTCTGCTCAGGCCTCCCAGGGAAGAACAGTGATTTGCAGCCATTTCAGGCCTCTTTATATTCCAGTTTCATCTCTCCCCATTGATTTTGCCATTTGCAGCTTATAATAAAAATGAGGCGAGTGGGTACAGATGGAGCAGTTACTAGACGCATCTCTTTTCTGTAGCTGGGGCACTCCTGGGGAATCAGCTGCATGGGTGTTTGCTTCCTTAACTCTTCTCTGGGTTTCTCCAAGTCAAGGTCGCCCGGAAGATGGTTCTCAATTTTGTCGACTGGTTCATATTGTACAGAGAGAAATATGATGAAAGAGTTAGGGCTGCTCCTAACATAAAAGCTGAAAGGAGAACATAAGTATATGAGTGGTGACCATTTGTACTAATTTTATGAATGTACTTTGCTAAAACTGGTGAAGAATACATTACGATGGAAAAACTTCCCTCTATCGAGTTCTTAGGAGGCAATAAATTGTTTATTTTGTTGCAGCTTGATCATGATGCTGGCATCATAAAGAAGGTTGGTATTTATTTTGCTGTAAGAAAACTCAAGATACATATGGTGATATGTCATTTATGTAGAGGCCAGTGTGGAACGCAGCTTTGGTCTAAAAAGGTAAGTGGAAAAGGCCTTAAAGATATGAGTCAGGAGAGTCATGTTTGTGCATGAAATCAGGGGCCCTTCATTCCTTATTCTCAGTTCCCACTTAGTATTCTAGCCTCAACATTTGCAGGTGTCTTTTGTCCCCAGCCCAGAGCAGCTAAGAGCAGATTGGGAGAGGGCAGGGAAGTTACAAGTCACAATCATACTCATGGAAGAGGGAGATGACAGCTGACAGCAAGGGAGGGGACAGCAAAACTCAGCTAGCAGTGCAGGACTGCTGCGGACTAGTTCAGAACTGTTGACTTGTGTCTGCAAGTCCAGGAAAGACTGTGTGGGGATTGCCTTTAGGCACCACATGCAGGAAGGGGACATCGGAGGGAATAACTCCAGGAGGACGTGAATCTCTAAATGTTCATCAATTTGCCAAGTCAGAGAGCTCTACCTGGGAAGGAAGCTGGGATAGGAAACTGGGCAAATGTTGCTTGGCTCAAGATAGATGCTGGAGGACCAAGGGTTGGTCTCCAAGGTATGTGGGCATGAGTGTTGAGGAGAGGTGCATTGAGGTCCATGTGGGTGGTCAGGCTGATTCAGAAGCTAAGTTGAAGAGTTAGGCTTGTGGTGGCTGAGTTCCTCTCACATAAAGTAATTAGCCTCCAATTAAAATAAATCTTGCCTGGAAAATCCCACGGATGGAGGAGCCTGGAAGGCTGCAGTCCATGGCGTCGCTGAGGGTCGGACACGACTGAGAGACTTCACTATCACTTTTCACTTTCATGCATAGGAGAAGGAAATGGCAACCCACTCCAGTGTTCTTGCCTGGAGAATCCCAGGGACGAGGAAGCCTGGTGGGCTGCCGTCTATGGGGTCGCACAGAGTCAGACACGACTGAATTGACTTAGCAATAGCAAAATAAATCAATTTATATTAACAAAAATTAACTGCTACAGACTGGTACCTTCCACATGCTTGCTCTAGGGAGGGAGCACAGTGACCCTAGGGCATGTAGTGTATGCAGTATACAATGCCTTTTAATCTAGATCCAGAAAGAAATTAAGCTTTAGTTAAATAAATATTGACAGAGGCATTAGTGTGACATATAAATAGATATATGTATTTTGATGGGGTGCTCAAATCAAGTACAAAATGAAAAGTGTTTGAAAATGACCAGTCTACAGAATAATCTGGCTCTCTCAAGCAGTCAGCATGGATTCTTCCGGTTTCTTGCCTCTGCACACTTATCTGTATCCACAGCCTCATTTCCACCTTCACTCCTGCTATTGAGAGATCTTTCAGTGGAAGGGATGGCCTTCTTTCTGAAGGTGATTCTTTCTCCTGCATTTAGGTTCCCAGTCCTACCAGTCAATATTGAATACTTCCTCCATAAATCTATTCTCTTTGTACTGACACATTTAATCTTTTGTGCTAAACTTATGAATAGTCCCACAACTCTTGCATTTTTAGAAACCTTCTCCAGGTCTTCATCCTGAATCTACTGTCCTTCTGCCCTGCCACACCCTATTCCTGTCAGGAGTTTTCAAGAGGAGCCCAGGCTCCCTGCATGCACTCTCGCTCTTCCTTGACTTCCCCCTGCTGCTGCTGCTGCTGCTGCTAAGTCACTTCAGTCGTGTCCGACTCTGTGTGACCCCATAGACGGCAGCCCACCAGGCTACCCCATCCCTGGGATTCTCCAGGCAAGAACACTGGAGTGGGTTGCCATTTCCTTCTCCAATGCATGAAAGTGAAAAGTGAAAGTAAAGTCGCTCAGTCATGTCTGACTCTTAGCGACCCCATGGACTGCAGCCTACCACTCCTGAAATCTGGATCCTGCCCCAGCATCCCAGGGAAGATGCCTTGGCTTTTATGCTCTGACTCTAACCACCTAATGCCAAACCCAGCGTGCACTTTTACAGTTTTTTTAAACCACTTTTCTTTTGACATCTTAACCATTCCTTCTTTTTGAATGTTTTCTTTCAGTTTATCTCTACTTGTTAACCCTCATGACCAGCTACCTGGGAAACCATCTCTTTCAGGTCAAAAATGAGAAACATCATCTTTGGCCTAACCTGGTTCCTCTGTCTGTATCTCCCTTTCTTCCTGAATGCCAACACCATCTGCTCTGTCACCTGAGGCTGAGCTTCCACTCTCTCTACTGATGAAAAGACATTCTTTATTTCTATTCTTGTATTATGATTTCTATCATTTCTTTCTGTTTCTTTTTCTTTGAATTTCCATCTCCTTGCTTACATTTCCCATCTTTTCTTGTATGATGTGAAGTGAAGTGAAAGTTGTTCAGTCGTGTCTGACTCTTTGCAACCCCACAGACTATACAGTCCATGGAATTCTCCAGGCCAGAATACTGGAGTGGGTTGCCTTTCCTTTCTCCAGGGGATCTTCCCAACTCAGGGATTGAACCCAGGTCTCCCACATTGCAGGCGGATGCTTTACCAGCTGAGCCACCAGGGCAGCTCACCAACTTTTTTCGTTAGTGCCCTTTACATGTTATGTACTCAGTTGTTCAGTCGTGTCCGACTCTTTGCGACCCCATGGACTGCAGCCCGCCAGGCTCCTCTGTCCATGGGACTCTCCAGGCAGGAATACTGGAGTGGGTTGCCATGCCCTCCTCCAGGGGATCTTCCCAACCCAGGGATTGAATCCAGGTCTCCTGCTTTGCACGCAGATTCTTTATCGTCTGAGCCTCTAGGGAAGCTCAAGAATACTGTGTGGGTAGCCTTCCAACTCAAATATGAGTTGGAATTTGAGTATGGTTCTGATGATTTTTTTTCCTGTACAGACTGTTTTTTTCTGGTCTTTTGTCACACCTAGCAATTTTGTTGAAAGACAGGCATGTTGTTTTGGGAACTATGAATTGAGAGAAATAGGTTTTTAGGGGGAGGATTTATGTTAATCTGGGTAGGAGTTGGGCTGTGTTTAACCTTTATTTCAGCTATATGTGCCAGAGGCTTCAGTTTCCTTAGTTCTTATTTTTGTTCTCCTTTGGCTTTGAGGCTTCCCTATGTTCTGCTCCTTGGAGGGAGTTTTCATCTCTCACCTCTTTAGGTATCAGTTCAGTTCAGTTGCTCAGTCGTGTCTGACTCTTTGTGACCCCATGGACTGCAGCACACCAGGCTTCCCTGTCTATTACCAACCCCCGGAGTTTACTCAAACTCATGTCCATTGAGTCGGTGATGCCATCCAACCATCTCATCCTCTGTCGTCCCCTTCTCCTCCTGCCTTCAATCTTTCCCAGGAACAGGGTCTTTTCAGATGAGTCAGCTCTTCGCCATAGGTGGCCAAAGTATTGGAGTTTCAGGTTCAACATCAGTTCTTCCAATGAATATTCAAGACTGATTTCCTTTAGAATGGACTGGTTGGATCTCCTTGCAGTCCAACGGACTCTCAAGAGCCTTCTCCAACACCGCAGTTCAAAAGCATCAATTCTTCAGCACTCAGCTTTCTTTATAGTCCAACGCTCACATCCATACATGACCACTGGAAAAACCATAGCCTTGACTAGACGGATGTTTGTTGGCAAAGTAATGTCTCTGTTTTTTAATATGCTGTCTAGGTTGGTCATAGCTTTTCTTCCAAGGAGCAAGCATCTTTTAATTTCATGGCTGCAGTCACCATCTATAGTGATTTTGGAGCCCCCCAAAATAAAGTCTGTCACTGTTTCCATTGTTTTCGTATCTATTTGCCATGAAGTAATGGGACCAGATGCCATGATCTTAGTTTTCTGAATGTTGAGTTTTAGCCAACATTTTCACTCACCTCTTTCACTTTCATCAAGAGGCTCTTTAGTTCTTCTTCGCTTTCTGCTATCAGGGTGGTGTCATCTGCATATCTGAGGTTATTGATATTTCTCCCGCCAATCTTGATTCCAGCTTATGCTTCTTCCAGCCCAGCGTTTCTCATGATGTACTCTGCATATAAGTTAAATAAGCAGGGTGACAATATACAGCCTTAAGGTACTCCTTTCCCGATTTGGAACCAGTGTGTTGTTCCGTGTCCAGTTCTAACTGTTGCTTCCTGACCTGTATACAAATTTCCCAGGAGGCAGGTCAGATGGTCTGGTATTCCCATGTCTTTTTTAAGAATTTTCCACAGTTTATTGTGATCCACACAAAGGCTTTGGCATAGTCAATAAAGCAGAAGCAGATGTTTTTCTGGAGCTCTCTTGCTTTTTTGATGATCCAACGGATGCTGGCAATTTGATCTCTGGCTCTTTAGCTGTAATCCACTAGTATTATACTGGATCCTACTGGTGCAGTGGTAGGGGGAGGGGGAGGGAGGGAGGTGCTCTGTGGTATTCAGTTCAAGTCTCAGTCAGAGGCTCATAGGGAACCTATGTCTCGAGGTCGTGGCCTTCACAAAGGTTCCTGTCCTTTCCCCAGTGGTAGGTATTTTCCCTCCTTGCCCCCTACTCCATTCCTGGGCTGCGGCTTTTCCAATCTATTTTCTTGAAACTTGATTCTTTGTGAATATGGGATTTCTGCCCTGGTCCGCCTTAACCTTAAGTGTGACAGGAAGACTTGAGGAGTCTGGATGGGAAGGAATTCCTTTCCCCAGGTGAGGTAAGGTTTCAAAATTGTTTTCAGATGAAGCCCTTTCCTCTGGAGATGTGGATTTTGTTGTGGAGATGGCTCCGGGTAGGTTGCACAGCAGTTACTCTTTCCCTGACCGTGCCAGGGCTCAGAGAGGGAAGAGGTCTTTCTCAGATCCTCAGTGTGAGAACCTGGTGGGGTTCCTGGAGGGGAAGCTCAGGAAAGTTCTCTCCCCCAGGAGGCTCTCACTCTCACACTCGTCTGCACTGAGCCTCCAGCAATTTGTCAACATTACCTGTGAAGTGTTGCACAAGTTCATGGTTCCTGTGGCTTCTGCTCCAGGGAAACTGATTTTGATCATTTTACTTCCCCGGGATGTGCCTATCTCTCTAGATGGAAGGGAATTGGTTTACCCTACTACCTCAGTTCTATGGCTTCCCAGGAGGTGCTAGTGGTAAAGAACCACCTGCCAATGCGGGAGAGGCAGGAGACGTGGGTTTGACCCCCGGAAGATCCCTTGGCAAACCACTCCTGTATTCTTGCTTGGAGAATCCCATGGACAGAGGAGCCTGGCGGGGCTACAGTCCATAGGATCACAAAGAGTCAGACACGACTGAAGTGACTTAGCACACACGCATTACCTCTCTTCTATGAAAAATCCAAGAAAATGGACTGTCAGTTTGTTCAGGATGAGAGTGATGACTTCCGAGATTTTTATACGTCAGGGCGAAGGTTGAAGTCTGCCTCGTTCCCAGAACCTTAGTGTCCATATCGAAGTCCTATTACTTCTTTTTCCAAAATATCTCTTGAAACATCCCCAGCATTAGTCAAAGCATCATACTTTCTTGTCCGGATCCCTGTGGCCGTCTCTTGACCATTCTCATCTCCAGTAATGCCCTTGTTCAGCGACTCCTTCAAGAGGCATTGTAGGACTGTCCTTGCTCACATCTTCTGACAGTCCACCCACCTTAGTAGAGAACACAGTGTCCCTCTAGGGCCCCTGCCTTCTGGTCCTTTACAGTTTAGTTAGAAAAGATGAAAGGTTCAGAGTCTGAACCCAGGGATATGGATACATTTTATGAGAATTTTGAAATTATTCCTTTAATTTCTGTTGCTTTAGTTAAATAATTCCTTTAAATTGGGACATGTTCATAGAAGTAAGAAAACAGATCGAAACAGATCAAAGAGAAATAAAAGTCAGAGAGCACAAATTTTAATAAATGGCCTATTATTGATGCAAAATATGTTTCTTTGTGATCACACTGCCATACCCACACTTGTACAGAGGAAGGGACTGGGTTGAAAGATCTCCTATTTTGACCCCAACTGCAGCTCTGAGGGCTGTGATGTTGATGCAGACTCTGTCAGAACATGCCTGAGCCTGCACGTGGGTAAGATGAGGGGCCCCCACATAAGCATTTGACCTAGTTTCAACCTCAGGGGCTCTTAATTCACTTCCAAGGACCAGATGAAGTGATAACCGTGAGGCGCCACCAGTCTGGAATTTAGCTGGCCCTGGAGGCGTGGCATGTGCGTCCTGTGGGTGAGGTCTAAATTAGATGGCAGGCAGGTATGTACACAGGAGTGGTCATTACTGCGGGCAGATGTGCACGGCTAATGGCTGGCAGTGGTGATTGCTGCAGGGGGAATTTCTTGATAAAAATGAGTTAAAATGAGACAATGGATTATCCGGAAGGGTGCTTTTCTACAGACTACCCTTTTATTGGTGAAAGCAATCCAAGGAAAAAAAATCAAGCCATTAAAAATGAAAGCCACTCTAATGTATTTATTTAATATCATCTATGTAGCTCACAACTGTATGCATACATAGGAGTCTGAGTAAATTAAAGGAAATACTGTTTTTATTTTTTTCCCAAATAAATGGAAATGGGAGGCTGGTACGTTAAGGTGATAAAGGAACCTAATGTACAGGGGCAGAGGGACTGCTTGCAAAAGAGCTAAATTTTTATCCATGTAAGCCAGACTGCCCACCATCTCATTACACTGCAGAAAGCTTACAAGCATTGCTCCCAATCACAAAGAAAAATCAGCATGCAAGTGACCTGTGTATTAGCATCTCTGCAAATCTCAGGCAGGAGCTGAGATTTATATACCCTTTACACACCCCTGAGGAAATACCCATTTTATGCCATTGATAGGCCAGATGTATTTTCCTCTGTGAAATGTGATCGGAATGTAATTAGAAGAAAATACACTGTGTATTCAAAAACAAATGCACTGTATTCTTTAAAACTCCATGGTCTTTAGAACAGGCAGCAATATCAAATTAGAGGAGCTGTATGGAAGGGTTGTAATTGTGTGATCAGTCCTGTGTGGTTACATTTGTGACAGAGCACTGATTTACTTCTGCAGCCACTGAGCTGAATTGAAAATTTCACATGTCTCAAAAACTTTGTCTGAATATGATTACCAATGTGATGAAAATATCTCACATTAGGTAGTGTGATTCCCTGAAAATGACAATGTGGCTTTGAATCTTTTTTCCTTTTCCAGAACCAATTTTACATGGAAGGAAAAAAATGAAGATGGCTTTGGGGGAAAAACATACACATTTCTAATAAAACTTGCTAGAGCAATTACACAGACTGCTATTATTCTATCGCATCTGTGCATTTTACTGTAACAAAGTGATTAATATGCTTCGGAATTTGAACTTATGGACTCAACTATTTTAGTGTCATATTATCAAAACATACAAAAACTTGACACATCTAATTTCTATGTAATCCCAAGTAGTATAAAATTATATATTTATTTATAATATTTAGGCATTTGAATGGTTGTGTGACATACGCGTGGACAATTTTATACAGGAACATGAATGAAACATTTTCAAGTGCATGAACAAGGCAGTCACTAGCGAAAAGAACTGTATACATGCATGATTAATTAGGATGAAAATTCACCCTTTAATCTCTTCTAGACTTTGGATCACAATATTTTATACAAGACTGAGTACTTTATAGGAAACATCTGGGAAAAAAGTCATCATTTATAACCTGTGTACTACAAGGATTTTAATTTTTAGTTTTATGTGAACCAAAAAGGTGAGTAAAGCATTGTTAGTGTTTCAGAACTTCTCTGAAGAGGCCCAAAGAGAAGATGGATTAATGGCACTAGCTTAAAAGACAGGTTTAACAGGAGCTGCTTCTGAATTGAAGGCATTAGGAAGCAAGTTTGCAAAGCAGAATATTCTCATAATCAGATTCAGGCATCATCTGGGACTACTGCTGGGTTCCAAGGAGCCAGTAAGGCCTAGCCTTGCTCTGGTATTTGTTAAAATGTTACACGTGTGAAGAACGTCTAAAGAAAAGGACAGTTTTTTGCGGTGTACATTAAGGACTAAAACAAGACACGGTGGTTTAGAAACACAGCCCCTAATTCTTTCATATTCTTCCTGTTGAGAGGTGGGGCCATGTCCCTTCCCTTTGAATCCAGGTGGATCTGTGGCTGCTTCAACGCACAGGATGTGGTGGAAGTGATGCCATGCAATTCCGAGGCTCAATCAGAGGGGCCTATAGAGAGTCACCTGGTTCTTTTCAGATGCTCGCTCAGGGAGAAACCGGCCACTTTGTGAAGGAATTTCTGCTGGCGGCACCTCCCGGCTCTGCAGGCCCTGGGGAGCAGAGGCAAGGCGTGCTCCTTCCCCTTCTCGAAATTTCTGGTTCCCAGAATCTGTGAGGATAATAAAGTTGTTACTTTATACCCCTTAGTCTTGGGTATTTGGTTCTCAGCAGCAGTAACTGGAACAAACTAATATTTCCCAAGTTTGTTTTTTTGGATAATTATCACTTGGGCAGTATGTCAAAAACAAGAGTCCCACATTTCACCCATGGGTATTCTGACTTACTAGGTCTGACCAGGGATGGAGAAACTATTTTTTAACAGACAATGAGGAAAGTTATCTGTAATAAAGTGACTCCAAGATGCCGCATAATTTGTTGGCCACTTTTGACACATGACATTTCCATAACAAATGTATTCCTTTGTTTACTTGGAATAGCTCCTGGGTCCATTCTCTTCCTTGTTTTAAGGTTGTAGAACACACCGCTTACAGGCCGATCTGTTGTTCAAAGCCCACTTGTGAAAAAGCAGCGAACAAGACAAGATGCTTTCTTTCATTCAGCACTAAACTGGAGCAGTGAGGGGCCGGATGAGGTTTGGATGGGAAGGAGTTTTACAGAGGAGGTACGACCAGTATTAGGCCTTTAATGCTGACAGTGCTGGGGCCGGCTTGGGGGAGATATGCGTATCACAGGCAGGGTACGGAAGCAGGCCGGAAGGCGGGACGTGAACGAGCTCCCAGATTCCATGGTCGCCCCATGGGCACTCCACTGTACTTATTGCCATTATTATTTCTAACAACAGCAGCAATCACCCAAACCATCATTTATTGTCTCCTTTGTGTGCATTGCCTGCCTTCACTCACATCTGTCTCCTGCCTTTCCCATGTCGGCATTACATACTACTCCTCTTTTTCTTTTTTTTAAATCCTGTGTTTAGTATGTACCTAGTGCAGGGTGGGCAAGCCCATGCATGTTTGCTGAATAATAATAAAATGATAAATGATAAGAAGTAATCTTTACAGGGTTCTTACCACGTGCCAGACTATGTGCTGCCTGCGCTTAGTCGCCCAGTTGTGTCCAACTCTTTGCGACCCCATTGCTGTAGCCCGCCAGGCTCCTCTGTTCACTGGGACTCTCCAGGCAAGAACACTAGAGTGGGTTGCCATGCCCTCCTCCAGGGGATCTCCCAAACTCAGGGATGGAAGGTCTTCTGCACTGTGGGGGATTCTTTACCGTCTGAGCCACCAGGGAAGCCCAGATTGTGCTGGGCAGTTTAAACAAATGCTCCTGTCAGTAGGAAGTCTGTCACAGAGTAGGATCATGATGCCCACTTGATGGAAGTGAGAACCTCGGCTGATTTGTGACTTGCCCAGGGTTGCACGGAGCAGGCATGGTGTCTAAGCCTGCGTAACTGCGTAACTAGGTAACTGGACGTGAGAGCCTGCCTCTGACTGCCTTAATAAAGCTGTAAAAGAGAGTGGACAGAGTAGGTCACTCTTGAGCCTCCACACCCTGCCTCTGCTTGGGGCACCCTTCTTGCCTTCCTTGCCCAGCTGACCCTGCTCATCCTGCCCTTATGGGCCCAGCTGTGACAGAGCCCCGAGCTCTACTTGTCCAGAGCCCTCCCTCTGCACCTCCTGTTATTCACACCACAGTAGAAAGGACTGGTTAAATGTCTGTTTTTCCCTCTGGACACAAGGGAAGGGCCCATGTGGGTCTTCTTCCCAGAGCCTAGCACGTGGCAGGATCCCTGGGCATTGCTCTTGACATCCTTTATGCATGGGACGCCCTAGTGGAGTATGTTGTATGCTCCAGTGCACAGTGTTAAGTACTGAGAAATCAGAAACAGGGAAGCCAAACTATTTCCAGAGATCCCAGTGGTTAATGGAGAGTGGGGGGAGACTGATCATGAAACACACAGGAGTAAAGTCTCTGAGTGGCGGCTGAGCTGGACACACTGTCAGGACATGCAGCCAGAACAAGGAGATCCTTGAGCTGTCCTTGCAGGGTGGGTCCCAGTTAGTTGGGTAGATGTGGGATGCAGGGACTGGAAGGACATCTAGGCAGAGGGAGCAGTTATGAGTGAAGGTCTAGGGACAGGGAAGAATAAGGCATCTTTGTAACGATGACAAGGAGCTTGGCGATGCTGGAGACAAAGGTATGTGGGGCCACAGATCAGATCAGTCGCTCAGTTGTGTCCGACTCTTTGCTACCCCATGAATCACAGCACGCCAGGCCTCCTTGTCCATCACCAACTCCCGGAGTTCACTGAGACTCATGTCCATTGAGTCGGTGATGCCATCCAGCCATCTCATCCTCTGTCATCCCCTTCTCCTCTTGCCCCCAGTCCCTCCCAGCATCAGAGTCTTTTCCAATGAGTCAACTCTTCGAATGAGGTGGCCAAAGTACTGGAGTTTCAGCTTTTGCATCATA
Source organism: Bos indicus (assembly GCF_029378745.1). Classification (NCBI taxonomy): domain Eukaryota; kingdom Metazoa; phylum Chordata; class Mammalia; order Artiodactyla; family Bovidae; genus Bos; species Bos indicus. The sequence continues at coordinate 70,960,496 of NC_091773.1, forward strand.
CCTTCCAAAGAAATCCCAGGGCTGATCTCCTTCAGCATGGACTGGTTGGATCTCCTTGCAGTCCAAGGGACTCTCAAGAGTCTTCTCCAACACCACAGTTCAAAAGCATCAATTCTTCAGCGCTCAGCCTTCTTCACAGTCCAACTCTCACATCCATACATGACCACAGGAAAAACCATAGCTTTGACTAGACGAAACTTTGTGGGCAAAGTAATGTCTCTGCTTTTGAATATGCTATCTAGGTTGGTCATAACTTTCCTTCCAAGGAGTAAGCGTCTTCTAATTTCATGGCTGCAATCACCATCTGCAGTGATTTTGGAGCCCAGAAAAATAAAGTCTGACACTGTTTCCACTGTTTCCCCATCTATTTCCCATGGAGTGATGGGACCAGATGCCATGATCTTTGTTTTCTGAATGTTGAGCTTTAAGCCAACTTTTTCACTCTCCACTTTCACTTTCATCAAGAGGCTTTTGAGTTCCTCTTCACTTTCTGCCATAAGGGTGGTGTCATCTGCATATCTGAGGTTATTGATATTTCTCCCGCGATTCTTGATTCCAGCTTGTGTTTCTTCCAGTCCAGCGTTTCTCATGATGTACTCTGCATATAAGTTAAATAAACAGGGTGACAATATACAGCCTTGAGGTACTCCTTTTCCTATTTGGAACCAGTCTGTTGTTCCATGTCCAGTTCTAACTGTTGCTTCCTGACCTGCATACCGGTTTCTCAAGAGGCATGTCAGGTGGTCTGGTATTCCCATATCTTTCAGAATTTTCCACAGTTTACTGTGATCCACACAGTCAAAGGCTTTGGCATAGTCAATAAAGCAGAAATAGATGTTTTCTGGAACTCTCTTGCTTTTTCAAAGATCCAGCAGATGTTGGCAATTTGATCTCTGGTTCCTCTGCCTTTTCTAAAACCAGCTTGCACATCAGGAAGTTCACGGTTCACATATTGCTGAAGCCTGGCTTGGAGAATTTTGAGCATTACTTTACTAGCGTGTGAGATGAGTGCAATTGTGCAGTAGTTTGAGCATTCAGCAGTAAATAAAACTGCCAAAGGCTACAAGGTAAGTCATGAAGGACTTGATCGGATTTGATTAGGTTTGAACTGAAATGTGGGAGTCCTAGATACTGACTTGGTAAGAATTTAGAATCAGTTCTGACGGGGAGTAATAAGTGAGGATGTCTTGGGAGGTCGCGCTGGACGGTACCTTTGCATTGAGTGGGGACAGGAATTTTATGTGTCCCACAGGGCTGAGAACCATCCCCAACCAACAGTTTGGTGCTCTATTGAGGAATAGTGCATGGTAACACTAACACAAACTGGAAGGAAAGCACCCTGATATTTACAGGGTTCAGGTGGTGATTAACTTCTTGTTGATAAGGAGAGGACCCTCTTGAAATACCAAACATGCAGGGAACAATTTATTTATGGGTGGGTTCCATAAAAACCCCACACAGCAGTATTTTCACTTTTGGATCTGCATCCAATGGTATTTTAGTCCTTTAGCTCTTAAGTGAAACTATTAGTCACTCAGTCATGTTTGACTCTTTGCGAACCCATGGACTGTATGGCCTGCCAGGCTTCTCTGTCCATGGAATTTTCCAGGCAAGAATACTGGAGTGGGTAGCCAATTTCCTTCTCCTGGGGATCTTCTCAACCCAGGGATTGAACCTGGATCTTCTGCATTGCAGGCAAATTCTTTACTGTCTGAGCCACCAGGGCAACCCAAAGTATTTAGCGCTTAAAGTCTATTCCTTTATCCACGTGGCCATTCATTTAATCAACAAATATTTATTGAATACTTTTTACAGGCAAAGAACTGTTCTAGGCTTAGGTAATCCAGTGTGAAGATGATGCTGTCCTCATGCAAGAAGGAGTTTGCAATCCCCCAAATTCCAACGGAGATAAAGCTTGAGAGAGATGACTCAATTGCTTCTTTTGCAGCCAAAAGTTATTTATGTGGGATCTCTGAAAATATAACTAGGGCCACATTTCTTCATAACTAGACAAGCTTGTAACCCCAAGGGTGTATGCACTGTCCATGCCTTGCAAGAGAGGTAGATGGAAACTGTGTCATTAAAACCAACTGCTAACACATATCCAGGGCTGCTCAGGGAATAAGAGAATTGAAGATTTATTTAAAATTGGGCAAATAGAAGAGTTGGTACTTGTAGGAAATCTTGCCAGTGCACTTATGTTAACTGCTGTAAATATTTCAGTAAATTCAGTGGTGAAAGGATATCAACATTGGCTTAATTGGTTGCAAATAAGGCAAAACCTGAAGATTGACAAGAATCCTTTTAAAGCAGACTTAATTTCACTTTCTGTTGGCTCATTTCTCCAGACTTCTTTGTTGAGGCTGTCCAAGCAAGAAGAAGAAATATATGTAGGTTACAAAGACAGTGTTAACTGTCGTCATCATCATCATTATTTTGTTTTATTTTTTTGTGGTGGTACTTCAGATAATGTTCTTAATTTGATGGACTCCAAGAAAGAAAGCTCAGATTGTTTCCTTCCCATTGGCTTGATGTAACTGAGGGAGAGAACAAACGAAGCATTCCTATGTACAATTAAAGCCAAAGATACAAAAAAAGGGGGAGGGTAAAGAGAAGTCACTGGTAGAAAAAGTAAACAGAATCGCAATGAACCGCCCTACATGGTGACCGTTATGGCAGAATCCTTCACTGAGACACGAGCTGCGTTGTGCCTTTCCTGCACTAGAGAGAAGGTGGCCACTTAATTGGGTTCACTTACCTCTGAGGAAACTTGGCCCAGAAGGGGACTTCTCGTCCTGTCTTTGGTTGAATCTGCAACTCGTTGAGGTGAAGAAAGAAATATGACACTGCTTAAAAAGAGTCTTTGCAATAAGTATTATGTCTAATATGCTAAACACAATATGCCAGGCACAATGCTAATGCTTTATGTGATTGATCTCATGGAAGAGCAAGGATTTTGGAATCAGATGGATCTGAATTCAAATTCTGTTAATCACTTCCTGAGAAAATTGTTTAACCCTCAGCCTCAGTTTGCTCACCTGTGAAATGGGGATGATTTCTGCCTCAGAGATGTGAGGAAATAACAGGATGATGCCTGGGAAGAGTTTAGCCTATTCTGTGGCAGAGGGTAGGCACCAAAAGTTTGGGAGCTAATGAGCAGATCCGTATAGTCAAAGTTAAGGTTTTTCCAGTAGTCATTTATGGATGTGAGAGTTGGACCATAAAAAAGGTTGAACGCTGAAGCATTGATGCTTTTGAACTGTGGTGTTGGAGAAGGCTCTTGAGAGTCCCTTGGACTGCAAGGAGATCCAACCAGTCCATCCTAAAGGAAATCAATCCTGAATATTCATTGGAAGGACTGATGCTGAAGCTGAAGTTCCAATACTTTGGTCACTTGATGCGAAGAACTGTCTCATTTGAAAAGACCCTGATGTTGGGAAAGATTGAAGGCAGGAGGAGAAGGGGACGACAGAGGATGAGATGGTTGGATGGCATCACCAACTCAGTGGACATGAGTTTGAGCAAGCTTTGAGAGATGGTGAAGGACAGGGAAGCCTGTGTGCTGCAGTCCATGGAGTTGCAAAGAGTCAGACATGACTGAGCAACTGAACAACAACAACAAATATTATTTAAAGTTACACAATTTAATAACAATAAATATATGTGGGAAACAAATAATGGAAGGTAGGAAGAGAGAAGCCTTGTTTTTCAAGTCTTCTACCTTATCTCTGAGGTTCTCATTCTTTTGAATTGGAAGGCTTTTTGAACGGACAACTTAGATTTTAAGAAAATTCAACTTTTCCACATTTTACCTACATCCCTTACATCTTTCTTTGAGTTGATGTACAATATAGAAGCATTACTACTTTACAGAGAAAACCAGGGCTAAAGAATAGGAAGGCCTGGAAGTCTGCTGCTACTGCTGCTAAGTTGCTTCAGTGGTGTCCAACTCTGTGCGACCCCATGAACGGCAGCCCACCAGGCTCCGCTGTCCCTGGGATTCTCCAGGCAAGAACACTGGAGTGGGTTGCCATTTCCTTCTCCAATGCATGAAAGTGAAAAGTGAAAGTGAAGTCACTCAGTCATGTCTGACTCTAAGTCAGCCCAAACACCAGCCATTAGACTGATGGACCCAGAAGCCAGCTAGCCCCTTATGGACAGGCTGTCCAAAGAACAGGCATGGATGCAAATCCTGAAGGCATTACCAGTGCACCCAAATAGTGGTTCCCTAAGCAAGAGTGTGGCTGGGGAAGCATCTGGGGCGACTAGAGGTTGGTTCCTGGACCAGTCACCTCTGACTGAGAATAAGCTTGGTGACTATAGTTAATAATACCATATTGCATTTTTGAAAGCCACTGAGGAAGAGATTTTATAAGCTTCATCACACAAAAGAAATTGTTGTAACTCTTTGAGGTGATAGATGTTAGCTAAACTCACTAGGAGGATCAAGTCAAAATATATATAATATTGACTCATTATGTTGACCATCTGAAACTAATATAATGTAATATTTCAACTAGCCCTACCATAGAGCCTCCAGGACAGACAGAAGAAGCAAGGACCACAATCCCACATCCTCCAGAATGAAAACCACGATCACAGAAAGGTAACAAAAATGACCACATGAATCACAGCCTTTTGTAACTCAATGAAGTTATGACCCTTCCCATGCAGGGCCACCCAAGACAGGTCACAGTGGAGAGTTCTGCCAAAACGTGGCCCACTGGAGAAGGGAATGGCAAACCCCTTCAGCATTCCTGCCTTGAGAACTCCATGAACAGTATGAAAGGGCTAAAGGATGTGACACTGGAAGATGAGCCCCCCAGGTCAGTAGGTGTTCAGTATGTTACTAGGGAAGAGCAGAGAAATAGCTCCAGAAAGGATGACAAGGCTGGTCCAAAGCAGAAATGATGCTCAGTTGTGGATGTGTCTGGTGGTGAAAGTAAATTCTTATGCTGTGAAGAACAATATTGCATAGGAACCTGGAATGTTAGGTCCATGAGTCAAGGTAAATTGGAAGTGGTCAAGCAGGAGATGGCAAGAGTGAGCACTGACATTTTAGGAATCAGTGAACTAAAAAGGACAGGAATAGGTGAACTTAATTCAGATGACCATTATATCTACTACTGTGGACAAGAATCCCTTAGAAGAAAAGAAGTAGCCCTCACAGTCAACAAAAATGTCCAAAATGCAGTACTTGGGCGCAATCTCAAAAACACAGAATGATCTTGGTCATTTCCAAGGTAAACTGTGTAACCTCACAGTTATCCAAGTGTATGCCCCAAACACTGATGCTGAAGAAGGTGAAGTTGACCAGTTCTATGAAGACCTACAAGACCTTCTAGAACTAACCCCCCAAAAAGTCCTTTTCTTCATAGGGGATTGGAACACAAAAGTGGGAAGTCAAAAGATACTTGGAATAAGAAGCAAGCATGGCCTTTGAGTACAAAATGAGGCAGGGCAAAGGCTAATAGAGTTTTGCCAAGAGAACACACTGGTCATAGCAAACACCCTTTTCTTCAACAACACAAAAGATAATTCTACACGTGGACATCACCATAGATGTAGAATCTATTCACCATGTGTAGAATCAAAGATGATCAATACCAAAATCAGATTGATTATATTCTTTGCAGCCAAAGATGGAGAAGCTCTATATAGTCAGCAAAAATAAGACCTGGAACTGACTGTGGCTCAGATCATGAGCTCCTTATTGCAAAATTCAGGCTTAAATTGAAGACATTAGGGAAAACCACTAGGCCATTCAGGTATAAGATAAATCAAATCCCTTATGATTAAAAAGTGGAGGTGATGAATAGATTCAAGGGATTGGATATGTAGACAGAACACCTGAAGAACTATGGGCAGAGGTTTGTAACATTGTACAGGAGGCGGTGATCAAAACCCACCTCTCCACTTTGTAGTCCTGTATGTAACAAGCCACCAACCAGGACTGGGGTTCTGGATGTCTTTTATAGAGAAATCAATATTTAAAATGTAAATTATTTAAACATTAAAATTACCTGGGATGTGGTCACTTTATTAAGTGTTTTGAATTAATAGCCAAATAAGATACTTACAGTCTAGTAAGATAGAAACCATCTTTGTAGTTTGTCAGTTTCTTTTATAAATCACTGATTTTTTTTCTAGATTTAGTTTCAGGTTCCACCTTCTGTTGTGCAAATAGAAATTTCTAAACTGTTGTGTGGCTTGCTTTGAAATCTTCAGGTCCAAGTCCCAACTTTCTGCCCTCCCCTGTCCTTTTTTCTATGTTCAATCTATTATTTTTATTTTTCACTTTACTGTGTGGCCAGGATGCCAAATATAATATTGAATTATAGTGAAATAATAAACATTTCTTCTCTCCTCCGCAATTTTGGGTGAAAAACTTTGAATATGTGACCAATATTACCTGTTATTGCTTTACTGTAGGTAAATAACCTCTCTCTGATTAAATTTCTATTTACAAAAAAAAAAAAAAACCCACAAAAACATAGCAAAGAAAAAGAAAGGCAAGAAGGCAAAATGGTTGTCTGACAAGGCCTTACAAATAACTGAGAGAAGAAGAGAAGTGAAAGGCAAAGGAGAAAGGGAAAGATATACCCATCTCAATGCAGAGTTCCAAAAAACAGAAAGGAGGGATAAGAAAGCCTTCTTAAGTGAACAATGCAAAGAAATAGAGGAAAACAATAGAATGGGAAAGACTAGAGATCTCTCAAAGAAAATTGGAGATACCGAGAGAACATTTCTTACAAAGATGTGCTCAATAAAGGACAGAAATGGTAGAGACCTAACAGAAACAGAAGAGATTAAGAAGAGGTGGCAAGCATACACAGAAGAAGAACTGTACAAAAAGGGTCTTTAATGACCCGGATAATCATGATGGTGTGAAGTCAAGTGGGCCTTAGGAAGCACCACTGTAAACAAAGCTAGGGGAGGTTATGGAATTCCAGCTGATCTATTTCAAATCCTAAAAGATAATGCTGTTAAAATGCTACAGTCAATATGCCAGCAAATTTGGAAAACTCAGCCGTGGCAACAGGACTGGAAAAGGTCAGTTTTCATTCAAACCCTAAAGAAAGGCAATGCCAAAGAATGTTCAAACTACTGTATAATGGCACTCCTCTCACATGCCAGCAAGGTTATGCTCAAAATCCTTTAAGCTAGGCTTCAACAGTATGTGAACTGAGGACTTCAGATGTACAAGCTGGATTTAGAACAGATAGAGGAACCAGAGATCAAATTGCCAGCATCAACTGGATGATAGAAAAAGCAAAAGAATTCCAGAAAAACATCTACTTTTGCTTCACTGACTATGCAAAGCCTTTGACTGTGTGGATCACAACAAATTGTGGAAAACTCTTAAAGATATGGGAATACCAGACCACCTTACCTGCTTCCTGAGAAATCTATATGCAGGTTAAGAAGGAACAGTTAGAACTGAGTGTGGAGAAATGGACTGGTTCAAAATTGGGAAAGGATTACATCAAGGCTGTATATTGTCACTTTGCTTACTTAACTTATATGCAGACTACATTATGTAAAATGCCAGGCTGGATGAATCACAAGCTGGGTTCAAGACTGCTGGAGAAATATCAATAACCTCAGATATTCAGATGATACCACTCTAATGGCAGAAAGTGAAGAGGAACTAAAGAGCCTCTTGATAAGGATGAAAGAGGAAAGTGAAAGAGCTGGCTTAAAACTCAGCATTCAGTAAACTAAGATCATGGCATCTGGTCCCATCACTTCATGGCTAATAGATGGGGAAAAGTGGAAGCAGTGGCAAGTTTTGTCTTCCTGGGCTCCAAAGTCACTGTCGACAGTGACTGCAGCCATGAAACCAAAAGGTACTTGCTCCTTGGAGGAAAAGCTATGGCAAACCTAGACAGCATATTAAAAAGCAGAGACATCACTTTGCCAACAAAGATCTGTATAGTCAAAGCTATGGTTTTTCCAGTAGTCATGTATGGATGTGAGAGTTGGACAATAAATGGGGCCGAGTGCTGAAGAATTGATGCCTTCAAATTGTGCTGGAGAAGATTCTTTGAGAGTCCACTGAGCAGCAAGGAGATCCAACCAGTCCATCCTAAAGGAAATCAGTCCTCACTATTCCTTGGAAGGACTGATGCTAAAGCTGAAGCTCCAATACTTTGGCCACCTGATGTGAAGAACTGACTCATTGGAAAAGACCCTGATGCTGGGAAAGATTGAAGGCAGGAGGAGACAAGGACAACAGAGGATGAGATGGTTGGATAGCATCACTGACTCAATGGACATGAGTTTGGGCAAACTCTGGAAAGTAGTGAAGGACAGGGGAGGCTTGGTGTGCTGAGGTTCATGAGGTAATAAAGAGTTGGACATGACTTTGCAATTGAACAACAGCAATATCAATTATATTTCAAAAAAGAATGAATCTTGTTTTCTATGTGTTCCATGACATATAAAATTTGGGAAACACTGATTTAAGGACTGAACACTTTTGATCCACAATGGGGAGGATTGTCAGTGGAGGTCGGAAGAGATGGGGTAAAGGATCATTATTTAAAAGGAACTCAAGATTTGTTAAACCCAAGCAAGAACAGGATAGGTGAATCCCAGGATTCCAGGATGGCAATGTTTTTACCATGGGGTTGGGAGTCAGTCACATGGGATTGGGTTCTGGGGCTTATCTGTAGGGCAAGATACTGCCACTTGGTTACAAAACAGAAAACTATCTGGGAGCTAGGGTGCCGGTGCCAAAATGAGCCCAGATCAGAAGGAAGTCCTACCAACCATCTAGGCTATCGGCTTAAGGCTCCACGTACTTTGTTAGCTTAGGGCAAGTGGGCAAGCTTATTGCCCTAGTGTGGAGCAGGGCCAGATATTAAAGTAAAGGCTTAAGTGGGTTTAGATTTGAATGTTAGGAAGGAAGCCAGGCAAGGAGCCGAGCAGACCACAAAATCACCCTCTCTTTGGGCTCTTGTGGTGGCTGTGCTGTCAAGTCTGGAATCAACCAGCTGACCACCCCACTCCCGTTATCAGAGAATAGCTTTGTTCCTTGCTGAAGTTAAAGAACATTTTGGTTCTGTTATGCCACATCAGATCGCAGACTTTTTTTAACTGAGTGGGTTAAGTAATAAACTCAGACAATCATGCTCAGCCCTTGCAGCAGCATTTGGAGTCATTTATTAATGCAGGGACATTAATCTGCTCCATTATAAATACGAGATAATTACCCAGATGATGTGCGAAGCTCTTTCTAAATTTCTTCTCTTTATTTAGTCCAACATAAGAACTGACATATGGTGCCTTTGCCATGGGTAAATGTGGATGAGGTCAGTTATAAAGAAAACAAAAACTGATTGATCAGTGAGTGTGGGTTTGAGAATCAATCAATCAATAAGGACACTAAGGCCTTCTAAGACTTGGAGTGGGTAATGGGGGCACAGGGTCACAAAAGTAAAGACTGTAGGCATGTGCCCCGAAGGATTCTAATTGAGCAGGAAAAGACAGGCTAAGATGTGGAAGTTAATCAGGGTGGGTGAGAACTTGGGAACTCCTGGATGGGGAACCCTCCATTTGTGGAGGAGCTTGGAAATGTTGATCACACATTGGAAGAAGGTAGGCCCAGAGACAATAGTTGGAAACTTGGGTATTATCCTGGATACCCTTGTAGTTTCCAAAGACAGCAATAGTCCTCATGTGCTATCGACCCCCAGAGAAGGTGCCACCTGGCAAGGCATGCATTATAAGTTCAAAAAAGCAGGTAAGCAGAGTGGCAGAAACTTCTTGGTGAGCTCTGTCTTTGGTTTGATTATGAAGAATGAGAGGGATTTGGCTAGACAAGGAAGAAAAGAATTGAATGATAGCTCCCATCTCTATGTATTTCCCATATGCCGGGCCTGAGCTATTTTGCATATTTCCCATATGCCAGGCCTGAGCTATTTTGCATATGTTATTTCATTTAATCTTTGGAAGTAAGCGAGAAAAGTGAGGTTCAGAGAGATGAAGCCCATTTTCTGGTCAGTTGGTGGAGCTGGGTTTTGCATCTGAGGCTCTCTGGTGCTACTGTTTTTGGCCACACTACTTTAGGATCTCATTAGGCCAGACTGTGGGGTTTAAAACCCATTAGTTCCTCTCTTTACCAGGCTTCCCTGGTAGCTCAGATGGTAAGAAATCCTCCTGCAGTGCAGGAGGCCTGAGTTCGATCTCTGGATTGGGAAGATTCCCCCTGGAAGATGGCACGGCAACCCACTCCAGTATTCTTGCCTGGAGAATTCCACGGACAGAGGAGCCTGGTGGGCTGAAGTCCATGGTGTTGCGAAGAGTCAGACATGACTGAGCAACTCAACACAGCACACAGAGCACAGTTTCTCTCTTGAGAAATGCTGAAGGGAAGAGAAGAACTGTGGGAGACGAGGCGTGGGAAGGGGGATTGCCAGCAGTCCTGGGAGGAGTGGGATGGAGATTGGTCCAGTCAGTGCGTGGGCTCAGACTGGCGAGATGAGATTGCTTCTCAAACATTCCAAGTACTTCCCACTTCTTCCAGTGGTCCCCTTAACCTAATTTTCCTTTGCATAGTCATTCTTGTTCTTCAGGTCTTGGAGCAAACATGATCTCCTCAAGTAGTTCTTCTAAAGCCATGACCCGGTTGAGTTCATCATCCCTGTAATCTAACAAACTGCCCCCAAATCAGCAGCTTAAACCAAGACTTCGTGTCCATCTCATATTTTCTGTGTGTCAGGAATCTGGGAGCTAGTGGTCTGGCTCAGGGGCACTCTTGAGGTTGCAGTCAAGCTGTCAGTTAGGTACAGTTCCCTGAAGGGCTGGAGGATCTGCTTCTAAGACTGTTCACCCCTTGCCAATGGGTCTCAGTGTGCTATTGAGGACAGTCAGTTGTCACGTGGGGCTCCCCATAGGTTGTCTAGTGTCTTTGGTACATGGCCATTGGCTTCTCTCCCAGAGTGAGCCAGAGCATGAGAGGCTGACCAGAACAGAAGCTATAGTGTCTCCTCTCATTTAAACTTGCAAGTGACAAACCATCACTTCTTCCACATTGTACCGGTCAGTCGGACTAGCTTTATACAAGGGAAAGGGAACTACACAACGGTGTGAATATCAGGAGGAGGGGCCACTGTGGACCATTTTGGAGGCAGTGACCACAGTCTTGCTTATTTTCTTCATAGCATTTATTTCAATCTTAGATTCTCTTATTTGTTTACTTGTTGATAGTTGGTCTCTTTCCCACTAAAATGAAATCTATGCTAGAGCAGAGACACTTATCTGGCCCACTGCTGAATCTCCAGCCTCTGGAAGAGTGGCTAACAAAATCAGTATTGTTGAATGAATGAAGATGTCACCGAACCACATGGCAAAGGACAGGAAGTCACTAACCTGCCTCCATTTCTTCTAACTTTATTTCTTATCACATTACTTTGTCATTATGATAAAGTTTGGCTTATAAGATCACTGACTGGACAAAGAGGCAGGGGCATGATATGTCTGTCTAGTTTGACTTTTTTTCACTTGATGAGTCATTTATAAATGACTGTTCCTAGACTTTCTTTTGCATTCTACCAAATACATGCTCTAATAATCAAAATAGTCTGGTATAGTATATCATTTTATAGTTTCAAAATTGCTTTGATATTCTATGCTCCATTTGATCTTAACAGTGCCATGTTTAAGCTGATAGAACTGACATCTGTAGATGAGATCTTAAGAGATTTGGAGAGTTCAATGACTTCCAAAGAGATAGTGATAACTGAAAAAAGCCTATCTCCAAATTAAGGACTGTCCCTCTGTCCCTGAGCCCAGAAGGCCTTGTTTAATGCTTGCATAATACTTTTCTCATGATAATTTTAATAGTCTTATATGCAGTGATATTTTCAGAGTAGCTATTCTCAGAACAACTTTCTTTCATATGTGCATGGACTTATGTGTTTCTCACACACCAGGGTGATTGCACTAATATTAACATATTATTATTATTATCATATTAAGAAAACCTATTCTTACTGAAAGAGCTCTGTTTTAGGGTGCAGATTAATTAGTCTAGTTATAAGAGGCTGGTGTAGGAAATAGGTGGTTAAGGGATAGAAAAGGAGTCTGAGAAATTAACATAAGTCACATCAAGTTGTTTTATTGTCACATAAGGCTTTTCAGGCGACTCAGTGGTAAAGAATCTGTCTGCCTATGCAGGAGACACAGGTTCAGTCCCTTGGGGGGTGGGGAAGATCCCCTGGAGGAGAAAATGGCAATCCACTCCAGTATTCTTGCCTGAAAAATCCCATGGGTTACAGCCCATAGGAGAGCAAAGAGTCAGACAAGATTGAGTGAGCACAGGACTTCCTCTGGTGGCTCAGCAGTAAAGAATCCTCCTGCAATGCAGGAGCTACAAGAGACATGGGTTAATCCCTGGGTCAGAAAGATCCCTTAGAGAAGGGCGTGGCAACCCACTCCTGTATTCTTGCCTAGACAATTCCATGGACAGAGGAACCTCATGGGTCAATGGAGTCTCAAAGAGTCAGACATGACTAAAGCGACTTGGCATGCATGCACAATGACTAAGCACACAGCATAAGGTATTAAAGACAAGCCTCACAGTCAGGAAATCTGTATTCATAAACAATTTAGGGGACTCAGACTCCATGAAGGAGAGGGCATCTGGGTACTTGCAGTGCACACCGCCCATCTGATTTGGGAAACCTGGGCAGATGACATCACCCTTATGGCAGAAAGTGAAGAAGAACTAAAGAGCCTCTTATTGAAAGTGAAAGAGGAGAGTTTAAAAGTGGGCTTAAAACTCCACATTCAGAAAACTAAGATCATGGTATCTGGTCCCATCACTTCATGGCAAATAGGTGGGGAAACAGTGGAAACAGTGAGAGGCTTTATTTTTGGGGGCTCCAAAATCACTGCAGATTGTGACTGTAGCCATGAGATTAAAAGACTCTTGCTGCTTGGAAGAAAAGCTATAAACAACCTAAACAGCGGTATTCAAAAGCAGAGACATTACTTTGCCAACAAAGGTCTGTCTAGTCAAGGCTATGGTTTTTCCAGTGGTCATGTATGGATGTGAGAGTTGGACTGTGAAGAAAGCTGAGCGCCGAAGAATTGATGCTTTTGAACTGTGGTGTTGGAGAAGACTCTTGAGAGTCCCTTGGACTGCGGAGTCCATCCTAAAGGAGATCAGTCCTGAATATTCATTGGAAGGGCTGATGGTGAAGCTGAAACTCCAATACTTTGGCCACCTGATGTGAAGAACTGACTCATTTGAAAAGACCCTGATGCTGGAAATGATTGAAGGCAGGAGCAGAAGCGGGGAACAGAGGATGAGATAATTGGATGGCATCACCAACTCCATGGACATGAGTTTGAGTAAGCTCTGGGAGTTGGTGATGGACAGGGAAGCCTGGAATGCTGCAGTCCATGGGAGTCTCAAAGAGTCGGACACAACTGAGCAACTGAACTGAACTGAATGCAGCTATAAGAATGGATGGATTGGCCCGTGGACGCCGCCGAGAAAGCATCGCTGAAGTCTTCCCCGCCTCCACTGCCATCATGTCTAAATCAGAATCTCCCAAAGAGCCCGAACAGCTGCGGAAGCTCTTCATCGGAGGATTGAGCTTTGAAACAACCGATGAGAGTCTGAGGAGCCATTTTGAGCAATGGGGAACGCTCACAGACTGTGTGGTAATGAGGGATCCAAACACCAAGTGCTCCAGAGGCTTCGGGTTTGTCACATACGCCACGGTGGAGGAGGTGGATGCGGCCATGAATGCAAGGCCACACAAGGTGGACGGAAGAGTTGTGGAACCAAAGAGGGCCGTCTCAAGAGACGATTCTCAAAGACCTGGTGCCCACTTAACTGTGAAAAAGATTTTTGTTGGTGGCATTAAAGAAGACACTGAAGAACATCACCTGAGAGATTATTTTGAACAGTACGGGAAAATTGAAGTAATTGAAATCATGACTGACCGAGGCAGTGGCAAAAAGAGAGGCTTTGCTTTTGTAACCTTTGATGACCATGACTCCGTAGACAAGATTGTCATTCAGAAATACCACACTGTGAATGGCCACAACTGTGAAGTGAGAAAAGCCCTGTCTAAGCAAGAGATGGCTAGTGCTTCATCCAGCCAGAGAGGTCGAAGTGGTTCTGGAAACTTTGGTGGCGGTCGTGGAGGTGGTTTTGGTGGGAATGACGACTTTGGTCGTGGAGGAAACTTCAGTGGTCGAGGTGGCTTTGGTGGCAGCCGTGGTGGTGGCGAATATGGTGGCAGAGGGGATGGATATAACGGATTTGGTAATGACGGAAGCAATTTTGGAGGTGGCGGAAGCTACAATGATTTTGGCAATTACAACAATCAATCTTCAAATTTTGGACCCATGAAAGGAGGAAACTTTGGAGGCAGAAGTTCTGGCCCCTGTGGTGGTGGAGGCCAATACTTTGCCAAACCATGAAACCAAGGAGGCTATGGTGGCTCCAGCAGCAGCAGTAGCTATGGCAGTGGCAGAAGGTTTTAATTACTGCCAGGAAATGAAGCTTAGCAGGAGAGGAGAGCCAGAGAAGTGACAGGGAAGCTACAGGTTACCACCGATTTGTGAACTCAGCCAAGCGCAGTGGTGGCAGGGCCTAGCTGCTACAAAGAAGACATGTTTTAGACAATACTTATGTGTATGGGCAAAAAACTCGAGGACTGTACTTGTGACTAATTGTATAACAGGTTATTTTAGTTTCTGTTCTGTGGAAAGTGTAAAGCATTCCAACAAAGGGTTTTAATGTAGATTTTTTTTTTGCCCCCATGCTGTTGATTGCTAAATGTAATAGTCTGATCATGATGCTGAATAAATGTCTTTTTTTTTTTTTTTTTTAATGTGCTGTGTAAAGTTAGTCTACTCTGAAGCCATTTTGGTAAACTACCCCAACAGTGTGAAGTTAGAATTCCTTCAGGGTGATGCCAGGTTCCATTTGAAATTTATTTACAACCTGCTTGGTGGAGAAGCTGTTGTCTTCAGAACCTTGGTGTAGTTGAACTGACAGTTACTGTGTTGTGACCTGGAGTTCACCATTAAAAGGGTCACCCATGCAAAGTCATGGAGTTTTTTTTATTTTTTTTGGTTATTAATGATTGTTGGCACATCCTATGCAATATATCTAAATTGAATTATGGTACCAGATAAAGTTATAGATGGGAATGAAGCTTGTGTATCATCCATTATCATGTGTAATCAATAAAAGATTTAATACCCTCTTGAATGGAAAAAAAAAAAAGAATAGATGGATTAACAGACGAGTAAATTCAGAAATAGACCCAGCATGTATCAGAATTTATAATCTGATAAAGCACCTCAAAACAATAATAAATAACAGAATATTTAGTAATGATGGAGACTCTGGCTAACCATTTAGGGAAAAAAGTTAAGTGTCTAACCCATACTGTATACTGGAATGTATAAAAACATTCCAGTTTTATTAAAGATTAAAATAGGAACAGTTAAGTAATAAAAGCAGTGACCGCGGTTTAGTCACTAAGTCATGTCCAGCTCTTTGCAACTCCATGGCTGTGGCCCATCAGTCTCCTCTGTACATAAGATTCTCCAGGCAAGAATACTGGACTGGGTTGCCATTTCCTTCTCCAGGGAATCTTCCTGATCCAGGGATCAAACCCAGGTCTCCTGCATTACAGGCAGATTCTTTACCAACTGAGCCACCAGGGAAGTCCAGTACAAGCACTAGAAAAAAACATAAATGAGATTAATAAATTCTTGGGCTAGTAATTACACCAAAGATAGAAATCATGAAGGAAAGGAACGGATAGATTTGATAATAATCATTTTGTAAGTTTACGTTTGACACAAAGAACCATAACAAACAAAGTTCTTAAAAATTCAGTTGACAAATTCAAGGTTAGGGGAGAAATTTATGATGAAATAATTAATATGCTTATAAGGGATTTTAAAAATCAATAAGGAAAATATAAACAACTCAATAGGAAAAAATGAGCAAAATTTATGAAGAGGAAGATTATAAAAAAGGAATACAAATGACATTCATGTGCATAAAACATAACTATCTTATTAGTAATAAAATAAATGTAAAGCAGGACAATGAACTGATAATATATTTAATTTAACAGAATGACATATATATTTTTAAAAATACAAAATGTAATGTTGGCAAGAGTTTGAGAGAACATAGGCATTATCATACACTATTAGCAGGAACATAAGTTGATTTAACATCCTTAGGTGACAATTTGGCTGTGTGCTCAGATGCTCAGTCATGTCCAGCTCTTTGTTACTCCATGGACTGTAACCCACCAGGCTCCTCTCTTGGAACTCTCCAGGCAAGAATACTGAAGTGGGTTGCCATTTCCTCCTCCAGGGGATATTCCCCACCCAAGTATCAAACCTGGGTCTCTTATGTATCCTGCATTGGTAAGTGGATTCTTTACCACTAGCACTGCTTGGGGAGCCCTATAGCTATCAGCATCTTTTCCCAGAAATTCTATTTCCTAATGTAATTTGTCAAATGTGGGGGAAAAAAGGATTGCAAGGATATTCAGCATAGAGTGTGTAGCAGAATAGAGGAAACAAGCTAAATGTCTATCTGTAAGGAATCAGCTTAATACTAATGATAAACCCATACAATTGATTACAATGTGGTTATTTAAAATTGTGACATAGGCTTATTGTATAGACACAAAATAATGACCATGGTAGTATCAAGTGAAAGTAGTAGATTATGAAATGATGTGTGTGATGGTCCCACTATTATGTAAAAAGCTCAACTGTAAGTGTGATGGGGCTATACATGCATAAGAAACAGTATGAAAAATGCACATCAAAATGCTGACGATAATTACCCCTGGATGATGATATTATAATTCAAAGATACTTCATTTCTCGTATATTTTTTCAACTTTTTCTTTTTTTAATGAGCGTATTTTACTTTTGCAATTAAAAGACAAAAGTGATGGTACTTTACAAAAGTGAAGCTTTGTCATTTTCTGAGATTTTTCTCCTTGAGAGCTTTTATGACACTCGTTTGTGATTTGCTTGCTTACCAAAGTGAACAAGTGCGTGCCTGTCACTGGAAAGGATCAAGCCTGGCACTTTCGTGTCCAGGAACCAAAAGTGGGAGCAGGCTCCTGAGGGTGCATTCATTGTTAGCAGCAGTTTTGGACACTATGCTGATAGGTCATTTGAGTGAACCCTCCCTGGTCCTTTGCTCACGAAAGCTCCGTAAGGAATAAGGCATTTGCTTCATCCTCATGTATTTTCTGTTTGCCCCCAAGTTGTTAACTGGTGGGTGGATTAGCAATGAGCTTTGAATTGTTCAAGAAGAGTAAAAGACAGAACTCTCAGGGTTATTCTTATTCCATAAGTGTCTCACATTTAGAAAACAAAGGAAACGTTCATGAAACATTTTGTGACTCTCAAATCTGCCACCTGCCGCCATCCCTGTTATCCATACACCCATCAGTATATATCCACGAACATCATTACGTTTCCCCACACACCCATCAGCAATACCCACAAACATCATTACATCCACTTTTTGAAAGGCTCAGGCAGAAAAAGCCAAAGAAGTCAGAGCAAATCATCTCTGGGAACAACACGTGTGTTTAAGCAACTCCAGCCTTGGGTAAATCTAGCCTGGACAGGCTGACCTTGTCCCTTAAGTTTTCCTCACTCTCCTGTTGTGTATCTTCGAGGATACCCCATGTATATCCTCACGCAGCCTGACAACAGCTGTTTCATCCTTCCTTCTACAATCTCTGAGAACACTGAGGAAAAACTACCGACTGTGAAACCCGGATGATTGGAAACACCCTGAGTGCTGGATGAAAAAGAAGAAAATTGCACCAAACCTCAGAGAGATTTTTTTCTATGCTTCACACTGAGGCCCCCCACCATCACTGACCCCTGGATTAAATTGTTAGAGTTTAATGAAGTATTACTGTGTTCCTGTGGAACACAATAACTTCAGACTTTTCTGGTGTTTTTTTTTTTACTACAAGCTCTGTGTACTAGTTGACAATTTTTCTATCAATACCGATTTTAAAAAAGAACACGTTTTTCATATAAAAACGTCCCCTCACCCTGATCACTACATTCTTCAGGCATTACTTCACTCAGATTCCAGACAAGGAACGTTACATTTCACCCTCCTATCAGCTACTGTTGCATCAAACAGAAAGACAGAGACATAACTAAATGAACCGCACAGAGAAAGCCTCGTGGGTACGAAGAGACTGCTTTCATTTGCACATTTCTATAGCTCAAGAATCTACTAAAGGGGGATAAGACACAAAGTATAAAAACTTGTTTACCCATTTTTTTCCTGTTAGAAAACTTTCATTAAAAAAAAAAGGTAAAGCATAAATCGCTGAGTGGAGAAGACGCTATGGTGAATTATTCATTCTAGCTGGGCCATTCCAGGTCAGCAGACAGGAGACTTCTTATCATCTTTCGCATAATAGAGATCCAGGATGACAGAAGCCCTGTTAAATCCACCCGTGCTGCATTCGGTTCTTCAGAATGCCGCACCGAGAAGGCATCGGCAGACCCAGGAGAGACACGTCTGAGACGAATTGTCAGGTATCAGAGAAAAGCAGGTCAGAACGGAAGCCTGTCCTTTAAAGCAATTGTCCAGAAGGCCAGACAAAGGGAAAATACTGTAGGAGATTCATGATTCCATGCCTCCATTACTAAGATGACTGAAATATGGGCCAAATAGTATATTTTTAGGGTAGAAGGGAAAGGAAAAAATCAAGCCCATGATTGGTTTTTCAGAACATTTTATTTTTACTTTTATTTTTTTTAGAACATTTTAAATGACTACAAAAATTTTATATGTGTGTAGGGTCAATTTTGAAAAATATAGAAAAGCAAAATGAAGATCTCTCCTCTTACCGCACAGAAATAAAAGCAATCACTAACACTTGGTATAAATTATTTTGGTCTGTTTTATGTGGAGATATATGTATTTGATAGTGATGATCATCTAAAACATACAAACTGTGTGTGTGTGTGTGTGTGTGTGTGTGTGTGTTAGTCACTCAGTTGTGTCTGACACTTTGCAATCCCATGGTCTGTCCTTGGAATTCTAAAGGCAAGAATCCTGGAGTGGGTTGCCATTCCCTTCTCCAGATATATATATATATCCCTTCTCCATATATATATATATATATATGTATGTATATATACACACACATATATATACACCCATATACATATATAATTCTCTCTCGAATTGCATTTTTATTACATGAAGCATTTATAACCTGCTTTTTTTCACTGAACATCCTTGAGCATTTTAATTATAATGTTACAGTGTTTTAGATTTAGTTACAGTCACCATCAAAAATGGTTTTTGGCACACGTTTGATCCTTGGTTGGGGAACTAAGATCTTGCATGCCATGTGGCACAGCCCAAAATAAATAAATAAAATAAAAATTCAATGGGAATATACCCAAACAATTCAATTCCAAAAATAAAATAAAATTTGAAAATGATTTTTGGCACCAATATAAAGTTTAAAACAATCTCGACACAGGATCAAGCAGTTCCCTGACATATAACACATGTATACCCTAGTTTTGCACTATCCCATGGGATATCAGTCCGGAATATTCATTGGAAGGACTGATACTGAAGCTGAAACTCCAATACTTTGGCCACCTGATGCAAAGAACTGTCTCATTGGAAAAGACCTTGTTGCTGGGAAAGATCGAAGGCAGGAGGAGAAGGGGACAAAAGAGGATGAGATGGTTGATGGCATCACCGACTCAATGGACATGAGTTTGAGTAGGCTCTGGGAGTTGGTGATGGACAGGGAAGCCTGGCGTGCTGCAGTCCATGGGATCACAAAGAGTCGGACACGACTGAGAGACTGAACTGATGGGATATCATGAATTGTCTGGGAAAAGAAGACAAGTTAAATAACTTATCTAAGCTTCAGTTTCCACACCCATAAAATGCCACAATTGTTGCGGGCTCCTTATTCTGCATCATTTATGCCTGGAATTAGTTACACAAGCAAAATGTCAGTTAAAAGGGGAGTGCTACAATGATACAAATAAACCTTAATTATTTTACAGTAACTTAAAACACACAAAGAAACATTCACCAAACTTACGAAATAGTGCCAAGGCCTTTATTTTCCTCCTTGTGTAAATCATACAGACAATGTTTCCATAATTTCCAGTTTTACTTTCTTTATAGAGAAACAAAACAGATATTTGTAAAACAATCTAAATGCAAAACCCTTCTAGATTTTCTCCTCACATTGAATTTAACAGCGACTTATTTAGTCACTAAATCGTGTTTGACTCTTTAAAACCCATGGACTGTAGCATGCCAGGCTTCTCTGTCCATCACCATCTCCCAGAGTTTGCTCAAACTCATGTCCATTGAGTCAGTGATGCCATCCAACCATCCCATCAGCATCAACTCATCTCATCAACAGCGATTTCATAGTGACTTATTAAGACTTTGTACACATTCAACTTCATCTTCATTTTAAAAAGTCTTTCCCGTCTATATATCATTTTATATAATATTTAACCAATGATTATAACTCCAATAAGACAAACACCGGAAAAACAGGTCTGAGAACAAATTCAACCTACCCACTGGAGCCCACCCCTTCACTGAGGGCAGCTGAAGGACTCAGCCCTCCAGAGAATAATGCAGTGGCCTTGAGCACTCCAAGTGCTATAAAACCGTTCAACATGAGTTAGAAGGAAGGCAAATTTCAGATACAATAATCATGGGCTAAGTGCCCAAGGTTACTGTAAATATTAAATGAGGCAATGCATGCAAAGCACTTAGCACAATGCTTGGCACTTAATTAGCCCTTAGCTCCAAAAGACAGAGAGAGAATTGTTAAAATTAGCAAAACCCTTTCTACTGTTTGTTCACAACCACTGGAATGTAGTCGAGTTTCAACCAAAAGCCAGCAAAGAGAGCCTAAATATTGAGAATCTGATGTCATGTCATCAGATCTTAAAGGATCTGGTAATAATCAGATGCACCAAACTGAAAGTACTTTCTAGAATGCAAGTTTTCTGGCTCTGATGACAAGTTATCATTGAATCCTTGGATCCTGGAGTCAGATGAAACAGTATAGACATAGAAGCTCAGAAAATGTTGGATCGAAGAGGCTAATAATCAGGAAAAAAGAAAGTAACTGGGAACATTAAATATCGGCTGCCCTCTTAGACCCAAAGTATCTGCTTCATTATCTCTGGAATTTTTTTGTTTATAAATGACTGTTTAGTGTGCTTATTTCTTACTTCAAGCCAAGTGCCTGTAAAGGAAGTGCCAGTGAAGATTTAGCTTAAAAGAAATTATAAACCTGCATCAAACTAGCTCTGTGTGGATGTGTCATCATCCTCTCTGTCCCAGAAAATTCATCTCTCATCACCAGCCTAAGCAGAACTGTTTTCTTTCAAGTTTTCCCTGGAGCAAAAAGGATGATGGCTAGCTATCCTTTGAAAACATGGGGACTATAGAGCAAGAGCAAGTAGGAAGACCTTAACTTTGTATAAAGCATAGGATTAACAGAGCAGACACTAGCAATCAGTAGATGGAAAGTCAACAATGTAAATAAATAAGGATGGTGTGAGGAACGCAAAATCCTTGAGAGCAAGAGTTATTGCTGATTTCTCTTACAAATGTTTGAAAGACTGTAGATGAATAGGAGTTAGGCGAGTCCTAGGATCAGGACTGTGAATGATGAGGAAATGTCATCAAAGAACCATTACTGAAGTTTTAGTGTGAAATGCCCATTAGTAGTAGAAGAAAGAATGAGAAAAGAGAAGTTTCCCTACTTGACAATTTGGAGCAATTTGTAACTGGGTCACAGGCCAAACCTGGGTCATGTCAATTTGGTTCAATCTTCTTAGAGTCATAGCTCTCTTTGATACTCTGTAGGAAAGCTGTGGACCTCAAAAGAGTTTCCCAGTGTCTTATAAAACTACATACACTTGACACATGAGCCAACAATTGTACTGATGGACACTTATCCCAAAGAAATGAAAACCTTTGCCCATGCTAAAATCTGTATAGCAGTGTTCATAGCAGCTGTATCCATAATAGCCAAAAAATGAAAACATTTTAGATGTTTTTCAATAGGCAAATGGCTTAAAAAAATTGTGATACATTTCCACATACTGCTTAGCAATAAAAAGGAGTGAACTATTGATACATTCAAAATCATGGATGGATCTCCAGGGTTTTATGCTGAGTGGGGGGAAAAAAGAGAGAACCCCCAAAGACCACAGGTAGTCTAATTCCATTTGTACACCATTCTTGAAATGACAACATTACAAAGCTGAAAAACAGGGTAGTGGTGGCCAGGGACTGGAAATAATAGGGAGAGAGGTGGACGCGGCTTCAAAAGGGTGAGAGGAGGGGTCCTTGTGATTAAGGACAGTTCTGCACTTTGATTGTGGTAGTAGTCAGGTGAACCTGCGCATGTTACAACTGCACAGAACTATACACACACACCACACACACAACACACAGGTACATGTAAAACTCATGAGATGGCACTAAGCTCTCCGGTCAGTTATCAGCACCAGCTTGCTGGGTGTGATATTGTCATCTCTGACTCTTTGCAGCCCCATGGACTGCAGCACCAGGCTTCCCTGTCCTTCACGATCTCCTGGAGTTTGCATAAACTCATGTCCATTGAGTAGGTAATGCCGTCCAGCTACCTCACCCTCTGTTGCCCCCTTCTCCTCTTGCCCTCAATCTCTCCCAGCATCAAGGTCTTTTCCAATGAGGTGGCCCTTTGCATCAAGTGGCTAAAATATTGAAGCTTCAGCATCAGTCCTTCCAAAGAATATTCAGGACTGATTTCCTTTAGGATGGACTGGTTGGATCCCCTTGTTGTCCAAGGGACTCTCAGGAGTCTTCTCCAACAGCACAGCTCAAGAGCATCAATTCTTCAGCACTCAGCCTCCTTTTATGGTCCAACTCTCACATCCATACATGACCACTGGAAAAACCATAGCTTTGACTATGCAGACCTTTGTCAGCAAAGTGCTGTCTCTGCTTTTTAATACGCTTTCTACGTTTGTCATAACTTTTCTTCCAAGGAGCAAGTGTCTTTTAATTTCATGGCTGCAGTCACCGTCTGCAGTGATTTTCAAGCCCAATAAAATAAAATCTGCCACTGTTTCCATTTTTTCCCCACCTATTTGCCATGAAATGACGGGACCGGATGCCAAGATCTTTGTTTTTCAAATGTTGAGTTTTGAGCCAACTTTTTCACTCTCTTCTTTCACCTTCATCAAGAGGCTTGACTGCAATTATGAAATATGATGCCACTGGTCCTTAAACACAGGACTATTCTAATATATTTTTTAACTTGCTATGAATCTATAATTATTTCAAAATAAATATTCTTGAAAGGTAGGTCTTTATATACTGATAAGGTAATATGACTTTATGTTATTAAAGTCAGGTATCAAATAGAATGATGATATGATCCACTTATGAGACTGAGAGTGTAAAGAGTGAAAAGTGGAGAAAAATGAATTCTAACTTTTTACCTGATATGCTTCTGTGCTGGTTGACTTCTTTACTTGATATTCCTCTGTACTGTTTGAATGTTTTACAGGGTAAACATATTACTCTTATCATTTAAAAGGCAAATAAGAATAATATAATAAGGTAAACTATTTTTAAAGAATCTATAGATCGTCTGCCTGAAACAATTTATGCAATTATGTATGCAATTTTAGCAATCTCATGGGGACCCCAAAATCTATCTGTGGATTTCCTAAAGAAAGATATATCCCCTGGACTAGGTACCCCTGCTTCGAAAAATGAAGGCCTGAATGAATGTAAAGAAGTAGGGTCAGAGGAAGTATTAAAGGCATTCTGTAGTCACCCTGGGTTCTGTCTGCTATGACACCCAACCACCCTCAAGTAGGACATAAAGATTAATTTTTTTTTCTTTGAAAGTGACTAGATGTGAAACTCTGAATCACGACTTTAAAAACCACAGCCAGGGTGATCATAACAAATGTGAAGGAATAAATTAACATATAAATAACTTATTACTAAGAGTACTTAAACTGACATGAGAAAACAGAATGGTTCTTTGAGCATTTGTTTCCTAGCCATATTCCAGATGATATGCTAGGCACTGGAAATAAAGCAGGGAGTAAAACAGGCTTGTGTTCCACCTACAGACTACTGAATGCATAGAGGCAGAGGACTGTTCTTGGTCTGCTTAGTGCAAGACATTCCATCTTGTTGAGAATCTTCAGTATATGAACATGTATAAATGATATAAAGGAAGACAGAGCAGGGTGACCTCCTGGAATGTGAAGTCAAGTTGGCCTTAGGAAGCATCACTACGAACAAAGCTAGTGGAGGGGATGGAATTCCAGTTGAGCTATTTCAAATCTTAAAAGATGATGCTGTGAAAGTGCTGCACTCAATATGCCAGCAAATTTGGAAAACTCAGCAGTGGCCAGAGTAATGGAAAGGGTCAGCTTTCATTCCAATCCCAAAGAAAGGCAATGCCAAAGAATGCTCAAACTATTGCACAATTGCCCTCATCTCACACGCTAGTAAAGTAATGCTCAAAATTCTCCAAACCAGGCTTCAACAGTATGTGAACTGTGAATTTCCAGATGTTCAACTGGATTTAGAAAAGGCAGAGGAACCAGAGAACAAATTGCCAACATTTGTTGGATCATCGAAAAAGCAAAATAGTTCCAGAAAAATATCTATTTCTGTTTTAATGACTATGACAAAGCCTTTGACTGTGTGGGTCACAATAAACTGTGGAAAATTCTGAAAGAGATGGGAATACCTGACCACCTGACCTGCCTCCTGAGAAATCTATGCAGGTCAGGAAGCAACAGTTAGAAATGGACATGGAACAGCAGCTTGGCTCCAAATAGGGAAAAGAGTACATCAAGGCTGTATATTGTCACCCTGCTTGTTTAACTTATATGCAGAGTACATCATGAGAAATGCTGGGCTGGATGAAGCACAAGCTGGAATCAAGATTGCTGGGAGAAATATCAATAACCTCAGATATGCAGATGACACCTAGCAGAAAGTGAAGAAGAACTTATGGCAGAAAGTGAAGAACTAAAGAGCCTTTTGATGCAAGTGAAAGAGGAGAGTGAAAAAGTTGGCTTAAAGCTCAACATTCAGAAAACTAGGATCAAGGCATCCAGTCCCATCACTTCATGGCAAATAGATGGGGAAACAATGGAAACAGTGAGAGACTTTATTTTTTGGGGCTCCAAAATCACTGCAGATGGTGACTGCAGCCATGAAATTAAAAGATGCTTGCTCCTTGGAAGAAAAGTTATGACCAACCTAGATAGCATATTAAAAAGCAGAGACATTACTTCGCCAGCAAAGGTCTATCTAGTCAAAGCTATGGTTTTTCCAGTAGTCGTGCATGGATGTGAGAGTTGGACTATAAAGAATGCTGAGCGCTGAAGTATTAATGCTTTTGAACTATGGTGTTGGAGAAGACTGTTGAGAGTTCCTGGACTTCAAGGAGATCCAACCAGTCCATCCTAAAGGAAAACAGTCCTGAATTTTCATTGGAAGGACTGATGCTGAAGCTGAAATTCCAATACTTTGGCCACCTGATATGAAGAACTGACTCATTTGAAAAGACCCTGATGCTGGGGAAAGATTAAAGGCAGGAGGAGAAGGGGGCGACAGAGGATGAGATGGTTGGATGATGTCACTGACTCAATGGACATGAGTTTGAGTAAACTCTGGGAGTTGATGATGGACAGGGAGGCCTGTGTTGCTGCAGTCCATGGGGTCGCAAAGAGTTGGACATGACTGAGCGACTGAACTCAACTTAGAGCAGGGTGAAATACTTTATATCAGTCCCTAAATGAAATGGGTAAATATGTGATGAATATCTAATATGTACATACAAAGACAGAGAGAGCGTATCCACTATCACATAGCTAACCTCATCTAGAATCTTGTCAGACAACCACTGGTTTCAATATTTGAAAGATTTCAAACTTGGAAGTAAAGGTTAAAAGATTCAATAATCCAGAAAAATGGTCTCTGATTTTTTTGATGGAAGACTTGGTAGAGAACTACAATAGTACATTAATAGGAATAAGACTGTTAAAAAAAACTCATGACATATTTAAAATTTTGAAATTGAAAAGCAGCATGGCATAGAACACATGTGGTCAACAACACACATCCTGCCAGACCACCTGAATTGCATTCCCAAATCTTCTACTTAACAGCTCTGTGATCAAGGGAATTACCTAACTCTCCACACCTCAGTTTCTTCATCTTAAGGATGGACACCTGCTACAAGCCATAAGGAAGGTTAAATAAATAAGAGCTCCATAAATGTGTTAGTCAAATAAACTTTTCAGCAACATGGAACCAACTGCTATGGCTGATCAGAGGAAAAGATTCCTGTGCAAGGACTTATCTGATGGGTAGGAATCCACCAGGAGATAATGTGGGGAGGCCCACTTCCCGTAGGAATCCAGGCCAAGCCAAGGCAGGGCAGGGAGAGCAAGTTTTGGGGAAAAGCAGTCCTGGAGATGGGCCACCAAAAGACAGAGACTGGCCTGGATGGCTGATTAAAGGTTCAGCAAAAAAAGAAAAAAAAAGGGCCTGCTTGCCAACAAATGTCTTGGGTTTTACTTGATATGTAATGCTAGCCCTTTAAGGACCTTGAACAAAGGATAAATCTGGCCGGTGCTGTGCTTTAGGAAAATCAACTTGTCCCATGGTTCGGATGAGGAGAGAAGGAATCCAGTTAGGAAATCATTGTATAATAAGTGGTTATACACCAGGAGAAGTGTAATCGAGGCCAAAGCAAAAAGATGACAGTGAAGACAAATAAGGGACAGAATGAACAATAAATGAGTAAAAAGACAGAGAGATTGAGAAAATACCTGGGCCAGGAAAAGAAACAGAGAACCGTAAAAATAGACCTGAGAAATTACTATGTGCGATGGCACCCACTCCAGTCCTCTGGCCTGGAGAATCCTGTGGACGGAGGAACCTGGAAGGCTGCAGTCCATGGGGTCACGGAGGGTCGGACGCGACTGAGCGACTTCACTTTCACTTTTCACTTTCATGCATTGGAGAAGGAAATGGCAACCCACTCCAGTGTTCTTGCCTGGAGAATCCCAGGGACGGGGGAGCCTGGTGGGCTGCCGTCCATTGGGTCGCACAGAGCAGCAGCAGCAGGCATGCAGTGCAATTTCCCACAAATTCTCACATGTAACAAACCAAGCAATTATATGAAAATAGCTGCAGAAATTGGCAAAACTATCCCCTAATTTACGCGTGAGAAACTGAGGTTCAGAGAAGTTCCATTATTTGTCTGGGTCACGTGGCCAGTGAGAGGCAGAATCAGGATTTGAACCCAAAGCTTCTTGACCCTAGGTAAGGCTCTATGCTCCCTCCACTACTCCGTGTATTGTAGGGGAAGATGTCAGCTCCATTTGTGGACATATGGCTGGACCTCCAGATGAATTTTTTGAATGGGCAGTTAGAAAGGCATGACAAAGTCAGGAGGAAATCAGAGCTGGAGAATGGAATTCAGAAGCTTCATGGAGGTTTTGGAAGGATTAGTGAAGTCACTGAAGTGAATAATCAATAACAGATCATTTATAATTATTAACTTGCACATTCATGTGCTGGGATGTAATCATGTTTGTCTGAAGAGCCAACACAGCAGTTTAAAGGGATTCGCAAACAGAAGAAAGCTGCTGTTCTCTCCAGTAAGCAATATTTTAGTGGCAAACCACCCTGTGAATGGTTTGTGAGTACAAAGCAGCAAGCCTGTGAATAGCTTTTTACAATGTCACGTTCTCTCCTTCCACTTGGAAAGGAAGCACAATGCTACCATAAGCAGATACTAACAGCACAGATGCTGGCGCTGATGTGAGCATAAATGCTGTCCTGCACCGAAAAAACATTCCCAAAGTACCATGCCTGCATAAATCTTATATTTTTATGAATCACTGCCATTACGGCAACCACACACTGAAAATTTGTGTCTTAGGATGTGAATGGATCTTTCTAGATAGTTTAGCTTATCTCAGACTCCTCATAATTTATACTAGTCCCTGTATCATATCCAAACAGGGCTTTGCTTCCCTAGATTGCTCAAGTGGCAGCTTGCACCTTATATGGCTGAAGTTCGAAAATACAGTTTAATTGTAATAAGAGGAGCAAAATCTTTCTGATGCCTCTGTGGCTATGTTGTAAACATCCAACTACAGATTCAGTATTCATTCTTCCTTTCTTATCAACAGTAGTTTTTCAGAGCCCACAAATATATTCTACCATACAATTTTATGCTTTGTAAAAGGTGACCTATACTTTCTTTTCAAATGCAGTTTCTTTAATGAAAATATTGTAATGTCAGTCCATGCAAAGCAAATGCATATTAATATGCGTTTACATCTGTCTCATATTAATATTCATGCCTGAATCCACATCCCTACACAAAGCCAATTTTCTGACCATCTGTGTGATGGCTGGTGGATGCAATGAATAAATTTTATTTGTGAGGGGAGTGATAAATCATGTATCTTCAGTTTTTCACCCACAATCTTTCCTCTTAGGTGCAAAAATGTTTTCATCGTGGTTTGGAATATTTAAGTAAACGAAACAGATTAACCCTTTAATATTCCTACAAATCAAGGCAATTTTATGCAATTTCAACACCTCTAACCAAAAATAAGAAGGAACGATGGATTTGCTCGGTTGAATCTGACATCTCTGTTCCTATGTGTGTTCCAGTATTTTATAGTAATTTTCTGTGTTGTTTAAAATGTACTGTAGCTGTTTCTGAAAAAAAATTTTGAAAAGCTTCTAGTCAGAAATAAGGCCTCCAGAATAAGTGTATATTCCCAAAGAAAGTCCTTACAGCCATCAAATATCTTAAAAGTTGTATTAAGTATAACCTTACACAATGGAAAGATTTCAAACAGGGAAAGTTATCGATATTTAGATAATGATCTCCATACTTTCAGTTTTACCCAAGTGAAATATCAAGATTTCAGTGTGTTTGTAAATTTGGGGATGTTACAGGGAATATTGCATCCACATGTTAGAAACAATTGCCTTTAAGGATATGAGACATATACAGTTAATCAACCAGGTAAATAGAACCCAAAAGGAAGGATGAAACTGAAAATCATATCATGGTAGGGAGGATATGAAAAGTATTGCGCACTGAAGGAAGAAGTTATAATGTGATGATCTGAATAACGAAAACCGTGTCAGGTGGTCTAAGATGCTTCCTTTGCCTCTTCTTAAGGGATGCTTTCTATGAATTCTAATGGCTGGGCTAGTAGGTTGAATCCAAATCCAAGGTTTCCATCTGGTTGAGTTTACCTTATCTGAGTTAACGGCTTCTCTAAGGTCCCTAAGAATGTCACAAATAGCACAAACTATGACTTTCAGGTCAAAGCACAAATTAGGCTGCTGAAACTTTCTACTTCTGCTGCAACGGCCCTGAAGACAGTGGCAAAGTAAATCAGGAACCCTGGGAGCTATCAATCTCCTGTAGATACAGTCGCTGTTAGCACATGAATTTTCAAACCACAAATAGAGCAGAGTCAGAGAAATTTCATCTCAAAGCAACAGTTACTGACTGAACACCTGTTCCTTGCAAGGGCACCAAACCAAGAGGGAGCTTCTGGTATTCTGCTGCCCTCAGAAAGCTTACCCACCTGCTGGTAATGAAAACACATTCCCCTACAAGAAGATCCTCAATCACCCATTAAGTTGGTGTATGATACATACGAAGTGAATGCTGTAAAAGGAACTTAAAAGAGGCTGAGGTTTCCATAAACCTAGCAAATCAAGGAGCCTCACCCAGAGGTATTTAGAGTCAGTCTTAAAGGCTGAAAAGATTCAGATGGTCAGAGAAGTCATATCAGATGAAAGAAGCTTTACCCTGTCTCAGAGCAGGAAGTATTTAGCTGGAGGATTTACAAGTAATGGGGGAAATTGTGGGTAGGGCACTCTCATTACTTCTGAGAGTTAATGTTCAAAATTAGGGGCGTTTAGGGAAATTATTTAAAGTAGTACATGTCTAGGCATTAAATAACATTAAATTACAAAGTCAGAAAAATAATCCCTTAGTAACTCTGTTAATTCTCCTAACTACCTCAGGAAAAGAGTCTCGGTTTGGTGCCAATCTATCTTTCACACCACTCCAGTACTTGCTAAATCTCTCTTTTTAACAAAGAGAGAGCAAGCCTCAGGCTCCAAGGATAAAGACTAGAATTTAATAAGTTAGTTTGGTTTTATGGTGTTCATTTTTTGTAATACTTTATCTTATACCAAGTAGAACTTATTGGTCTTCTATTTGTGGTACTAAGATAACATTTATTTTTAAAGAAAATGTATTTAGGGTTTTTAATTAATTATTTTTAAAGATAAATAATAAATTAATGAATGTGATGGGAAAAAAATGACCAAAGTTTGGAATTAATCTGGCATAGTGATTGACAAGAAGATAAGAAGGGTCAGACTCAGTTCAGTAACGCGTCAATATAGAAGCTGGCTGGATTAAATTACAGCCTTTGATTTCAGTTGTATTTGTAATTCTAAGTGTCTCTGTTTCCCTTACATATGGGCATTGCTAAAGTCATGTTTGTAAAATTTCCTTAAGACCTAGAATTTTTTCAAAATATCTCATTTCTTTTCACATAAATGCAAAAGGAATGTTATTTAAGGAGAGGTGGCGAAAAAACAGAATGGGTCACCAAGCTCAATCACTTGGAGATTTAACATAAGAGATATAAACATAAAATACTTCAGCTGCAGCAAAAGGATATTCCCTTTCATTGGATCACTTAGGATTTCACACCATATACTTAAGTATGATTTAGCGTAATATTGACACTTGTTTATATTTACCACCTACCTATTTCACAATGATACTGTAAGGATTAGTGATATAATATTTCTTAAGCCTTTTCAGCTCTTAAAAGAAAATACACACTATAAAATCAAGGTAATAGTAATAACAGTCATCATCATCATAGCAATGACTGCTCATGCATTTTCAAACCCAGGCTCTTGTTTGTTGGAAAAGGAAATTGGGCTGTAAGAAAAGTATGCAGGCTTATCAGCTGGCTAGAACACAAAGACCTAGGATAACAATGATGCCATCAACAGTTTATCAGGGTCTAGAGTGGGGTCTGAGATTCTGCATTTACAGCTGTTCCCAGGTAGCTGATGCTGCTGGTCTAACGCCACTCTTAGGGAGTAAGGGCTTAGACCATACCACTCATTCAGGTTCACACTGACTGTCAGAGGACTTAAGGAAGAAGGTCTAAACACAACCTGTCAAACCCATCACCACTGCCAATGCCTTTCTCATTTTTGTCACCTCATGCCCCGTATTCTGTTTCCATTGTCCAATCCACCACCCACATGCAAACTCTTTCTCATTGTCTTCCTGTCCTACCACGCCAGAGTGAACTCCTTGAGTGCAGAAACCCATCATTTATTCTAAAAATTGATCATAGATTTGAACAGATTTATGCTCAAAAATGTTGATTTCAGAACACTTTGTAACATCAAAAAGTAGGAAAACTCTGATTCTTTTAAAGTATTTTAAAGTGTGGGTTTTATGTTCATGATATGGCATCAAGTTAAAAAGCAAGAAACAAAACTGTGTGCTTATGTATCGTTTAAATTTAAATACAGGTAGAGAGCAATATTGATAGCATATGTAATTAATAAGTTAAATAGCACCTTGTCTTTTTCCTACTGAATAATCATTACCAAGGGGATGGAAATGTAATTTTCCCCTACCCTCTCACTGCTGAACAGCCAGGCTTGTGAGATTGGAGACCCCTGTTCCAAAATGGATTGATGTCTTTGGTATTTCAGTCATAGCAAGAGTGAGCAAACTGAGCCTTTTGCTTGATTGGAGTGAAGAGAGGATTCAAGGGTGACAGAGACCCAGGGAGAGAGTTGGATTTCTTAAGACTAAGAGATGGAAGAATCAAGTGATGGGTTTCTGTTCCCAGGTTCTGTTCTAAGAGCCCCACAGGTGTGCAGGGACCTTGAAGATCTAAGCCTGAACATTAGGCCCCTGTGTGTCCTGACCCCAGGGAGCTCCACCACTGAATGATCTGTGAGGGCTGGGACCACAGCTTCAGGTCAGAAGCTTTCCCAGCCTTCCTAGGTTGCAAAAGCCTTTGAGGTCTTCAATAGTCGCAAAGGAGTCATTGGCCAGCCCCCAATTCAGGTAGGTTAAGGGCTAAGTCATATTTAATGGAATGTGGAAGAAACAAATTTTAATGTGAATTAAAATTCACGTTAAAGAAAGGAAAGAAAAAAAATTTCCTTTCTTGCATTAAAATATTATAGAGAAGAACATACACATTTAGATAGATAGGCAGATACACTTATTCATGAAACACTAGAAGGAAATAGAGGAAAACAACAGAATGGGAAAGACTAGAGATCTCTTCAAGAAAATTAGAGATACCAAGGTAACATTTCATGCAAAGATGGGCTCCATAAAGGACAGAAATGGTATCAGAAGAAGAAGATATTAAGAAGAGATGGCAAGAATACACAGAAGAACTGTACAAAAAGATCTTCACGACCAAGATAATCACAATGGTGTGATCACTCACATGGAGCCAGACATCCTGGAATGTGAAGTCAAGTGGGCCTTAGAAAGCATCACTATGAACAAAGCTAGTGGAGGTGATGGAATTCCAGTTGCTGCTGCTGCTGCTGCTAAGTCTCCTCAGTCGTGTCCGACGCTGTGCGACCCTATAGATGGCAACCCACCAGGCTCCCCCGCCCCTGGGATTCTCCAGGCAAGAACACTGGAGTGGGTTGCCATTTCCTTCTCCAATGCATGAAAGTGAAAAGTGAAAGTGAAGTCACTCAGTCGTGCCCGACTCTTAGTGGCCCCATGGACTGGAGCCTACCAGGCTCCTCCATCCATGGGATTTTCCAGGCAAGAGTACTGGAGTGGGGTGCCATTGCCAGTTGAGTTACTTCAAATCCTGAAAGATGATGCTGTGAAAGTGCTGCACTCAATATGCCAGCAAATTTGGAAAACTCAGCAGTGGCCACAGGACTGGAAAAGGTCAGTTTCATTCCAATCCCAAAGAAAGGCAATGCCAAAGAATGCTCAAACTACCGCACAATTGCACTCATCTCACATGCTACTAAAGTAATGCTCAAAATTCTCCAAGCCAGGCTTCAGCAATATGTGAACCATGAACTTCCTGATGTTCAAGCTGGTTTTAGAAAAGGCAGAGGAACCAGAGATCAAATTGCCAACATCTGCTGGATGATGGAAGAAGGAAGAGAGTTCCAGGAAAACATCTATTTCTGCTTTATTGACGATGCCAAAGCCTTTGACTGTGTGGATCACAATAAACTGTGGAAAATTCTTCAAGAGATGGGAATACCAGACCACCTGACCTGCCTCTTGAGAAATCGGTATGCAGGTCAGGAAGCACCAGTTAGAACTGGACATGGAACAACAGACTGGTTCCAAATAGGAAGATGCTGTATACTGTCACCCTGCTTATTTAACTTATATGCAAAGTACATCATGAGAAATGCTGGGCTGGAAGAAACACAAGCTGGAATCAAGATTGCTGGGAGAAATATCAATAACCTCAGATATGCAGATGACACCACCCTTATGACAGAAAGTGAAGAGGAACTAAAAAGCCTCTTGATGAAAGTGAAAGAGGAGAGTGAAAAAGTTGGCTTAAAGCTCAACATTCAGAAAATGAAGATCATGGCATCTGGTCCCATCACTGCATAGGAAATAGATGGGGAAACAGTGGAAACAGTGTCAGACTTAATTTTTTTGGCGGGCTCCAAAATCCCTGCAGATGGTGATTGCAGCCATGAAATTAAAAGACACTTACTCCTTGGAAGGAGGGTTATGACCAACCTAGACAGCATATTGAAAAGCAGAGACATTACTTTGCCAACAAAGGCCCGTCTAGTCAAGGCTATGGTTTTTCCAGTGGTCATGTATGGATGTGAGAGTTGGACTGTGAAGAAAGCTGAGCACCGAAGAATTGATGCTTTTGAGCTGTGATGTTGGAGAAGACTCTTGAGAGTCCCTTGGACTGCAAGGAGATCCAACCAGTCCATTCCAAAGGAGATCAGTCCTGGGTGTTCATTGGAAGGACTGATGCTAAAGCTGAAACTCCAATACTCTGGCCACCTCATGCCAAGAGTTGACTCATTGGAAAAGGCTCTGATGCTGGGAGGGATTGGGGGCAGGAGGAGAAGGGAATGACGGAGGATGAGATGGCTGGATGGCGTCATCGACTCGATGGACGTGAGTTTGTGTGAATTCCAGGAGTTGATGATGGACAGGGAGGCCTGGCGTGCTGCGATTCATGGGGTCAGAAAGAGTCAGAGATGACTGAGCGACTGAATTGAACTCAACTGAACTGAGAAGGAAATACTCCAAAATGTTAATGGTATTAATAGTTAACATTTGGCGGTTGTTTATAGGCAATCTTTTCCTTCTTCATATATTTTATGTGTTTCAAAAATTATAAAAAACACCTAAGTTGCTTTTAAAAGTAGGAAAAATACAAGAAATGTCATTTTTTAAAATCAAAGCACACAGCTTATTCACCTCTTTTATATGCAGCATCTAGTCCACTTCTGGTACACACAACAGGCAGTCAGAAATGACCAGTTCAATTCAGTTCAGTCTCTCAGTCATGTCCAACTCTTTGTGACCCCATGGACTGCAGCACGCCAGGCTTCCCTGTCCATCACCAACTCCCAGAGCTTGCTCAAACTCATGTCCATCGAGTTGGTGTTGCCATCTAACCATCTCATCCTCTGTCGTCCCCTTCTCCTCTCGCCTTCAATCTTTCCCAGCATCAGGGTCTTCTCCAATGAGTCAGTTCTTTGCATCAGGTGGCCAAAATATTGGAGTTTCAGCTTCAGCATCAGTCCTTCCAATGAATATTCAGGACTGATTTTCTTTAGGATGGACTGGTTGGATCTCCTTGCAGTCCAAGGGACTCTCAAGAATCTTCTCCAACACCACAGTTCAAAAGCATCAGTTCTTCAGAGCTCAGCTTTCTTTATAGTCCAACTCTCAAATCCATACATGGCTACTGGAAAAATCATAGTTTTGACTAGATGGACTTTTGTTGGCGAAGTAATGCTTCTGTTTTTTAATATGCTGTCTAGGTTTGTCATAGCTTTTCTTCAAGGGAGTAAGCATCTTTTAATTTCATGGCTGCCATCACCATTTGCAGTGATTTTGGAGCACAAGAAAATAAAGTCTGTCGCTGCTTCCATTGTTTCCTCATCTATTTGCCATGAAATGATGAGACTGAATGCCATGATCTTAGTTACCTGAATGTTGAGCTTTAAGCCAACGTTTTCTCTCACCTCTTTCACTTTCATCAAGAGGCTCTTTAGTTCTTCGCTTTCTGCCATAAGGGTGGTGTCATCTGTGTATCTGACGTTATTGATGTTTCTCTCTTCAATCTTGATTCCAGCTTGTGCTTCATCCAGCCCAGCATTTCTCATGATGTACTCTGCATACAAGTTAAATAAACAGGGTGACAATATACAGCCTTGACGTACTCCTTTCCCTATTTGGAACCAGTCTGTTGTTTCATGTTCAGTTCTAACTTTTGCTTCTTGATCTGTATACAGATTTCTCAGGAGGCAGGTCAGGTGTCTGGTATTCTGACCAAATGTGGTCCACTGGCAAAGGGAATGGAAAATCACCTCAGTATTCTTGCCTTGAGAACCGCATGAACAGTATGAAAAGGCAAAAAGATAGGATACTGAAAGAGGAACTCCCCAGGTCGGTAGGTGCCTAATATGCTACTGGAGATCAGTGGAGAAATAACTCCAGAAAGAATGAAGAGATGGAGCCAACACAAAAAACAACATCCAGTTGTGTCTATGACTGGTGATGGAAGTAAAGTCCGATGCTGTAAAGAGCAATATTGCATAGGAACCTGGAATGTTAGGTCCATGAATCAAGGCAAATTGGAAGTGGTCAAACAGGAGATGGCAAGAGTGAACGTCGACATTTTAGGAATCAGCGAACTAAAATGGACTGGAATGGGTGAATTTAACTCAGATGATCATTGTATCTACTACTGTGGGCAAGAATTGCTTAAAAGAAATGGCATAGCCCTCATAGTTAGCAAAAGAGACCGAAATGCAGTACTTGAATGCAATCTCAAAAATGACAGAATGATCTCTGTTCATTTCCAAGGCAAACCATTCAATATCACAATAATCCAGGTCTATGCCCCAATCAGTAATGCTGAAGAAACTGAAGTTGAATGGTTCTATGAAGACCTACAAGACCTTCTAGAACTAATACCCCAAAAAGATGTCCTTTTCATTATAGGGGACTGGAATGCAAAAGTAGGAAATCAAGCGATATCTGGAGTAACAGGCAAATTTGGCCTTGGAGTACAAAACAATGCAGGGCAAAGGCTAACACAGTTTTGTCAAGAGAACGCACTGGTCATAGCAAACTCCCTCTTCCAACAACACAAGAGAAGACTACACGTGGACGTCACCAGATGGTCAATACCAAAAAATTGTAACTAAATTAAATAAACAGTTCAAAGCCCAGGCTGTAAAGGTACGTTAATATTAGTGCAATCACCCTGGTGTGTGAGAAACACATAAGTCCATGCACATATGAAAGAAAGTTGTTCTGAGAATAGCTACTCTGAAAATGTCACTGCATGTAAGACTATTAAAATTATCATGAGAAAAGTATTATGCAAGCATTAAACAAGGCCTTCTGGGCTCAGGGACAGAGGGACAGTCCTTAATTTGGAGATAGGCTTTTTTCAGTTATCTCTATCTCTTTGGAAGTCATTGAACTCTCCAAATCTCTTAATACTTCATCTACAGATGTCAGTTCTATCAGCTTAAACATGGCACTGTTAAGATCAAATGCAGCATAGAATATCAGAGCAATTTTGAAACTATAATATGATATACTATCCGGGAGTTGGTGATGGACAGGGAGGCCTGGCGTGTTGCGATTCATGGGGTCGCAACAAGTCGGACACGACTGAGCGACTGAACTGAACTGAATACAATGTTTATCTCTTGTTCACTATTGGATAAATTGGGAGATTGGGATTGATATATATATACTACTATACATAAATAGATAATTCTTAGATAACTAATATAGCACTGGGCACTCTACTCAATACTCTGTAATGACCTATATGAAAAGAACCTAAAAAGAGTGGAGATAAAGATGTATATAGGCTTCCCAGCTGGCACTAAAGAGGTCTTCCCTGGTAGCTCAGATGGTAAAGCGTCTGCCTGCAATGCGGGAGACCCGGGTTCGATTCCTGGGTTGGGAAAATCCCCTGGAGACGGAAATGGCAACCCACTCCAGTACTCTTGCCTGGAAAATTCCATGGACTGAGGAGACTGGTAGGCTACAGTCCATGGGGTCGCAAAGAGTCGGACACAACTGAGCCACTTCACTTCACTTCACTTCACTATTGGATAAACACTATGAATTCATATTCTTTGGCTTTCCTTTTCCTTTTTTAAAGTTAATTTTATTGGAATATAGCTGATTTACAATGTTGTGTTAGTTTCTTCTGTACAGCAAACTAAATCAGGTATATACATATGTGTGTGTGTTCATGCTAAGTCGCTTCAGTCATGTCCGACTCTTTGCGATCTATGGACCGCAGTCCACCAGGCTCCTCTGTCCACGGGACTCTCTAGGAAGGAATACTGGAGTGGGTTGCTGTTTCCTCCTTTAGGGGATCTTCCTGATCCAGGGATTGAACTGGCATCTCTTACATCGCCTGCACTGGCAGGCAGGTTCTTCACCCCTAGTGCCAGCTGGGAAGCCTATATACATCTATATCTCCACTCTTTTTAGGTTCTTTTCATATAGGTCATCACAGAGTATTGAGTAGAGTGCCTTGTGCTATGTGGTAGCTTCTTATTAGTTATCTAATAGTTATCTATTTTATGTATAATAGTGTATATATATCAATCCCAGTCTCCCAATTTATCCCTCCTCCCTACTTATCCCCATAATAACTGTAAGTTTGCTTTCTGTGACTGTATTTCTGTTTTGTAAATAAGTTCATTTGCACTATATTTTTTAGATTCTACACTTAAGCTATATTGCATGATATTTTCCTTTCTCTGTTCAACTTACTTCCCTCAGTATGACAATCCCTAGGTCCGTCCATGTCACTGCAAATGGCATTATTTCATTCTTTTTTGTGGCTGAGTAATATTCTGTTGTATATCTGTACCACATCTTCTTTATCCACTCCTCCACTGATGGACATTTAGGTGGCTTCCATGTCCTGCTGTTATAAATAAATACTGCTGAAATATGCATTGGGGTGCATATATCTTTCCAAATCATGTTTATTTCTGGCCTTCCTTTTCCTTGACTACACATCATCTTCTGTTGATGCTCCTCTTCTTTACAGATGAGATAAATAAGGTTGGTTTACATTCTGACTTCAGTTCCCTACGTTCTATCCCTTAGCTGTTGGGCTTGGTGAATTCCCAAGTCCATGCAGCAGCACATTTACAACATGGACTCTTAGGACCACTAATTATGTTGACCATTAAGTATTTCTTATATATTGACTTTTACCATTCTCGGTTACAATGGGTGGTTATTTCCCAATTGCCTCTGAATTTAAAGGGTGTAGATTCTTGAGAACAGCCTCCAGATGAGCAGTGAATTCTTTGACGTTTCTTTGACGTTACTAAATGGAAACTTGTGGCCTCATCTTTGTTCTTTTTTCCTTAGGTGACACAAGATGAGGGAGTTTCAGTTTTCACGCCTCGTGTTATCTCTCTATACCATAATAGCGGGATTGTTCTAAACTGCTGTTGAAAGAGACAACCACTACGAAACCATTACCTATATATATTTTTACCACCCACTATTCATTATAATGCCTTTGTGGTCTGTCAGCGTTATCAGAGGCAACCAGTATTTATTAGGTATCCGCTGGATGTGTGATGCTGTGGTAGTTGCTGCCAAGGGCACTTATTTACAATGAAGCATTACATCGGAGGAGGGTGACAATTTTTCTCTATAGGCCACCACTCTACCTTTCACTGTGGTTTAGGCCACCAGGTTGGTCAAATTACTCATTATATCCCATGGGCTCTGTCAGGATTTCCTAGAAATGTGTTGGTCATATATTTCAAATGGGCTCACTGCAATATGACCTTTGGGTGAATTTGTAAATATATAGAGAAAAGATAGTCTTTCCCATTATATTTACACTTTAACACACAGTAAGCAAAAAAAACAAAACAAACAAACAAAAAAAAACAACTAATATTATGCACCTGACTTGGAAAACAGCAAAATTTTCTGAGGAGAAATTGTGTGTGTGTGTGTATGTCTGTGAGTGTAGATCTCAATCTCAAGTGGCATAAAAACTTCTGCTTTCATTTTAATATGCATGCTGTGGACCTGGGTTAACATGAGACTTGTAAATATTTCTAGGCCTATTTGCCTAAATAAACAGAGCTCACCTTAGTACATATCATGTCCTGGAGAGGCCTGAGTGCTCTCTTCTGGGAACCATTTCTGATCCTTGGCTTCTGATCGTGTAGATTTTGAACTCCCAATATTCTTAGGCTTTGCATCCGTCAACCATAGTAGGTCTCAGAGAGCAGATGTAGCTGTAACAGTCACCCTGCTGCCCTGGTGGTTCTGAGGTCACTTTCCATTTCAGTGCATGTGGTAGGCCCTTGAACCCTACACTGTCTTGGTCTCTGGGGTATCTGACATTACATCATGGAGTCCTGCTAGATAGAAGTGACAAATCTACCAAGATCTTTTTGAGCTTTTGGATGTCTTTTTTACTTTGAGATTTAAGATGGCTTGGGTTACAGCTCATTTCTTGTTCTCTGCCCAAATTTTCATTTCAGAGCTAGAACTGTGCAGGTGTTGTGATCACTGGGCACAGAGATAGAGGGTTGCACGGCATTTTCTTGACCTTGAGAGGGAGTTGTATTAAACACAGAAGCAGACTAACTCACTGCACAAGGCATTTCAGTGTGGTGGAATCCACTTTATAGACACGATAGTCATTATTTTTATCAATACAATATTGATAAGAAACTGAAATGCATGCAACGCCATCATTTTACACAGATTCCAGATGTTTATTAGGCTAAAAATAAATACCATTGCCTTGTTTGGGGAAGCATTTTGGGGAATTGGAGAACCAGACAGCCCAAGAGTTTGATTTCACCTCAACTCCTCTAAATCAACTCAGCACTGAATGTGAGCAACTTACTTTCTTCTCTGAACTGAGAGTTGTACCACTCGGGTTCCAGTCAGGAGGTGGCAGCTGTATCAGTTGTATAAACAGAAAGAGTTTAATATAAGAGTTGGTAATCTGGTACTGGACAAATGACCAAGTTAAAAATGAATATCTAGAAATCACGGAGGTGATGATGCAGGAAGCAGCTACCACTCCTGGGCTGGGGAAACCAAAGGAACAAGCTGGACTTCTTAAAACTCAGAAGACTGGAGGAGGGGCCCTGCGGAGCTTGGGTGTGGGCCTCCCGGGAGGCTGTGCCCGGTGGCTGGGGGGGGTCGCTGAAGGAGGGCAGCATCATGCGTCTGGTTCTGTAGGTGTTAGAAAAACTACGTGGTTGACTCACTGTTGCTACTGGGATGGAGACTTCCACCGCAAGCTGGAATGAGCTGCCGCCACCAGCGCTAGGAAGTGTTGCTGAACTGATGCTGACAAGCACAGGAAAGAAAACAGAAGCTTCACATCTCCCCTTCCTCCTGCAGCCTTGCAAGTCGCTCTCTGGTGCCCTATATGGGCAGAGCCTAACAGGCAGCAGCTGGCAAAGCAGAAAAGAGGTCCGCGGAAATGAGTCTCAGCCCCAGCATGGAGAGTGGAACAGAGATGGGTGATTTGAAACTGAGAAGCAATTACTTAATAACCAGTAGAAGGATGACATTATACTCCACTGACTGCTTATTTATTTTAACATTATTATTACTATTGAAATTTATGTAAAGAATCTAGTATGATGACTGGCTCATAGTAAGAGCTCAGCAGCTCTCTGCATTTTGCTAGATACACCAAGCCTTCTGCCAGCTTAGTTATTGAAGATGACAATTACACTTGGATAATCCATTTTGATTTTTCCATTTTGGCCCCAGTCCCACTCTGGTAGCATTCACATGTACAGATTAGTAGTGTTGCCTCTGCAATCTCTTGGTTTTTAGCTGTGAACTGTGGGCATGTTAATTACATTCTCTGAGCCTCAATTTTCATTACATGAGATAACACGTGTTTAGTGCTGGACTCGAAGCCTGTCAAATACATGTCTACATACTAGTCCCATTGTTATCATCATTGTCACTATCATTATTTTAATGAGTGAGGAGCAATGGTTGCAAAACAATATCAACCTAAAACGCAACATGTAAGGCACCAACTTTCACCAAAATCACAAATACCTTGATCCTCTGAAACGTAATCATCACTGTGCAAAGTAAACATGATTCAGTTTGCTTGTTAGCCATCTCTTTCATTTTTGACTCCTCAAAAGATTCGTACTTTTCTCATCTTTTATCTGATATTCTGAAAGAAGCTAACGTTTCCAATTCTGTTTTGTATTAGAGGCTGTGGAGACATGAAGTCCCCGTGACTTTCCATGAGTCATGCATGTGTTTGTAAAAAGGCCTGGAAGGGATGTGAAAAAATCCAACATGCCACTATCAGGGACTCTTGAATTCTGAAGCCTTCCTGGCTGCCACTAGCTCAGGGATATGGAGATTGTCAGTAGAAATTCAGAGTAAGTGTCGTGCATGGTAATACGGTACATCACAACTAGGTCCTGAGGCAAGCTGAGGACATCGTGGAGCTGATGCATTATGCATGAGACGGTGTAAGAAATAAAGGATCAATCATCTTCTCCCTCAGATAACATTGATCATTTGCTACACATTATTTGGCTGGGTTCTGTGCAGATTTATTTTCTCCAATGAGAATGAGAAGCAGATTGCCTGTTTCCTTAATGAGCAATGACATCAATCCAGCCAAATCTATCCAAGGCATTGGATGACTTCCCCCCTCTCTCTCTCCCTGCCCCCCTCTGTCACAGTCAGAAGAAATAGGGACAGCTTCTCAAGAAGGTGCCAGCCCCTGGGAGAGTGGTGACAGAATGGGAAATTGGGTCTAATTCAGGGTGATGAAAAATCTCTTTCTCTCTCTTTACATTTTTTTTCTTTTTTTGCTTTTTAATTTAAAGCAGTGTGTTTCCACTCTCCATTCTTCCAGATGGCATTCTGAGGGGCTGATCTGCAGAAAAGGCCAAATGAAAAGTCATCCAATAATAAGGAAGGAAGAAGACAGCATGTAGCATGAATGAGGAGGGTGTGTTTCTGGGACTCTAGGCGGGCTGGAAGGGCGCAATCATGGGGAGAAATAGCAAGCAGCATCAGAGACTACCATCGCAGGGCTCCCCAGTCAACACCAGTGACTTTAATAACACTGGAGCCATGGGTGGTGTTACCTGAGAAAACAGAGCTGGAGCTCATCTTCTGTTGATACAGCATTCCTCTTGTGGTAGTGAGTCGTCAGGAGAAGGAAATGGGAGGTAATATGTGATCCAGGGTTTGGTAAATAAGATGTCTTGCTGGGGCATGTTCCCTGCTTCAATCAGACATGTG
This sequence comes from Bos indicus, assembly GCF_029378745.1. Taxonomy (NCBI): domain Eukaryota; kingdom Metazoa; phylum Chordata; class Mammalia; order Artiodactyla; family Bovidae; genus Bos; species Bos indicus. The sequence goes on from NC_091773.1 coordinate 71,003,218, forward strand.
TCTGCTGAGGCAGGCAGGGGCGGTGGGGCGTGGATGAGCTGAGGACGGGTGCCTGGGGGACTGGTGGAGCAGGTGACCAGTAGCAGGTCTGGGTTGGCATGAAATCCTGGCAGACCGGGTCCCCCTGCAGGCTCAGCTCACAGAGAAGGCCCCTGCCTAAGGGACAGCAGAGATTGCAGGTGCCCCTCAAATGGGATCCCAAGAAATGCAGAGTGTCCGGACAGGTGTATGAGGCCCGGGGCTGGGCCGAATCCTGGGGGTCCTGCCAACAGAGGGCCAAGGCTCAGGCCTTGGAGGGTAGAATGGCCAGGACCAGGCAGGATACCCTTGGAGGAAGGGTCAAGGGGGTGGATTCAAGGCTTCCCACGTGAGAATGTTCCCACCACATGGCTGTGTGCCCACTCCCACTGTCTCAAAGTCATAGAGAAGGAAGCCTTTTTAAAACTGTTGGAAGCTAATCATGAACCATCCTAGCACACGGAATCAGTATCGCAAATTGGGAACTGTGAATCCTGGTCCTGTTTTTTTCCTGCAGAAATGTAAATATGGGAGCGTTTCCACTAACAGGAAAATGAAGACCAAAGCAGATTCGGTGAGGGTTCTTTCATGGAGTGCACGGCTCTGCTAATCAGGCTTGCTTCCCACTCTGAAGACCACCGAGGCAGGCTCCCAGACCCGGGCCTCCGGAGCAGGGCTGGGGGAGACCCAGGTACAGAAGCAGACTTCCAATGATGGGGGACGGAGAGGCTGGGAGGGTGTTGAGGTTCCCTTGTAATAACAGATCACTCTATGGTTGTGCTAAGTCTACAGTTTCCCGTAAACGTAGGTGTTATTAGCAGCTTCTTTCCTGTTCTTTTTCTTTCTTCCCTCCCTTCCACCTTCCTTTCCTCTCTCCCTCTCTCCCTTCTTTTTTTTTTTTTTTTTTTGACAAATGAGGGAACTGTAGCAGAGAAATAAACTAACATCTCAAGCCAGTGGCGGGCAGAGAACTGACCTATGATCTGCTGCTTTTTGTCCAGAGCCTGATATCTTGACCACTGTGCCACATGACGTCCCAGTGACCTCATCTGGGCGTCATGTCAGGGTCAGCCCTGCTCAGAGGTCAAATCATCACTTTGCTCATCCTAGACGGTCCTTTACTGCTTCCTCTAGATCGGCTTCTGTTTGGGGAGTTCAACCTCAAGGCTGCGTTGATGGTGTTAACGTGTAATCAGCTCCTAAACTTCCTTTTATTTTGAACCCAAATGAGATCATTATCTTGCAGATCTTATTCAAAGCCGTCTCTTTGTAGTTAGCCCATGGCTGTAGCCTGTCCAGACCGCTTTAAATCCTTCTGATAATAGCAGATTCTTCTCTTTTCTCTCTTTTCCAATCCAGTGCAACGTGAAACAAAAGCCACAACTCTCTGAAAATCCCTCCTGTTTTTAAAAGCTTTGACACATTCAGCAAAGATCTGTTCCTTGGTGTCTCTGTGTGCTGTGTTTATTTTTCACTTTGCTGATTCTTGGAGAATAACTGGGCCCAAGTGTGCCTTTAGATGGCAAACTCTTGGGGGCAAGGGCTCTGCTCTCTGCTTTGGCACACGCTACCTGTTACAGTGTACACCTGGGGTCCCAGATAAATAACAACAATCCAGGACTATTTCTTACCTTGAGAGCTGCATGCCCGCCCCCGTTAGCTTTCTTTAAGGAATATCCGAGTGACTGATCTCACCTTGATGTTGGAGGTGCCCGTCTCTCTGCTGCTTTGTCCTTCCTCTTTCTGCTCTGTTCTTGGGAGCCGTTGCGTCTCTCTGCTGCTTTGTCCTTCCTCTTTCTGCTCTGTTCTTGGGAGCCGTTGCCGAGCAGTCGCGCTTGAGCTGGCAGAGGATGCTCACCTTTATGGATGTTCCGGTTCTGACCCCGGCCAGGCAGCCTTCTTCCTCTCTTCCCTCCGCACCGCAAAACCCTCCTCTCGCCACCCTGTTGGTGCCCAAGTGTGAATCCTGGGTGATTGCCAGGGGAGAGAAGCCAGAACAGGAGGAGGCAAAGAGGTGGGAGGGGACACTTATTTGCTTTTTGGCACGAGAAACGACTAACCAAAGCCTCGCTTTTACAGGTTTTTGCCAAAGGGTCTTTGGTCTTTGGTTTTCTCACGAGGGGGGAAGTGGGCAGGGCTTGCAGCTTTCTTTTGTTAGCTCTGGAAAGAATAGCTTGAATATAGTTAACATGCATGTTATCATCTTCAAAATCTCCAAGGAAAGACATCCTGGTTGGCTCCAATGGATCTGGAAGCAAAGTTGCCTGCTTTGGCTGCAGCCAGATTCGATTACTGTAATTCTCTCAAGTGGCTCTTTTGCCAACAAGTAAAGTGCATCTTATGGAGGGGCTAGGACTCAGTTGAGAGGGAGAGGCCCATAAATCATCTATATTTGTTCTCAAATTTAGAATAGCAAATCCACTTTTAATTCCTCCCACTTGAGTTGCTGTCGTGTGAGGAGGGTAGTTCTTTAGCAGACTGACACGTCAAACTCTTGAATCACCTGGCTCAGTCCTGTGCCTCCTGGCCTTTCTTGGCAAGCCAAATGTCGTCTTTAAACAGTGCTTATATTCTCCATTAAATAATCCTTTTAAACATTCCTTTTTATCATGCTCATGTCTCGTTCACTCACTTCCAAAGCAGTCAGGCCAACATTTTTGTCTAGGAAATTACTACATTATCCTGTGCTGTGTGATATATATATATGTGTGTGTGTGTGTGTGTGTGTGTGTGTGTAATTGGTATTGACTGTATGGTCAAACATTTTTATTTCAAAGAGTAGCTTTATCTCTAAACTGATTTTAATTTCTGCCTCTAAGTCTTGAGCTTGTTTTCAAATAAAGCCTTGCCAATGCAGGAATTTCTTGATCAAGATCTACAAAACGGCCATGCTCCAGTTCATGCTTTAATTAGTTCAGTGTTCAACTGTATCAAGATTGTTTTCTCTGTGCAAAATTTCTCTCTCTCCATTTCTCCTGATCTAACTTCCAAATACTCTGAGGGAAGGATAAGTCACTCTTGTGATGTTGAAGGCTGGGAAGTCCTCATGTATTTTCTGTTCTGCTATTGTTCTAGGCTGGATGAAGCACAAGTTGGAATCAAGATCACTGGGAGAAACATCAATAACATCTGATATGCAGATGACACCACTCTTATGGCAGAAAGTGAAAATGAAGTCGCTTAGTTGTGTCTGACTCTTTGCAACCCCATGGACTGTAGCCTACGACGCTCCTCCATCCATGAGATTTTCCAGGTAGGAGTACTGGAGTGGATTGCCATTCCTTCTCCAGAGGATCTTCCCGACCCAGGGATTGAACCCAGGTCTCCCGCAATGTAGGAAGATGCTTTACCATCTGAGCCACCAGGGAAGTCTGTAAGTGAAGAGGAACTAAAGAGTCTCTTGATGAAAGTGAAAGAGGAGAGTGAAAAAGCTGGCTTAAAACACAACATTCAAAAAACAAAGATCATGGCATCCAGTCCCATCACCTCATAGCAAATAGATGGGGAAACAACGGAAGCAGCGACAGACTTTATTTTCTTGGGGTCCAAAATCATTGCAGATGGTGACTGAAGCCATGAAATTAAAAGACACTTGCTCCTTGGAAGAAAAACAATGACAAACCTAGACAGCATAATAAAAAGCAGAGATATTACTCTGCTGACAAAGGTCTGTTTAGTCAAAGCTATGGTTTTTCCAGTAGTCATGTATGGATGTGAGAGTTGGACCATATAGAAGGCTGAGCACCAAAGAACTGATGCTTTTGAACTGTGGTGTTGGAGAAGACTCTTGAGAGTCCCTTGGACTGCAAGGAAATCCAAGCAGTCCATCCTAAAGGAAATCAGTCCTGAAAATTCACTGGAAGGACTGATGCTGAAGCTGATGCTCCAATACTTTGGCCACTTGATGCGAAGAACTGGCTCAGTGGAAAAGACCCTGATGCTGGGAAAGATCGAAGGCAGGAGGAGAAGGGGACGAAAGAGGATGAGATAGTTGGATGGCATCACTGACTCAACGGATATGAGTTTGGGCAAACTCTGGGAGATGGTGAAGGACAGGGAAGCCTGGCATGCTGCAGTCCATGGGGTGGCAAAGAGTCGGACACGACTGAGCAACTGAACAACAACAGCAGCAGCAATGTTCCTGTCGTCTGTTTTCCTACTCTGGCTGACACCTGGAGGAATCACACAAGAGCAACCGTCCCTCCTCCCGCCCCACAGGTGGCTGCATTCTCCTCTCCCTCCTGTTGAAGTTCCCCCCCAGAGGGGCTCTTACAGTTGCTCGTTGCTGATGCTGGTGGGGGCCCTGTCTCGTGCATGTCTGTGTGCACAGGCCAGCATGTTTTCCTTCAAGTCTCACACAAAGACTGTCACTCTCCAACTGTACCTGGAAAATGTATCAGCAGTTTTGTTTTTTCCCTAGACACTGAACATCACAGGAGAATGCCCTGGTACCGCTCAAGCCCCTAGTTTGGTCAGAGGTGGAAGAGAGTAACAAATTCCCCACTGCTCATTCTTTCCATTGTTGATCTTGGTGGGATTCCTCCATCTCTCCTTTTCTCATGAGCTCAAGCCCTTTAGGAATGGCAGAGCAGAATAGGTGGTGGTGTTAGGGGTGGGAGGTCAGGTGAAGACTGGCTCCTGCTTTGCAAATGTGTACCTATATCGACTTTCTTACACCAGAGGTCTTTTATCTCAAAGACAAGACTTGGGAATTTCTTTTTACTGCCTCCCATATATATCAGCTATATGTATTTTCAGATTTAGAATAAAACAATCAACTTTTCACGCCCTCCTTTGGATTGATATTGGGTTGATGAAGGGAACAACGACTTCCCCATGGCAAACGGTGACTCAGTGTCTCCTGGTCTGTATGCCGATGTTACTGGTCATGAATCCTACATTCTGCTTGATGCCATAGGCACTTCATATTTTCCCCTGCTATATATATGTGTGTGTGTGTGTGTGTTTGAGTGTGTATATTTGTGTATTTTGGCAATTATTAGTTCTCAAAATACACATGCAAACACACACACATACTCACACATCCAGACAAATTTTATTCATATAATCTATTCATACAAATAAAATTCTCAAGTAAAAAAATTATGATATTAAAATGACAAATGTAGATATATTTAGGTCTATTAACTATGAGAACCATATATAAGAAAGAACTAACATAACATCTTTGTTCCTAGAAGAAAATATTCATGGCTTAATCAAAGCAGAAATGAAATGATTAAATGTAGAGAAATACGTGACTACATTTCCTTGTTTCAGAGGACTTGGAAGCGAGATGATAACCCTTCTGTAATACGAGGCCAGATGATGCTGGAGCTGGGGAGGGCACACACAGGCGTGGTGGGGTGAGGTGTGGTCCTCAGGATCGGGGGGAGACAAGGTGGAGTCACCCTTACTGGACGTGGCTTGTCTATCTTGTAGATTACCCACAGCAAGCATGCAACTCCAAGACTGTTTTCTGGGCCTCTTGTCCATACTCTTACCGGATGGTGAAGGAGTTACCCTTAATTCCTTATCCAGTGGCTCTGCATCCATTCAGGTGGCAGAGAGTGATCTTTTCAGAAAGCAAAACTGATCCAGTCATCCTTCCACTGGAAACTCTGCTCTTTCTTCCCACTGGTCTTAAAATTACAAACATATTTCTTTTTTCTTTTCATGGCTAGCAAAGCCTCTTGTGATCTGGGCTTCACTGGCTCGCTCACACCCCCTCACTGTTGTGCGGGCTTCTCCCAGCCTGGCTTTTTTTTGCTCTCTGCTATTTGTGGGGCGTGCCTCTCCCAAAGCCCTTTGCCCCTTGTGTTTGCTGTGCCGGAAGCAGTGACTTTTTCAGACTTGCCATGGTTTCAGTCTTACACTCGCTTGTGTGATTACCGTCTGATGCCTGCATCTCTCACTGTGCTGTGAAATGTGAGTGCCAGTTCTGCTGATGATGGTAACACCAGGGCCAGACATGTGACTAGGGCTTAGTGAAGGAATGCACGAGTGAATGAATACATCCCAGAAAAGGTGTCTTTTAACTCGGATCTGGATGGATGAGCAGGATTTCATCATAGGATTGGAGAGAAGGGCGTCCCAGAAAGAATGATCTGGAACAAGGGCCAGGGGAAACTTGTGCATTGTTTAGGCTTGGATGAGCAGCCTTGAGGAGGTGGAGAGGCTGCAGGCGTGGCTGGACACATGACCTGGGTCACGTGACCTGGGAAAGGCCTGTTGAGTCTTATTGGAGACATTGGGGCTTTAATTCAAGCCATGGAATCACTGAAGCTTTTGTAGAAAGGGACTGAGAAGATGAGAGAGAAACTCAACGCATGTGACAATGCCGGGAAAAGAATGGGCAGCTGGGAGCCCGCTCAGGAGGCTTTTGCTTAAGATGCTGGGACTTGGCCTCAGGAGGCTGTTGTGAGTGTGCAAAGAAGGCAGCTAGAGAGGTGCCAGGCTGGCAAAGACCTGGACGCCCAGGTGGGGAATCCAGAGGAGAGGCAGGCAGACAGCACAGACCCCAGGACCCCAGGGTGGCAGCGACCCTCCGGGACAACTTGGGCATGAGGTCTTGGATAATACATAGCCTTCCTTCTTGTCCTTAACACCAGAATGTGGAAACAGAGCATCCGCTCTGAAAGAGGGGGTGACAAGGAGAGGTCGAGAGGGGAGTGTTGAGGTTTATGGAAAGCGACAGTCTAGCGTGGGTGGTTCCGCTGACTCTCTGCTGAGGGCACGAAGACACTTGGCTGGGTGTCCTCAGTGATGTCCTGAGATGTCTATTAGATCGATAATTTGAAATGGAGTCCTTTTATTCTGATGCATTTTTGGGGAGGCACTTCCTGTGGTTTAATTGTTTATTCGGATGTCTAAGTTATGATTAAAATCCAGAGGAGAGAAAGTGGAGAAGTATATGATGGCATGGTATCAAATCAGCAGTTAATTTAATCCAGAGTGTTTGAACCAAGCGAGAGTCTCAGTCAGGACTGGAACCAGCCTGTGGGGTACGCAGGCACGAAACACATTTTAAGAAATGTGTGATGTCACCCCCAAGAGACAGGCCATAGACGATAACTGGGTCAGACAGTGTCTCTGAAATTCACACAGATCTGAGCTACAATACTACCTCATTCATTTCCTAGGTCATGACCTTGTTATTTCTGATTCTAAATGTGTGTTGTTACTGTAAACAAGAAAGTGTTAAACTTTACTCAAGAAATACAGTGGGAAACTCCAGTCAGCGAAACCATATTAAGAAAAAATAAAAACTTTTCTTAAGCCTTGACTGTATAGCAAAAGGTAAAATGATAAATTTATACTTGTTTAAGTTAAAATGGGCTTCCCTTGTGGCTCAGATGGTAGAGAATCTGTCTGCATTGCAGGAGACCCGGGTTCGATCCCTGGGTCAGAAGATACCCCTGGAGAAGGGAGTGGGTACCCAGTCCAGTATTCTTGCCTGGAGAATCCCATCGACAGATGAATCGGGCAGGCTACAGTCCATGGGATTGCAAAGAGTTGGACATGACTGAGCAACTAATGCTTTAAGTTAAAATAAATGATTCAAGTTATGTATGTTTTATTTTGTTATGAGTCTTTGCTTTAATGGAGTAATGAACCAAGTAACTAAAGATGGGTCCTGGATTTTATTTGAGGTCATATCATATGAAAATCTACGTTTAACTATTATAATCAGGCAGTGTAGAAGAGAAGTGGGAACCGACCGACTGGGGTAAAAGCAGATTCTTCTCTCCCACGTCATGTTTGCTTTAGAGCTTTGCACTCACTGAGTGGAATGGTTTGAATTATGGGGACATAATTTATTTTTTCTCTTGTGCTCAGGCTTATTCTCTCTCTTTTGCTGAGATCATAGAGTTAAATTCACATTAAGTGCACATTTACACTTTATTGTTATTTCCTTTTCACAGATGAAGAAATGACGCTTAGAGCAGTTGAGAAACTTGTCAGCTTCCAGAAGCTTTTACAACCAAGGAGAGCACTTTGAAAACAAGCCCTGAGGAATGTTTAGGCTTGCGTCTGGGTATGAGAGAGCTATCTCCCTCAGTATTTCTTATTCATTATCACCCAACTCTTTGCTCAAAGTCAAAACATAGTTGTCATTCTTGATTCCATCCCCCTAAGAGCCAGCCTCACCCTCCAAGTGATAAATATTTAAAGGGTATCCATTTCCTTAATTTAGGCTGCTGTCATCTCTCACATGGAGATTAGGAAAATAGGTAGTAACAAGTAGATGTGTGTGTATGTGTACAAAACACTATATACCAAGCATTATACCTAGCACCCTCTTGTATTAACTTATATTTGCTGCTGCTGCTCAATTGCTTAATCATGTCCGACTCTTTGTGAGCCCATGGACTGTAGCCCGCCAGGCTCCTCTGTCCATGGGATTCTCTAGGCAAGAGTACTGGAGTGGGTTGCCATTTCCTTCTCCAGGGGATCTTCCGAACCCAGGGATCGAACCTTTGTCTTTTGTGTCTCCTACATTGGCAAGTGAATTCTTTATCACGGGCACCACCTGGGAAGCCAGACTTATATTTATTAATAATTCTCACAATTTGTCCTTGAGGTGAGGGCTGCTGTTCTTCTCCTTTTAAAAAACAAGAGAACTGAGATGCACACACAGAGATTAGAGGCAAAGATGACAAACAGCATCCCACTTGATTTTCCTACCTTAGTTTTGCTTTCTCCAGTTCACTTTCCACAACACTAGATAGCTCTAAAGTAAAAATCTTACTGTGTTGCTCAAGGAATCAAAGTCTTTTCCTCTCTTCCTGGCTCCTTGCTTTCATTTTGAGCCCATATTCTGTACCCCTCTCCCATGGGGCCTTGCCTATGTAGGAATAGTAACTGATGGAAAATGAACCGTGGAGGATTTGTACTGTGGATGGCCTGGGGGAGGGCTGTCTTTGGACCAGCACCTTCTTGATGCCTTCAAAGGACTGTATGTTCCAAAGATGGCCACAACAATATCTCTCCCTCACATGGTCTTCTTGCAGTGTGACACTGAGAGGTAGGATCTACGTTCCCTTCTCTTGAATCTGGGTGAGCTCATGGCTTTGGTTATTGTGACATTATGGAGCTTCCACTGCTAAGTCATAAACGGTGAAGCTGCTCGTGCATAGGTCACTGAAATCATTGCTCTGAACACTTAGCTTCTGGGTAAACACTCAAAATGATTTGAGGCCATTGTGCTGTGAGGAAGGGCAAAGGAGCTCATGGGGAGAGACCACAGGGAGAAGCCTGGATACGACTGAGGACGGAGGTGCCTGGCTGGCCACCAGCTGTTCCGTTGCCAGCCATCACGTGACTGTAGCCGCCTGAGCGACTTGGAGCCAGCATCAGCCAGAGAAGGCCTTCCTGAAGGATGACCAGAGATAGTAAAATGATGGTTGCTATTTTAGCCACTAAGCTTTGGGACAACCTTTCATGCTGCCGTTGGTAACTGGAACTGTGTCCTTCAATTCACACCACTTGAGAGTGCGGCTATGTGCATGAGGAGGCCCTCTAGTGTTCTGATCCCTAGTTTGTGTGGGAAAGGGAATCCTGTACACTCCCAGTTTTTGCTGTTCGGTTGCTCAGTCACGTTGGCTCTTTGCGACCCCATGGACTGCAGCATGCCAGGCTTCCCTGTCCTTCACCATCTCCCAGGGTTTGCTCAAACTCATGTCCATTGAGTCGGTGATGCCCCCCAACCATCTCATCCTCTGTCGTCCCCTTCTCCTCCTGCTATCAATGTTTCCCAGCATCAGTATCTTTTCCAATTAGTTGGCTCTTTGCATCAGGTGGCCGAAGCACTGGAGCTTCGGCTTCACTCCCAGAGTGCCACGTTTGAGGATGAGTTGAGGCAACTCCAAAAAGTGAGTGGCTGAGACAATTTTGGGCACTTGAATTGTGTTTCTTCCTGAACTTCCAGCATCTTGGAGTGTCACAGGTGAGGAGATACACATTTGTGAGTTGATTACCTGGTGGCTGTCTCCTGCTTCCATTAGGTGGCTTGGTAGGGAGCTCGTTCATCAGGAGGAGATGACGTCACCAGAATATATTTGCCCTGACCCCCTGCCCTTGGTGGCTCAGATGGTAAGGACTCTGCTTGCAGTTCAGGAAACCCAGGTTCGATCCCTGGGTTGGGAAGATCCCCTGGTGAAGGAAATGGCAACCCACTCTAGTATTCTTGTCTGAAAAAATCCCGTGAACAGAGGAGCCTGGAGGGCTACAGTCCATGGGTCACAAAGTGTCAGACAGGACTGAGCAACTAACACTAGCTTAGAAGTTCCCTTGTTAGGTGGTCGGGGGTGTTTTCTGCCCTCCTCCCAGCTTCTAGGTAAATATTTCCAGCAGCACTGGAGTCCATGCCCCTCTTTGGAGCATTTTCCCCAGAGCATCCACTGTTCGGGGCTGACTACACTCTCTGGGATGTCAGGGAATTATCAGTACTCCATCGCTGCTCTGCTTGTATGCTTTTCTCAGTGAATCTCCTCTTAGGCTTATTCTGTGTGTCACTGCTGGTGACTTATGCTGACTTGTGCCCAGTACACACAGAGTAAGATCAGTGGCCAACCTATTCTATGGATTTAACCAGCCCAAGCTGGATCAAGACACAGAACGGGAGGTCCCTTTCCTGATTAGCTAAGAGAATATTTCAGCAAAAGCATCTCAATGGATGCCTGTCTCCATGCCTGATATTTCAACATTAGAGATTTATCCAAACAATCAAGATTTTTTTGAGCACCTTCTATATGCTGTGCTGTTTATGAGAGATATAATGTTGACTAAACATGATTTCTATTTTCAAGGATCCTAGAGTTTGGAGCAGGAGGCAGACAAGGGGGCTGGTAACTGCAGTTCAGGATGATCAAAACCGGGACAGGACTATGCCCAGAGCATCTTTAGAGGAAAGAGATCTTGGGGGAGACAGGGGGAGTGAGGGATGGACAAGGTGTGAGTTATGTCAGGGCTGAAGATGGAGTTGGCTGGTGAAGAGGAGGAAAGGTGAGAGAAAAACCTGCCCTCTTTCAGGAACTGAGAAGCTATTTTTTTTGCTTCTGGGGATTGAGGAGCTGAAAGAATTGGGAGGAGAGCTTCAGGAGGGGCAGGAGAGGCTAGGAGAGGCTAGAAAGTAAAGGGAGGTGTTAAAGCCATACAGGGGAGCTGAACTCTCTTTTAAGGGCAATAAGGAGCTGCTCACCGCTGTTTGGTAGAGGAGTGAGTGTGTGCTCAGTCGCTTCAGTTGTGTCTGACTCTTTGAAACCCTATGGACTATATAGCCTGCCAGGCTCCCCTGTCCATGGGATTCTCCAGGCAAGAATACTGGAGTGGATTGCTGTGTCATCTTCCAGGGGATCCTTCTGACCCAGGGTTCAAACCCACATCTCCTGCATCGCATGCAAATTCTTTACCGCTGAGCCACTGGGGAAGCCCAGTTATAGGAGAGACAGGATGATATTTGCTTTTTAGGAATATCACCTTGGCTGTAGAGTAGAGTGGATTGGAAGGGGCCGTGGTGGTCATCCAGGTGAGAGATGCTGGTGGCCTCAATGGGGATAGTGACATTGAGGATGGAAAGAAGTGGACACATTTTAAGATGCTTTTCAACGCGATCTCAGAATTTTTGTCCATCTTTATCCTCTGTAATTCCCAGGGCTCTCCCTAAACACTATGCTGCATCCTACTTGTCTTTAAGCATATCAGTTCTAGTCTGTCTCATGTTGTGTGTGTGTGTGTGTGTGTGTGTGTGTGTGTATGTGTGTGTGCACGTGTCTACCTGCATATGTATACACAAACCCATTACTGAAAGTCAAAGATCATGTAAGATGGTAACATCTGGGAAAGCTGGATCAAGGGTGCGTGGGAACTCTCTGCACTCCCTGAAATCTTTTTGTAAATCTAAAATTGCACCATAATAAAGAGTTTAAAAAAAAAATACATATCAGCTCTTCAGCAGGGTTAGGCACCTAGACTTTTTCCCTTCCACAGTTTTCCCATCTGTCGCGTCCTTTGTCTTTTGACTTCTTCTCTATTAGGTAAACTCACACTTGTCCTTCAAGACCCACCTCCTCTGTCTCTCCCCTGACTTCTCTAGGAATGTGATTATTTCCTCCTTGATTCTGCCATGGATCTGTATCCCTTTCTCCATTATACATTCTGTATGCTTCTGTTTTCACCCTCGCATCCACTTTTTTTATCCTCGCCACGCAGCTAGTTGCCTGAACAGTCAGCCTGGATGGATGCCATCTCTTTCTCTCTGGCTTCTGATCAGGTTTGACCATTGTCAGGAGAAGAGAGGGAAAAGGAGAAATACATCTGGGCTCTCTATTCCCTCAGTTTTCTTTCTGTGGATTTGCCCTGGGCTATTGCTTCTCACAACAAATATTGATATTCTGGTCAATGGTTAATGACCAGCTTGGAGCCTGAGGAAGACTTGAGTTTGCCCACTTGTGTGGTGTAAATAGTCCTACCATGGCCGATTTCAGACAAACAATGTAGGTCACGCACTGTAGAGTGGGAAAGAGATGTACAGTCCTTGTACATGGAGTGGAGTGCACTCCCCGCTGTTGCATTCTTTCCTTCCAGGAAGCTGTGTGTGCTCCTCCTCCAGCCTGTCGCGGGCTGCGTCACACAGGTTTTTAGCCCTGGGACACCATACTATCTCCTGAGGTTTTCTCACCATAGCCATACCTTTGCAAATAGTTCCTTTATTAGACGCTCCTCAAATTATCCAATTTGAGGCACCATCTGTTTTCTGATGAGAGTCTGATTCACCAAGTTATACTGTGTGGAAATGAGTCATTTAGAAATCTTTTCTCCTCCTGTACAGTAAATATCTAGACTGCAAGGATGATGATTTATTAATTTTTGTATCTCTAATGTCTAGCCAGTGGAGAGTGTGGGCAGGAAAAGAAGAAGAAACTAAGTTTTGTTGAGCATCTACTAGGCACTGGATACTCTATCAAACACTTTAGAAATACTCTGTCTTTAACCTTAAATCAAGTTAATTCTAGGCCCTATCGTTCAAGGCATTTACAGACGAGGAAATTGAGGCTCAGAGTGGTTAAGTGACTGTTCAAGGTTGTGCTCTTAAGTAGTCGAATGGATTTGAACCTGAGTGTCTGGCTCTAAAGTCTATTCTTTTTGCACTATTGCCTCAATTTATTTTTATGAAATGAATGGAAAAGATAAAGTAAATGCCCTCAGCAATGCCTGATAAGAGGCATCTTCAAGTGTGAGAGAGAGGGAAATTGGCTTCCTTCTGTTCCTAGGACAAAGTTTCTAGTAATCTAACAGTTTATAAAATGCAAACTATCCCATGTGTAAGCATTCCCTTTGAACAGGGTATTTTAGAGAACATCAAGAAATTCATGTATTTGTTGTAAATCTGGCAGATAATTTCATTAGTAGCTTAATCATTTGATATCTTAAAATAGTACTCAGCTACTTATCATCTCCTTAAGGTTTAAAATTAGCTTAACACTCTGAGAAGAGGAAAACCATGTCTGTTTAGTTTTGCCTTAAATGATGTGGGGAAATGGTAAATATGATCCATTCAGGAGAAATTTTATAAAAGAAAATCATGTTAAGTCATCATAGCAGCTCAAATTTTGGGCTCTAATCTTTCCATCTAGAAGATATCAGTGATTTTAGTCAAGCCTTGGAACGATCTGTGGGAGGTCTGCTTTAAAGATACATCTGTAATATATTTCTGCTCTCTTAGGAGGGTTGATACAACTAGTATTTTATTTTAATAATGAAAAACATTTGCTGGAAAAATTGTTGCTTGTTTGGGGAATTTCAGCCTAAGATACCATGAAAAGGAACCCGGTAGGTATAATGGACCTATTAGAAACCTGAGTGAGAAAATTATATATCTCATTCTAGCTTGATCACTTGCCTAGTTTTATAACTATAGCTATGTCACTTAAAAGTTCTGTGCCTCAGTCTCCTTATACATGAAATGGGTAGTTAAATTCAATGTAGACTAATATCTTCCTAGCTTAAGTAAGGTTATAAAATGCTTAAGAATTTTTTCTTTTTAGTAAAGCTATTATTTTTCTACATTTATTAGCCATATCTTTATTCCAATTTTATTTTTTGTTATAGTAATAATTTAATTATTCAATATTTTCCCTACTTATCTATTTACCATCTATCTATATATCTATAACCACCAAAGAGAAAGGGTATTCAATGTCCAATATGAAGATACAAAAAAACAATGCCTACATTATCGTTTTATGTAGCCTCCTATTCCCTAACATGTATATTGTATCTGTGTGTGTTTGCACCTCTATACACATACACACACACACACACACACACACACACATACACACAGAGCTATGTTCTTGTAAATGTTTATCAATCAGCTCTTCTAGGGAAAAATAAGCTCTGATTTATAGAATTTGCCAGTTTCTGTGGTGTAACTTCACATTAATGGCCAGTTTCAAGTTACCTGTAGTAAGTTGCTGAATGTGGAGGTGAGAAAAGACACACAAAGTTGGCTGTTGCAGGCTAGCACAAGCTGACTCCAACATGTCTCTGAGTATAGGCAGTCTGTAGCGTGCTAACTGTTCTCTACCTATTATGTACTTTGAGAACTAACCTACATGAAGCATGTGATCACTCACCTAGAGCCAGACATCCTGGAATGTGAAGTCAAGTGGGCCTTAGAAAGCATCACTACGAACAAAGCCAGTGGAGGCAATGGAATTCCAGTTGAGCTATTTCAAATCCTGAAAGATGATGCTATGAAAGTGCTGCACTCAATATGCCAGCAAATTTGGAAAACTCAGCAGTGGCCACAGGACTGGAAAAGGACCGTTTTCATTCCAATCTCAAAGAAAGGCAATGCCAAAGAATGCTCAAACTACCACACAATTGTACTCATCTCACACTCTAGTCAAGTAATGCTCAAAATTCTCCAAGCCAGGCTTCAGCAATACGTGAACCGTGAACTTCCTGATGTTCAAGCTGGTTTTAGAAAAGGCAGAGGAACCAGAGATCAAATTGCCAACATCTGCTGGATCATGGAAGAAGGAAGAGAGTTCCAGAAAAACGTCTATTTCTGCTTTATTGACAATGCCAGAGCCTTTGACTGTGTGGATCACAATAAACTGTGGAAAATTCTTCAAGAGATGGGAATACCAGACCACCTGACCTGCCTCTTGAGAAACCTGTATGCAGGTCAGGAAGCACCAGTTAGAACTGGACATGGAACAACAGACTGGTTCCAAATAGGAAAAGGAGTACGTCAAGGCTGTATATTGTCAGCCTGCTTATCTAACTTATATGCAGAGTAGATCATGAGAAACGCTGGGCTGGAAGAAGCACAAGCTGGAATCAAGATTGCTGGGAGAAATATCAGTAACCTCAGATATGCAGATGACACCACCCTTATGGCAGAAAGTGAAGAGGAACTTAAAGCCTCTTGATGAAAGTGAAAGAGGAGAGTGAAAAAGTTGGCTTAAAGCTCAACATTCAGAAAATGAAGATCATGGCATCCAGTCCCATCACTTGATGGGAAATAGATGGGGAAACAATGGAAACAGTGTTAGACTTTTTTTGGAGGGGGGCTCCAAAATCACTGCAGATGGTGATTGCAGCCATGAAATTAAAAGACACTTACTCCTTGGAAGGAAAGTTATGACCAACCTATATAGCATATTCAAAAGCAGAGACATTACTTTGCCCACAAAGGTCCGTCTATTCAAGGCTATGGTTTTTCCAGTGGTCATGTATGGATGTGAGAGCTGGACTGTGAAGAAAGCTGAGCGCCAAAGAACTGATGCTTTTGAACTGTGGTGTTGGAGAAGACTCTTGAGAGTCCCTTGGACTGCAAGGAGATCCAACCAGTCCATTCTAAAGGAGATCAGTCCTGGGTGTTCTTTGGGAGGACTGATGCTAAAGCTGAAACTGCAATACTTTGGCCACCTCATATGAAGAGTTCACTCATTGGAAAAGACTCTGATGCTGGGGCATGAGGAGAAGGGGATGACAGAGGATGGGATGGCTGGATGGCATCACCACCTCGATGGACATGAGTTTGGATGAACTCCGGGAGTTGGTGATGGACAGGGAGGCCTGGTGTGCTGCAATTCTTGAGGTCGCAAAGAGTCAGACACGACTGAGTGACTGAATTGAACTGAACACGAAACATGAGTTTTCTCTTTGTTTTCTGTTCATTATGCTCTTAACCTTAAATTATTCTTAATAGTTCTCTCCCTCACCCTCATACCAAACATAGTATATGCATACACCCACAATTCTGTTAACTTTTTTGATGATATCTATGCATTATAATGGACTTTCCTCATGGCTCAGAAGGTAAAGCATCTGCCTACAATGTGGGAGACCTGGGTTCAATCCCTGGGTCGGGAAGATCCTCTGGAGAAGGAAATGGCAACCCACTCCAGTATTCTTACCTGGAGAATCCCATGGACAGAGGAGCCTGGCAGACTACAGTCCGTAGGGTCGCAAAGAGTTGGACACGACTGAGCGACTAAACTTTCTTTTTCATGCATTATAATAATGTATAAGTAGACAATACTAAAATATTTTGTGCATTTTTCTTCCCACGTCATCTATCTTTCAAATTTAAAGTTAAAAGAGCTTCCTTAAAGAAATATACATTTTAAAGGGTTCTAAGCTTTTAAGTCCTTCTTCATGAGTGTGTCTGTATTTGTGCCCAAGATTTTCAATGATTAGTTATTTCTCAAAGGAGTTAGGGCTGGAAACACTCCCAACTATTAAATCATCAAGCCTGGGAATGATATAAATTTGATATACTCAGAAATCCAAAAAGCTACACACAGTAATTTGGTATTTAGTGAATCACAGAAAGTCTACAATGAGTTGACTGTTAACTGAATGATGAGCATCAAACATAGAGTGTAATTAACACAGACAGAAGCTTACTGCCAACAACAGTTTGAAACAATTTTAGTTCTCTCTTTCCTGCCAACTTTGATATGTAAAGAACCCTTCATAGCATGATTGAGAAAATTTGTTTTTGCATGGGACATTCAGTTTGTACCCCACAGAGCCTCCGGAACAGTGGCTTTTGCAGGGTGGGAACTTAATGAGTATTTGTTGGATTGAACAAGATCTATATTTTTCAAATTGGTCCTCAGATACCACAATTCTTGTTAGTAAATTCTCATTGAATTTCATGAGCCAGTGGTAACATATTCTCAGTGCTCTTGTGTAGTGAGCCTTTGCTAAGCTAGTGAATGTTTTCCAAAGTAGAAAAGTCAATGATGGATACAGATCTTATTTAATCCAAGGAAACCTTTTATAAAAATTGTTATTGGGAATAAGAAGTGTGTGCTGATCCCAGAACTGATCTGTGTTGATCAAGTGCGCAAGAAGGAATATCAGCTCCAAGTTATCCATTAGCAATTTATCTGCTCAGACAGAAGCCATGCTTGCCTTGATACCTTGCTGAGTCCCAGGCAATCAACTTGAGTGCTGAACTGTGGCTAACTGAGACTGGACTTAGAAAAAAGTATATGGCTGAGTGAGCTGCAGTTACAGATGTGTGTGTGTGTATGTGTGCATGAGAGAGAGTGAGAGAGAGAAAGAAAGAGGTCAAACATTAAAAAATGTGAAGGATTTACCCACATTGATAGAGATAATTGTCAGAACGTAACCATTACCTGTGAAAAGTGAAAGTGAAGTCGCTCAGTTGTCTCTGACTCTCTGCAAACCCATGGACTATAGTCTACCAGGCTCCTCCGTCCATGGGATTTTGCAGGCAAGAGTATTGGAGTGGGTTGCCATTTCCTCCTCCAGTGGATCTTTGCAACCCAGGGATCGAAGCCAGTTCTCCCACATTGCAAGCAGACGCTTTACCATCTGAGCCACCTGGGAACCCCAACCATTATCTGTAGCCCTTGATTATCTTTAGGCTAACAGTTCAGACTCAGGAATCTGCCTCACCTCTTGCCCCTTCCTTTCTTCGCCCCACAGATCAGTCTTGCTGACGTACTTGCAGATCCTCAAGGCAGTCAGGCTCCTGACACCTCTGTGCCACAGAGATGCCCTATTAGCTTGGCAGCTGCCTCTCCCCATCCTGACACTTCCCTCCACCCTTGACTCAGACTGTTTACTCTAACTCATTCTAAACCCAGTTCTGGCATCTTTTCTTCAGGATGTCACCTTAGTCTCCATTGAGTGCCCATGTTTCAAGGCTGACTGTGTGCAGTAAAACATTAATCAGGGTCTACCACACTGCCTGTCTGTCTCTCCTGAAGACTGTGTGTTCTTGAGGAAGAGACTGATTCTTCTTTCCAGGACCTAATGCAGCCTCAGCAAATAGTAGGTGCTCATTAATGTTGGGGCTTCCCTTATAGCTTATTGGTAAAGAATCTGCCTGCAATGCATGAGACCCCGGATCGATTCCTGAGTCGGGAAGATCTGCTGGAGAAGGGATAGGCTATCCACTTTAGTATCCTGGGGCTTCTCTTGTGGCTCAGCTGGTAAAGAATCTGCCTGTGATGTGGGAAACCTGGGTTTGATCCCGGGGTTGGGAAGATCTCCTGGAGAAGGGAAAGGCTACCCACTCCAGTATTCTGGCTGGAAAATTCCATGAACTGTATAGTCCATGGGGTCGCAAAGAGTCAGACATGACTGAGTGACTTTCACTTTCACTAATGTTGAGTATTCCAGTATACAAACAACTATGAATAAACAAATGATTTATCAGTTGAGCAATCATCTGTTCAATCTTGACGTGCTTTGGTTAACAGGGTTTTTGACACAAAATGACACAAGTTACATAAGTCAAAGTCACTTAAGAAAAACCAGGAATTTACCAGTTCAAATAACTGAGATTCCCCAAAGAGGTGCTATTGGCTTAAGGTCACAGACGACACCATTAGAAATTTCTCTCTTTCCATATCTATTTCTCTCTCTCTCTCTCTTTTTTTTTTTTCTGGGGTGTTTATCCAGGAAGCTCTCTCCATTGGAAAAGATGGTCCTTATGGTTCTAGGCTCACATAGCTTAATACAGTTCGCAGTTTCAGAAGCACACTGAGTATTTACACCGATCCACCAAAAATGATTATGCTTGGCTGTTTGGGTTCCACACTCACCCTTGGACCAAATATTACCAAGTCTAAGTTCTTCCTGCTCACCACACGGCAGTAAGTCAAGAGATGAGGTGTAAGGGCAAGCAGAGGGAGAAGATTGTGGACTAGTGTCCCAAAGAATAATTCAGGCTTCTTTTATACTAAAAGGGGAAGGCAGGTGGCTGGTTGTTGCAAACTTCTTGGTGCCAGCCTGACCCTGGAGGGGATGTGATAATCCTTTGTTCTTGTGGTTGTCTCCATAGGTCTGATCCTGATATTCCTGTAAACCTCCAACAAGGCAAATGTCACTCTCTGTTCTGCAACTTTTTATCTCTGCATGCAGGAAAAGTGTTATACTTTTAAAGGTCAAACCTGGGAAGTAGAGCCTTCAGAAAGGGCTATTATGTATATTTCAGGCTCTAGGCAACATTTCTTTTATGAGGGTGCACAGCCAGCATGACTAACCTCAGGGAACAGAGCACAAAGGTTAGAGCTAAAGGAAGAGATCCAACAAGCCAGGTTTTTCTTCCCTGTTACACAGCCACTGTGCTTGGGGTGATGGGGCATTCTGATGGGTCCTACGCTTAGGTCATATACAAACACCTGTGGAAGGTGGGACTCCTTGCAAAAGGAAGTGATATGGGAAGTCAAAAATACAACAGGCATCTATGCACTGTTGATTTTGCAATATGATCAATCAATATGTATTTTGAGAAGTCTCCACGGGTCCAGACGAATTTAACTACTTCATGCATCTTTTCTAGGCCCGCCGAGATGTCCCAAGACACATTAAAGAAATGCCCGAAGGATGTTCAGTTTTCAAGTATTTAGGGGCTGGACTTACGTGTATAATTCTATGCCTGTACCTTGCTTCTTACTACTTTCTTTTATTTACTGCTTTTGAAAAAACCTTTTTATTTTGGGATAATTTTTGATTTACAAACAAGCTGCACAGATAGTATGGGGAGTTCTCATCTACTCTATCACTGAGTTTTCTTTACTGTTAATATCTTATGTTACTATGGTACATTTATCACAGCTAAAGAACCAGATCAGCAAGTTAGTATTAATTAATCAGAGTTTCTTTGACCTTCACTGTTGCTGCTAAGTCGCTTCAGTCGTGTCTGACTCTGTGCGACCCATAGACGGCAGCCCACCAGGCTTCTCCGTCCCTGGGATTCTCCAGGCAAGAACACTAGAGTGGGCTGCCATGTCCGTCTCCAATACATGCATGCATGCTCAGCTGCTTCAGTTGTGTCTGACTCTGTGCGACCCCACGGGCAGCAGCCCAGCAGGCTCCCCTGTCCACGGGACTCTCCAGGCAAGAGTACTGGAGTGGGTTGCCATTTCCTTCTCCTGACCTTCACTAATTTTCCTTAATATACTTTTTCTGTTCTAGGATATCATTCAAGGTACCACATTATACTTAGTCATCATGTCTTCTCAGCCCCCTCCTTTGATAGCTTTTCAGGCTTTCCTTATTTTTGATGATCTTGACAGTTTTGAGGAAAACTGGTCAGGCACTTTGTAAAATGTGCCTCATTTTGGGGTTGTCAGATATTTGTCTCATGGTTAGACCATGGTAATAAGGTTTTTGGAGGAAGACCTCAGAGTTAAGGTGCCACTCTCTTTGACATTACATAATGTCAAAGGTACATACTCTCAACATATCACTGTGGATATTAATCTCGATCACCTGGCTGAGGTCGTATTTTCCAGTTTCTCCACTGTAAAGCTCTTTTTCTCTCTCCTCTTATACTCTGCTATTTGGAAGCATGTCACTAAGCATAGGTTACACAAGTTGGGTGGTAAACTTGACTTTTTTGAGGGGAGGAGTACTTACATAAATTTCTTGGAGTTCCCCTGTGTGGGAGATTTGTCTCTGCTCCATTTACTTATTTTAGTGTTAATATGAACCTTTGGACATTTATTTTATTCTTTGGGTAATGAGCCAATACTATGTTATTTTGTTCTTTAAACTGTTCCAACTTCAGCAATTGGGATCTCTCAGTTGCTCCTCTGTCCCTTTCCTATGCTTCCATCCTTTTGTTTCTTAAGCACGTCTCTACTTTCTAGTTTTACAAGAGACTCCGTTCCCACTTTGTATATTCTGCCCCAGTTCTTGAATCATCCGTTTCTCTAAGGACCCCTGGTTTCTTTCACTGGAGAATGGTATTAGAAGCCAGGGTCTGGGAGCTGGTTGTGCTCATTGATACTGGGCATCAGTACCTCTAGGCCCTCTTGATGGGTATATGCATGTATGTTTATTTCATTGCTTCCTTTTAGTTTCTTTTTGTTATTGACTTTCCCTCTTTCATTGGTGCATGACTTCACTTTGTCCTCCAATTTGATTCATAATCTGTTTTCTCCTGGCTTCCAAATGTGGCTCTATTTCTTGGTTATCCTTTTATTAAAATTTCTCCTATAATGTAAGAAATAATGTGTTCAGCTTTATCCATCTCTTGACATAGCTACTCTGTTCTTGGAGACTACATGTTCTACCCAGGACTTACTGGTGATACCCAAAGGTTTTAGGACAAACAGACAAGGTTTTCTTTCAGGAATATGCTTTGAAGAGCTTATAATGTAATTTTATGACTCTGAAAAAATATATATTCTGTCTGAATATCCATTTTCAACATGCAACAAAGTGATAAAGTAAATGCTTTGTTTCAGTAAGTTGGATCAGGTTATAAAAATTTCTAGAATTCTGCCACTGCAAGGATAAAGCATTCTGTGTAAATTATGGTGCTACTGGAAAGGAGGATAAGCTTTCTGAAGACATGTATAATGAGATCACCTCAGGGTTAGAAGCAGATATAAGAAATTTTCTGATGATGTTTTTTATTTCTTTTTCTTAGTTGAATGGATTTGATGTATAACGCTATGTAAATTTAGGGTTTACCTCTTTTTTTTTTCTTCCTTCCTTTTACTCCCCTTTCCTTTTTGTTGTCTGCTGTGAGTAGGGTGAAAGGATTTATGAAAGACTTAAGGGGAATATAAAACACTGAACCATAGTAAACATGTGTGAGGAAGAAAGTGAAGTTTGTTCCCTGAGAAACTGGTTAGAAGGGAAACCCTTGAAGAAGGAAGGAGGGAAATGCATGCCCACATTCTTGTAAGATGAAAGCAAGTGTTTTAAGACTGAACATAGGCTCAAGTCCCCAGAGTTAGGTATCAGCAGAGCGTACGTCACAGAAGGGCTCTGCTTGGAGAAAAGACTCAGGTTATATTTGCTACGTGTATCTGGAATCTAAAGCTTGAATTAGGTCAAGTCATGCTCAGTGATGTGAAGTTTAGTGAACAAATTATTCCCTTAAATTTACCCACTTAAAGAATAATAACAATTTATTTCTTAAAATAAGTACAGAATTAGTAAACATTAGTATTTATTTGTATTGATATTGCTACATTCCTCCAACTTTTTTTTTCCTTAGAAAAAATATAACTAGAACATATTATCTACTCTCGTTTATGCTTCTTGGTAAAAGCTGGTTTATTTCAGACATTCATTAACTCACTCAGTCGTCAGTCACTTATCGAACATGAATGAGCCAGACATTATTCAAGGTTTCGAGGATACGGTTTGAAGTCACTTATGGTCCTTATTAACCACTCTTTAATCCAAATTTTGGGAATCTAAAGGAGACCACTATGGAAGGAATAAGGTGTTATAGGTGCGATGAGAGAGGTGACTATGTATGCAGTTTGGGGAAAGGGGAAAGATGAATCCTTTCTAATTTGGCAGCTCCCCCACTGCAGGCACAGTGCTTGAGAAAGAAGCCAAAAGCTACTCCAACAGATCAGATAAACCCAAAGCCATAAAACACAGGACAAGGATGCTGGAGTGTTCTCTCTCCCCTTTGCACTCACTCTCATCCTCCCCTCTCCACGCTCATTCTGCTTCTTACCCTCAGATCAGAGGTCAGGGGCTTCAAGTTTAGAAATATTAACACCATTGAGCACTTTATACATCCTTCTCAAGGGAATGTCCTTAGAGTTCATGATCGTGGAGTAAAAAACCGATCAGGACTCTAAGATTTAAGATGAGCAGGGTGTGAGGGAATGGGCTGGGGAGGAGGCATGCAGGAAGGAGAAGAATGATAAGGAATGAATCCCAAATGATCTAAATTATCAGGCCTGGTGAGTAGGAATGAATGAAATTGACAGAAACAGGAGTATGACAGTCATTCAACACAGGTGGTAATAGCCAGCTGGCATAGGTTCATGTCCCTGCACAAGCTGCTTAACTCCTCTGTTCCCCTCCTGTCCTCAGCCTGAGGCGAACTTTAGCCAAACAATAAGTTTAATTAGATAAATGAGAAACCTCAGAAACAAAGGAAAACAGTCAAATAAGACCAAATAATCATAGTTTAGTCTTTGATTAGGCAAAGTCAAGGAGATCAGTAGTTAACATCATCTGGTGGGGGTTTTCAATATCTCTAAGACACAGTTCAAACATGCTCAGAATATTATCTGTACTTATAGGGCTTCCCAGGTGGCACCAATGGTAAAGAACCTGCCTGCCAATGCAGGAGACTCATGGGTTTGATCCCTGGATCAGGAAAATTTCCTGGAGTAAGAAATGGCAACCCACTCCAGTAATCTTGCCTGGAAAATTCCATGGACAGAGGAGCCTGGCTGGCTACAGTTCAGGGGTCACAAAGAGTCTGACACGACTGAGCATGCAAACAAGCTATGACAAACCTAGACAACATATTAAAAAGCAGAGACATCACTTTGCTGACAAAGGTCTGTGTAGTCAAAGCTATGGTTTTTTCCAGTAGTCACGTGCAGGTGTGAGAGCTGGACCATAAAGAAGGCTGAACACCGAAGAATTGATGCTTTCAAACTGTGGTGCTAGAGAAGACTCTTGAGAGTCCCTTGGACTGCAAGGAAATCCAACCACTCCATCCTAAAGGAAATCAACCCTGAATATTCATTGGAAGGACTGATGCTGAAGCTGAAGCTCCGATACTCTGGCCACCTGATGTGAAGAACTGACTCATTGGAAAAGACCCTGATGCTGGGAAAGATTGAAGGCAGGAGGAGAAGGGGATGACAGAGGATGAGATGGTTAGGTAGCTTGGATAATGAAGAACCTGGTTTACTTTGCCCAGAAGGGAATGAAATAGTTATATGCCATTTTATAACAACAATATCTTCAGAAGCTCTGAGGGTCTTTAATTATGATTGTCAATTGTTAAAACTATCAAAAGCACACATAAAGACAGCTGTAAACTGTCTATAAAGTTGTCTATAAACTATAAACAAATCAGCCATAATGTAGCATTTTAAAAAATTGAGCTATTTTAATTGAACATACCACTTGAAAATAATAAAAAATGCTGACGGTGTAGTCAAAAAAGAGTGGCCACTCATCAGTTCTTTGAATTTATAAACTGGGGTTGAAAGTCCAGCACTGCTTACAGGCCTGGTTTATAGTTGTAGGCCTGGAGGCCCATCAGTTACCTCTTTTTCTTTAGTGGTAAAGAATCAGAAAGGCAAAATTATTACATTTTTACTTTTCAGGAATACTATAAGGTTAAGATAGAGAATCCTTTTCAAACTCTCTGAGACCTCAAGTGTCAATAGGTTTCAAAATAAAACTAATATTTGAGTTAGTAGCTAAAAATGAGCTCTGTAAACTATACTCTTAGGACCTACTGTGTGCACCCTCAGTCGTGTCCGACTCTTTGAGACCCCACAGACTGTATCCCGCCAGGCTCCTCTGTCCATGGGATTCTCCAGGCAAGAATACTGGAGTGGGTTGCCATTTCCTTCTTTAGGGGATCTTCCTGACCCAAGGATTGAACCTGTGTCTCTTGCATTAGCAGATGGATTCTTTACCAACTGCGCTACCTTGGAAGCCCTTTCTTAGGGCCTACATCTGCATAAGAGAGAATCAAGAAAGTAGTTTTAACTTTAAGTAAAAATTGGTATCATTTAGAAGTTCAAAAATAGAAATTTTGACTGGTCACGATTCTAAATTAGTAGCTAAAAAGATGTTTGAACACCTAAATGAACTATAAGGAATTGTTGCATTTTAAAAGATTTTCATGTTATCAAGAAGCTGAAAAACACCAACACAAAACCTTCTTCTGGCCCTTTATTTACCTGGATTAGTTTTAAGGTACAGTTTTTAAAAAGCTAGATATATGCTTTAGGACATTTCACTGACTTTTACTATCTCTGAACGTTCCTTGCTTCTTGAGAAGACTTTCAATGGCACTCATTTCTAAATTAATTCAGGCATTTGAGGGCAGTTGGGCCCTCTGCGCTTGAATAATTAAGTGAGTACTATTAGAGGAAAAGCTACACATTAGTAACTTGGAGGAACCGGAGTGGATGAAGCACTTTTCAGAACCTGCATGACAATTTTGAAAATTAAACCCAGTTAATAGAAAAAAATGCTAAATCAATGGCCATAAAATTTAATGGGTTTATAGCAGCCTTAACACAGTAGGACTGAATTATCATGTTAATTTAATTTCCATTTCTAAATGAACCAGAAGGCACAATAAAGGTCAATTAACCAGCTACCTTCCCTGCCTTCTTTTTCTTTTACTGCTGGTTTTAAATCACATTCGGCCCCAAAGCACTCACACTGCTTCTGGAAACTCATTAGTTTTTCCTGAAATTAAAACAAAAAAGAAAAAAAAAAAGAAACAAAAACTAACAACTAACCATGTGCTGAGAACAACCGCTGAGATGTGCTACAGTTATGGGGATATATGTATTCAATGACAAATCTTTTACTCTTGTTACATCGAGGCTACAAACTTAGTTACAGTAGGCCTAGGGAAACACACTAGTGAAAGGTCTGCTTGATAGTTTACCAAGTGTTCATCTACAGTGAAAAAGCTGTGTGTGCTGCTCTTAACGTTTATGAGGCGAATAAGGAAAGGAACTCCATCTGTGTAATGTGGGTCTGTTGTTAGTACAGTGAGAACCTCACACTTTGCACAGCCTGCATTTTTCACGCTGAAATGTGTCATTTTGTATTAATAGGCTTTTATTACTTCAAAAACATAATAGAAGGAGGAAAAAGTCAGTTTCTTCCCCCTCTACAGCAAGAAAATTCAGCCTTTATTTTTGGTGCAATGGGTTGCTTGTAATTTGATATGTTTATCAAAATCTTCAAATATTCTGATGTTTTCTAGTGATACAAAAGACGTAAAGGGTACTATGTTGGTGAACAAAATATACATTTTTGGGGGCAAAATTTATAATAAAAATGAAAACGGGTTTCTAATTTGAATGTTTGCTATAATAAGTGATATGGAGATATTGGAAATGATCATAATTTTGATTTCAGTAGAAACCTCTTTAAAATAAAGTAAATAATGGTTGTGAAGTATCAACACTAGGTATCAGATAGCTGTCCATAAAGGTTAATCTTTTCCTTTCTCCTCTTCAGTATAAAGTAGAAAAATAAAATATTCATTATCTAAAGTTTATTTGGAATTATTTCTTAGGATTATAGAACTTTAGGGGAACAACAGTCCCAATCAGATCAGATCAGATCAGTCGCTCAGTTGTGTCTGACTCTTTGCATCCCCATGAATCGCAGCATGCCAGGCCTCCCTGTCCATCACCAGCTCCCGGAGTTCACTCAGACTCACGCCCATCGAGTCAGTGATGCCATCCAGCCATCTCATCCTCTGTCGTCCCCTTCTCCTCTTTCCCCCAATCCCTTCCAGCATCAGAGTCTTTTCCAATGAGTCAACTCTTCACATGAGGTGGCCAAAGTACTGGAGTTTCAGCTTTAGCATCATTCCTTCCAAAGAAATCCCAGGGCTGATCTCCTTTAGCATGGACTGGTTGGATCTCCTTGCAGTCCAAGGGACTCTCCAGAGTCTTCTCCAACACCACAGTTCAAAAGCATCAATTCCTCGACGCTCAGCCTTCTTCACAGTCCAACTCTCACATCCATACATGATCACTGGAAAAACCATAGCCTTGAGTAGACGAACCTTTATTGTCAAAGTAATGTCTCTGCTTTTGAATATGCTATCTAGATTGGTCATAACTTTCCTTCCAAGGAGTAAGCGTCTTTTAATTTCATGGCTGTAGTCACCATCTGCAGTGATTTTGGAGCCCAGAAAAATTAAGTCTGACTCTGTTTCCACTGTTTCCCCATCTATTTCCCATGAAGTGATGGGACTGGATGCCATGATCTTCATTTTCTGAATGTTGAGCTTTAAGCCAATTTTTTCACTCTCCACTTTCACTTTCATCAAGAGACTTTTTAGTTCCTCTTCACTTTCTGCCATAAAGGTGGTGTCATCTGCATATCTGAAGTTATTGATATTTCTCCCGGCAATCTTGATTCCAGCTTGTGTTTCTTCCAGTCCAGCGTTTCTCATACCTTTGTTTATGAATATCCATGGAAATAATCAACAGACAATTTATAGTGGGAATAGAAAAGAATTTCATTCCAGTCAAACTGAGAACTCCAGCCTGGGAGACAAATTCAAGAAGCACTTGAACTGTGTTCCAGCAGTCTACAAAATGGGGGAGGCTTGTCTCCAAAGTTGGGTGTGGGCTTTGCTGCAGCTCAGACAGTAAAGAATCTGCCTGCAATGCAGGAGACCTGGGTTTGATCCCTGGGTTGGGGAGATCCCCTGGAGAAGGCTACCAACTGCAGTGTTCTTGCCTGGAGAATTCCATGGACAGAGGAGCCTGGTGGGCTACAGTCTACGGGGTTGCAAAGAGTCAGACATAACTGAGTAACTAGCAACAGTTGTATAGACTAATAGCACAAAATTATATAAGCTGTTTGTCAAGACTTAGGATTTGAGCTGGCAAGAAGTGAGGGTACTTGTTAAGTAAGGGTTGATTGGGGTCCAAAATGGTTGCATTTTGCGTACATTTACAGTGGCATCTACCAGCTGATACTGTTTTGAAAATGGCTGGTAGTGACTTTGAGTTCGATATGGTTCAGAAAATTCAAGTTCCCGGTGATGAAGGAATGAGTCTGAAACTGTATCCACAAAGGCCACTCAGCTCCATCTCGGATGCCGGAAACATCTGTCAGAACAAAGAACGAACGTCAAACTCCTCCAAGGTTTCCAAAGAGGCAGAGAGCATGTACACAGCGCGTCAGCAGGACCCTGGTGGCCGAGAAGGAAGCCTTGTCTTTGAAGGAGTGACAGCCCTGGTGCCCTGGGGCGTTTATCACTGTCTTCAAAGTGGGCATTCTATACTGCCTGGTAAATGCATTCTTTTTAATGATTAAAGCAGATGTACAATGTACGTCAGACAAGCCGTGAGATAGGCTGTTCCAGTTAGCACTATGTTCAAGCCAGATCATATATAAGCCAGAATGACATCTCCATACCTCAGTATGCAAAAATTTCTTCTATCACAAGATAGTTACACGTAATTTAGATCAGAAGTCTAAGCATTTTACTATCTGGCTAATTATCTATGTTTTTCTTTAAAATGAAAACATTTAGCTCACTTTTCATTGAATAAAAACTTGCCCCTTGTCTCTCCTTCACACCTAAGATTATGTGTCTATCCCTACCCTCTCTCTGTATCATTTCTGGAAGCTGTAAGTAGGATTTAATGAACTTATGATAATTTCTGTGAAAAATACATTGTGTGGAAATATTGATGTAGGAGTATATGTTCACAACACATATATTTGATAAACAAATGTATAGTCTAGATGTGATTGGTTTTCAGAGGCATCACTTTTCTCTGAAAACTATGTAGGCTAGTGACAGAATCTAACCTTTTTTGGAATGGCAACCTATTTCATCCACTTTTAAAAGTTGGGTAATAGAATGGAAAAAAATCCTGAAATGTTGTGACTGAAATTCTTTAGACATAAATACATTTAAGTGATTTTGTAAATTTCATGTGTGTACTAAGCAATGCTTTTAGGAGATGGAGGAATTTGTGCTGTTTTACTCCTGGTTTTTCTTCAGAGTGTCATTGGGGTTTCACGCGTGGAGCACCCAATTTGTCACGTGTGCAGGGGAGCTCGTTAGTGACCGCCCTCTCCTCCCTTCCCTTCCTCCCCCCGCAGCCCCTTCTCTGCTCTCTGAGAGCTCTGGAGGGTGAACCTGACCTCAGAGCGAGGGTGAGCCCAGTGCCTGCTGCGGCCTTTCGCCACTGCTGTTCTCTACAGTCGATGAGGATGTCCTCCGAGAGCAGATTCTCAAAAATTATTGCTGATTAACTGAACAATATCACATCATATGAAGTAATGACCCTGCCCTCCACAACCTTATCTTGAGACTGAAGGGGTCTTTCGAACATTAGGCCATTGTGCTACCAATTATGTCACTGAACTATTGCTATAATTTAGTTGTTGGAGTCACAGAAGTCCCTGGACTTGACTGACCATGTGCAGGCAGGAGACCTGGAGGAGTGGTTCAGGTGCCTGGGAGGAGAAGGGAAGAGGAGGGAATGGCAGCGGAGGGAGAGGGCGAATGAGGAGAGGAGGAGGAGGCCAGGGCAGGCACGCCCTTCAAGACCTCATTCGTGGGGCCGAGTTCCCCATTCCCAGCTGTGCCTACACACATACACACACACACACACACACGAACGCATACACAGACATGAATACACATACAGACGTGAACGCACACACACAGGAAAACACACAGACACAAACACACAGACGTGAACACACAGACAGACATGAACACACACACACACACACACACACACACACTGCTCATTGACCCTTGCCAGCATCACTGCTGGTATGTCCTTGCTATGTCATGATCAGGTCCAGAGGACTACTGAGTTTGGAAATTTCCATCTTAAAGATTTTAAGGAAGGAACTTCTTTCAGGCAAGAGGCTGACTGGTGTCTCTCCCATATCTCATAACCCAGTTCTCTGAGGAGTTGTCTTACTAGAATCTATGTAGGTTTTTTCAGCTCTCCTGCCAGCTGGCTGTGTGCTCTGGGGAAGTCGCTTGACTTTTCTGGACCCTGGTTTCCTCACTAGTGAGAAGAGCTTGCCCTTTGATCTTGAAGGAACTTCTGGCCCCAACACTCCATGCTTCTTTGAGGTCCCATTTCAAGCATGAAGTAAGAATGTCAGGCAGGATCAAAATGTCCCAACTTGCCCCCTTTCCTTCAATTTACCTGTCTTGAGCAGGTTAATTAATGAAATGAATGGATTTTTCTCAAGAACATTACGTGTGTGTATGCATATGTACATGTAAACATGTACATACATACACATATACATGTGACAATAAAGAGAAAAAAATCTGATTCTTGACTTCTAAATTTTTTGGACTGTCAGTGGTGGTTGTCACTCAGTTGTGTCTGATTCTTTTCGATCCTCTGGACTGTAGCCCGCCAGGCTCCTCTGTCCATGAAATTCTCCAAGCAAGAAAACTGGAGTGGGTTGTCATTTCTTTCTCTAAATTTTCTGGACTGTCAGTTACATTCTTAATATTGAGATGGGTCTAGTTTACATAAAAATGTGTGTTTGTTTTTAGCTTCAGACTGTTAGGAAAGCTGGAGGAAAATGGTACTCATTACTCACTAGGAAACATCTGTCTATTTCTGTAGAACAGTATCTATATTTTAGTGGCAATATTTTATATTATTAATACACTTAGACTTCACCATGAGTCCCCCAAACACTGGGAGATGGAGTCTCTGATGCCTTGTATGAAATGGGCCTGGTGGCTGGCTGGCAAAGGAAAATACCAATTTGGTACATAGCAGGATTTGCATTATCTTATTAAAATGTATTTGCTAAGAATGTCGATTGGAAGGGAAGTTCTTAGAATTGTTACTTTTCTTTTCTAACCCTTGGGAGGAATGAATGAATATGTGGTGTTAATACGGCGTGAGCGTCCTTCTCGCTCATAGCCGGGCCACCATCAGGAGGGGACAAAATGAATGAGAAAAGTGGGACATGCCAGCTGATAGCAGAAGGGACATCCTTACTGGGGGCAGAGCCATTCGGTTCCCTCTGGGCCTCCTCCTGCCCACGAGCAGCTGGAGAGGGGAGGACACAGGTGGCAACTCTGGGCCTGATGGCCCTCTGACTATCTTTATTTCTCAGCTGAGGGCCGAATGTTCTCATTTTATGGTCACTTGTGGAAATCAGTCCTGAGTGCTCACTGGAAGGACTGATGCTGAAGCTGAAACTCCAGTACTTTGGCCACCTGATGCCAAGAATCAACTCATTGGAAAAGACCCTGAAGCTGGGAAAGGCAGGAGGAGAAGGGGACGACAGGATGAGATGGTTGGATGGCATCACTGACTCGATGGACATGAGTTTGAGTAAACTCTGGGAGTTGGTGATGGACAGGGAGGCCTGGCGTGCTGCAGCCCATGGGGTCTCAAAGAGTCGGACATGACCGAGCAACTGCACTGAACTGAACTGTCCTTTTGTTCATCTATTTACTTGTGGCTGTGTTAGGTCTTTGTTGTGGGGCAGGCACTTCTCACTGCAGGGACTTCTTTTGTTGTGAAGCACCGTCTCTAGGGCATGCGGGCTCCGGTAGGTGTGGCTCACGGGCTCAGCTGCTCCATGGTGCATGGAATCTTCCTGGACCAGGGATCGAACCCATGGCCCCTGCACTGGCAGGCAGATTCCTATCCAGGTACTGCTAGGGAAGTCCCCACTTGTTCTTTTCAACTCTGAGAAGAGATGGTTTCTCCCTCCCCCAATTCTATCGTCTGCATTTCCTGTTTTCTGTTCCAGAAAGAAAAGACGACACAAATCACTAAGATTATTTCTTGAAGCGGTTTCTTACATTTAGTAAACCGTGCATGGATGGAGTTGAGTGCAGACCACCCCAGTCCTGCCCAGAGTTCGGAGAGGCTGCCAAGGATGCTTGCAACCTGGGTGCCAGGGAGGTATGGCGACGGCTCAGGGAGGCACAGAAAGATGAGTGTGATGTGCCCAAGGAACAAGGAGCTAAGCCTGAAACCCTCAGACGTCGCCCTGGATTTCTGTTGCAATCTGTGAAAGAGCGGCCGGTGCTCCCATTCCCCCAGCCACTCACTCCTCTGTCCAGGGCTCCACTGGAGCGGCAGGCACCGATGAGTCCTGTGTCAGGCACAGACGCCCTGCAGGTGAAGCGGAGTAAGTCCACAAGGGGAGGCGCAACAACACCGGCTCTGATTCTGAGGTTTATAATTTGCCAAACATCGTGCAAAGTACTTTCTAGGCATCATTGTTGTTTTAAAAAATTAATTAATTTATTTTAATTGGAGGCTAATTACTTTACAATATTGTGGTGGTTATTACCATACATTGACATGAATCCGCTATGGGTGTACATGTGTTCCCCATCCTGAAACCCCTCCCACCTCCCTCCCCATCCCATCCCTCAGGGTCATCCCAGTGCACCGGCTTTGAGTGCTCTGTTTCATGCATTGAACTTGGACTGGTGATCTATTTCACATATGGTAATATAAATGTTTCAATGCTAGTGTCTCAAATCATCCCACCCTTGCCTTCTCCCACAGAGTCCAAAAGTCTGTTCTTTACATCTGTGTCTCTTTTGCTGTCTCGCATATAGGGTCATCGTTACCATCTTTCTAAATTCCATATATATGTGTTAATATACTGTATTGGTGTTTTTCTTTCTGACTTACTTTACTCTGTATAATAGGCTCCAGTTTTATCCACCTCATTAGAACTGATTCAAATGCATTCTTTTTAATAGCTGAGCATTTCCTCTTCTTTATGACCCACTTTTCAGATTAGAAAACTAAGACTCTAAGGACCTTGCTCAAAATCACAAGCTTGTAAGTGACAGCACTAGTCAGTAACAGAGACAGATTTGAATTTGGGATTGTCTTATTCTCAATCTTCCCATGAAGAAGTTGCTGCAGCTGAAAATGATAAATGCAATGATGAGGCGTGCCTGGGGACTGAGGGAGTCAGGCAACAGGGATTTGATCCAGCTTTGGGGGTCAAGAAAGGCATTTTGGACATGGTTCTAGAGTGTCACATTAAACCGTGGATGTGAAAAAGCAGATTGAGAGACTGTTGGAGATTCTAGACAGAAGGAATAACCTGTGAAAACGTGTGTGTGAGGAATTACAAGTGCTTTGGTGTTTCTGAAACATGAAGGCAAGGAGCTGTGGGAGATGAGCCTGGAGAAGTGGGGTAGGGCCAGACCACGGCAGATCTTTCAGTGACTACAGTGTAGACAATACCACCTGATGAGCTTGGCTCTTTGCAGGAATCCAGGAGAACGGCCATGACAGGTTCAGTAGGATGGGAAGGAGGGAAGAGAGGGGACACCTGGTGGCTAATTGGGTGGACAGAGTGGATGAGAAAGATGGAGAACATATAGGATGCTTCTCAGACTTCTAGCTTGGTGGTTGGGTGGATGGGAATGCCAACGGTTGATACAGAGGATTTAGGAGAACAAGGTTCAGAAGAAGGATGCTGAGCAGTTTTATTTTTCACCACTCTAGAGCTATAACAACATTTTATTTTGAAGTTTTTATAGCAGGTTAAAATGGTAATGCATAGATTTCATACTTAACTGTGACTTAGAGCTAATCATTAACTGTTATAATTTCATAAATAAGAAACATCTTTCTTACCTGAATAAAATTAAATAATTTTCTATAATAT
This sequence comes from Bos indicus, assembly GCF_029378745.1. Taxonomy (NCBI): domain Eukaryota; kingdom Metazoa; phylum Chordata; class Mammalia; order Artiodactyla; family Bovidae; genus Bos; species Bos indicus. Next base: position 71,036,899 of record NC_091773.1, read on the forward strand.
CAAGAAATAAAACACGGCTAAGTCAGCCATGACTTTGTGGATACTAATCATAATAACAATCACCACACATAGTCCAGGTATTTTTCTGTGGACTTTACTTAAGTTAATATCATTCATCTTGCCTCCAGGAATTTCAGTTTTAAACCCAATGGCACTACCCTGGAGTTCATTCATGTCCTGTTGTGGATGGAAGCCTAGTGGTGTGGGTCTGCCAGGGGTGAGTTTGAGCATGGCACAATCCCCATGGCTGGAGACTGAAACACAGGAGGATAGCTTTGTGAAAATAAGCCAGAGAAAGCTGTTTCACTCCAAGCAGCATACAGATGAACTGTGAACTTTCTTCCCACTGTCGAGGTTTGTATTCCAATAATGCACCTAGCATTATTCATCATAGCCCAAACTGGGAACAGCCTAAATGTCTATTGACTGATGAAGGGAGAGACAAAATTGGTAGATGTTCCACGGAATACAATAAAATGGAAAAAAACTACTGACACATGCTCGCTACTTCAACAGCAAACACATCGTATTAAGTGAAGGAAGCCAAACACAGCCACATATTGCATCATTCCATTTATACGGATACCCAGAAGATGCAAGTTTTTGTAGAAAGAAAGTAGGTTAGTGGTTGCTTGAGGTTAGGGATGGGATGGATTAACTGTAAATGAGCAAGAGGGATCTAACTGAGATAAACACGTTCTTAAACTAATTTATGGTAATGGTTGCAACCATTCAGTAAACTTACCAAAAATCATTTAATGGTACACAAGAAATAATGAATTTTATAAAATGTCAAATGTTTTTCAATAAAGCTGTGTGAACTTTGGTCAAGTCATTGAATCCCTTTTTGTTTCATTTCCCTTACCTGTAAAACGGGGTGGTGATTGTTCAGTTGCTCAGTCGGATCCGACTCTTTGCGACCCGATGAACTGCAGCACGCCGGACCTTCCTCCACTGTCTCCCTGAGTTTGCCCGAACTCATGTCCATTCCTATTTAATCTCCAGCAGCATTTAACTCAGTTTATTGTTGACTCATTGCCCCTGCCTCCCGGCCCACATTCCTTTTTGGAGCTACCTTCTGCACTTGGTTGTCCTGGGTTCTCAGGGAGTGTGGGGCTGGCTCATTCGTCTCACTCTGCAGTCAGGCATGCCTGTGGCACGCTTCCTCACACGGCCTCATTTCTGGTTTGGGATTATTTGGCATTCTGCCTGAGATTTGGCAGTCTGTCTTTGTATCTACCGACTCTTGAGAGTCCCTTGGACTGCAAGGAGAGCCAACCAGTCCATCCTAAAGGAAATCAGTCCTGAATATTCATTGGAAGGACTGATGCTGAAGCTGAAGCTCCAATACTTTGGCCACCTGATGCGAAGAGCTGACTCATTGGAAAAACCCTGATGCTGGGAAAGACTGAAGGCAGGAGGAGAAGGGGACAACAGAGGATGAGATGGCTGGATGGCATCACCGACTCGATGGACAGGAGTTTGAGTAAACTCTGGGAGTTGGTGATGGACAGGGAGGCTTGGCGTGCTGCAGTCCATGGGGTCACAAAGAGTTGGACACAACTGAGTGACTGAACTGGACTGAGCTGCCTGAGATATTTTGGGACTTGTTTGGGATATTTCTCTGAAGCTTGAATATCACTTCAGTTCCTTTGTTCTCTTGGGTAATTCTATCGATCCTTTTCCACCAACTTTTTCCAGAAAGTCTTCCTTATTCAGTTTTGCTAGAGACACCTCTCCTGATATTCCAGATTCATTGATTCATTACAAATCCATTTACATTTTTCTATTTTTCCCGTTATTTCAATAGTATTTTGTGAGGAAAGATGTAGAGGATGCTGGGTACGCTGTTAAGATCCTATTTGAGACTGAAGGGCTTATTCCTCCAGCTGCCCAAGGCTGGCCCCCTTCCTGGGAGAGCCTTCAAACAGTGACTCATCAGCTGGAGGCTCAACCTTTTCACCCAGCTTGCTACAATTCAGAAGACCACCTGGCCTCAGAGCTTCCTGTAGGGTCAGCAGAGGCCTACATGGTGAGTCCATCCAGCCCAGTTTCTCCTTCTATTTTTTTTTCCTTCCCTTCCTTTCCACAGATGTTGACCCAAAGAGTATTCCCTAATAGACCTTGTTCACGCTAACCTCCAAATCCGAGTTGGCTTCCCAGAGAACCCAAATGGTGACAGAGGAGATGTGAATGCATGTATTTAGCCAGTCAACTGGAAGGCCTTTTACAGTGCTTATTTTGAGATCATGGGCCTTTTAAAATAAGCAGATTAAGTATATGAATTCTTTCTATCCAGAAGGTGAGGTTCATGTCCCTCTCCAACATGAGCTCTCTCCTCTTGGCCTTTGATCAGACGTCAAGCTCCTCTGGGCTCCCAGCATCTCCTTCTCCCCACAGCTGGTGCTACGAGACCCTTACTTGTGGGCCCAGCCTGCTCCTTCTCAGGGCCGAAATGGGTCTACAGGGAAAACTCTTAACAGCTTGTCTTAAGTCGGATTTTCTTGAAGCAGACTGTAAGATGCAGATCTGTGAGTGAGGGCTTCATTAAAGAGGTGTCTCTGGAAGAAGGGAAAAGGAGGGGCAGGGCAGGGCAGAGGGGGAAGCCAGGGGAGGCTGCAATCTCAGTTAGAGTCCTTTGGAGGTCGTGTGATGGTTAATTTTAGGTGGCGACTTGATTGGCCACAGTGGGCCTGGATTAAGCCTCATTTCTGATTGTATTCATACTTGTGGGTTGTTTGTGGATGAGGTTAGCACCTGGACTCAGTTAAGGACTTGCCCTCCCCAAGATCATGTGGCTTGGGTATTGGCCAGTCCCCTGAGGGCCTGAATGGAGCCAAAGGCAGCAGGAGAAGGAATCCGTTCCTTTCTCCCTGCGTCCCTGCCTGATCCGGGGCATCTCATCTCGTCTGCTCTGCCCTCACGTGGCATTTGCATCACGATTCCCCCTGGTTCTCAGGTCTTCAGCAGCAGATTGGATTATCCCACTGGATTTCCTAGGTCTCCTAGGGCAGAGGGTAGATTGGGGCACTTCTCAGCCGTCATAATCAAATGATCCAAGTTCTCATTATCTGGCTAAGCTATCATCTCTCATCTATGTAACCTAGTTCTGTTTCTCTGGAGAATTCTGACTAACATGGGTAGCATCACCTGAGCCACAGAAGAACTCTGGGCTGTAATTTATACACCAGAATTTTCCTACCCGAGGCAGAAGAGTTGGGCTTTTGTATCCTGCACCCATTATTCAGATTGATTGTCAGTGATTCCCTGCGGTGGGGCTGTGAGATGTGATGTAAACATCCAGACCCTTACAGCTCTCTGCCCATGCAGGGCAAAGCTGCTCTAGTACCATGAGGGTTTTCCTCCAAAGAATACACATGAGTGCTGGTCGTTGGTAGCCAAAGCACATAGAACCTAGTACAGGGACATTCAGGGATGGTAGGAGCGGTCTGATGTGGTCTAGGTGGATCAATGACCTCACCTTTGGCATAGTTCTATCACCAGCATCCTCCTTAGCCTGGCCGTGGAGCCAAACTCCAGTTTTGATGATATTCGTTTCTGGCATAGTATAACTTATAGAATATTTGGTTTTGTGTAGGGCTGTATTCCAATGACTCTGTTTGGATGAGTTAATTGCAAAATTCTCTGTTAAATAATGAAATGAGTTAATCTTTTCATAGAGTTGCTCTGTATCTAGAAGCAAAATGCTGAAGCGTGTTTATGAAAAGCAGCAGTCCTAGAGTTGGTCTAATTGATATTGATCTGTTCCTCATGGTAGTAATTGCCCCCAAAGCTTAGTGGCTCTTTGAGACCATTCTCAGAATGATAACAGGACTATGTCATCACATAACAGAAGAGGCTATGAGAGGAGATCATGTATTTGGGTTATCAAAAAAAATCTATCAAATGGTCTGGGTGAAAATTAAAGAGTGGGCAGGTTAGGACATTTGTGCCATTTGGGGCTGAGTCTGTTCTGTCAAGAGCCCATTTCCCATCAATTTTTGATCCATCCTTTTTGATATTACAGTAAAGGCTTTAAAGGACCATTAAAAACCAGGGATCAATATCAAGATCATGTAACCTGATCCCAAAATAGTTTCTGTCTATAAAATCTAAGGCTGACAATAGAGAAATAAGTGCCACATGTCTCAAATTATTTTTAACCATTTTGTCTAACAGAAGAATTAGAGTGTAGTAAGAGTGAGTGATAGAAAAACTCTCTCTAAGCATTTGTGCCACTTTCTATAGGGTATTATATTGAGACATCCAGACATGCAGTGTGGAAGAGCATGATGTGCTGGGTTTTTTTGAAAGGATATTCCAAAAATTGATTGGTGGTAAGAAAAGATAGAAGGCTGTCTTTTTTCTCTTTCATAGAAGACTGTACTTTTAGTCTGTTTTATCTAAATTTTACTTAAGGGATTAAGTCAATAGTTTTCCATGGATTGGTACCTACCACGTAGAATAGAATTTGTAGTAGGAAAATTTTCTGCTGCATAGTTTGGCATGAAGGCATTGTTTGAATAAATGAGTAGGGACATGGGATTTGAGATATAGTTCTAGAGCTCTTAAATCATGGGGTAACTGTAAGGGCTTTTAAAAATAAAAACAGACCATCAATTACTGAATTCCTTTAATGACAGGAGTATGGCCAAGCAGGTAGCTGTATGCTGTGGGCTACAGAAGAGTAACTTGACCAGAGAAAGGACCAGAGAGACAGAAGATTCTTAGAGAATGCTCAGGGTAAAAGGATAAAATCAGGGAAACTAAAAGGCAAGAACCAAGAACCACATAGCTAAGGAATTAGTATTATTATATCAACAGCTTGAAAAGAGACAATCTTAGCAGATGCCAAGCATATATTTGCACTCCGTCCTAATAACCCTCCCTAATTATGCTATAGAGGACACTTCCTTAACAGGATAAAGAATCTGTAAAACCAATAGCCAAGATTATGTCTGTAGAGGAGACACTTGAGGTTTTCCCATCAAATTAGAAAAGAGAAAGGCATTTGCCACTTCCAGTCGTCTGGAAGTTGTAGTCAACAATGTCAAGAAAAAGAAAGGAAACATAAATGTTGGGACTTGGATGATGTGGGAGCACGGAGATCATGGAGATCTGCTTGGGTCACCTCCCAGAGAGAATTTGCTATGCAGCTGCAAGGGGGGCAGTTTACTGACAGTCCTCCAGCTCTTAGCAACTTCAGAGTCACCTCAGCTTCACAGAGCGCTCTCAGCCAGTGACCGACCATATCTTGCTCCGTGAGGGATGTTCCTTGCCCCAGGAGCTCCTCACTGGGTTGGCTGAGTCTTTGTTAGGTCTGCATCGTAGTCAGCCCTTCTTGCCCCCTTTTTCTTCCTCCCCTGTTTATCTCACATGCTTCTTTCCTCCTTACAGCCATCTGAGCATCTGCTTCAAGACCCACCTGACCCTGTTGCTGGCATACATAAATGTTGGGACTTGGATGATGTGGGAGCACGGAGATCATGGAGATCTGCTCCATGGTACAGGAAAACAGGAGGTGAGATGTATTTTGGGGACTGGATCCACTGAGACTTGGGACACAGACACTCTGGTGCAAAATGGCAGTCCAATTGCTAAAACTAGTGGAATTACCTGCTTGTTACTAAGTTGCACTGATGACCTATGGAGGCATAATGACAAGTTGAAGGCAGTTAAGAAACAAAAGAATATTGCCAGAAAGGCTGCGGTTTGCAGAGTCCCTTATTTCCTACAGTGTGGGAGCAGATCAAGCTGAAGACTAAACTCAGGGTTTAATGGAGTTGCCAAGCTACTAAGATGATTGAATATAAACAAAAGATCTGTTATGCCAAAACCAAGGTTCCAGGTGGGCAAACTTGGAACCCTAACACATCAAACGAAGACATCAGGATTGAAGCTGCCAAAGATTTTGGCTCTCCATATTCCATTGAGCCCTCAGAATCGCAGAGGTGGCCCACTCCTTCCATTAAGAGACGGCATTGTCCCCTGGTGGGAAGACTCTGTGATGTCTTTTTTTTTTCCAAGGCAATACACCTCCCCCTCAGGATCTGCCCTTACCTCTTTTCCTGACCACTGGGTTGATAACTTGGGTTAAGTTGCAGCAAAACCCAATTAGGGACATGCTGATAAGAGAGGAAATGGAGCTGTAAGAATTAGCCAGCATTGACTGAGAGTTAAGCATTAAGCTTGGGAGTTCCCAGTGGGCTGGATTTGAGGTTGCTTAATCAAAAGGTTTGGAACATAAGACTGGATAAGAGTGAGTTTGCGAACTTGGGGACAATTTTTTCAAAATGCAGGATTTAATACCCTGGCAAAGACCCCAAAACACACTGAGAACAATGGCCCTTGGTTGAAAAGCTTGAATTACTGTGGCAGACAATGGAAGAAAGGAGGTGGGTATTCTAGACTAGACAAATTATGCAAGGCCAGAAAGCACATCTTCAGAAACTTCTCAAAATATGTTTCACAGAAAAGGCCAGGAGCTACACCAAGCCCAGGACAGAGAGACACCAATGTTGCCAGGAAATTCAGTGGTGGCAGAGGGACCGAATATACAAATAGTCAGACCCACAACCTCTCCTGCAATTGGCCCAGAGTCAGCACTCAGCTAATAATGGGCAGTTTCATTATTTTTTCTTGTTTCCAGCTCAGGACCAACCACCAAAAGCCAAATATGCTCCTTATACCAATTTCAGAAGATGCCCTCCTGGCTAGCCTGCTCCAGCTTCCTTGTGCAAACCACTTTCAGTCAGAACATACCTAAAGTCTGCCTTTATTTTTCACTATAAAGCTTTTCTACTCCCCTGCCTGCCTTTGAGTCTCTGCCAAACATGAGTGGTGGTGGCTGACTTCCTTGCTGTAGCGAGCTCTGAATAAACCGTCTCTGTTTCTTATCATTCAGGTGGTCTTCATCTGTTTCCACCTGGCTTACTTCTGTAGGTAAGAGCTGATAGTAGGAGAGGCTGTCACCAAGCTTGGCTCATTGATTCTAATGAGGATCGTGGAGCTTCAATGTTGTAGAGGCCAGGTGGCTACGCTTAACTGCCAGAAGCCAGCGGGGTTGTGATTTTTGGGACAACTGCCAGAACAGAGTGGCAGCCAAGGAGGCTTAACCTACAGAGAATTGCAGAGAGATAGTTAACATAAGATAAATAACATTGCTAGGGGTAAAATAGAAGAGTCAATGATGATATTCTCAATACACATGTTTAATCAAAGAAAACAATCATGAAAGAGCAGGAAATTGAGAATGGTCACCCTAATGGAAAGTCACAATTCCTTTCTCAGTGTTCAGACCCAAGTCAGTTTTCAGACCCAGAATCCAAGGCCTGGAGAGGTAGTTGGGTTCCAGTGGAAAGGATTCTGTATCACCGTGGCAAGTATATGTGGTAATGGTTCTTCCAGCCCCTCTGCAATGGGACCTATGGGTATTTACTTGAGTGATTGCACAATAGGGAAAGGGAAATATTAGGACATTTCAGGGATTGTTAGACATAGGATCTGACATCGATACCTGGGGATCACCATTGCAGCACCATTATGGTCCCACTGCTAGATCTGGGATATAGGGAGAGCACAAAATAAACAGAATCTTGGCTAAAGTCCAGCTTGCCGTGGATCCACTGGGTCTGTGGACTCGCCAGGTGGTCTTTCTCTTAGTTCCTGAATATATAACTGGAGCTGAAGAATTTGGAAGCTTATTCTTAGCCTGCAGAGTAAGAGCTCTGATAGTGTAGGGGGCCAAGAGGAAATCTTTGAAACTGCCTACCCACAGAGAGTGAAGATTAGTGCTATTCCTGATGTTCATAAGGATATAGTGGTGGAGATCCTTATCATATCACCATTTAAATTAGCAATCTGGCTCCTGCCGAAACTGGATGGATCTTGGAGAATGACCGGGGACCACTGAGACTCAATCAAGTAGTAGCCTCCATGGCAGAGACTGGTAGAGTGCATTTAGTTTGCTAGAGCAGATTAACATGGCCTTATTATACAATCTGCAGTTGTTGATTTGGTAATAGGGCTCTTTTCTTTCCCTATCAGGGAAGAGGTTAGAAAAGGTTTGCATTTACAAGGAGGGGAAAAAATATACATTTATAGTTTTGTCCCAAGACTATATTAAGTCTTAGATCTCTTTTGTAATGTATTCTGAAAATATCTAGACTGTTGGGACATCCTGTAGAATATCCAGTGATTTATCAGATTGTTGATATCATGCTGATCAGACAGGATTTGCAAGAGGAGTTAGCATGCTGAAGATTTTGGTCCTTGGTCTACAGGGTGGAAGATAAATTCTACAAAGACTTTGGGACCTTCCACTCAGGCAAAGTTTTCAGGGGTCCAGTAGTCCTGGGAGTGTGTTGAGACATCTCCAAAACACAAGGCAACTTGCCTCAACCTTTATCCCTTCCGCAAAGAGGTCAGCACAGTGTCCACCAGGCCTATTCAGGTACTAGAGGAACACATTCTACACGTGGGAATACTGCCAGCTCACATATCATGTGACCCCAAAGGCTGTCAGTTTTGAGAGGAGCCTGGAACAGTAAAAGGCTCTGCAGCAGGTTCAGACTGTGGTGGAACATGATGAATCCAAGCTCTGTCACTTGGGTCATATGCTCCAAGAGACCTAAGTGACCATACATCAAGCACTGCTTCTGGTGAGTTGGGTTCTGCTGGACTCATCAAGTCATAAAGTTGAGTGGACCCAGCAGCAATCCATCATAGACAGAAATTTCCAAGATAGAAATGGCATACCCAAGACTGAGCACCATGCCTATGAATACATCCCCCCTCACATCACCCACAATGGTTGTACCAGCACGTCTACTTCAGCCAAAACCTATCAGGAGGTTGAGCTGGGAAGGGAGGTGCATACATCTAGTTGAAAGGAGAGGATAACCCTGAGGTTGATTTATGGACGGGTTGAAAGTGAAGAGGAACTAAAAAGCCTCTTGATGAAGGTGAAAGAGGAGAGTGAAAAAGTTGGCTTAAAACTCAACATTCAGAAAATGAAGATCATGGCATCTGGTCCCATCACTTCATGGGAAATAGATGGGGAAACAGTGGAAACAGTGTCAGACTTTATTTTTGGGGGCTCCAAAATCACTGCAGATGGTGACTGCAGCCATGAAATTAAAAGACGCTTACTCCTTGGAAGGAAAGTTATGACCAACCTAGATAGCATATTGAAAAGCAGAGACATTACTTTGCCAACAAAGGTCCGTCTAGTCAAGGCTATGGTTTTTGCAGTGGTCATGTATGGACGTGAGAGTTGGACTGTGAAGAAAGCTGAGTGCCGAAGAATTGATGCTTTTGAACTGTGGTGTTGGAGAAGACTCTTGAGAGTCCCTTGGACTGCAAGGAGATCCAACCAGTCCATTCTGAAGGAGATCAGCCCTGGGATTTCTTTGGAAGGAATGATGCTAAAGCTGAAACTCCAGTACTTTGGCCACCTCATGCGAAGAGTTGACTCATTGGAAAAGACTCTGATGCTGGGAGGGATTGGGGGCAGGAGGAGAAGGGGACGACAGAGGATGAGATGGCTGAATGGCACCACTGACTCGATGGACGTGAGTCTGAGTGAACTCTGGGAGTTGGTGATGGACAGGGAGGCCTGTAGTGCTGTGATTCATGGGCTCGCAAAGAGTCAGAGACGACTGAGCGACTGAACTGACTTAGTATATACGGGTGCAAGCTAAAAATGGATGGTGGGTGCAATATAGCTACATGCAGGGTGACCTTGAAAGATAACACTGAGGGAAAAACAATCTTCCCGTAGTAGAGCTTTGAGCAGTGTACCTGATCATCCACTTTACCAGCAAGAAGAAATGGTCCATTTATCTGGGTCATGACGAATGACTGGCCAGTGTGGTCAAGGTCAGAGACTGGAAGATCAGAGATAGAGTCTAGGGTAGAGGTGTATGGACATATGGAAGTTGGCATATGGAAGTGTGACTTTTGTATCACTTATCAATTTGTGCTTACTAGAAAGTCTTTACCATTCTATGCACTAAAATGATCTAGGAGACAATTTAAGTCAGACAGTTGATGTTAGCCAGCCTTTTTGTCTTTCCCACTGCAGAACTACACACTAAGCATATGAATGAAGGGGACACAGAGGCAGAGGTTAAAGCTACTCAAGGGTTTAACAGCATAGATTCCTACTTTCAAAGGAAAATAATTGCTGTTGCCAACTCTGAGTGTCTAACCTACCAGCAACGAATCTCAAGGCTGAGCCCTTGACAGAACGTTATTTCTACAAGTAGCTGAGATCAACCAGCTAATTGGTGACAAGCTGATTACATTGGGCTCTTTTTATTCTGGAAGTGCCAATGCTTTGCACTAATAAGAACTAATACGAATTTTAAATTTAGTTTACCTTTCCTTCCCACGGAAGTTCAGTCAGCACCACTATCTGGTCATGTCTGATCCACATCATTTGTACAGTGAAAGAAGTAGGGGAGTGGGCTTAGTAGCACGGAATTCACTGGCTGTATCTCATGCTGCACTTCCCAGAGGCTGTCAGTGAAACTGAGTGTTGAATTGATCTGTTGAAGGCGCAGAAAAAGTGCCTCCTTGGGGGAAAAACTGTGCAAGGATGGAGTCTCTTGATGAGAAATGTAAGGGAACATTCTCAGGTTGATATTTTGCAGTGGACTAGATTGTTGACATTCTCAAGGGTTATAACCTCATTATTACCCCTCTGGAAAGTTCCCTTGTGAAATGTAATCAAGTATAACTCAAGATTAAATGGTCTGTTCACATTCAGTGATAAGAACAACAAAGCCAAGCTCCCTGCCCTCATGTTCCATCATAGAGCTTCTCTCTGCCAAGTCCTCACACTCTTCTCTCCTGTTTCTGCTTTAGGAAGGACCGTCTTACAACACGTGTGGATCAAATTAACATATGAACATCATTACAAATGATGACATGTTTTGGAATTTTAGCATCCCTTTGAAGGGTTCACAACCATAAATGTTACATTTGCCAAAGTGAAGTTTCTACCGAAATTATTTGTAGTTGTAAATTATTTTGATTAAATGCTGGTCTTTTCAATTGCATAACTTTCCCTAGAATCACAGTGATCTTCTAGCCAGTGATCCAGGGAAGATCACAGTGGTCTTCCATACATCCCATGTGGGAGAATTATTTGCCATTCTTGTATCCAGGTCTCTGGTAATATTATGTCCTTTAAAGGGTAAAGTAAATATGCTCAATGCAAATAATATCAAGTGGGACAATATATTTCATACATATAAATGAATTTATGATATAATATATTTATGTATCTAAGGCAAGCTTGGTCTGTCTTATTGGGAAGCAGAACCACTTACTGTGTGATAAGAAGTCCCATCTCAAGTATTCATCTGGATGCTAAAATCCTTAGAAATATATTCTTACTTCCAAAATGATTGCCTTATTTTGGACCCAGCTGCATGTGAGTTATTGTTAATCCTATATCCAAAGGAAACACTTCTCTTTAAATATGAGGTTATTTGATTTGAAATGGATAGAATCAGTATCAGATGGTTTTTAAAGAGAATGATTATATTCTTAAAGGCATCTGAAACAGTGTAATATTGCAAAGAGATATAAAGACCCGTGTAAGGAAAATGATATATTAACTAGTTCAGTTCAGTCACTCAGTCGTGTCTGACTCTTTGAGACCCCATGAATCGCAGCACGCCAGGCCTCCCTGTCCATCATCAACTCCCGGAGTTCACTCAGACTCACGTCCATCGAGTCAGGGATGCCATCCAGCCATCTCATCCTCTGTCGTCCCCTTCTCCTCTTGCCCCCAATCCCTCCCAGCATCAGAGTCTTTTCCAATGAGTCAACTCTTCACATGAGGTAGCCAAAGTACTGGAGTTTCAGCTTTAGCATCATTCCTTCCAAAGAAATCCCAGGGCTGATCTCCTTCAGAATGGACTGGTTGGATCTCCTTGCAGTCCAAGGGACTCTCAAGGGTCTTCTCCAACACCACAGTTCAAAAGCATCAATTCTTCAGTGCTCAGCCTTCTTCACAGTCCAACTCTCACATCCATACATGACCACTGCAAAAACCATAGCCTTGACTAGATGAACCTTTGTTGGCAAAGTAACATCTCTGCTTTTCAATATGCTATCTAGGTTGGTCATAACTTTCCTTCCAAGGAGTAAGCGTCTTTTAATTTCATGGCTGCAGTCACCATCTGCAGTGATTTTGGAGCCCCCAAAAATAAAGTCTGACACTGTTTCCACTGTTTCCCCATCTATTTCCCATGAAGTGATGGGACCAGATGCCATGATCTTCATTTTCTGAATGTTGAGTTTTAAGCCAACTTTTTCATTCTCCTCTTTCACCTTCATCAAGAGGCTTTTTAGTTCCTCTTCACTTTCTGCCATAAGGGTGGTGTCATCTGCATATCTGAGGTTATTAACTAGTTAAGTTAGTATTTTAAAAAGGTAAAGAGGTACTTGCTGGTAGCTGGTATTTTAAAAAGGTAAAAGGTACTTGCTGGTAGCAAGTCCATCAACTATTCTTATCAGCCCTTCGTCTGAAAGGTAGTCCTGTTTTCACATTCATCTCACACCTTAGATGTTTTTTTGTTTTATTGGGGGAAGGGGTTCTGTTATTGAAGAGATAATATTTTTCATCTTTGAATCCAATCTAGTGAGCACATATAAAAAACACCTACTGTGTGTCAATTCATTCTGTATCCTTGAGGCTATCTCAGCACTGGAGGTGCTAAAATGCAGGTGGAGATGTGTACCTGCGGACGCATCGACCATGTCGACTTTGATATTTCCGTGAGAGAGGAAGAGCAGTCATCCTTCCCAGAATTTATTATCTTGTCTTTTTACCCTGTTCCTACTATCAAACTAATTACTGCTAGAAATATTGAACTTATTTGCTTTATAATTAAAAATGGTGAAGTGATTTAAAAAAAAAAAGGTAAAGAGGCTAAACTTACCTCTTACCTTTAAAAAATATATTTATTTCTTTATAGGTTTTATTGAACAGTCAGAGAAAATTTTATTTGCTATTCAATGCTAAGTATTTCTCTTTCCCTCTGTTTTTGGCCACACCACACAGCGTGTAGAACTTCCTTTCTCAGGGATGGAACCTGTGCCCCCTGCAGCGGAAGCACAAAGTCTTAACCACAGGACTGCCAGGGAAGTCCCAATGTTTTATATTTTCATTTGAGTTCTTAAAGCAATTTAACCTTTCAAAATTGTGCTATTATCCTAAAAGAGAAGACAGTGAAACAAAACATTTCATAAATGTATTTTCACACACAGAAAGCATGCACAGAAGAGTGAGAACACAGTATTTGGTTCAACTTAGGGATATTCTAGAATATTTTCTTACATGTTAGTTTAGACTATTAGTAGTAATATGTAAGCTGCCTTGCAGTCTGAGACCAAGACTTACACCAGCAAAGCAGACTTTCCCTGCTCCACCAAATGCCTTCTTGCTCATTGGACACTGCTCTGTGAAGATCTAGGTTCCACTCTTTTGCTGAGGACTCATCACTGACAGGTTCACACTGATGGCAGTAAGAATGAAGGATGAAGAACATGCAAAATTAGAATTGTAGTTTGGTTTATGATGCTTTAAAACAGTGATTTTCAAATTTTTGTCTGAAATTTACAGTAAGAAATACAGTTTTCAATGGAAGTAGCGTTTGTGTGCACACACTCTAGTCAAAGGTTTTATGAAGCAGTATTTACCTTATGGGTGGTAAACTTTGATACTTTCTATTTCTTTTCTATTCTACCATTCCATGCTACTCCATCCTATTAAAATGCTGATCATAATCCACTAAATCAATTTAATAACCCACTAAATAGTCATGGCCCATATTTTGAAAGAAACGTTTCTTCAGGACATTTAAAATGCAGGGCACTATATCAGTTTTGACCTTCTACAGTGCCTAGAATAGTACCAAAATAAGGCTGGGTAATCTGGTGTGGTAGTTGCTGATTTGCTCCGATTCATTCCCCCCTGCACCCTCATAGCCACGTGCTTGCCGTGCAACTTTCTAGTGTATACCTATTTTGATACACATGGCCCAGGCCCATGTGACTTGTTTTAGATGATGGGAGTCGAGTAAACATGATACATTCAGAAGCTTGGAAAGTGCATGTACACTGGAGCTTGTCTGTTCTTGCCCCAATGTCTTGTTTATAACATGCCCAACTCTCTGCTGGAGACACAAGAACTGGATCAGAGATGTGATCAAAGCTGAATTGCTCCAGATGGGAGCTGAGGCTATCCTCTATGAGTTGTCAGCCAGCCCACACTGGCATATGAGTGAGCCCAGCCAAGACAAGCAAAGGCATCTAGCCATCTAGCTAACCATTCCAGACAAGTGAGCAATGAACATTTATTGTTAAATGCCACCGAGGTTTTTTGGTTTGTTACATATTATTACCGTGGCAATAGATAATCTGCACCTGGCTGGGCCCAATCACAGCCTGTTCATGCTTGAGTACATGAAGTATATCCATGTGACTTGAAGCCTAGCAGAGTCAAAACCTCTCCCATGCTGCCTCACTTCCATTACAGGTCAAAATACTACTCTCTCCCTTTAATGACCTCATCACAGGGATTGCCTGGTTTTCTTAGGAGGTTGTCCACAAACATTCACAATATGTTCACATTTTGGCTTTTGGATACAGGGCCACTGATACTGTTAACATTTAAGAAGATTATAGAGGCATGATAATCCCGAAGAAGGTAATAGCAAAGCATGTTCAAACTGCTATATAATTGTGTTCGCTTCACATGCTAGCAAGGTAATTCTTCAAACCCTTCAAGCTAGGCTTCAGCAGTACATGAACTGAGAATTTCCAGATGTAGAAGCTGGATTTAGAAAAGGCAGAGGAACCAGAGATCAAACTGCCAACATCCATTGGAATACAGAAAAAGCAAGAGAATTCCAGAAAAACATCTACTTCTGCTTCACTGACTACACTAAAGCCTTTGATTGTGTGGATGACAACAAACAGGAAAATTCTAAAGAGAGGGGAATATCAGACCACCTTACCTGCCTCTATGTGTAATGCCCAGCTGGATGAATCACAAGCTGGAATCAAAATTTTCCGGAGAAAAAGCAACAGCGTCAGATGTGCAGATTGTTGCTGTTCAGGCACTAAGTCATGTCAGACTCTTTGTGACACCAGAGACGGCAGCACACCAGTCCTCTGTCCTTCACTATCTCCCAGAGATCGCTCAGATTCATGTCCATTTAGTTGGTGATGCTATCTAATCATCTCATCCTCTGCTGCCCCTTTCTCCTTTTGCCTTCAACCCTTCCCAGCATGAGGGTCTTTCCCAATGATTCAGCTCTTCAGGTAGCCAAAGGATTGGAGCTTCAGCTTCAGCATCAATTCTTCCAATGACTATTCAGTTTTGTTTTCTTATAGGATTGACTAGTTTGATTTCCTTGCTGTCCAAGGGACTCTCAAGAGTCTTCTCCAGCCTCACAGTTTGAAAGCATCAATTCTTCAGTGATCAGCCTTCTTTATAGTCTAACTCTTATATCTGTATATGACCACTGGAAAAGCTAGTTTTGACTACATGAACCTTTGTTGGCAAAGCATTGTCTCTGCTTTTTAATACACTGTTTAGGTTTCTCACAGTTTTCCTTATATATATATATATATATATATATATATATATGCAGATGATATCACTCTAATGGCAGAAAGTGAAGAGGAACTAAAGAGCCTCTTGATGAGGATAAAAAAGGAAAATGAAAAAGCTGGCTTGAAACTCAACATTAAAAAGATTAAGGTCATGGCATCCAGTCCCATCAGTTCATGGCAAATAGATGGGGAAAAGAGGAAGCAGCGACAGATTTTATTTTCTTGGGCTCCCAAATCACTGTGGATGGTAACTGCAGCCATGAAATTAAAAGATGATTGCTCCTTGGAAGGAAAGCTATGATGAACCTTGCCAGCATATTAAAAAGTACATCACTTTGCTGACAAATGTCCAAGCTATGGTTTTTTCCAATAGTCAGGTATGGATGTGAGAGTTGGACCATAAAGAAGGCTGCTGCTGCTGCTGCTGCTGCTAAGTCGCTTCAGTCGTGTCCGACTCTGTGCGACCCCATAGATGGCAGCCCACCAGGCTTCCCTGTCCCTAGGATTCTCCAGGCAAGAACACTGGAGTGGGTTGCCATTTCCTTCTCCAATCCATGAAAGTAAAAAGTGAAAGTGAAGTCACTCAGTCATGTCCGACTCTTAGCAACCCCATGGACTGCAGCCTACCAGGCTCCTCCGTCCATGGGATTTTCCAGTCAAGAGTACTGGAGTGGGGTGCCATTGCTTTCTCCAAAAGAAGGCTGAGCAATGAAGAATTGATGCTTTTGAACCGTGGTGTTGGGGAAGACTCTTGAGAGTCCCTTGGACTGCAAGGAGATCCAGCTAGTCCATTCTAGAGGAAATCAGGCCTGAATATTCACTGGAAGGACTGATGCTGAAACTGAAGCGCCAATATTTTGGCCGGCTGATGCCAAGAACCAACTCATTGAAAAAGACCCTGATGCTGGGAAAGATTGAAGGCAAAAGGAGAAGAGGGTGGCAGAGAATGAGACAGTTAGATAACATCACTGATTCAGTGGACATGAATTTGAGCAATTTCTGCTAGATAGTGAAGGACAGAGGAGTTTGGTATGCTGCAGTCCATGGGGTCGCAAAGAGTTGGACATGACTTAGCGACAGAACAACAGCAACAGCAACAACAACAATGTTAATATGGAATGGCATACTTTATACAGAGCACAGAAGTACTTTGGCTTGCAAGTGTTAGGAATTTGACATTATTTTAAGGCAAAACAGTATGACAGTCTACCCTTTTTCTTGTTCTTTCTAATTTGCCAGCTCTTTGTTTTAGACTCTTGCCTGGAAAATTCCATGGACAGAGGAGCCTGGCAGGCTACATCTCATGGGGTCGCAAAGAGTTGGACATGACTGAATGACTTCCCTTCCCCTTGTTTTAGAACTTCCCTTCTAACTATTCTTGCTAGCTTATTTCATTTAGATTTTTATTATCCTCCCAGGACTAATGCTGAAGCTGAAGCTCCAATACTTTGGCCATCGATGCGAAGAACTGACTCACTGGAAAAGACCCTGATGCTGGGAAAGACTGAAGGTAGGAGGAGAAGGGGACGACAGAGGATGAGATGGTTGGATGGCATCACCAATGCGATGGACATGAGTTTGAGCAAACTTCGGGAGTTGGTGATGGACAGGGAGGCCTGGTGTGCTGCAGTCCATGGGGCTGCAGAGTCAGAAACGACTGAGTGACTGAACTGAGCTGAATTGATCCTCCCAGTAAGTACCCATTTTCCTTGTTTGTCACTCCATGTATGTATATGTGTGTGTGTGTGTGTGTGTGTGTGTGTGTGTACAGTAAAAATTACAGTATTTGGGATCTACAAAGGAGAGATAATATTGCACTAGAAAATCTGAAATAGGTGGAAAGAACTGGATGTGTTATTTGTCATGGATATCATCGAGAAAGTCTAACTGCTAAAGAAATGGTTATTAAAAAAGATCAACGACCACCTGTCACTCCAATATCAGAGCGATCTCTCTGGTCCACTCTCTGGACCAGAGTGCACTCCTTTAAAACAATCTGGAGATGTCTCACTGCCTTCCACCATAGAAGCCCTGACATGGTCGCTTTATTTATTACCAAGCAGCATAGGCTTCATCTTTCCTAAGTGAGCTGAGGATACAAAAGAGGCCAGGATTCCTAGAGAGTCCTCATCTCCAACAGAAATTCCTGGTCACACCATCTTTGCAAGACAGATCTCAAGGATAGAATGAGATTTACTCTAATCTTCACATCTTTGTTTTCTCTGACTTCTGGGTATTAATGAGTTCCTTGGCTTGTGGACTCTTGGGTCTCAATAATTCCTTTAGCATAGTGGTTTTCAATTTTAGCTGCACTTTGGATCACCTGGGAAGCTCTGAAATATCCAAATGCTCAGACCACACCCAGATTAATTATTTTAGAATTTCTAAGGGTGGGTCTCAGGCATCAGTAATTTTTTAGAACTCTTGGAATAGTTTTCTTGTGTAGCAAAGCAAAAAGCCATTGCTCTAGTCAATTTCTTATATCATGTTCCCAATTCTGTATTTTCAATAAGTTGGGATTACTAAGCTTTCATACTTCCTTCATTTGTGGTTGAAAGACTGAGATTACACACATTTTGCCAATAAGAAAACTGTCCTCTCAAGCTCTCTTTCTCTTTTTCATTTTTCCCGTTTTTGAAAAAAATTTCATTTCTCTCTATTCCATGCCCCCTTCCACCACCCCATGGCTGTTAGTCAAAGAATAAAGTAGTTTCACTTAAAATGTAAAGTATGTGGCTTATAATCAAACCACCAGTATCCCAGCGGAAAGTTCTTTCTGTATTAGTATGAAACTCTAAAGTCTTTTAAACCTAGCGTATGGTATGAAGTGAATATATAATTGTTCGATGAGACTAAAACATGATTTTTTTTCTCCACTCATAGCAAGTATGTTATTCTAACTGTATCTCTTTCTTTCTGAAATTCTCAGGTAAGTTTGTAAATTGCCAGGACTAAACAGGCTCTTTCCTTCTTTCCAGTCTGTCTAGTTCCAAGTACTGACTGCCAGTATGTTAAATCTTCTGTGAATTCTTAAACTCAAAGGATGAACACAATATTATTTTGGCAGGGAACTGTTTATATGCGTCTGGGTAGGGGGTTTTACTTGTGCTTATATATCTCTTTAACATGAAAGAAGCTTGGTTTAGTTTGCTTCTATTTTATTCTCATAGGACCCAGGAAAAATGCTCAAGAGGAAAAAAGATATTATTTCACTCTAAGAGCTCATAGTGATGGAAACTTGGAAATGAAAGCAAGTATGCATAGGTACATAGATCACAGATTTTAAAAGTCTGAATTACCTCTGGTTTATTCATCTAAAATGAAAATATTCTTCAATCATCAAAATCATGTTTATGGCTTATTTGGGAAAATTTATCTTAAAACCAGATACAGATTTTGGAAGGAAACCAGAAGCTTGGACAGTACAATTCACTTGGGGTCAAAGGCAAAATTGCTGGGAGATTGAAGTTTTCCTTATTAAGCCTGCAATATTGATTTGGGGAATATAAAAGAAATAACTGAAAATATCTTGCTAGAAGTAACTGTATATCATCAGCTTTAGATGAAAAAACTAGGAACTGGCTTCATTTGAAAGAATAATTACTCAGCTCTCTAGAGTTTTCTTAAATGACTTCAAGGACCAAATTTATAGCTTATACCATGTGCTATTAAATCCTTTTTTTTTTTTTGAGAATCTGTTCAAGATGGAATACTTATTAGATTTATGCCTGTTTATTCACTTGGTATGTGCTTATTGAGTGCTTACTATATGCTGGGTTCTGCTAGGTCCTCAAAATACAGTGATGGACATGATAGCCCCTGTCTTCATGAAATTTACAGCTTAAAAGGGAAGAAAGGTTGTCATTGAACAAATAAATGACATATAGTGATTTAATTACAGATGTGTTAACAGACAAAGCATACAGTGTGCAATGGAAGTCATTAATATGGGAACTGCCTTGTCTCAGGGGTTAGAGGTGATTTTCCTTAGGAAATGATATTTTAGCTGGCATTCATAGAATTAGTAGGCTTTAGATCACATGTGCTGTAATAGTACATTTTAATCAAATCATTGAAATCAGATATTTACTTGTAGAAGAACCAATTCTATGTGATCAAATGTCTAGAAGGTTTATGTGAAATTTAATTTAGGAAATCAGTGTCTCTGTGTATTCATAGAAACCAAAGGTTAACAGGCAAAGTGGCAGGAATGACTCAGAAGGTCATATCCATTCACTCAACAAACATTTGCACAGGGGAAGCAGACAAAAACCTTTGCCCTTCTGGAAGCTGTGCTGTAGTAGAGCAGACAGTCACCAATAAGGTAAGTCAGAAACACAGGGAACATGGTCAGTGGTTGGTAACTGCAGTGGGGGAAAATAGAGCAGCCAGGGGCTTAGGGAGTGTTGGGGGTTGTAAAGTTACTGACGCCTACTTTATACATAATGTCTTCAGTCTCTGGTTTGATGCATGGACCAGCTACTTGGATCGAAGTTGGCTGGAATTGGTTCCATATTTGAAAGTTCGCTGACATTCCTTAGAGCTGTCATCCCTAAGTTGTGTAATTTTTTACAAGGTGAATATTATTATCATTCCCATTGTACAAATGTCATTTTTCGCACCATTGTGATTGGCAGACTTCAGAGAGGGAAAGGTGCTGGTGTAGACGTTTTTGACTGTGGTAAAGTCAGAGCCTCATATGTTGTCTGAGGGCCCTTGTATGTGCAGAAGAATCAAGACATTGATTCTGGCTCTACCATGCATTTCATCTGGAAAATGAATCAACCTCTTTGATCCACAGTTTCCTTATTGTAAAATACACTCTTGCCTCCGAATCCATGGAAGATTGTTCCCAGGACTCCCTACAGATACCCTAAAGCATAGTCCGTTGACCCTCCCTACCTGCAGGCTCAGTATCCTCGGATTCAACCAATTGAGGACCGATTTTCTCAGATTTTCTGAAGCGTTCCCAAAATTCTTGATCGGTTGACTCCTTGGATGCTGAATCTATGGAGAGGAAAGGTTGGCTGTGAATGGCTTGGACCAGATTCTGTAAAACTCCTTTAAACCTAGAGACTTTCTTCTCTGAAAGGCTTTTTAGTTTTTCTAGGGGGATTTTCATTTTCAGGAACATCTACCCCAGTCTTTGAAAGCACTCAGTAATACGGGACTTTGCCTGTGGTGGCATGTGGGCCTTCTGTCAGGCAAGTGTAGAAGACACTGCACTTGCACTGGCATCATTTGAATAATAATAACACATATTTGCACATTCCTAGCTATATGTGGAGAAGGCAATGGCACCCCACTCCAGTGTTCTTGCCTGGAGAATCCCATGGATGGAGGAGCCTGGTGGGCTGCAGTCCATGGGGTTGCACAGAGTCGGACACGACTGAAGCGACTTAGCAGCAGCAGCAGCAGCAGCAGCAGCAGCAGCTATATGTCAGGCGCATTTCTCAGCTTTTTACCAACAATCCTCATGGCAGTTTTACAGGATGAATACTGTTATCATTCTCATTTTACAAATGGCAAATTCAGAAAGATCAAGTAATTTGTCCAAGGTCACAGAAGTGGTAAGACACAGAATTAGGAATCCAGTTCAGGTAATCTGTGTCATTGGTCTCCAAACATTACCTGAAACCCTTACAGCAACAAAACAATTTTGAGGATTCACCCCAGTATATGTTTATTTATTGATTTAAAATTACATGTGTAAGAATCATAAAGCATTCATAAAATAGAAAATAAAAATATGAAGAAGAAATATTTAAAATTAATTTTAAAGTCTTATTAACAGTAGTAAATTTTTTTTTCTTTTCATAAAATGTGGTTGAATATACTTCATTATTTTGGATTTGAATCAAGGCCTACACTTTGTGATTAAGCTACTCAAAGATCTGTTTTTAAATTCTTAGCTGAAAAAGATGCCTCACAAATGAACTTGGGTCCTTATGGAAGAGGTAGATCAGGCAGTCAGTTCTGTTGCTCTGTAGTGTTCGACTCTTTGCAACACCATGGACTGCAGCACGCCAGGCTTCCCTGTCCCTCACCAACTCCCGGAGCTTACTCAAACTCATGTCCACTGACTCAGTGATGCCATCCAACCATCTCATCTTCTGTCGTCCCCTTCTCCTTCCACCTTCAATCTTTCCCAGCATCAGGGTCTTTTCAAATGAGTCATCTCTTCGCATCAGGTGGCCAGAGTATTGGAGTTTCAGCTTTAGCATCAGTCCTTCCAATGAACACCCAGGACTGATCTCCTTTAGAATGGACTGGTTGGATCTCCTTGCAGTCCAAGGGACTCTCAAGAGTCTTCTCCAACACCACAGTTCAAAAGCATCAATTCTTTGGTGCTCAGCTTTCTTTATAGTCCAACTCTCACATCCATACATGACCACTGGTTTTTCCAGCTTTGACCAGATGGACCTTTGTTGGCAAAGTAATGTCTCTGCTTCTTAATATGCTGTCTAGGTTGGTCATAGCTTTTCTTCCAAGGAGCAAGTGTCTTTTAATTTCATGGCTGTAGTCACCATCTGCAGTGATTTTGGAGCTCCAAAAAATAAAGTCTCTCACTGTTTCCCCATCTATCTGCCATGAAGTGATGGGACCAGATGCCATGATCTTAGTTTTCTGAATGTTGAGTTTTAAGTCAACTTTTTCACTCTCCTCTTTCACTTTCATCAAGAGGCTCTTAATTCTTCTTCACTTTCTGCCATAAGGGTGGTGTCATCTGTATATCTGAGGTTATTGATATTTCTCCATTCTCGATTCCAGCATTCTTGATTCCAGCTTGTGCTTCATCCAGCCTGGCACATCGAATAATGTACTCTGATGCTGCTGCTGCTGCTAAGTCACTTTAATCGTGTCCAACTCTGTGCGACCTCATAGACGGCAGCCCACCAGGCTCCTCCGTCCATAGGATTTTCCAGGCAAGAGTACTGGAGTGGGTTGCCATTGCCTTCTCCGGATGTACTCTGCATGTAAGTTAAATAAGCAGGGTGACAATTTACAGCCTTGATGTACTCCTTTCTCAATTTGGAACCAGTCCGTTGTTCCATGTCCAGTTCTAATTGTTGCTTCTTGACCTGCATACAGATTTTTCAGGAGGCAGGTCAGGTGGTCTGGTATCCCCATCTCTGGAAGAATTTTCCACATTAGCTGCCTCTTTGAATCTAGTCCTATTTTCAAATAAATTTGAAGCCCTATTGTCAAATAACTAGTTTCAAAAGAGTAGATCATTATCTGCTCTTAACTATGATATGGGTTTGTCAATTCTCTGCACTTTATAAAAAAGCTTTTTATTGCTATTGCTTAAATTCTGCAAAAAATATCCTATAATTTCTATATACTCCTTGGAAAGGGGCACATTTTTGCATTTTAATGTGTGAGATTAAAATGGATGTTGAAACTGGTTATAATATTTTATTTCTACTTTTTTTTTTCTTTTGTACAGATAAGGGAGACTTTAGAGGGGACATCCTGCCTTAGCCTGGGTTTGCCAGGAAGCAGAACCTGGCTTTTATTTAGAACTGTCCACTCCTAGGTCACAGGAGCGAGGGACATGGAGAGGGAGAGCCTGTTAAGGATGTATTATTGAGTTAGCCTTCGTCTTGTATGGAGCATGACTGATTTTCAATTTTGAGAGTTGATCTTCGCAAAGGCTGTATAAATGATTGCTTCTCAGGACAATCCTCTGGGGAAAGAAATGGGGAAAATGTATTGTCTCGCTTCCATTTTTCATAAATTCACTTTGGATTGCACTTGTGCAGGTTCAAAAATTGGCTGTGGATTGTGTTTTTGTGGGTGCTCAGCAGGAAGCCTTTCACCCCTCCCTGTCAATAGGAAAACCCTGGGGTGAGAGGCAAAAAAGAAGCACCTCAAATAGGTATAAGCCTGGGTGCTGTCAACTTGGGTCTGCTTGGAGGACGCCAGAGTCTGTGTCCCACCCAGAGACTGGACAGGAAAGAGGTGGACGTGACCAGAGGGGTGACTGATAGACACACAAGTTACATCTTTGGCAACAGAAACTGATAACTACACAAACATTTTCAAACAACTAGTTTCAAAATGCTGTCCTAAGCAAATTTTTTAAAACAGCATTTACTTTATATTCATTGTTAAAATATCACCTGTATCTACCCAAGTGCAGTGAGCTGCAACATATTGCAATATATTGGTGTAAAAGAACAAGGGATGGTTCCATTGAGAACTGCTAATTGAATGTCCGCTTAAGAGTTGGGACTAATACTTTCTCTATTGATAGCTCCCTCCAGGCAATAGTAGCTCTCAAAGCAATGGCGGTGTCCCCATCTTTCTGCTTGTCGCAGTAAGTGCTGACCTTTATCTGATACACAAGGACGGAGAGATGGTACTTTAACCACCTTTCCATCCATACCAGAACTTCAGCCAGCAGTTCTTACAGGAAACTTAAAATTGTTTGGATCTCATCGCCTTTCCCAGAAAAGACCCTTTATAGTTAGTGCATGCCCCCTGATGCCACACGACTCTCTGTTTTCTGTTACAACTTTTGCCAGTCCTTATTTGCATGTTTTACATGCCCTTGCTACCAGCCTGTAAATTCCTGTTCGCCTGTATGTTACCGAGGCATGCGCTACATCAGACTGCACTCTGGATAAAGCAAACTGGCTGTATATGAATTGTACCTTCGTGCATTTGTTAAATGTTCAGGAAATTCTTTAGCCTTATTCTTCAAAAAATGTCTTCAAGCATATTTCTTTTATTTAACGACTGTCTTTCATATCATGCATCTGTAAAAATGTGCAAAAACATATCTAGGCCTGTATTGAGTATTCCTGACTTCCTGGACTGCTGTTCCAAGAAACACAGCAAGAAGGCGTATTGATTTTTATTTCTTCTGGGCTTTAGCCACACACATTTCCACATAGCTTCAGACATTAATGACTGAGGCAGGCCCCGGCATTACAGTCTGGGGAATTCTGATGACAGTTTTGCTCCACGTAGCTCATTCGTCTTAGGATACGTGTGTCCATCTGCCAGGTCAGGTGCTTTTTCCAAGAAGCTTTCAAATACGTTGAGCGTGTGTTTTGGTGTGGGGAGCTTGTGAGTGCGAGTAATACTCCAAGCTGATGCCTCAGTAACAAAGAGGACTGAGCAGCACTCTAAGGCAGATTTAGCAGAAGTAATACACTCTCAGGAGACGAGCAGTGACACTTCTGATGAAGGAAAACAAACTTCACACATGCCTAGCAGCTTCTCCCTTGAGAAACCCATAGCTTAGCAAGAGCCAAGGAAAGGACTGAAGGTTGAGAGCCATGTTTGCCGACGTCTGTGGGAATGAAAAGGGTATACTCCAGTGAGTAATCTTCTCGAATGTTCCATAGCATTTGAGCATTTGCTTTCTCTTTTCTGGCATGGAGCCGGTTGTTTGGCCTGATCTGAAAGCCATTGAATGCATTTCTCTGAGGATCTACATTTGGCTACATGTGCACTGGAGGACTATACGATGTAATTGCTTCCTCTTTTCTTCATTTTCTCTCTTAATTAACTATTTTCCCTTTCCTTCTTCTGGTGAAGAGAAGGCCACAAGAAACAAAGCTACCTTTCCCCCTTCAGCCTTAACTTGTGTTTAGTAGAAGAAGAATCTAACACATATAACCAACCATACATGAATGAAACCACTTGTTTAGTGCTTGGGGTCATATTTGATGCCATCTAGAGGTGAGAGCTGGAAAGTTTACCCAGCTTTCAAAATAGCACAATATTAAACTCAGAGGGAAAGCTTCTTTATTAAAGTTCTCATAGGAAATAGGCAGGTGAATGATCTGCTTTAGATCTCACTTAACTGTTTGGTGTTGTGGTGGACTGCGGCGTTGTTTGTAGCTCCACCTTAGACCATTTGCCTGCCAACATTTTCAGAGAATCAGAGCAGGGAGGTCAGCCTGGGAAACTCATCTTACCACATGATGGATGCAAAACACACACATCTTGCTCAGACTGTTGCTTTGAGCCTCCAATGTGTTTGCAAAAATTTATAAACTTAAGTCCCCATGCAGGATGCAAAAACTGTCTTGGAAAGTGATTTACATTCTTCAGCTTGCAATTGGACTATAACTTAATATAACATAGTTTGTTTTTTCTTTCTCATCTCAATTTTTTTATTGCCATAAAATGCACATAATATAAAGTTTAACTCTTCATCATTTTTAAATGTACAGTTCAGTGACATTAAATGCATTAATGTAGTGCAACCATCACCACCATCTATCTCCATTACTGTTTTCATCTTGTAACTGAAACTCTAAAACACCAACTCTGGAATAAGAAATGGCAACCCACTCCAGTATTCTTGCCTGGAGAATCCCATGGACAGAGGAGGCTTCGGGCTACAGTCCATGGGGTTGCAAAGAGTCAGACACAACTGAAGCAACTTAGCAGCAGTGTTCATTATATATATTAGCACACACACATATATGTGTATATATATATTATATAATATCTTCTTTATCCATTAATCTGTTGATGGACACTTAGGTTGCTTCCAGGTCTTGGCTGCTGAACATTGGAGTGCATTTATTTTTTTGAATTAGAGTTTTCATCTTTTTTGGTATATGCCCAGGAGTGGAACTGCTGGATCATACAGTAACTCTACTTTTAGTTTTTTAAGGGACTTCCATACTGTTTTCCATACTGGCTCCATTAATTTACATTCCCACCAACAGAGGAGGAGGGTTTACCTTTTCTTTGTAGACCTTTTGGTGATGATCATTATGACCAATGTGAGGTGGTACCTAACTGCAGTTATGATTTGCATTTTTCTAATGATGCTGAACATCTTTTCATGTGCCTATGGCCATCTGTATATCTTCTTTGGTAATGTCTATTTAGATCTTCTGCCCATTTTTTGAGTGAGTTGTTTTTCTGATATTGAGCTGTATGAGCTGTTTGTATGTTTTGGAAATTAAACCCTTGTTAGACTCATCATTTGCAAGTATTTGACCGGGAGACAGATTCTTGATGCTTTGTACTTCACCATCTTCCCAGAATCCTTGACATAATGAAGATGAAAAAAATGAAGTTTCTGGTGTCATAATGTTTGTGCTGCTGGCTTTTAAAAATATTAGAATATATAGCTTCTTTATGAATCATGAAGAATTTATTGCATGCATGATTTTCAAAACTCGAAAATCTTCATTGTTTTATTACCATGGCCGCATTAGTGTGGACTTTGTTTTCTAAAGGTAATTTTGAGATGCAAAATTTTAACATTTGTGTCCTACCAGTACTTCCTCTCATGGGTCACGGCCCAGTGATGTAGATTGTTGAAGTTTCACTATTTGGTAGGAGTTATGCTTAAATGTGAGAGAGTAGGAGCCGCCACAGAGACCAGGTTCTAATGCTTGCGTTGGACTTCCTTTTAGGCACTTCTTAAAACCTGGTGAGGAGAATATCGAAACTCTTTGTTAAAAGGAAGTTCGGAGATTATCCACAGATTTGGCTAATCTGTGGCAATTATAGAAAGGGAGAGAAGTTAAAAGACATTAAAAAGGATGCGGAAATTGATGATGAGGGCTCCCAGGTAGAGATGAGGGGTAATGGATTCTGTTGGCATTAACTCAGCCTCTCTTCTTCTCCTTTTCCCCTCTTTCCCTCTTTCATCCATGTTTTCCTTTCATTCTACTTCTCCCCACTTCTCACTCTTTTCCAAATGGAAAGATATACCTGGGTGTATACCATGGTCTATTGGCCATTTTCTCTGCCATTTGTTCACTCTCCTCTATATCTTGGGGAGATAAATTGCCTCTAGTAAGACTAAAGTGTACAAAACAACTTGGAAGTCTTGATTTAAAGCACACGCGGGAAAATTTAAAACTATGGGGTGCTGTACAGGCTGTGTGTATTATTACACACTAATCATTATTATTTAATGAATGCCTTCTACATGTCAGAAGCTTTATTAAGCACTGAGACTACACAGTGGAAAAGATCCAGTCCCTAACTCCTCAAGTAACTCGTTGTCCAATGGAGGAAAAATGCACACACAAGAATTTAAATGCCACGGTTATTATAATAGAAATAGATCTGTATAAGGCACTGTTGGGAGTGCCAAGAATGAGCTTTGAAGTGTGCTTGGGAGGAGTGAACTCAAGAGACAAGCTCTTAGTTAAAATTTTAGTAAAAGTTTGTCAAGTGGAGGTGGGCCAGGGGCATGCTAAGCAAAGGGAGCCCCGTGTGCAGAGAGGAATGGCAGACATTCACTGTGGATGGAGTGTGAGCTGCGAGGCTAGCAAAGAGCAAGAGATGAAAAGGCAGGAGGGAGAAAGACCACAGTGAATGTCATACCTCAGAGTTCTTCCCTTGGGTAACGGGGAGCCACGAAAGGATTTTAAGCAAAGAAGAAATAGAATCGGAGTAAAATTTTATTTAGGATGTTCTGTGTATAAGATTGAGTGGGAAAGGGCTATTCTAGAAACAGAATATTTAGGAGCAGTGACAACGCCCTCAGCAAAGCATCACTGAACCTAAACCAAGGCAGTGTTTTGATAATGAAGAAGCTAGAGCTTTGGGACATATTTAAGAGACTAAAATGAATAGGACTTATAAACTAATTGGGTATACTCAGGATTTTGTTTTAAGTGAAGCACAGAAAATGGTTTTATTTATTCATTCTGTAAGTATTTATTATATATCTACCAGGCCCCAAGAGAAGTGTTGAGTGCTGAGGATACCTAGATGAGAAGCCACAGGATTGCCTTTAAGGAGCTTGAACTTTAGTAAAAGAGACAGACACCACCATCGACAGGTGAAATAGGACACTTGCATTGTGGAGTTGAGACTGTTACCTCCAATAAGGACCTCAAAAAGGGTTGTAGGTGATGTCCTCACTTATGGACATGCTGAGCTGAGGGAACCTGCAAGACATCCAGTAGAGATGCAGTAATCCTTCTTCAAGGGAAAAGATGCCAGCAAGTAAGACTGAAAAGAAGCTGTCATAAAGATCAGGAACAATTGCATCTTATCTCCTATCTTTCTTAAAGTCCTTCTTTGGTGGTATTATTAATAATACATAGAGGAGAAGCACCTCTATTATTTCTAATGTCTATTTTGGTACCTGGTATAGAACAGGTACTAAAAAATGATTTTGTTAAGTGTAATACAGGGATTAAGAAATTGATTCTATCCTAACAGTGTGATGGGGCTTCCCAGGTGGCTCAGTGGTGAAGACTCCGCCTGCTGATGTGGGAGGTACAGGAGATGAGGGTTCAGTTTCTGGGTTGGGAAGGTCCCCTGGAGGAGGAAATGGCAACCCACTCCAGTATTCTTGCCTGAAAAATCACACGGACAGAGGAGCCTGGTGGGCTGCAGTCCATGGGGTTGCAAAGAGTTGACATGACTTAGCAACTCAGCATGCATGTATGCAATAATGTGATTAAGGAAATAGAGGAACAATGTAATAGGCAAAATTTGAAAAGAATTCTAGACTTTATCACTAACTACTGGGAAAATTACTTGTCCTTATGTATTGTAATTGTGCTATGTACTTCAGGGTCTTCCTTAGTAAAATCAGGAGGTTGGGTGTGGAGATAAAGTCCTTTTTGGTTCTAAAACTCTGAATGCAGAGACATAATTAGCAGATCAAGCTGAGGAGACGATGTGTTATCCAATGGAGGTGTGCTGTCAGTTTTCACTGATCTTATAGGGACATTAAATATTTGATGGTGGAACTCTGTATATTGATTTTTTCACCCCAGTTGCAAATGACCTTTGCTTCTGAAGAATAGTAGGTAGGCACTGCAGACTTGTTTATACCAGTAGACTGCGTCCCTGTAAAACGAATGTCAAACAGTGCATCTGGGTATTGTCTTGATAAATTACATGGCTCAGTGATCACTGACCCACATTTTGTAATATGATTTTATAAAACCCATGTGACAACATTAATGGAGATGGATGCACTATGGTTCTTATACAGTAGAGGCCAACAGTGCTCTTGGAAAAAAATGAATATAAGAAATGTAATCACAGATTTGTTATCATAAGATTTCATCTAAAGAAAGAATATTAGGTGGGTGGATATTCTATGCAGGGAAGTTGTTAGAATTCCAAGCAAATTTACTGCAGGCCAACAGATAATACTGCTTTGTCAAAATAACTGTTTATTTCTTTGCTTCTAGAATCCACATTGGCATAGCAGCAGGTGTGGAATAACAGGGTTGCACTCTGTACATATGCTGAGGTGCTTGATACTTTGGCATACGCAGTCCTGGTCTGGGATTTCCTTTTTACGACTTCATTTTCTGGTGGCAGCCTACATCTGAGGATTCACAGCAGAAAAAAAGACGCTGACCTTATCTGAGAAGATTTTAGCCTCACTTATGAAAGGAAGAAGAGTACCTCAGACAACAAATTCACCAGTGTTTGTAGAAAGAGCATTAGGGGAGTTTTAAAGATTTTTTTTCTTTTGAAACACAGCAGCTTGTTTTGTCATATAAACTGCCAAGATAGGAGGAATTTAGTGAGCTTCAGCCTACACGACTTATTCACAAAATCCCTTTCTAAACTGAACATCTGCATTCCTACAGTTTTGTGTGTCTGTTCCAGTTTGGGATGTGAGTTTTTGCTTGTTGAAAAAAATCAATTATGGACTGGCAACTGCAGGTGATTATAGCTCCTCTTCTAATTTTGTGTCTTTTAATAACGATAGGAATCTGAAGAAACACTAACTTGGTTTTTGCGTACTTTTTAAGAACAGAGTTGCTAGTCTCTATCTGCTGAATATTCTTAATATTCTATTATTTTGTATCTTGGCCATTCATTGTCAGAATGAAAGTGGTGGCAGAGAGGTAAAGCCAATACAATATAGGTTTTTAAAAGGACTTTTCCCTCATTTTTTTTTTTTTTGATGGGTTGGGGCAAGAAAAATGATGAGGTTAGTTCTGGTCAGTTTGAAGTCATAAGCCTATTGCATATGCAAGCAGAAGCGTTGAGCCTAGAGGTCAGATGTCACCATCTGCAAGCGTTAGTTGAAGTTTGTGCGTGGATGAGATTACCCAAGGGAAAGCGTGAGCCATGAGATAAGTCAAGTGCTGGGAGTAAAATCTTGGTAAAGATCAATTTTTAAGTGGCTGTTACAGGGAGACAAGAAAACTTAAAAAAGAAGAGCCAGTCAGTCACGAGGAAAATATTGAAGGTTAAGGCAGAAGAGAATTTTAAAAAGAAAATGATCAACAAGGACAAACATTGGAAGGAGATAAAGAAATAATTGCACAGGAACCTCTCCATCCTATTCATCAACCAGTATGGTGAGAGCCAGTTTAGTTGAACAGCTGTGGCAGAAATCCAGACTGCAATAGATTGAGGAGTAAATAGGGAAAGAACAAGTACAGCAGATACTATTTTCCTTTTAGAGAAACTAGTTTTTCTTCAATAAAGTTATAGTATTCTGTGTGTGTTGGGGGGAGGGGTTGTATATCAATACTTCAAGGAGAAGAAAGGGTTTAAGTAGGTTGTAGTGGTGGAAGGGAAAGTCAACTGTGATCTCTGCCAGGACCAGGGTTGGAATTTTACCAAGACAATACAATTTGACCGAATATGGTGTTGCATAGGTTTTTTTTTTTTTTCCAAATTATTTATTTATTTATTTTTGGTGGCTCTGGGTCTTCAGTGCTGCTCATGGGCTTTCTCAAGGGTGGTGCTCAGGCTTCCCATTGCCGTGGCTTCTCTTGTGGAGCATGGAGCAACTACTGAAGCCTTGTGAGAGGTACCAGCAAGCGAACAAGGAGGAAGTCCAGGGGATGGAGGTCGGACGGAGTTTGTGGAGTAAAGTCCTTTAAACACTATGGTTTTGTATTGTAGTCTGTATTATAATGGAATTCCAAGGTCATGTGTATGGAAAGATTATCCTCAGAGCCCAAAGTAAAATTCATCAGTAGCCTTGAGCACTGCAAAATTTTCAAAGAGGACCCTGGAGGTCAAAAGCTATAGAAGTGGCACAGGAATAGTTTGCAATGGGGGTAGGGGGTGGGGATGTTTGAAATGAGCAGCCCCGACAAATACCAGTGGCTGGGCTGGAATTTATGCTCCAGTGGGGAGGTCAGAGGTGACTACAGAGCCACTTTTAAACTTGTTTGTCAAAAAGCTTGTAACAGTGGCATGAATCTTGTAAAGAGAATGTGACTCATGGCTCATGACTAAGATGGACAGAAAGGAAATCCTGGGTTGTGTCAAAATTCCTTAGAAGAAAACTCATGTCCAAAGCTTTGATATCCTTGCTTATTTATATTGCAACATCTGTGACAACCCATGTGTCTGAAGTTTTAAAAGGACATAATGACTGGCGAAGAGATGTTAGGGACCTTTTAAAAAGAACATCCAATAGGAGGAGGAATCAGTTCCTGAACTTGTGGGTTAACTACTAGATTAAAGAAGGCAAAGATGAATGTAAATTGGCAAAATTGGTATAAGTCAGTATTCTCCATTAGTCCTTTAGTGACATAGAGGTAGGTGTGGTTACAATAAATTAATAGAGTCTCAAAGTGGGAAGAGTGAAATATTTCTTCCAGTTTAAAAATTCCCTTTCAAATATCCCCAAGAAACTAGGTGGACATCTCCAATATCTTGAGTAAACATCTTTAGCAAACATCTCTGAGAGATGGTGTAAACTTCTCTAGTGATGGGAAGATCACAAGCCATAAGGCAGCCCATCCATTTATAAATTCTAAATTTCTAGTCACCCAATGCCCTACAATTCCCTCAATCCCCTAAATTATCTTTTCTAAAACTGTTTACCTTATATAGGGATTTTCCTTGGTGGCTCTATTTTAATCCTCTGAAGTTAATCTTTTAAAAATTTAAGGGCCTCTAATTTTTTTTTTTAGCATATATCTTTATACTTTTTTTTTTTTTTAACATCATGTGCCTTTCAGGTAGTCAAATATCTTGACATTGAATATCAGGATCTAGAAGTGGACATAGTTCTCCAAATGTGAGCTGGTGGAGCCATTGCCTACCTTGATTCAAATACAACAGTATCACTGACAGCATTTTATTTTTTTTTAATTCTGGAAAGAGGGTCATAGAGTTCTCTAATATGGTGGCTTTTTTTTGACCTTAGAATTTATATTTTCACATGAAGTATTATATAGTGGGGCTTGCAAATTTTATTCTCCTACAATAGATTATTTTTTAAACATAATTCAGTTTAAGATTTTATCTTTCTGGGTTAGGCCCTTCATCCTATCCTGCTGAAAGCTTCCCAGATCTTGATAATGTTGAACAACACACTAATCTTCTTCTTAGCTTTGTATCACCTGTGAAAAGATTTTGCTCCAATTCTTGACTCATTTGCTGAATGAAGTAGAATTACAGAAAGGGTGTAGAAAAATGCTAACAAACTTCTTCCTATTTGCTAACAATTTTATGCACTGACATTTTATAGGACAGTTTCTCAAATGGTTACAAGTCTACTTACTTTATTGTTGCCCAGTCCATAGTTCTCCACATATCCGCCATAATATGATGATGTTATTTTTCAGTCACTAAGTTGTGTCTAACTCTCTGTGACTCCATGGACTGTAACACACCAGGCTCTTCTGTCTTCCACTGTCTCCTGAATTTGCTCAAATTCATGTCCATTGAGTCAGTGGTGTTATCTAATCATCTCATCTTCTGCTGCTCCCTTCTCCTTTTGCCTTCAAATTTCCCAATATCAGGGTCTTTTCCCATGAGTTGGCTCTTTGTATCAGGTGGCCAAAGTATTGGAGGTTCAGCTTCAGCAACAGTACTCCCAATGAATGTTCAGGGTTGATTTCCATTAGCATTGATTGGTTTGATCTCCTTGCAGCCCACGAAAGACTGTTAAATGTCTTGGTGAAATCAATGTGCATTTTCTGGCTTAATATCTTTTCAAGGTTCTCCAGTACTCTCAGAATAAAATCCACACTCTTTCACATGACTTTTAGGTCTGACTTTTGCCTGTTTCTCCCGCCTTTCTCTCTTCATGCCTCACTCTACACTTTGAATTCTATGTCCTGTCTTCCTGAACTTCCTGCAGCTCCTTAAGCCATCATGCCCACTGTCATGCAGCTTTTCACCTGTTTTCTTCATCTGCCATGTTCCTGGTCCCCTGTGCCCAGTCCTCAGCTCTTTTGACCTGAGAAATAAGTCCTTTTATTTCTCTTTGTCCTGATCCTCATTGAGATGCTAATCTCTTCAATTATTTTCCTTCATCTAAGACTTTCCTTTCACTTTCTGTCTTATACCCATGTGTTACCCCATGAAGAATGACCTTGTTTTCTTACTCTCCTTCTAGACTGAAATCCCCTTGAAGGCCACAACTGCATTTTCCTGGGTATTTCATCATTAAGACTTTTGCAGATGAACTGAAAGGACTCAATATATTGCCTTTGAATCAATCATGACTGGTTTTTGAATGAATTTTGCCTGTGATATTCTTTCCATCTACTCTCCTTCTAATATAGTAATCATATAAAAATCGTTTGCACTGAATTATTTTTGGCAACCTCATTCTCTCTAATGATCAGCTCTTTCCCTACTAAGTGCATATAAATTATCTGGTGAAGAATATACTTTAGAATGTTGCTAAATATGAAAGTCAAACTCATCAAACTCATCTAGTTCTGGATTACGAAATCCCCTTTTTTGAAATCTGAGGCATTTGCTTAGCTCTGATCTTTTGGCAATTTTCCCATTCTCTCTGATTTTTTTTTTCCCAGGACACTAGCAGCTGCGATAACAGCTGCAAATTGTTTTAACTGTCTTAGATGCAATGCATCTGGACTTGAACACATTTTAAAGCTGCTAGACACCCTATCTCTCCTACTAAGATTTGTGCTTCATCCATTACAGTCTGAATATAATTCTCTTTTATGGAGGAAAAATAAAAGCAAACAAGAGACAATCGTTCTGCTTTTTTATTTCATCATCTTCACCAAGCAGTTAACTTATCCATGCCTTTGTCTTATTATTAAAAAAAAACATAGGTTTAAAACAAGAACAAAAACTTTCTTATTTTGCTCTCATCTAAGTTGAGATCTGAAAGGTTCTACCAGCCAGGTTGGTGAGGTGGGAGAAATATAAGTGGATAAACTAGAAACACCAATCATCTATATGTGTGTATGTAGTTGGTGCTAGACACTGTGATAGATGGAGATCTTGCTACAGATACGACTTATTCTTAAGGAGCTCATGGTCAAGATCAGGGCCTTGATGACCACAGCATTCCATTTCAGTTAGTGGTGCATCAACCTTGGGTAAAAAAAAAAAGAGGTGTTGATAATTATTTTGTATGACTTAGTTTTATATCCATCCATTCACCCATTCATTCATCTAATTTTTAAGTAATGTTTCTGAACCATAGAGGGTGAAAAGATTAGTTGCTCAGTCATGTCCAACTCTTTGTGACCTCATGGACTGAAGTCTGCCAGGCTCCTCTGTCTATGGGGATTCTCCAGGCAAGAATACTGTAATGGGTTGCCATGTCCTCCTCCAGGGGATCTTCCCAACCCAGATATTGAACCCAGGTCTCCCACATTGCAGGCAGATTCTTAACTGACTGAGTCACCAAGGAAGCCCAAGAGTACTTGAGTATTCTATCCCTTCTCCCAGCCCTTCTCCAGAGGACCTTCCTGACTCAGGAATCAAACTGGGGTCTCCTGCATTGCAGGCAGATTCTTTACCAGCTGAGCTACCAGGGTTGTATGTTAAAATCACCCAGGGATTCTGGATTGGGTAGCAATAAAGTAGGTGGATTTGTAACCATATGGAAACATTTATAGATACAACAAACTAACCCAATCAGGATTTCTGAGAGTTGAGGCCCAGGGGGCAGTGTCTGTTAAAGACTTCCTTAAAGAGTCCATATTCAGAGAGCTGAGAATACTGTCTGAAGCACTTACCATGTGTTAGGGCTGTGCTAGGACCTGGGGAAGGTATATACTATCTTATGTAACATACATCATTGGTCTTCAAGAGGTAATACTTTATAAGTAGAGAAGACATTCTTACAGAAAGGAACAAAGAGAAAATGCAAGGCAGTTATTGTATGATTAAGAGTCAAAGTAAGAGGTAGAAGCAAATAATAATAATAATAATAACATGGAAGTTATAGATAAAAGGAGAAAAATCCTTTTGGACTAGAGGTGTGAGAGAAGAACGAAAGCACATGGATTGAAGTTGGACTTTGAAGTAGGTTATAGCTGGGTAGTAGGACAGGGCCATGCAGTTCTGACAAGGAATCCATAAATGAGCAAAGATTTGATATCGGGAACAAGCATGGCATATCCTGGGCATTTTATGGACCAGATCTGCCAAAACTGAGCAGAAGCTTTATTTTCGTGAGCAGTCAGACTAAGGTTATAGAAATAAAGCCAAATGTGGGGAACTCTATCCTATTTTGAGGCATTTTGACTTTAAAGTGTAAGCAATATTTTTCTTAAAAAAAAGGGGGGGGAATATAACCATAATCCTTAAGCATTCTCAAACCTCTTTTGAATGAGTTAATATATATCATTGATCAGCCTCAGCTTTGGTGTTGAATGAGTTGAGAATAAGCAATACAAAGTTGGAAAAGAAGAGAAGAAGCTGGACCTCATGGCCAAATGGAAGTATTCTCCAGTGCTCAGAACTCACCTGTGCCAGCAGTGTCCTGGTAAATGTGTAACAATCAGTTCTTTGAGAAGAAAAAGCCCTGATATATATAGTGTGATGCTTTTGAACTGTGGTGTTGGAGAAGCCTCTTGAGAGTCCCTTGGACTGCAAGGAGATCCAACCAGTCCATCATAAAGGAGATTAGTCCAGAGTGTTCATTGGAAGGACTGATGTTGAAGTTGAAACTCCAATACTTCGGCCACCTGATGCAGAGAGCTGACTCATTTGAAAAGACCCTGATGCTGGAAAAGGTTGAAGGCAGGAGGAGAAGGGGACAACAGAGGATGAGATGGTTGGATGGCATCACTGACTCAATGGAAGTGAGTTTGAGTAGACTCCGGGAGTTGGTGATAGACAGGGAGGCCTGGCGTGCTGTTTTCCATGGGGTCACAAAGAGTCGGACATGACTGAGCGACTAAAGTGAACTGAACTTCCATGATGTAAATACTACCACTATGACCAACATCAAGTTATCAATGGTTTAAAAACCAGTTTGCAAAACTCCTTAAGATTTGACATGGACTTTCATGAGCTGGTATGAGCTGGCTTCAGCACACCGCAGCTCGTCTTACTTTATGAATTCTCTCCCAATAATTGTCTCTGGAAGAATTTTGCAACATCCAGTTGCAACATTCAGTTTAACCTGAATTTATGTAGCTCATTAAAAAATGGGGGTGGTGGAGAAAATTCCTAACACGTCCAATGTAGGAAAATTGAAAGAATAGTTGAAGACTCATGTCTCAGAAAATGTGATTCCAGAACCATCTACCCCAAATGAGCCCTCCCCCCCCACTCCCAACCCCCTACCCCACCAGCAGATTCAGTGTCTGGGAGAGGGGGTGGTTGGTTCTTCTCACCTTAGTTTGATGGTGTTTCCCGCAGAGGAGTTGAGGGTTTAGAAAGCCTGGGGGAAAATATGAAAATGTTGGATAAACCAGATTTCCAGGTGTTGTGTATGCCCTTGGAGGAGGAATCACA
Source organism: Bos indicus (assembly GCF_029378745.1). Classification (NCBI taxonomy): domain Eukaryota; kingdom Metazoa; phylum Chordata; class Mammalia; order Artiodactyla; family Bovidae; genus Bos; species Bos indicus. The sequence continues at coordinate 71,074,156 of NC_091773.1, forward strand.
GGCAGGCGAGCTCCCACCACGCTCATTCCTGCTTCACTGGATCCTTTCCAGCTTTGGCTCCTGAATACCCTGTCCCGCTTCGTTCCCGGATAACAGACCCTGCGTGGCCTGTGAAAACTCTTTGCAAGACTTCAGGCACCCTCAGGCCTGGTCTGGGTGCACAGTTGCCTCTCCTCAGCCGCCATCTTCCACGGTGCCCGTCAGCTGCGGTCCTTCCGGCTGCGTGAGGGTGCAAGCGCGGGATCAGTTCCGGCGCCACCTGGGGCCCGCACCCCGCGGACCGCGGCCCTCACAAGGCCTTCCGTCCACCCATACTTCCCTATTCTCCCCCGACCTGCAATTCAAAAACAACTGATGTATGGGTAGGAAAGCCATTTAGTCAAAAATAAAGACTAAAATGGTTTTTTTTTTTTTTTTCCCCGCTTCTGATAATCCTCCTGGTTCCATCCCTCGGTATTATGCTCCATAATGCGCCGCTTGCAGCCATTTTGTCATTGCTTTGGGTCATCCTTGCTCACAATTGGTTATTTACTCAGGGGCTTTTGAAATTATTGACTTGACACATCTGTCAGACGGCAAAAGCAGAAATGCTAAAAGGTCACTTGGAGAGAAACCAGCTGCTCCAGACAAACCTTTCTGCCTCCAAATAGCACAATCATTACAGGCTGGCAGATGGGGCCTCCGCTTTCATTTCAGGCGCCCCTTGCCTTCAGGTATTTAGCGACACTACCTCATTGCCAGGTCAGCCAGGCCTCTCTGTAATTACCCACACAATAGGCATCTCTCTGCTTAAGAATAACGGCTCCATTTTCTCTAAATAGGAAACCGGTTTCCTCGCAGATATGAGCGACTCAAGGCTTGCCACAAACTTTCCTATTAGCAGATTAGTTTTGACAGTGGCAAGGATGTTTCTATTACTTCTGCAGCCTTCATTACACCCCCGGAAACATGAGGCCTGGTCTGATTTAAGTCTGGAGGGCTTTAGAGGGTCTCTGAGTAGAGGGCCTCCAGAGAGAAGGTCTGGGATTTCCTTTTCCCTCCACCTAATCGTTCCTCATCCTCACCCTACCTCACCGAGGTGGGAGGAACAGAGCAGGTGATGCTTGTTTGTGCTGCTCCAAGGGGAGGTTTCAGGACTTTTCAGTCAGCCTGGCTTGCCTGAGGCTACAGAATCTGAAAGGGGTGTGTGTGTGTGTGTGTGTGTGTGTGTGTGTGTGTGTGCGTGCCTGTTTGCGCTTGTGCCCCTTTGTTTATGGCAGTTAGAGATAATATAAAATAAAAACTAAAAATTAAAGCAAGCTAGCTGATGTTGAACCTCAATCATGCAGGGAGGAGGTTCATTCTTTCTTAAAGAAAGTTCTTACAAACTCCACTTTGGGGGACAATTATTATGTCAGCAGCTGTAAGAACAACATTTTAACCTTTCCGAGTAAAACAAATAAGCTGATAAATGTAAGACTGTGTCTCTCAAACGTAGTGGCTATGGGGGTGGCTTTTAGAAATCCTAGTTTAAACTTTTTTTTTGTTGTTCCCCTGAAGAAGTAATAAAGAAAGCTGAGCAATGAAGAATCGATGCTTTTGAACTGTGGTGTTGACTGCAAGGAGATCCAACCAATCCATCCTAAAGGAAATCAGTTCTGAATATTCATTGGTAGGACTGATGCTGAAGCTGAAACTCCAATACTTGGGCCACTTGATGTGAAGAACTGACTCGCTGGAAAATATCCTCATGCTGGGAAAGACTAAAGTCAAGAGGAGAAGGGGACGACAGAAGATGAGATGGTCGGATGGAATCACTGACTCGATGGACACGAGTTTGAGCAAGCCTGGGAGTTGGTGATGGACAGGGAAGCCTGATGTGCTGCAGTCCATGAGGTTGCAAAGAGTTGGACATGACTGAGTGACTGAACTGAAGTAGTAATATTACCAGCAGCAAGGTAAAAGTTTACTTTCTGTCATCAGGGATACTTCAGTGGATGTATTAAAAAAGCACCACATTAGGGTACATGCACAAGGCTGGGAGTGGAAAGGGGTATGGGAGTTGCCTCGCAGTACAGAATTCTAAAATCATCACATATTGGGTAGATCACTCGACCTTAATCTCTCCTTTCAGCCTGCTGGGGCTTCCCATATAAATGAACATGAACTTGAGGACGTCACTTGGGAAATGCTACCAGAGAGCATCAAACAGAAAAACAATAACAAAACCTTCAACAACACAATGTTATGGCAACCGATGATCGATATCCTAAAAATCAGTGATTTCTCTTTAGTTTCCCCTGCTGCTACCTTGCCCATTGGTCTTCAGAAATTTCCATATTTGCATTCACTTTGTTCTTTTATTCTGGGGGGTTAAAAAGTAACTCTGCAGTGAGTTGGCGCTAGGGTTGGTGAGCTCCAAGAGTAACTGCTATTCAGAAGTGGAAGTGGAACTCTCTGCTCTGTATCTCTGTAGTCCTGTGAGAGCTCAAAAAGCTGTGTCATATACCATAGCAGAGTCTAGCAATGAATTAGGAGCTGGTGAGACCTTGGTGAGATCACCTATGTCAGCATGATCTCATGGTTCTGGGAAATACTTCTTCAATAGATAACACTGTAAACCAGTAAATAACTTTACTGTTTGCTTCAGGAAATTCTTGAAGATGTGGGCAAAGAGTTTGGTCACATGGATAAACAGTTCTATCAGGATGAAAAGTTGCTTATTTAGGTAACAGTTCACTTATCAGATAATATTTTATTTATCACTACTTGCTTGAAGATGTGTGTTGCTATATTCATCAATCCAAAATTACTAAGTCATAAAATTTGTCAATCTCAATCATTCTCTACCTTAAAAGATTCTCCTTTAAACCACATCCCTGAATTCTATAAATATACTCTTCTGACTTCCATCCTGGAGATATTACTAAGATACTGTCATGGTGTTATTCTTCACCATTGTGGTAAGTCTAATAAACTTAATTTTGCTCAATCAACAGGTTTTCCTGGTGGTCTGATTGTGGGGAGTTGGCAACTCACTCCAGTATTCCTGCCTGGAGAATCCATGGGCACTGGAGCCTGGCGGGCTACAGTCCATAGGATTGCAAAGAGTCAGACACAATTGAAGCGACTTCACATGCACACACGCATGATAGTCAACAAAGTGGATTGATGTCAGTATTGAAACAAATTACCACGGGAAGAGAAAACACCCTGAAGAGATCCCAGGAGAGTTCTGATATAGCAGTCATTCAGAACATGGGTCATAAGATAGATTTGGAGCATGTAGGGATTCTATGTAGTTCCCAGAAATTATATATGGAGGGAAACTGGTAGAAAAACAGACTCCCTGTGATTCACAGGACAGGATTTGGAGTCATTATAATTTTAATATTAAAAATAAATAATTTTACCTCGATATCTCCAGCTGTTGAAACCTGAGGGATTCTTAGGCAGAAAAGACATATTCTGGAGCTTCAGAAGAGGGGGAACACCTAAAGCAGGAGGGATGGGATCAGGAAAGACTGTATGCAGGAAGTAGCTAGCATTTGGAGGGGGTCTTGAAGGATGGCAGAATTTCCATGAGCTTGTGACATGGGGGGTGATGAGTGTGCGGTTATGTGGAGGTGGGTAGTAAGGACATTTGGAAGAAAGCAAGGTGAAGGAGGTAGTATAATGCAGTGGTTAAGTGAATGGCCATACAATTCAGATGTCTGTATTTGAAGCCTTCCACCACTAAAATTGTGTAGGTGATTTTGGGCAAGGTGTTTGACTTCTCCAAGCCTCATCTGTAAAGTAAGGATATGATACCTACTTTATTAGGATTGTTATGATAGAAATGAAATAAAGTATGTAAAGTTGTTAGAAAATTATATGTATTTAGTAAAGACTAAATAGATGGTAGCTATTATAATTATTATCACATTATTATCATCTTATTATAGGTTAGCATGAGAAGGAAGAGACTGGAAGGAAAGTTCAGGGAATATTCTGGGAAAGATTGAAGCTTGGGCTATGCATATATGAATAGCAGAAAACAATCTAGAAATGTTAGGGCCAATTGTAAAAAGTCTTGCATATATGCTAAATCACTTCAGTCGTGTCCAACTCTCTGCGACCCTATGGACTGTAGCCTACCAGGCTACTCTGTCCATGGGATTCGCCAGGCAAGAATACTGGAGTGGGGTGCCATGTCCTCCTCCAGGGGATCTACCCAACCCAGGGATCCAACCTGCATCTCCTGTGGCTCCAGCATTGTAGTTACCGATGAGCCACTGGGGAAGCCTTGCATTTATTATAAAAATATATTCAGTCAGCAGAGGGGAGCGCATGAAGAATTTTGGACGGGGGACAGGTATGATCAGAACTATGCTGATATGCTGATAGGTTGGGTGAGAGGAGAGAAAAGACCAAAGTTGCAGAGACCCATGAACTAGTAGGTTAAACAACGTTGAAAGGGTGAGAGCATGGTAAAGTTTCGGGTTAAAATTTCCTTTTGTGCACTCAACTCAGGATACACAAGTCAATACAGAGCTCTAAATCCTTAATCTAAGACACACCAAGTAAATTTTAGTCTGATGTTTAAAACTAGCTCATCATGCTGGTGTTACAGTTTATGCTCTGACCCTCACTGCTGTCTGAAACCTGATCCCAAGAACACGGGGCGTGTGAGATGAATGTATAGTGAAAGCAACGAGCTAATGTATCTGAACTCTGTCCAGTTTCTATCACACTTACATTGCCTAAGAAGTGACTGTGGGCCTAGGGCCTTTTCAGTAGTAGAGTGTGTCGCTTAATTTTACTTCAGTCCTGTTAATGCTAAGCTACTCTAACGCTTTATCATCCAGATAGCTAAATTTGATGCCCTCCCCTTCCTTTTCAGTTCATATCAATTTAGGAAGGAAGCATTAACAAATGCACTGAATATAGTACTTTTCGAATCAATTCTTGCCCTGCTTTATCTATTGGCATTCAAATTTATTTAAACAGTAGGCTCTCATTTCACTTAACCAAAAAGCCAGGATTCAGAGCAAGCATCAGGTGACACTAATGTCAGCTTAATTAGTCAATCTGTGTTAATTATCAGGTAACTTGGCTAAATAATAAAGCCATTCATGTCAGGGACAAAGTGATTTTAAAAGTCTCTCTTTAACAAGGCCTTACTTCCCTAGGACAGTCTAGGAGCCGTCAGAGCCACAACTGTTATTTACAGTGGCTCTCTTTTAGAGATTCTATTTTCAGACAGAGGATGAGACTTAAGGATCAGGATTTAAGGTCAGGAGATACAAATCAGAGTTAGTGGAAGCCTCACACAGGAGGGGGATCGCTTTAAGGGTTTGGATGATATTTAGAAAGGAAGCAGCATCATATGTTTCACTCTTAAATAATTAATTAAAACTTTGAAAAGTATGAGAACAATCTAGATAAAATTCAAACCACCTTCAAAATTAATCAACCAAAGGTTGAGAACCTATTGTGTATATGGGTGCTGTTTTCTGATCTTTTTACTTATATAATGTGAGCACTTTTCCCCCATAGTGCTAATTATTCCTCAAAAACATGTGTCTAATTTTACAATTAAACTGGATACATCCTCAGTGACATTTTAACCTTCTGAGATGAGAAGGAAGATTTGAGTAAAATCAGGCTGGAGAAGGTTCTGCAGGGTCCAGTGGTTAATTGAAGAGCCTCAAGTAGAGAGGAGGGTGGGTGGCCCCTATATCCTTCAGTTGTGCTGGGAAGTTAACGTAAGAGGGTGCTGGAAGGGAAAGGTATGAGGCCATACTAACCCTAATTGTCTCTTCCTCGAATCTCTTAATCCAAAGAAGATCTTATTCAGTCACCCTTTCTAAGTTTAGGTGTTAGGACTGTTAATACAAGAAAATTTAGCCTGTGGGTCAGATCTGTTCCCCCGCATGTTTGTTGACAGTCCATGGGCTAAGAATGTTTTTATACTTTTGAATGATTGTAAAATATCAAGAGAAAAAATATTTTGTAACACAGGAAAATTTATGAACTTCAAATTTCAGCATCCTTAGAGTTGTATTGGAACACAGCCACATCCACTTATTTACGTGTTATCTCTTTCTGTTGTCCTGGGCTGCTTTCCTACAGCAGAGGCAGAGTTGAGTAATTGAGACAGAGATTGTACGGCCAGAAACATCTCAAATATTTATGGTCTGTCCTTCACAGGAAAATTTGTCTTTCCTTGCTCTAGAAGGTGAGTTTTTATACTCATTCTTCCTGGAACTTTAAAAGGAATTCTAGGCCCTTAATAACAACTTCCTGACATGGCAACCTTGTGTCTACTCGTTACTCAGCGTGTTTGCTTCAAACAATTATTCCTCACTAATAAGAACATTGCAGCCTGGACTAACTTTCCGCGAAGTGCTAACACCACTCTAGATTCTTCTGCCTCACTTCTAACTTGTCAGAGCCACATGTTATCACACAATTAGAATCACTCATTAAGGGAAAAACAACGTTCATTAGTTATTTCATTAACTTGAGAAAGAAATTTTAAATATTACATTAACATAAAAATAATAGAATTTTAATATCTTTGCACAGCCTCTTGAGAGATCTTGGAGATAATGAGAGCTGAATGTGTAGTGAGTAATACTACATGTCAGTCAGCTGTTTGCTCAAACACATATTCACACACTAGAAGGTCAAATTACCTGGCGATTGTATCACATTCTGTCTCTCTCTCACACACACTCAACAGAACACATGCACATACACACTCAACTCAATACACTAAGTCTAAACTGGCTACTGTATAAATAGTAGTGTTTGTTGCCCATGCGATGTAGTAAGTATTTTCACAATGAGTCAGTTGAACGGTGGCTTAATATACATCAGATCTTCCCTTTGTTCACTATTTGTATCATTTATTAAGTATGGGGAGAGCAACAATTTCACTTTTAGTATGTAATAAGCGCTTAATAAAAGTTACCTATAGTTATTACTAGCTATGTGAGTAACTTGAGTATGTCTCCTATAATATTTTGGAGGCCAACTAATAGAATGCTATTTCTGACATTTAGAGGCAAAACGAGAATATTTCAGAGATTAGAATCTGGATTGTGATGACGTGTCTCCAAGAATGTTTTGCTATATGGAAGACCAAAAGGGAGGTGTTTCATGGTCCATTTAGAGCAACAGAGACAGAAAAACAGAATGTGGAGTCTTGATAGAAAGGTTAGTTGCAGGTAACACAAACTTGAACTCCCTATTTGAATATGGCTAGAGATAGCTTTTTTCCCAGTAGTCATGTATGGCTGTGAGGGTTGGACTATAAAGTAAACTGAGTGCTGAAAAATTGATGCTTTTGAACTGTGGTGTTGGAGAAGACTCTTGAGAGTCCCTTGGACTGCAAGGAGATCCAACCAGTCCATCCTAAAGGAGATCAGTCCTGGGTATTCACTGGAAGGACTGATGTTGAAGTTGAAACTCCAATACTTTGGCCACCTCATGTGAAGAGCTGTCTCATTTGAAAAGACCCTGATGCTGGGAAAGGTTGAAGGAGGAGAAAGGGACGACAGAGGATGAGATGGTTGGATGGCATCACCGACTCAATGGATGTGGGTTTGGGTAGGCTCCGGCAGTTGGTGATGGACAGGAAGGCCTGGCATGCTGCAGTCCATCGGGTTGCAGAGTTGGACGCAACTTAGCGACTGAACTGAATAGCTTTAATTACCAAAAATAGTATTGATGAAAAATAAATCTGAGTGTTTTCAAGCAGAGCATGTGCTCTCAGGTTCGTCATGGTCTTTACTGTTCCGTCGGTTAACGTTAACATTGCCTTATCTCTAGATGCATCTGAATTTATAACACTGGATTAGAAATATTGTTGAGAAATACATTAGAAGGGTGTTTTGAGGGTGTGTGTTTAGGTGTGTGAGTGCATATATCAGTAAATAATTAGTTTTGTTGCTAGATTCCTAATTCCAAAGTAATATATTGAAATAAAGCTTCTCAACTGAAAAAAACTTAGGGCAAATTCTGCACTACATTTCTTGTGTTTGGTAGTGAAAATAAATTCCATCCTCTCCTTTTTCTGTAACCTCATCTTCTTACTATTTACGATGCTCAAAAATAAAAGTGAGAGGGCATCAGCTCACAGAAAGATGGCATTCCTCTGAAAATGTGTCTTTGGGTTACACCAATTTGCTCTGCTGATCTGACGGTACTACAATGCCTCTTAGGGAAAGTGCAGAACATTTTTCTGTCTCGAGCAGTTTGAACAGGAGCTGAAATAAATGGTTGTCCTCTGGCAGAATGAAGAGGCTCAGATATCGTGTAGACACCTGTCATTTAACTACTTGTTAGACACAGTCCTTTGGCTCACCAGTGACTTTAGGTAAATCTGCCTTCTTTTTCAGTCACCTGTTGTGGGATATTCTGAGAAAGTGACTTGGTTATCTTAGAGTTCCTAATGGTAAAGGAGGGAAATTTTGGATAAAGCTGGACTAAATTAGAAAGAGAACTTTGAAGAGTTGACATAATGGTTTTTTACAGCCAGAGACCATAGAAGAAAAGGATACTCGGGAGGGAAAAGAAGCTCTAAAAATGAAACATGGACTCTGACCACGGTAGGGCAGTTCAGGAACACATCTGCCCTTTGTAGGGGCACCGCCTCTCTATGACAAGGCTGTTGCTCCCCAGAAGTTAATTAGTGCCACTTACCTCTGTGTATGGACTTTTGATTTTAACCTTGGTTCAGCACCTGCCCACTTGCCTTCTGGTCTCTGACATTAGTCAAAGCTTGTTGAACACTCATCTGCCTGTTTTTTCATCTGTAGACCTTGTCTTTGCCTGGTCTGGCCTCTTTTCTCTCTGCCTTCTGTTGTAGAGAACCAACTTTTAGATCACATACTGTGCAAAGTTTTAAGATAAATAAAAGGATAACAGCTCTTACTTTTTCAGAGTTTACAGTAAAAGAGAAAGAGCCACATGTAGGTACTAAATTAGAGATAGAATGCAAACAGCTATGGGAAAATGAAGGAGGACTTTATCCCTGGTATTTGCATAGCAAACTATACTTTTAGGGGCTTCCCCGGTAGCTCAGATGGTAAAAAATCTGCCTGAAATGCAGGAGACCTGGGTTCCATCCCTGGGTCGGGAAGATCCCCTGGAGGAGGGCATGGCAATTCATTCCAGTATTCTTGCTTAGGGAATTCCATGGACAGATCTTGGGGTGGCAAAGAGTCAGACACGACTGAGTGACTTTCACTCGCTTCACTTACTATATTCTCAAGTACCATCCTGCTTAATTGCTTCACTTTCTTGTGATGCAGGCAGTATTTTCTCTCATTGGAAGGTGAGGAGATGAAGGATTAGGAGTGAAAGAAGAAACAATGTATGGAAGGTTAAAAAGCCCAAAGTGAATCCAAGATAGAAAAATAAGTCCTCTAAAACCAAAAAAGAGAGCACAGATAGTCTCATTACCAGAGGATTTAATGTTAAGATGATAGAGGGAAAAAGAAATTACTGTATCTCTGTTTGACTTCCATATTCTCTAAAAAGGAAAAAAATCCATCAGCTGTTAACATTTTCTGAAAAGACACTAAGAAGACACCTTTGATAAAACAAAGCAGTAAGGAAGATTACTGCTGTGAAGGGAAGAGGGCAAAAATAGGGATATTTATGAGGTTTTTTGGAGAAGGCTCCAGTACTCTTGCCTGGAAAATCCCATGGACGGAGGAGCCTGGTAGGCTGCAGTCCATGGGGTCGCTAAGAGTCAGACACGACTGAGAAACTTCACTTTCACTTTTCACTTTCATGCATTGGAGAAGGAAATGGCAACCCACTCCAGTGTTCTTGCCTGGAGAATCCCAGGGATGGGGGAGCCTGGTGGGCTGCCGTCTATGGGGTCGAACAGAGTCGGCCACGACTGAAGCGACTTAGCAGCAGCAGCAGCATGAGGTTTTTAGGAGTCATTCTTTCAACAGCAGGGCCTGATTGATACTGGGCAAAATTCATGATGAATTGTTCAGGATGGATGGCCAGGTGGATTTTAAAGGGTAAACAATTGTGCAGTGAGCCTGCTTGGGAGGCCTATTGTCTGGGAAAGGAGTGACTAACTCCTGGTGAGTGTAGTACACTTGTTCACTGCTTGGAGAAATGGATTTTCAGAACGTTCTTGAGACAAAAAGCAACACAACTTCATTTTCTTAGAAAACATCCTGACAGAATTTTCATGGAATAATAAAGTCCTATTAATGCAGACCGTAAGGCCACTGCCTTGCAGATGCTTCCATTTCTGGTACAAACAGGAAAGGTCACAGATACTATTAAGAATACACGGAAGTTAAGCTGAACAAGGAGAATAAAATGAAAAATCTGCATTTAAAAGAAATACACCTTCTTGATAATGCAGAGGAATTATATAGACTTTTTTTTGTAGATATGTAAACATACAGATATTCAGATATTTTCCCAAACTTGCTGCCAGTAGTACAAGAAAAATTAAAATGTGAGGCAGATGGCAGAATGCCAGATATGAACAGAAGTTTCCTGGATTTTGAGAAAGCCGCACAGCATGGCCTGGTAAGGATGATCTTGAGCCCATATAAGATTCTAGATTGCATGGAGAAATGCCTGATTTGGATGGATCACAAGGCATCAAGAATTCCTTGGTGAGCAAGGAAGACATAATCTTTTCCCACAAATCCTGTTGATTCCTTCTTGAAAATAAATTCAGAATCTGACACTGTTTTCAAAAACTCATGTCCTTTCTGTTACTCTGGCTCGAGCCAGTGCTTCTTGTCTAGATCACAGCACCAGTCCCCTCCCTAACTAGCATTCTTGCTTTTGCCCTTGTCCCCTGTTCTCATCACAGATTTCAGAGTGATCCTTTTAAATACTTTTGTCACTCAGTCTTGTCTGACTCTTTGGGAGCCCATGATCTGTAGCCTGCCAGGCTCCTCTGTCTGTTCCAATCCTCTGGGATTTCCCAGGCAAGAATACTGGAGTGGGTAGCCATTCTCTTCTCCAGGGAATCTTCCTGATTCAGGGATCAAACCTGGGTCTCCTGCATTGCAGGCAGATTCTTTACCATCTGAGCTACTAGTTCAGTTCAGTTCAGTCGCTCAGTTGTGTCCGACTCATTGTGACCCCATGAATTGCAGCACACCAGGCCTCCCTGTCCATCACCAACTCATGTCCATTAAGTCAGGGATGCCATCTAACCATCTCATCCTCTGTCATCCCCTTCTCCTCCTGCCTTCAATCTTTCCCAACATCAGGGTCTTTTCAAATGAGTCAGGTCTTCGTACCAGGTGGCCAAAATATTGGTGTTTCAGCTTCAATATCAGTCCTTCCAATGAACACCCAGGACTGATCTCCTTTAGGATGGAGTGGTTGGATCTCCTTGCAGACCAAGGGACTCTCAAGAGTCTTCTCCAACACCAGGGAAGCCCTTAAATACTTTCTGAGAAACCTCAAATTAGATTCTATTACTCAACTGTTCAAAATCTTCCAAAGGTGCCATCTCAGAGAAAAATCTGAAATCCTTACATTGTCCTACAAGGTTCTCCAACACAGTCTACATGATTGGGTTCCCTGATACCCGACTGACCTCATTTTCTGATACTTTCTCCTGCTGGCTCCCTCCAGCCATACTGATGTCTTGGTGCTTCTGTGAATGTCAAGCAGTATCTTATCCCAGGACCTTGGTACTGGATGTCTTTGTGCCTAGGACACTTTTCCCTCATTTCCTTCAGTTCAGCTCCGTTGCTCAGTTGTGTCCGACTCTTTGCGACCCCATGGAATGCAGATCACTGCCTTCAGATCTCTGTTAAAATATCACTTTATAAATGAATCTTTCCCTTCTTAGTAAACAGAGTGGTATTTCCTGTTCTTCCTGCTGTTAGAGTCAAATTGTAAGGGCCTTGTTAATATCTTACACTGACTTTTATACCAATTGAAATGAGGAGCCCTTGTAGGATTTGGAAAAGAGGAATGACATACTAACTCATGCTTTAGTTGGAACCCCTAAGGTTGTTGTGTTAAAAATAGCTTGTAAGGGGTAGGAATCAACGTAGAAACAGAGAGTGCATTTAAGAGACTATTGTGATAATCCAAGCTATAGATGATGGTGGCTCAGATCAGGATGGTAGTAGTGGGAAGTGACTGGAATTTGGATATATTTTAAGGTAAACCCAACAAGATTTTGTGATGGATCTGATGTAGTATATGAGAGGGAGAGGGGAGTTAAAGATAATTTCAAGAACTCTGACCTCAGAAACTTTTAAGTATAAAGATGCTTTGCACTGAGATATGGAGGACTGTGGAGGGAAAAGATCATGAATTTTGAGATGTCTATTAGATATCCAAATGGTGATGTTGTCTAGAAGATAGTTATACAAATCTGGAGTCTTTGAGAGAGGTATGGCTTTTAGATACATATATTAATATTTGAATGTGACTGGCATATATATGGTGTCTTAGCCTCAGTTTCCCAGAAAACAGAGTCTGATGATAGTGAAATTGGAGGGAACGGGGAAGAGCACTACCTTTGACAGAGTGACATAGCCTGAGGACAATGACATAAACTAATTAGAACCAGATGGGTCCACGGTGGCAGAGAAGTCAACTTCTGCTGGACCTTGAGCCTCAGTACATACGAATTATAACACACCAGCAAGCTAAATGACCTGAATGACACACCCACAGGCACCATGACAGTTCCAAGGCCGACCAGAAAGGTCAAAAAGTGGGTTGTGGCTCAGTTTCTGGAAATCCATACGTTTTCCACCAAATAGCTAGAATACTCTTCCCACTCATTTGTCTACGAAATTACCAACTCCTATAAAAACTGGCAAGCCCATACCCTGGGGCCACTGTTGCCTTCTGAGATGGCCCTTGATCTTTTCTGTGGAGTGTATTTCTCTCTAGATAAATCCATTTCTTACCTATCACTTTGTCTCTCACTGATTTATTTCTGCAACGAGACATCAAGAACCCGAGCTTCATTAAGTCCCAAGACCAGATGTGTAATCTTAGTTTAAAGACCATGAGTCCAAGTCCCAATTTGAGATACAGGGTTTCACTAGTAGGAGGTGTTATTACAGAGAATAAAAATGAGGGCCAAGGGGAGTGATGTGGGGAAGAGTAAGAGCTAAAATGAAGTAAGTTATCAAGCTAGTTGTCTTGAGATGAGGCTGACTGCTTGATTTCTTGACTGTCTTGCAAGAAGTTATGTAAGGTACATTTTAGGGCAATTTGCTTGCAGGCTGTTTCAGTTGGCTTGGACTGCCATAACAAAATACCATAGACTGGGTGGCATAAGCAACAGAAATTTGTTTTCTCATACTGCATCAGGGTGCCAACATGGATGGGATTCTGATGAAATTTCTTTGGATATCATCTTGTTGTGCCCTTACATGGAACAGGGAAACCTTTGGCACCTCTTTCTCTTCTTATAAGGGTACTAGTCCTATGGGATTAAGGTCCTTCTGACCTGATTTAACCTTAATTACCTTCTTACAGAAGAACTAAAGAGCTTCTTGATGAAAGTGAAAGAGGAGAGTGAAAAAGTTGGCTTAAAACTCAACATTCAGAAAACTAAGATCATGGCATCTGGTCCCATCACTTCATGGAAAATAGATGGGGAAACAACAGAAACAGTGAGAGATTTGATTTTTTTGGACTCCAGAATCACTGCAGAGGGTGACTGCAGCCATGAAATTAAAAGACACTTGCTCCTTTGAAGAAAAGCTATGACTAACCTAGACAGCATATTAAAAAGCAGGGACATTATTTTACCAACAAAAGTCCGTCTATTCAAAGCTGTGGTTTTTCCAGTAGTCACATATGGATGTGAGAGTTGGACTATAAAGAAAGCTGAGTTCTTAAGAATTGATGATTTTGAACTGTGGTGTTGGAAAAGACTCTTGAGAGTCCCTTCGACTGCAAGGAGATCCAACCTGTCCACCCTAAAGGAAATCAGTCCTGAATATTCATTGGAAGGACTGACGCTGAAGCTGGAACTTCAATACTTTGGCCACCTGATACAAAGAACTGACTCAATGGAAAAGATCCTGATGCTGGGAAAGATTGAAGCTGGGAGGATAAAGAGACAATAGAGGATGAGATGGTTGGATGGTATCACCGAGTTGATGGACAAGAGTTTGAGTAGGCTTTGGGAGTTGGTGATGGACATGGAAGCCCTGTGTGCTGCAGTCTATGGAGTCACAAAGAGTTGGATACAACTTAGTGACTGAACTGAACTGAACTGAATTGAACCTTCTTACAGGCTCTATCTCCAAAAACAGTCACATTGAGTGAGAATGTCAACATAAATGAGTTTTAGGAGAACACAGTTCAGTCCATAGCATTCTGCCCTGTCTCCCACCCCATCACACCCTTCTTACATGCAAAATAAATTAATTTTATCTCAACAGCCCCAAAGTCTTAATTCATTCCTGCATCAGCTCTGAAGTCCAAAGTCTCATCTACATATCCAAATCAGATCTTCAAGTCTGACTCAGAATTCCACAGCAGAGACAGAAGTTAGGATTTATCTACAAGTTCCAATTTCTTTTTGTCCATAGTTTAACCCCTGGGCTATATATTGTTCTCAATTTCCTGATTATGCATTCTTATATGTCTAGTAAAGAACAATATTGTACAGGAACCTGGAATGTTAGGTCCATTCAGATCAGATCAGATCAGATCAGTCACTCAGTCATGTCCGACTCTTTGCGATCCCATGAATTGCAGCACGCCAGGCCTCCCTGTCCATCACCAACTCCTGGAGTTCACTGAGACTCACATCCATCGAGTCAGTGATGCCATCCAGCCATCTCATCCTCTGTTGTCCCCTTCTCCTCCTACCCCCAATCCCTCCCAGCATCAGAGTCTTTTCCAATGAGTCAACTCTTCACATGAGGTGGCCAAAGTACTGGAGTTTCAGCTTCAGCATCAGTCCTTCCAAAGAAATCCCAGGGCTGATCTCCTTCAGAATGACTGGTTGGATCTCCTTGCAGTCCAAGGGACTCTCAAAAGTCTTCTCCAACATCACAGTTCAAAATCGTTAATTCTTCGGCACTCAGCCTTCTTCACAGTCCAACTCTCACATCCATACATGACCACAGGAAAAACCATAGCCTTGACTAGACAGACTTTTGTTGGCAAAGTATGTCTCTGCTTTTGAATATGCTATCTAGGTTGGTCATAACTTTCCTTCCAAGGAGTAAGCATCTTTTACTTTCATGGCTGCAGTCACCATCTGCAGTGATTTTGGAGCCCAGAAAAATTAAGTCTGACACTGTTTCCACTGTTTCCCCATCTATTTCCCATGAAGTGATGGGACCGAATGCCATGATCTTTGTTTTCTGAATGTTGAGCTTTAAGCCAACTTTTTCACTCTCCACTTTCACTTTCATCAAGAGGCTTTTGAGTTCCTCTTCACTTTCTGCCATAAGGGTGGTGTCATCTGCATATCTGAGGTGATTGATATTTCTCCCGGCAATCTTGATTCCAGCTTGTGCTTCTTCCAGCCCAGCGTTTCTCATGATCTACTCTGCATATAAGTTAAATAAACAGGGTGACAATATACAGCCTTGACGTACTCCTTTTCCTATTTGGAACCAGTCTGTTGTTCCATGTCCAGTTCTAACTGGTGCTTCCTGACCTGCATACAAATTTCTCAAGAGGCAGGTAAGGTGGTCTGGTATTCCCATCTCTTTCAGAATTTTCCACAGTTTATTGTGATCCACACAGTCAAAGGCTTTGGCATAGTCAATAAAGCAGAAATAGATGTTTTTCTGGAACTCTTTTGTTTTTTCCATGATCCAGCGGATGTTGGCAATTTGATCTCTGGTTCCTCTGCCTTTTCTAAAACCAGCTTGAACATCAGAAAGTTCACGGTTCACATATTCCTGAAGCCCGGCTTGGAGAATTTTGAGTATTACTTTACTAGCGTGTGAGATGAGTGCAATTGTGTGGTAGTTTGAGCATTTTTTGGCATTGCCTTTCTTTGGGATTGGAATGAAAACAGACCTTTTCCAGTCCTGTGGCCACTGCTGAGTTTTCCAAATTTGCTGGCATATTGAGTGCAGCACTTTCATAGCATCATCTTTCAGGATTTGGAATAGCTCCACTGGAATTCCATCACCTCCACTAGCTTTGTTTGTAGTGATGCTTTCTAAGGCCCACTTGACTTCATATTCCAGGATGTCTGGCTCTAGGTGAGTGATCACACCATCGTGATTATCTGGGTCATGAAGATCTTTTTTGTACAGTTCTTCTGTGTATTCTTGCCATCTCTTCTTAATATCTTCTTCTTCTGATACCATTTCTGTCCTTTATCGAGCCCATCTTTGCATGAAATGTTCCTTTGGTATCTCTGATTTTCTTGAAGAGATCTCTACTGCTGCTACTGCTAAGTCACTTCAGTCATGTCTGACTCTGTGTGGCCCCATAGACAGCAGCCCACCAGGCTCCCCCGTTCCTGGGATTCTCCAGGCAAGAACACTGGAGTGGGTTGCCATTTCCTTCTCCAGTGCATGAAAGTGAAAAGTGAAAGTGAAGTCGCTCAGTCATGTCCGACCCTCAGCAACCCCATGGACTGAAGCCTACCAGGCTCCTCCACCCATGGGATTTTCCAGGCAAGAGTATTGGAGTGGGGTGTCTTTCCCATTCTGTTGTTTTCCTCTATTTCTTTGCACTGGTCGCTGAAGAAGGCTTTCTTGTCTCTTCTTGCTATTCTTTGGAACTCTGCATTCAGATGTTTATATCTTTCCTTTTCTCCTTTGCTTTTTGCTTCTCTTCTTTTCACAGCTATTTATAAGGCCTCCCCAGACAGCCATTTTGCTTTTTCTCATTTCTTTTCCATGGGGATGGTCTTGATCTCTGTCTGCTGTGCAATGTCACGAACCTCATTCCATAGTTCATCAGGCACTCTATCTATCAGATCTAGGCCCTTAAATCTATTTCTCACTTCCACTGTATAATCATAAGGGATTTGATTTAGGTCATACCTGAGTGGTCTAGTGGTTTTCCCTACTTTCTTCAATTTAAATCTGAATTTGGCAATAAGGAGTTCATGGCCTGAGCCACAGTCAGCTCCTGGTCTTGTTTTTGCTGACTGTATAGAGCTTCTCCATCTTTGGCTGCAAAGAATATAATCAATCTGATTTCAATGTTGACCATCTGGTGATGTCCATGTATAGAGTCTTCTCTTGTGTTGTTGGAAAGGTAAATTGGAAGTGGCCAAACAGGAGATGGCAAGAATCAGCATCAACATTTTAGGAATCAGTGGACTAAAATGGATGGGAATGGGTGAATTTAATTCAGATGACCATTGTATCTACTACTGTGGGCAAGAATCCCTTAGAAGAAATGGAATAGCTCTCATAGGCAACAAAAGAGTTCAAAATGTGTTGCCTGGGTGCAATCTCAAAAGTGACAGAATGATCTTGGTTTGTTTCCAAGGCAAACCATTCAATATCATAGTAATCCAAGTCTATGCCCCAACCACTAACACTGAAGAAGTTGAAGTTGAATGGTCTATGAAGACCTACAAGACCTTCTAGAACTAATACCAAAAAAAAAAAAAAAAAAAGGATTCCCTTTTCATCATAAGGGACTGGAATGCAAAAGTAGGAAGTCAAGAGATACCTGGAGTCACAGGCAAGTTTGGCCTTGGAATACAAAATGAAGTAGGGCAAAGACTAACAGAATTTTGCCAAGATAACACACTGGTCATAGCAAGCACCCTCTTCCAACAACACAAGAGAAGACTCTACATATGGGCATCACCAGATGGTCAATACTGAAATCAGATTAATTATATTCTTTGTAGCCAAAGACAGAGAAGCTCTACACGGTCAGCAAAAACAAGACTGGAGCTGACTGTGACTCAGACCATGAACTCCTTACTGCAAAATTCAGACTAAAATCAAGAAGTAGAGAAAACCACTAGCTCATTTAGGTATGACCTAAACTGAATCTCTTACAATTATATCGTGGAAGTGACAAATAGATCCAAGGGATTAGATCTGGTAACAGGGTGCCTGGTGAACTATGGACAGAGGTTCATAACATTGTACAGAAGGCAGAGGCCAAAACCATCCCCAAGAAAAAGAATTTTAAAAAGGCAAAATGGTTGTCTGTGGAAGCCTTACAAATAGCTGAGAAAGGAAGAGAAGCAAAAGACAAATGAGAAAAGGAAAGATATATCCCTCTGAATGCAGAGTTCCAAAGAAGATCAAGGAGAGATAAGAAAGCCTTTTAAAGTGTACAATGCAAAGAAACAGAGGAAAACAACAGAATGGGAAAGATTAGAGATCTCTTCAATAAAATGAGAGACACCAAGGGAATATTTCATGCAAAGATGGGCACAATAAAGGACAGAAGAGGTATGGACCTAACAGAAGCAGAAAAGATTAATAAGAGGTGACAAGAATACACAAAAGAACTATACAAGAAAAAGGTCTTAATGACCAGTATAACCACGATAATGTGGTCACTCACCTAGAACCAGACATCCTGGAGTGTGAAGTCAAGTAGGCCTTAGGAAGTATCACTATGAACAAAACTAGTAGAGGTGATGGAATTCCAGCTGAGCTATTTTAATCCTAAAAGATGATGCTTTTAAAGTGTTGCACTCAATATACCAGCAAGTTTGGAAAACTCAGCAGTGGGCTACAGGACTGGAAAAGGTCAGTTTTCATTCCAGTCCCAAAGAAAGGCAAAGCCAAAGAATGTTCAAACTACTGCACAGTTGCACACATTTCACATGATAGCAAGTTCATGCTCAAAATCTTCCAAGATAGGCTTCAAGAGCACGTGAACTGAGAATTTCTTTTTTTTTTTTTGAACTGAGAATTTCTAGATGTTCAAGCTGGATTTAGAAAAGGCAGAGGAACCAGAGATCAAATTGCCAGCATCCATTGTATCATAGAGAAAGCAAGGAAATTCCAGAAAAACCTCTATTTCTGCTTCATTAACACTGCTAAATCGTTTGACTGTGTGGATCACAACAAACTAGAAAATTTTTAAAGAGATGGGAGTACCAGACCACCTTATCTGCCTCTTGAGAAACCTGTATGCAGGTCAAGAAGCAGCAGTTAGAACTGGACATGGAACAATGAACTGGTTCCAGATTGGGAAAGGAGTACATCAAGGTTGTATATTGTCATCCTTATTTAACAGACATGCAGAGTACATCATGGGAAATGCTGGGCTGGATGAAACACAAGCTGGAATCAAGATTGCTGGTAGAAATATCAATAATTTCATATATGCAGATGATACCACCCTTACAACAGAAAGCAAAGAGGAACTAAATGACCTCTTGATGAAGGTGAAATAAGAGAGTGAAAAAAACTGACTTAAAATTCAACATACAAAAAACTAAGATCATGGCATCTGGTCCCATCACTTCATGGCAAATAGATGGGGAAACAATGAAAACAATGGCCGACTATTTTCTTGGGGTCCAAATCACTGCAGCCATGAAATTGAAAAACACTTGCTTCTTGGAAGAAAAGCTACGAGAAACCTAAACAGCGTATCAAAAATCAGAAACATTACTTTGCCCATGAAAAATCAGAAACATTACTTTGCCCATGAAGGTTCATGTAGTTAAAGCTATGGTTTTTCCTGTAGTCATGAGTGGATGTGAGATTTGGACCATAAAGAAGGTTGAACCTTGAAGACCTGATGCTTTTGAACTGTGGTGTTGGAGAAGACTCTCCAGAGTTCCTTGAAGAGATCAAACCAATTAACCCTAAAGAAAATTAGTTTTGAGTATTCATTAGAAGGACTGATGCTGAAATTGAAGCTCCAGTACTTTGGCCACCTGATGCAAAGAGCCAATTCATTGGAAAAGACCCTAATACTGGGAAAGATTGAAGGTGGGAGGAGAAGGGGACGACAGAGGATGAGATGGTTGGATGGCATCACTGACTCAATGGACATGAGTTTGAGCAAGCTCCGGGAGTTATTGATGGACAGGGAAACCTGGCATGCTGCAGTCCATGGGGTCACAAAGAGTTGGACATGACTGAGCAGCTGAACAAAAACAACAAATATGCCTACTAGGCATCTACTAGATGCCTGCCAGCATCTAGAAGAAAGCCCTGGATGTGAAGTGAGAGGCCCACGTGTGGCATGAGACAAACCTCTGCAGGCTGGACCAGCATGAAGTTGTCTGCAGCCCATGTGGGCCTGGTTGGTGCAGTGGTGGTTGAAACAGAGGACTGTCAGCCAAAGGGATCAGAAATGACATGTAATAGGGCAGGATTAGTTAGGAGAGACACTGTTCTTTGTTTTTCCCATCTCTTAGCCAACTTAAAAGTCCTGTGTTTAAAAATATTTCTGAATATTTGTTTACGAGGCTGAAGTTTAATGTGGAAAAAGCACTTTATTCCAAAGTTAGAAATGAAAGTTAGAATTGTAAATTGATATGTTAGGAAATGCACTGACCAATATTTATCTCAGTGAAGAGTCGTTGTTGTTCAGTCGCTCAGTCATGTCCAACTCTTTGTGACCCCATGGACTGCAGCACGCCAGGCTTCCCTGTCCTTTACCATCTCCTGGAGTTTACTCAAACTCATGTCCATCGAGTCAGTGATGCCATCCAACCATCTCATCCTCTGTCACCCGCCCTTTCCTCCAGACCTCAGTCTTTCCCAGCATCAGGGTCTTTTCCAATGAGTCAACCCTTCACATCAGGTGGCCAAAGTATTGGAGCTTCAGCTTAAGCATCAGTCCTTCCAAGGAATATTCAGGGTTGATTTCATTTAGGGTTAATTGGTTTGATCTCTTTGCAGTCCAAGGGACCCTGAAGAATCTTCTCTAGCACCATAATTCAAAAGCGTCAATTCTTCAACAATTAGCCGTCTTTGCGGTCCAAATCTCACATCCATACATAACTACTGGAAAAGCCATAGCTTTGAGTATATGGACCTTTGTTGGCAAAGTAATGTCTCTGCTTTCTAATATGCTGTCTAGATTTGTCACCTTGTTTCTTCCAAGGAGCAAGTGTCTTTTAATTCCATGACTGCAGTCACCATCAGCAGTGATTTTGGAGCCTAAGAAAATAAAATCTGCCACTGTTCCCACTTTCCCCTTCTATTCACCATGAAGTGATGGGACCAGATGCCATAATCTTAGTTTTTTGAATGTTGAGTTTCAAACCAACTTTTTCAGTCTCCTCTTTCATCCTTATCAAGAGGTTCTTTAGTTCCTCTTCTCTTTCTGCCATTAGAGTGGTATCATCTCTGTATCTGAGGTTTCTGATATTTCTCCCAGCAATCTTGTGCTTCATCCAGCTTGTGCTTCATCCAGCCCAGCATTTCACATGAGGTACTCTGCATATAAGTTAAATAAACAGGGTGACAATATGCAACCTTGATGTACTCCTTTCCCAATTTGGAACCAGTCCATTGTTCCATGTCTGGTTCTAACTGTTGCTTCTTGACCTGCATACAGGTTTCTCAGGAGGCAGGGAAGGTGGTCTGTTATTCCCATCTCTTTAAGAATTTCCTGGCTTGTTGTGATCCACACAGTCAAAGGTTTTAGCATAGTCAATGACGCAGAAGTAGAGGTTTTTCTGGAATTTCCTTGCTTTCGCTAATCCAAAGGATGTTGGCAATTTGATCTCTGGTTCCTCTGCCTTTTCTAAACCCAGTTTATATATCTGGAAATTTTTGGTTCATGTACTGCTGAAGACTAGCTTGAAGGATTTGGACTACTACCTTGATAGCATGTGAAAGGAACATAATTGAATAGTAGTTTGCATGTTCTTTGGCATTGTCCTTCTTTGGGATTAGAATAAAAACTGACTTTTTCCAGTCCTGTGGCCACTGAGGAGTTTTCCAAATTTGCTGGCATAGTGAGTGCAGCACTTTCACAGCATCATCTTTTAGGATTTGAGATAGCTCAGCTGGAATTCCATCACCTCCACTAGCTTTGGTCATAGTAATGCTTCTTAAGGTCCTCTTGACTTCACACCCCAGGATGTCAGCAATAGGTGAGTGACTACTCTGGGTCCCCTCCTCTAACTGCCCTTGTTTATAAATCACTGCCCTCTCTTTCCTCATTGTGAACTTCTCCTCTTCCACTGCTACTTTGTCCTTATCTTTTAGAAACGTTGAAATCTTGGCCATCTTATAAAAACTCCCCCTACACCTAAAAAGCCCCCTACATCTGATGACAAACTGTTGCTATCATCAGTGTCTTTCATCTCATCCATAGCCAATACCAAGAGTTAGCTCTACTTGTGGCTTACGTTTTTCTATCACTTTTATCCCCCTCCAGTCTTGATTCCACACCACCTCTCCACAAAACCTCTTTCTCTCAATTTGACAGTGATTCACTCTTTACCAAAACTGACTCGTACTTCTCAGTTTTCATATTCTGCAACTTCTCTGAAGTTCCTTTCCACAGCTCTTCCCCTTCCTAGCCTCCATGATGGCATTTGTTCCAATTTCCTTCCTGCCTCGATTTCCTTCTGTCTTTTTCCAGTTCCTAAATGTATTCATTCTCTAGGACTGGATTCCCTATCAGCATGAATAGTGATCCCCACAGTCCTTGCAGCAGCCAGAGCCCACAGGCTTGCTGCCTACAGACTTGAGCTGCCTCATCTGTTTAACCTCAGTGAACTGCACAAAAATGTATGTGGCCTCACATGAAAAAAGCTGGAAAGAATTGCCTTGGGATTCCATCTTCAGCCCTCCTCATCTTGTATTCTAGGTAATTTTAGTGATCTCATTCACTCAACTATTCCTTATATGGAAATGAATTCTGAACACATATGTCTGGCTATCATTCCTCTGTTGAATTCTGTATCAATACAGTCTAACCAAATGTCTCTTCCTGAATGATCTGCAAGCCAGCTCTTGTCCTAAATATTAATCTTTTTAGCTCCAGTTCTGGTCTTCTCAGTGTATGATATCACCAACAATCCACAATTGTGGAAATGATTCATATTTCACTTCATTGCTCTCACATGTAATGAGCACCAAGTATTCTTGATCTTGGCTTTATTCTGTCCCATCTAGTCTTTTCTTGTCATCATTCTGGTGCCACTCCAATTCAAGTGTTTATAATTCTTTACCTGACATACTGTGGTAGATTGTTCCTTCTTGTGGGAGGACCAGGTATCCCTGCCTCGATGAATTCAGACAACATGGTCTATGATTTGCTCTGGCTGAAGAAGTGGGAATGGAAGCTACTCAGAGTTAGCCCCACCCTGTAAGGTTTGAGGGCACAATCCACCAGGCTGAGAATCCTGCTTAAAACTTCTGATGCCAGCTATACATTTAGAAGGAAGAGTTCACGCAAGACCACCCTCACTTCTAACACTGAGTGCAAGTTCAGGGTTTCCCCAAATCACTCTCAGTTTTCATATTTGCTAAAAAGACCCACAGAACTCCTGGAAAGCTACTATATTCTTGGTTAGAATTTATTATAGGAAAAATATATAGATGAGAGATCAGTGAAAAGAAGCCATGTGTAGAGCAGAGTTTCTGAGAGTTCCTTTCTGCTCGGGACGCATCACCCTCCCAGCAACAGTGTGAGCCACATGTATATGGCATTGTCCACCAGGGAAGTTCACCTGAGCTTTGAGTTCAGAGTTTTTATTGAGGGTCCATGACATGGGCATGATTTATTCATTGCCCAGGTGATTGACTCACAGCACCCATCTGAAGTCACACGGTTAGTTTTCCTGGCATGGCCACCCCCACCTGAAGACTATCAGGTGCTGCTGACCACTCTTTAAGATTCATGTAGCCAGCCCTTGTCCTAAATGAAGACACTCCTGTGAGGTGGGACATAGACGGTCTCCCAGAAGCTGAGGGCAAAGATAAGATGGCTCTTTGGGCAAAGCCAGATTCTTTACTACACAGAAGTGAAGTAGGTCCCCTCTGAACAGCAGCTTTAAACACCAGGATAGGATTTGCTAAATCTCTCTCCCCTCTGCCATCTGGCTGGCAATGTCTCAGATAAATTAACTTGGTCCTGGAGTCGGGAGGGGGTGCAGAGCTGAGTTGTAGCTGACTCAGCATGACTCTGTAACATGAGGAAGAAATAACCTTCAGTGTTTGTAAGCCCCTGAGATTTTGAGATTGTTCGTGACTACCGTATAACTTCTAGGACAGGATCAGCTCATGGATGAAGTATTTGGCATCTGCCTTTACTATTTAGATTTGCTTGACCTGTCGGAGCTCTTTGGGGAAACCTGTATCTCCACTCTTCAGTGGTAAGCAGACCAAGAACTATACATCCCCACCAGATCTGACCAGGTCTCTACTCACGTGGTTCCGGCTTCTCCTCTGGCCATAGGTTGCTTGAGTCAGTGGCAGTTAGGACCCACTTTTCAGGAGGGAGGAGAGAAGCCTTGCCATATTCTCCAACCCAGCTCTCAAAACGGTAAATCAAGAGGAGAGTGGATGCATATACGCTAACATATGTAAACGGATAGCCAATGGGAATTTGCTATGCGATTCAGGGAACTCAACCTGGGGCTCTGTAACAACCTAGAGGGGTAGGAATGGCGGGAGGTGGGAGGGAGATTCCAGAGGGAGGGGACATATGTAACACCCATGGTTATTCATGTTGATGTATGACAGAAATCAAACCAATATTGTAAACCAATCATCAATTAAAAATTAAAAAAATCAAGGATTCTGATTCCTCTCTGGTTGCTCACATCTGCTCTCACATGGTTAAGAACCCAGAAAGGGAGAGATGACTGCTTACCAACCCCAAACCCCAATGCTGCGCCCAAGGAAAACCAAATCTGCTGATCTTAGTACTTGCTGGTGAGCAGGACCAGAGCAGAGGAACTGAGAGTTCACGTAGATCTCACTGTCAATCCATTTTGATACAGAGACTATTCCAAGAATGGAAAAGGGACAAAAATCTGCTTGCTATTAAGGCCAACAGGAAGGAGCTAGCAGGGTGTTCCAGGAAAGAATAAATACTTTGGCTTCATCATTTTGGTCATTTTCTAGGATGGACTCAGTTAATGGATGAGGCAGTTGGCATTTTCAATGAAGCTGAGGCTGTAGTGAGCACAGACAGGGAAGCCAGAAAGCAGCTGATGGGCTGGCCACAGCAGGGCTTGTCAAGAGGGCAAGAGAGCCCCTGAGAGCGCTGGAGTGCTGGGCGGCCCTGAAGAGGAAGCCAAGAGTCTATGTTTGATCTAGGGGGTAAAACGACAAAGTGGTTGAAGCGATTCACAGAAGAATTAATTTCCAGGGAAACAGGATAGTTAGCAAATTGTCTCTTTTCTTGAATTGACAGATATGATAGGAACTATAGTAATACATCTCAAAGGATGAGCAGTTTATTCCCAGGGGTACTTTATTTACTGAAAAATAAATCTCACTGAGAACCCAGCTGGAAATATCTTTTCATTTACTGTGCTCTCTGCCTGCCTTGCCTTTAATAGAAAACAAGCCAAGAATGTTCTCAAATAAAACCGAAGACCATACGGCCACTAGTGAGTTCCAGAGGAACATTTATAACAATAACTGTAGACAGAAGATCATTCTTTCAGGGATCTTGGTTCCCAGGCCTCCTTGATGAAGGGGAATAGAAAAACATTGGGCAACACTGGGCTTGATGTTCCCTATAAAGGTCAAAGGTAGTCCCTGGGGACTTAAGGGCAGAGGAAATGTGGGCAGAAGGAAAATATCCAAGAGAAGGATCTCTTTTAAAGGGTAGGAGACCTTACAGGAAGTATGCCGAACAATTTAATGAAGTCTTGAATAGCTATAATTTTTTTCTCTATGTTTTCTTTTTTTTTTCCCCCCTTCTTTGGCACCAAACTCTCTCCTGTTTCTGTCTCCACAACCTTAACAGCCCCAGTAACTATCCCTGGACAGAGACCAAAAACAGAACTGCCTCTAGGAACACGTGGGACTTCTTTGCAAAACCAGCAGAGGAATGACAGTGGTGAAGGCAGGATAGTCATAAGGAAATAACCACATAGGTAGAGGAACTGTCTGCCTTTTACATGGTGAGCTTTGTGTACTTGGCGCAGAATGTAGGCTTGCCTTCCTTTTCTATGGACAGACAGAGACAGTAGCTCTTGAGATGGTTGTGGTGGGTTTGAAGCCATTGAATGGATCCTATATTTCAAGATATCCCCTTTCCAGGCCTCAGAATGTGAGAGATTCTTTTCTTGCTACTAATATGATTTTCTGAGTGTCTGCTGAAGACATGCAACTTGAAGCCAAGCTGTAGGACTATGGCCTTTTCTGGAGGGAGTGAATGCAAGTGTAGAGTATGATGTGGGCAGAGTACTTCCTTCTCCCCTTTGGCATCTTTTTGTGAGGACAGCAACTGTGGGGAAGTGGAGCATAGGGTGAGCAGGTTTTTATGGGCAAACCAAGGTCTGGAATACAGATGAAGTCCTGTTAGAAGGATGGTGGATGGCTCTGGTCAAGCACAGGGTGGCAGGAGGATGATGTGTGTGCATGTTGGGAATACAGAAAGGGGATGGAGAGAGAGACATGAAAAGGACCGGTTTGTAAGACAAATATTTTTAATTTTTGGCAATGCCACTTACTTATTGATCATATCATCTTAATTTATGAGGTTTTCTCTAGTGGTTCCTCTAGGAGGAACACACACACACACACACACACACACACACACACACACACACACACATATCATTGTTCAGCAACTCAGTCGTGTCTGACTCTATGCAATCCCATGAACTGCAGCATTCCAGGCTTCCCTGTCCATCAACTCCCAGAGCCTACTCAAACTCATGTCCCTCAAGTCAGTGATGCCATCCAACCATCTCATTCTCTGTCATCCCCTTCTCCTACTGCCTTCAATGTTTCCTGGCATCAGGGTCTTTTCTAATGAGTTGGCTCTTCACATCAGGTGGCCAAAGTATTCAGCTTCAGCATCAGTCCTTTCAATGAATATTCAGATTTGGCTGGTTTGATCTCCTTGCACTCCAACAGATTCCCAAGAGTCTTCTCTAGCACCGCAGTTCAAAAGCACCAATTATTCTATGAGAGTTCTGACAAAATGTGGTCACTGGAGAAGGAAATGGCAAACCACTTCAGCATTCTTGCCTTGAGAACCCCATGAGCAGTATGAAAATGCAAAAGATATGACATATATATATATATATATATATATATATATATATATATATATATACACACACACACACATGCCCCCACTCCCGAGGCCAGGGGCGGTGGCCGGGAGGACCAACCCCATGTCCAAGGAGCCATGGCTGCGTGGGCGCAGGAGGGCCTAGAGGAGCTATCCCACGTTGAAGGTCAGGAAGGGTGGTGGTGAGGAGATACCCCTCGTCCAAGGTAAGGAGCAATGGCTGCACTTTGCTGGAGCAGCCGTGAAGAGATACCCCACGCCCAAGGTAAGAGAAACCCAAGTAAGATGGTAGGTATTGCAAGAGGGCATCAGAGGGCAAACACACTGAAACCATACTCACAGAAAACTAGTCAATCTAATCACACTAGGATCACAGCCTTGTCTAACTCAATGAAACTAAGCCATGCCCGTGGGGCAACCCAAGATGGGCGGGTCATGGTGGAGAGATCTGACAGAATGTGGTCCACTGGAGAAGGGAATGGCAAACCACTTCGGTATTCTTGCCTTGAGAACCCCATGAACAATATGAAAAGGCAAAATGATAGGATACTGAAAGAGGAACTCCCCAGGTCAGTAGGTGCCCAATATGCTACTGGAGATCAGTGGAGAAATAACTCCAAAGAATGAAGGGATGGAGCCAAAGCAAAAACAATACCCAGTTGTGGATGTGACTGGTGATAGAAGCAAGGTCCAATGCTGTAAAGAGCAATATTGCATAGGAACCTGGAATGTCAGGTCCATGAACCAAAGCAAATTGGAAGTGGTCAAACAAGAGGAGGCAAGAGTGAATGTTGACATTTTAGGAATCAGCAAACTGAAATGGACTGGAATGGGTGAATTTAACTCACATGATCATTACGTCTACTACTGTGGGCAGGAATCCCTCAGAAGAAATGGAGTGGCCATCATGGTCAACAAAAGAGTCCGAAATGCAGTACTTGGATGCAATCTCAAAAACAACAGAATGATCTCTGTTCGTTTCCAAGGCAAACCATTCAATATCACAGTAATCCAAGTCTATGCCCCAACCAGTAACGCTGAAGAAGCTGAAGTTGAACGGTTCTATGAAGACCTATAAGACCTTTTAGAACTAACACCAAAAAAGATGTCCTTTTCATTATAGGGGACTGGAATGCAAAAGTAGGAAGTCAAGAAGCACCTGGAGTAACAGGCAAATTTGGCCTTGGAATACAGAATGAAGCAGGGAAAAAACTAATAGAGTTTTGCCAAGAAAATGCACTGGTCATAACAAACACCCTCTTCCAACAACACAAGAGAAGACTCTATACATGGACATCACCAGATGGTCAACACCGAAATAGGATTGATTACATTTTTTGCAGCCAAAGATGGAGAAGCTCTATACAGTCAGCAAAAACAAGACCAGGAGCTGACTGTGGCTCAGACCATGAACTCCTTATTGCCAAATTCAGGCTTAAATTGAAGAAAGTAGGGAAAACCACTAGACCATTCAGGTATCAAATCCCTTATGATTATACAGTGGAAGTGAGAAATAGATTTAAGGGTCTAGATCTGATAGATAGAGTGCCTGATGAACTATGGACTGAGGTTTGTGACATTGTACAGGAGACAGGGATCAAGACCATCCCCATGGAAAAGAAATGCAAAAAAGCAAAATGGCTGTCTGGGGAGGCCTTACAAATAGCTGTGAAAACAAGAGAAGCAAAAAGCAAAGGAGAAAAGGAAAGATATAAACATCTGAATGCAGAGTTTCAAAGAATAGCAAGAAGAGATAAGAAAGCCTTCCTCAGCGATCAATGCAAAGAAATAGAGGAAAACAACAGAATGGGAAAGACTAGAGATCTCTTCAAGAAAATCAGAGCTACCACGGGAATATTTCATGCAAAGATGGGCTCGATAAAGGACAGAAATGGTATGGACCTAACAGAAGCAGAAGATATTAAGAAGAGGTGGCAAGAATACACAGAAGAACGGTACAAAAGAGATCTTCATGACCCAGATAATCACGATGGTGTGATCACTGACCTAGAACCAGACATCCTGGAACGTGAAGTCAAGTGGGCCTTAGAAAGCATCATTACGAACAAAGCTAGTGGAGGTGATAGAATCCCAGTTGAGCTATTCCAAATCCTGAAAGATGATGCTGTGAAAGTGCTGCACTCAATATGCCAGCAAATTTGGAAAACTCAGCAGTGGCCACAGGACTGGAAAAGGTCAGTTTTCATTCCAATCCCAAAGAAAGGCAATGCCAAAGAATGCTCAAACTACCACACAATTGCACTCATCTCACACGCTAGTAAAATAATGCTCAAAATTCTCCAAGCTAGGCTTCAGGAATATGTGAACCGTGAACTCTCTGATGTTCAAGCTGGTTTTAGAAAAGGCAGAGGAACCAGAGATCAAATTGCCAACATCTGCTGGATCATGGAAAAAGCAAGAGAGTTCCAGAAAAACATCTATTTCTGCTTTATTGACTATGCCAAAGCCTTTGACTGTGTGGATCACAACAAACTGTGGAAAATTCTTAAAGATACGGGAATACCAGACTGCCTGACCTGCCTCCTGAGAAATCTGTATGCAGATCAGGAAGCAACAGTTAGAACTAGACATGGAACAACAGACTGGTTCCAAATAGGAAAAGGAGTACGTCAAGGCTGTATATTGTCACCCTGCTTATTTAACTTCTATGCAGAGTACATCACTGAGAAATGCTGGGCTGGAAGAAACACAAGCTGGAATCAAGACTGCCGGGAGAAATATCAATCACCTCAGATATGCAGATGACACCACCCTTATGGCAGAAAGTGAAGAGGAACTCAAAAGCCTCTTGATAAAGGTGAAAGAGGAGAGTGAAAAAGTTGGCTTGAAGCTCAACATTCAGAAAATGAAGATCATGGCATCCGATGCCATCACTTCATGGGAAATAGATGGGGAAACAGTGGAAACAGTGTCAGACTTAATTTTTCTGGGCTCCAAAATCACTGCAGATGGTGACTACAGTCATGAAATTAAAAGACGCTTACTCCTTGGAAGGAAAGTTATGACCAACCTAGATAGCATATTCAAAAGCAGAGACATTACTTTGCCAACAAAGGTTCGTCTACGTAAGGCTATGGTTTTTCCAGTGGTCATGTATGGATGTGAGAGTTGGACTGTGAAGAAGGCTGAGTGCCAAAGAATTGATGCTTTTGAACTGTGGTGTTGGAGAAGACTCTTGAGAGTCCCTTGGACTGCAAGGAGATCCAACCAGTCCATTCTGAAGGAGATCAGCCCTGGGATTTCTTTGGAAGGAATGATGCTAAAGCTGAAACTCCAGTACTTTGGCCACCTCATGTGAAGAGTTGACTCATTGGAAAAGACTCTGATGCTGGGAGGGATTGGGGGCAGGAGGAGAAGGGGATGACAGAGGATGAGATGGCTGGATGGCATCACTGACTCGATGGATGTGGGTCTCAGTGAACTCCGGGAGTTGGTGATGGACAGGGAGGCCTGGCGTGCTGCGATTCATGGGGTTGCAAAGAGTCGGACATGACTGAGCAACTGATCTGATATGATACATGTATAAAAATATATGGACATGAATTTGAGCAAACTCTGGGAAAAGTGAAAACCTGGGAAGCCTGGTGTCCTTTAGTCCATGGGGTCACAAAGAGTCAGACCTGACTTAGCCACTTAGCAACAACAACAAGAACTATATAATATGCATTATCTATATATAATTTATACTAACTCGTAGACTTTATTTTTAGAGAAATTTTAAATTTTTCAGAGAACTTGAGTATGTAGTACAGAGATTCACACCCACCCCACAGAGTTCCCCCATTATTATCTTGTATGTATGAGGTTTGTATGTTAGAATTAGTAAACCTGATATAAATCCATTATTGACTAAAGTCCATAATTTTATTGCTTCACTCTTTGTTTTGTAAGATCAGTGGGTTTTGTCATGTATCCACCATGTATCATACAGAATAATTTCACTGCCTCAAAAATCCCTGTGCTTCACCTAGTCTTCCCTCTCTCAAGATTCATCCTTTAATTGAATATTGGAAGAGTCAATTAAATGTATGTGTATGTGATACGTGAATATGCAAGTATATGTGTGTATATACACACAAACATGCAAACTTGTGTTTAAGAGACACAATTTCCTTCTGGCTGATTTTAAATGATCTCTAATAAAATAAGAAGCTGCATATATACATATATGCTCTACCTTGAGTCTAAGGTGTTTTCTTTGATGGGACAGTACTATAATCTATCATTAAATCCATTGGAAGATCACACTTATCACCTAGACACCATCACTGTGATCTTCAAGATGTTCTTGTGAAGGCTGGGTGCCATGGAAATCAGTGTTATATATTGGGATCCAGTGGTGCTGAACTCCTGTTAATAAATCAGGCATAACTGGCATATATGCATTATAATTAATTAAAAGTTGTTCAAGTGGAATAATTTTATATCGTGCAATATCATGTCATTAAATTTGTAGGTCCTGATCTTCCTTCAATGTTGGCTTTTTGTTTTGCTTAAGAAAAACCTCATATTTTACTACAAGTGCTTTAAAAATAGATAGTTATAATAACATATTGTGAAATAACTCAAAACATTGTTTATGTATTTATATATATGTATATGTATATATAAATACATGGGCTTCTATATATATGGGCTTCCCTATTAGCTCAATAGTAAAGAATCCACTCACCAATGTAGGAGATCTGGGTTTGATCCCTGGGTTGGGAAGATCGACTGGAGAAGGAAATGGCAACTCACTCCAGTATTCTTGTCTGGGAAATTCCATGGACAGATAACTGGCAGGCTACAGTTCATGGGGTTGCAAATGAGTCAGACATGACTTAGTGACTAAACAACAAATAATAACAAATATATATATATATATGTATGTGTATATATATATACATTTTTTTTCTTTTAAGAGTTAGGTTTAAATCCTGGTGGGTTTAGTTCAGAAGTGAATGAGTTGCAAGCTGTCATTGTTGTCTTCAGTGACCGCTGGGTGGTCAGTCATGGTGCTAGTTATCCCTGTGGGTAAATAGCTCATGGAGTGAGTGCGTGTGCCAGAAATGATTCACTACCACTATGCTCTCATCTTAGAGAAGATAAGGAGTGGTCGGCTACAAACCTGAAGAGGTGCCCAGAAGAACTAGTTTTTCAAGCCCTAAGTGCATGGCAGAATTTAGGGAGCATGGATGGCTAGGGGCCCTGCTACTCCAAGGGTAGTCAGAGGTCAGCACATCCATCTTCTGGGGGCCTGTGAGGAATGAGGGATCCCAGGCCCCTCCCCAGATCAACTCCATCAGGACCTGCTTGTAGTCATGACCCCCAGGCAATCTGTGTGCACAGTAGAGTCTGAGAAGCACTGGCTTTGGTGTTAAGAGCATGCCTTCCGGAGTAGGAAGACAGTGGACTTGAATTACAGCTCCATGACTCTTTAGTGGTAGAAATCGGGCAAATTTCTCCATTTTTGTTTCTTAGTCCATCAACATGGGAATCACAGTGTACTTACTTGTTAAGGGCAAAGTGACATCGTGAATGTAGTGTCCAGCAGAGTGCCTGGTCCACAGTGGTGCTCATGTCAACTGTGATTACAGCTGGTGGGAGGGGCCATGTAACTGGGGAATCCCAACATACGTGGCAGAGAATGAGCCCCAGCTGGGAAGTGTGAAAATCAGTTTAAAAAAAAAAATTGATGAACAACCTTAGAATTTAGGGGATGCCGAGGGAGGGGAAACACTCTAACCAAGTTCTCTGGTGACTTACAGGGCCAGGGTCCACCTGACTAGTACATTTTAACTTCCTTAGTCTGCGTGAAAAGTCTCAAGTATTCAGGAATTCAGCATCACTGAAGGTTCCCAGGCTCTCAGAAAATAGGAAGAAGGTGAATGGGCAGATGAGAAAGGATACATTCCCTTTGAATTGCGGGAGGCCATATCTGGAAGGGCCTGAAAGGTTATCTGGCCCAGACATCCATTTCATGTTTCAGTTCCCAGGGAGGCATTGCCCAGTCTGTGACTGTGTGCTGCCTGTGACTGAAATGCCACCACTTCTGTTGAATTCACCGAGCCATGGCTGCCGTCTGTGGGCAGAAAGGTGTTTTAGAAGTTGGCTGACTCAGGTATGTAATATCTAACACACAGACAAGACAACCAGAGAATTTCAAACACTTTATCCACGTTTGCACTCACATCTATGGAAACATCTACTCATTTCAGGCATCAGGTTAGGAGCTGGGGACAAAAATCTGAATAAGGCAAAGAGATCATATGTTTGTTAGTTCATAATCTAGATGACAGATAGACATATAAGTAATAATTATAATGCATGTATTGGAGAAGGCAGTGGCACCCCACTCCAGTACTCTTGCCTGGAAAATCCCATGGACGGAGGATCCTGGTGGGCTGCAGTCCATGGGGTCATGACTGAGCAACTTCACTTTCACTTTTCACTTTCATGCATTGGAGAAGCCAATGGCAACCCACTCCAGTGTTCTTGCCTGGAGAATCCCAGGGACAGGGGAACCCAGTGGGCTGCCATCTATGGGGTTGCACAGAGTTGGACACAACTGAAGTGACTTGGCAGCAGCAGCAGCAAATGCATGTGTGTTCAGTCGTGTCTGACTATTTGCGACACCATGGACTGTAGACCTTCAGGCTCCTCTGTCCATGGGATTATCCCAGCAAAAATGGTAAGAATGCTGGAGTGGGTTGCCGTTTCCTCCTTCGGGGGATCTTCCTGACCCAGGAATTGAAAGCTGCGGCTCCTGCATTAGCAGGTAGACTCTTTTACCTCGGAAGTACCCAGGAAGCCCAGATTATAACGCAATAAAGGCAATCACAGAAGAATGGATAAGTGGGCAGGGTAATTGAGAAAAGGGTCATTCATTTTGTTGAGTCATGTTAAGGATTTGTTGATAAGATGATTTTTTAACTGGGTCTTGATTATAGACCGCTGCTGCTGCTAAGTCGCTTCAGTCGTGTCCGACTCTGTGTGATCCCATAGATGGCAGTCCACCAGGCTCCCCCGTCCCTGGGATTCTCCAGGCAAGAACACTGGAGTGGGTTTCCATTTCCTTCTCCAATGCATGAAAGTGAAAAGTGAAAGTGAAGTCACTCAGTCATGTCCGACTCTTCATGACCCCATGGACTGCAGCCCACCAGGCTTCTCCATCCATGGGATTTTCCAGGCAAGAGTGCTGGAGTGGGGTGCCATTGCCTTCTCCATATAGGCTGCTCGTGTCTGCTGCATGAATAGACGGGCATTTGAATTCTGTGGATGTGTGCGTGCACGTGCGTGTGTTTGTGTTTGGAATTGTATATGTGCTGGGATTCCCCGTGCTCAGTGGTGAAGAATCCACCTGCACTTTAGGAGACAAAGGAGATGCAGGTTTGGTTCCTGGGTTGGGAAGATTCCCTGTAGGAGGAAATGGCGACCCACTCCAGTATTCTTGCTTGGAAAATCTCATGGACAGAGGAGTTTGGTGAGCTACAGTTCGTAGGGTTGCAGACTCAGACACATCTGAGGGGACTGAGCACACGAGCACCCAAAGGGAACAGAGCAGATGTCTAGTATCTTGTAGTCTAGTGTCTAGTATTCTGTAGATTGGCTCTTACTCCATCCTTCCTTTACCAGGTGATGTTGGAAACATTATTTCTCATCTATGAATGTCAAGTGTAAAAAAGAACATTTCTTAGTGTTTTCTAATAAATAATACTGCTTTAACACACTCAGTGTGTGATACTAGAGATTCATGAGACATAAGTGAGAATGTGATTAGACACAGAAAATCATTCTCCATTTTATAGAAAGATTTATTTCCAGACTGCTATACTTTCTCTTTGGTACATTTCAAATGTAATTTAACTTTCACTCTCCAATATTTTTCACTTAACTTTTTTTCATTTTTATTGCTCTCCAATGTTTTGAATCTCTGTACATTATCTTGTGATATGCTAGCTATTTTCAATGCAAATATTTTATAATTCATTTGATACATTTCAGTATGTTTACCTAAGAAAAACTTGTAAATATCTGAATCCTTATAAGGTTGTCTTTGACTTTTTGGACATCAACTTAATACAAAACAGCACTTTATTACAAAAGGTGTAAATGACTTAGAAACAGATGGATTATATTTCTGTGAATAAATACAATTAAAGGTTTAAAAGCTTGGATAAAAATAAATTCTCAGAACCAATGGCTGAATAGATAGGTTGGGAGGTGTGACCAATCTCAAACAGTTTCGGATTTCCTTTCAAGTTCATCTCAAAGTGTTCTTTGGTTACTCATGTCAGTTTATCCACACATGGTTAACGTTGGGTATGGCAACCCACTCGTGTTCTTGCCTGGAGAATCCCAGGGACAGGGGAGCCTGGTGGGCTGCCGTCTATGGGGTCACACAGAGTCGGACACGACTGAAGCGACTTAGCAGCAGCAGCAGCAGCAGTAGCAGTATTTGTAACTAACTTGGAGCTCCTGGCACACACAGGAAAGAAACTGTATTTTAAACCACTTCATCGGAACTTAGACCTACTAGGTATGGCAGGCAGTGATCACTTGTCATTTCTAGCTCTTATTGGTGAGTGCACTCTTGTTGTGTCCAGTAAGTGATTCCTTTGTGTCTCTGGAGTGGGTGTGATTGAATCAGGTCCAGAGTTTGCTCAATTAAATGGGACCAGTAAGCTGAATTCCTGAGCAGACCTGATGTTTGCTATCCAGAAGAGGGCGGTAGGACACAGAGATTAAATCCCAGGCAACAGCCACTACAAGGAAGAACGGCAGCTAGCAACTCTCCGGCATTAGACCCAACACCCACCTTCCCTTTGGCACACAGTGGGCAGCATGGTGTTACTAAGAGAAGACACTAACACTTTCTGCAAGCCTAGTATGTGTCAAGCACTAACTAGGTATTTTTCATATGTGTTAAATCCAAACCATCTTGAAACCTAGGGTATATAAATGAGAAAATAATATAAATGAGAAAATGAGAAAATCAGTGCTCAGAGAACTCAAGAAACTTGCCTGAGGTCACACAGCAAGCAGTAGAACCAAAATTAAAATCCAGACCTAACTCCTTAAACTCTGTTCAGCTATATGAGAATTTGGTTAATAACTCCATTAGTCATAAACTTACTGACCTTGGGCAAGTAATTTGACCATTTGGTCCAGTTTCTTAATCTTTGAGGTAATAGTAACAATATACTCTGATTCTTTAAGAGTTACTGTCTGAATCAATTTTTCCATGATAATCCTGAAATCCAATTTTTCCATATTTATCCAACAGGATAGGTTTTGTTCATTGATATTATTTTCCAAGTAGAATAAAAAATTACAGAAGATTAAGTCTAAAAGGAACATAGGAGAGCAATCCAACACTTTCATGTTAGAGATGATGAAAATAAGCCTGGAGTGTTTAGATAAGCTGCATGTGATCAGAAAACTTGAGCGTGACAGACACTGGACCTGAGGACTGGCCATTCTTAGGCAGCTTTCTTTTCTCTTCGTTCTGTGTCCTTTGTTAGGGATATTGAACATGTGGAGATGATGATAGTAATGTTGTTGATGGGGGGTGGTGCTGAAGATAACAATAAATGTGCCTGAGGAAGTTGTAGTAGAGTTACTTCATTTTAGAGGGAACTCATTTTGTTGTAAGTCTTGCTTTCATTGCTCTGTTCATGAGGAAGGCTAACATATGTCCAAGACTACTGATTGACGGGGCATCCCGGGATAGCTCAGCTGGTAAAGAATGACCCGCAATGCAGGAGACCCTGGTTCAATTCCTTCCTGGGTTCGGAAGTTCTCCTGAAGAAGAGATAGGCTACCCACTCCAGCATTCTTGGGCTTCCTTCATAGCTCAGATGGTAAAGAATCTGCCTGCAATGGGGGAGATCTGGCTTTGATCCCTGGGTTGAGAAGATCCCCTGGAGGAAGGCATGACAACCCACTCCAGTATTCTTGCCTGGAGAGTCCCCATGGACAGAGGAGCCTGGCAGTCTAGAGTCCATGGGGTCTCAAAGAGTCAGGCACGACTGAGCGACTAAGCACAGTGCAGCACTGATTGACAGGAGGGTAGAAAAGACCAGGGTATGTGCATTCACGATACTCTCTAAATAAGAAATGATAAAAGGCAGACTCCAGTCAATGCTTATTTTGGATTTACATGATTCTCTACCAGTCGATCTTGCGGGCTTTCCCAAGAATACATGATGGAGAAGTTGTCTCTTTGGAAACAATGTGGGAGATTGATCTGATGTAGCAGTGACTCCTCCAGGAGATTTTTAGGTAATCCACCATATTTTACTCCATTTCTTATAGTCTCTTCCTTTTAGAATTTGGTATAATCTTTCTAGTCTTTCCAGTCTTACACTCATAAAAAAATTGGAAAGGAGGAAGACAGAAAGAAGAAAGAACTGAAAGAAGAATGGGAGGGAGAAAGAAATGTTATAGTTTTTATCATCAAGAGACTTAGAGACCAAAGCAACCTTGTATAAGTGAACAATTTCCCAAGTTCCCCTGGCTTCTAGATTTACAGACTGGAGCTGGGAAAGAGGATAGCCGATTAAACCAATGCAGAGAGGTTTCTATTTAAAGTACCTGAAATCAGAATGGCTGGTTTCCTTAACTCACCCAAAGATGGCTTTTTTGTGTTAAAATTGTTTAAAAATAGAGATTTATAATAGTTGAAGTGATGTATCCCATTGCTCACTCTGGGAATAGTTTCCCGGGTCTCATTCACTTCTTCCATTCCATCATGTCCTTCTTTCCTTGTAGTGCCAGGAAAAGAGCTTCTCAGGTGTCTGGAGAAAGGCAACTTGGGTGGTGAACCATGAACATGTTTCTGGAGCTATTGCAAGGCTCTTCCGGAGGTCAACGGGAAGGACAAGTGGAGACCAGTGATGTTATCGATTCCAAATTCAGCACTTGAACATCTGCATTGCTCATTGTCTGTTAGTCATTCAACGCCTCCTGTTATCGCTGGCCAAATGTTGTATGTGCATACCTCAGAGATATTGCAAGTCTGGTTCCAGACAACTGCAATAAATCTAATAGTGCAATAAAGTGAATCACACAAATTTTTTGGCTTCCCAGTGCATAAAAAAGTTATACTATACTGTGTCTATTAATTGTGCAACAGCATTCTTTCTAAAAATGTACATACCTTAGTTAAAACATCATCGATTACATGTGCAATAGCATTATGTCCAAAAAATATACATACCTTAATTAAAAAATCCTGTATTGCTAAATATCGTTAACCATCATCTGAACCTTCAGAAAGTCATAATCTTTTTGCTGGTAGAGAGTCTGGCCTCGATGTTCATGGCTGCTGACTGATGAGGGTAGCTGGACGTGGCAATTTCTTAAAATAAGACAACAAGGAAGCTTGCTGCATCGATCGACTTTTCATGAATGATTTCTCTGTAGCTTGCCATGCTATTTAATATTTTATCCATAGAACTTCTCTCAAATTTGGAGTTAATTCTTTTGGCCTCTGCTGCTTATTTATCAACAAAGTTTATGAAATATTCTAAATTCTTTGTGTGTCTGACTATTTGTGACCCCATGGACTATAGCCCATCAGGCTCCTCTGTCCCTGAGATTTTCCAGGCAAGAATACTAGAGTGGGGTGGGCATTTCCTATTATTTCAATAACATTCACTGCATTTTCACCAGGAGTACATTCCATCTTTGCTCATCCATAGGAAGCAACTCCTCATTCATTACAGTTTTATTACGAGATTGCAGCACTTTCGTTGTATTTTCAGGCTTCACTTCTAATTCTACTTCTCTTGCCATTTCTACCATATCTGTAGTTTTTTCCTCCACTGATGTCTTGAACCCCTTAAAGTCATCCACGAAGTTTGGAATCAGCTTCTTCCAAACTCTTGTTAATATTGATATTTTGATCTCTTCTCATGAATCAAAAATGTTCCTAATGACATCTAGAATGGTGAATCCTTTCTAAGAGGTTTTCAATTTACTTTGACCAAATCCACCAGAGAAATCACAGTTTATGGTGGCTATAGCCTTATGAAGTGTTATTTCTTAAATAATTATATGTGAAAGCCAATATGATTCCTTGATCCATGGACTACAGAATGGGTGCTGTGTTCAGTTCAGTTCAGTCCAATTTAGTCTCTCAGTCGTGTCCGACTCTTTGTGACCCCATGAACTGCAGCATGCCAGGCCTCCCTGTCCATCACCAACTCCCGGAGTTCACTCAAACTCATGTCTATTGAGTCAGTGATATCATCTAACCATCTCATCCTCTGTTGTCCCCTTCTCCTCCTGCTCCCAATCCCTCCCAGCATCAGAGTCTTTTCCAATGAGTCAACTCTTCGCATGAGGTGGCCAAAGTATGGGAGTTTCAGCTTCAGCATTAGTCCTTACAATGAACACCCAGGACTGATTTCCTTCAGGATGGACTGGTTGGATCTCCTTGCAGTCCAAGGGACTCTCAAGAGTCTTCTCCAACACCACAGTTCAAAAGCATCAATTCTTCTGCGCTCAGCTTTCTTCACAGTCCAACTCTCACATCCATACATGACCACTGGAAAAACCATAAACTTGACTAGACGGACCTTTGTTGGCAAAGTAATGTCTCTGCTTTTGAATATGCTATCTAGGTTGGTCATAACTTTCCTTCCAAGGAGTAAGTGTCTTTTAATTTCATGGCTGCAATCACCATCTGCAGTGATTTTGGAGCCCCCAGAAATAAAGTCTGACACTGTTTCCACTGTTTCCCCATCTATTTCCCATGAAGTGATGGGACCAGATGCCATGATCTTCATTTTCTGAATGTTGAGCTTTAAACCAACTTTTTCACTCTCCACTTTCACTTTCATCAAGAGGCTTTTTAGTTCCTCTTCACTTTCTGCCATAAGGGTGGTGTCATCTGCATATCTGAGGTTATTGATATTTCTCCCAGCAATCTTGATTCCAGCCTGTGCTTCTTCCAGCCCAGCATTTCTCATGATGTACTCTGCATATAAGTTAAACAAGCAGGGTGACAATATACAGCCTTGATGTACTCCTTTTCCTATTTGGAACCAGTCTGTTGTTCCATGTCCAGTTCTAACTGTTGCTTCCTGACCTGCATACAAATTTCTCAAGAGGCAGGTCAGATGGTCTGGTATTCCCATCTCTTTCAGAATTTTCCACAGTTTATTGTGATCCACACAGTCAAAGGCTTTGGCATAGTCAATAAAGCAGAAATAGATGTTTTTCTGGAGCTCTCTTGCTTTTTTGATGATCCAGCGGATGTTGGCAATTTGATCTCTGGTTCCTCTGCCTTTTCTAAAACCAGCTTGAACATCAGGAAGTTCATGGTTCACATATTGCTGAAGCCTGGCTTGGAGAATTTTGAGCATTACTTGACTAGAGTGTGAGATGAGTGCAATTGTGTGGTAGTTTGAGCATTCTTTGGCATTGCCTTTCTTTGGGATTGGAATGAAAACGGACCTTTTCCAGTCCTGTGGCCACTGCTGAGTTTTCCAAATTTGCTGGCATATTGAGTGCAGCACTTTCATAGCATCGTCTTTCAGGATTTGAAATAGTTCAACTGAAATTCCATCACCTCCACTGGCTTTGTTCATAGTAATGCTTTCTGAGGCCCACTTGACTTCACATTCCCGGATGTCTGGCTCTAGGTGCTGTGTTAGCAGGCATGAGAGCGACATTAATCACATTTTGCATCTCCATCAGAGCTTTTGGATGGCCAGGTGAATGTCAATGAGCAGTAATGTTTTGAAAGATACCTTTTTATCTAAGCTGTAATTCTTGACAACAGGCTTAAAATACTCAGTAAACCATGTTGTAAACAGATGTGAACTCATCTGGGCTTTGGGGATGCGTTTGTAGAGCTCAGGTGGAGTGTATTTAGCATAATTCCTAAGAGCCCTAGGATTTTCTCAGTGGTAAATGAGTATTGGCTTCAACTTCAAGTCACCAGCTGAATTAATCTCTAACAAGAAAGTCAGCCTGTCCTTTGAAACTTTGAAGCCAGGCATTGACTTCTCCCCTCTAGCTATGAGATTTACAGATGGAGTCTCCTTTGAATATCAGGTGGTTTCATCTCCACTGGAAACTCACTGTGTAGTGTGGCCACTTTCACTTACCATCTTAGCTGTATCTTCTGGATAACTTGCTGCAGCTTCTGCCATTTGGCGCCTCACCGTGCGCTTTCATGCTTTGGGAGTAAAGAGTCGGGCACGACTGAGCGACTTCACTTCACTTCATTTCACTTCTTTCCTTAAACCACATGAGCCAACCTCTGCTCGCTTCAAACGTTTCTTCTGCAGCTTCTTCACTTCTCTCAGCCTTCACATAGTTGGAGAGAGTTAGGGCCTTCCTCTGGATTATACATTCCTTTGGTTTAAAGGAATGTTGTGGCTACTGGATCTTCTATCCAGGCCATTAAACGTTCTCCACGTCAGCAATAAGACTGCTTTGCTTTCTTATTATTTGTTTTGTTCCCTGAAGTAACACTTGTAACTTCCTTCAATTACTTTGCCTTTGCACTCACAACTTAGCTGTTTAGTGCAAGAGGCCTAGCTTTCAGCCCGTCATGGCTTTCTACATGCCTTGCTCACTAAGCTTAACCGTTTCTAGCTTTTGATTTAAAGTGAGAGACATGTGGCTCTCCCTTTCACTTGAACACTTAGAGGCAACTGTAGGGTTATTGACTAGCTTAGTTTCAATACTGTTGTGTCTCAGGGCATAAGGAAGGCCAGGGAGAGGGAGGGAGATGGGGCAATAGCCTACCTGTGGATCAGTCAGAACTTACACTGTGTTTCTCAAGTTCACTGTCTTATCTGGGCACAGTTTGTGGTGCCCTCAAATAATTACAATAGTCATTAAAGCTCAGCATCACAGATCACCATAACAAGTATAATAACAAAGAAAAAGTTTGAAATATTATGAGAATTACCAAAATCTGGGGCAGAGATGGGAAGTGGGCAAAAGCTTTGGGGAAAAAGCTGCCAATAGACTTGCTCAATTTACAGTTCACAAGCCTTTAATTTGGAAACAAAAACAAAAACAAAAACAGCAGTATCTATGAGTAATAATAAAGTGAAACACAATAAATAAGATCTGGCTGTACTTTGTGTTCTATGATTCAATATTTTGTCTTCATCATAGGTGTGCCCAACCTCAACCCATGCCCAGCACCTAGAATGGTGCCCTAGATACAGGTTCGCTGTTCAGTTGCTGTGTGTCCGACTGTTTGTGATCCCATGGACTGTAGTGCTCCAGGCTCCATGGATTCTCTAGGCAAGGATACTGGAGTGGTCTGCCATTTCCTTCTCCAGGAGATCTTCCTGACCCAGGGAGCAAACCTGCATTTTCTGCATGGGCAGGCGATTTCTTTCCTGCTGAGCCACCAGGGAAGCCCAAACATGGGTTATGATAATGCTTATTAATAGTTTCGAATGACCTTCTTATTAGGACAAAATTTCTGTTTCTGTCCCATCTGTATGGACTGACTGGGAAAAGGGGTTTGCAGGTGTGAAATATAAAGAAATAGGAAAAAACCCCCAGTGGATTGATAGTTCAGTTCAGTCACTCAGTTGTGATCAACTCTTTGTGACCCCATGGACTGTAGCATGCCAGGCTTCCCTGTCCATCACCAACTCCCAGAGCTTGCTCGAACTCAAGCCCGTTGAGTTGGTGATGCCATCCAACCATCAAGGTAACTCAAATCTCTGAATGCAGAATTGAGCATATTAACAAGTAACAGTATTGCCTCTGAATTGCTGAAATAATTCCCTGTATGTTGCCTGCTGAACAGCAGCACACTGTCGTACTGTGAGAGGGGACAGGTCCTGGAGGACGGAAGCTGCCCATTCTTCACTGCTTTGAGGGCCTGCTGCTGCAGGACACTATTATTTTAGCATGATAGATTTACTGAAAGTTATAACAACTTTGTCTTCCATAGCATTCTGCAAGGAAGTTGATAAAATACATACATACACTCATAGATGCATGCGTACAAATTTTCACTAGAATGTCTTTGGTTACCCACAGAGGTGCTGAAATTTTAAATATTAGAATGACCATAGAAACTAAGAGATAATAGAATATGAGAGTGAAATGATCACAATAAATATCAAATATTTGTATTATCTATGATAGTGAATAAGGTGCTGTTTCTCCCTGAAACATGGTCACTCCCATAAAAGGTTAACATAGCCAGTGGTATTTAATGCAGGTTAGTGGTGTGGTGAGTTATGAGAAGAACAAAGGTCTGACTTTGCCATTTGTACAGTAGGCCCAATGATGGATATTCAGAATATCTTGTGTCTCATCATTCTGTAGCACCACTATCATTTTTATCATAAAAGAATTATGTTACTCTATATATGAAAAATGCATTCTTGAACCACCGTGAATTAGTTTTTAATGTACTGTGACCTTGGATTGCCCTGGGATATTAATGCTAAATGATTACTTCTGAATGCTTTTTGAATAGCTGCATAGTGCAATTAAATGTGCAATACATCATGGCTGACATTGCTAAACGCCTCTTCTGGTCAAGGAACCCACAGAGGTCTTGGGAATGATGGTAATTCTGCCCTGCTGGGGATGGGAAAGAAAATAATCTCTTGTTAGTGCTGAAATAAGTACAGATAGAAGTAGATGATAACCTTTTCCTGGGGTTAGTCAATGAGAAATAAATTTTTGATTAATAACTATAAAGGAAAATGATTTTTGATCACTGCCCAAGTAGTGTCCCATTATATCTGCCAAGTGCCCAAGGTGAATAATTGCCATTAGTCTTTCTGAGTGATGAGTTGCCAAACGGTATGTGTGGATATGTATATGGGCATGCCTGTGTGTGTGTGTGCGTGCATGTGTGTGTAAAGGTGTAGATAAAGGAATAAAGAATTGGGTTCATATTCCAGCCCATTTTTGAGAATGGCTTCTATTGAATTACAATTTGTCTCAGTATAGAACCTCATAAATCTTATACTTAATCAAATCTCTTTTCATTCAATTATTGGGCCTGGGGCAACAGTGACAGATGAAAGGGTGTTGTGGAAGAGCCAAGTTGCGGTAGAGGGCCTTTAACTTACTGGTCAGTGGTTTAAATCCAACCTTGTTGGCCAGTGGCTGAAAGTGATTTACACTCCTGCTGGTTGTGAGCTGGTGGCCAGAGCCTAGTTGTTAGCTGACTACTTGTCTTCGGAAAAGCCCTGAACCCAGCCAGAACTGGACTTACTTGTCTAGCAGATGATCTTTATCTTTAGGCGAGGGAGCTATTCTGTGAAAAGGCCGCTTCAGAATGGCCCGTCACTAATGCTGCTGGGTGAGTGATTTGTGGATTTCAGTCTCTGAGCTAGCAACAAGGGGAACCCTCAACTAATGGAGAA
The DNA here is from genome assembly GCF_029378745.1 of Bos indicus. NCBI lineage: Eukaryota > Metazoa > Chordata > Mammalia > Artiodactyla > Bovidae > Bos > Bos indicus. The sequence continues at coordinate 71,118,621 of NC_091773.1, forward strand.
CTCAGTTTCTCTTTAACTGGAGCTATTTTAAAAATAAAGCATTAAAAAGGGTTTTGGTTCTGTTTCATGAAAATGAGCTGCAGCGTGCAAGTTAGTTCGAGTTCAGAACTCAGCCCTAAGTGTATCAACCCCACTGGGTCCAGTCTCTCCATGGCCTCAAGCAAGACCTACTGGAGGCGCTGAATCAATTCTGAAATGTTCCAGTGATTGTCTCCGAGTGATTCCCTGGATGTTACAACTTCTGGGAGTCCAGAGACGTAAACCACATTTCCCAACCCCAACTCCCTGGCCCTACAATTGTAGGCCTTTCTCACTGTTAGGAAAATACAATCTTGTGTTTTAAATGCTAGTGTTTTGGGGTAATTGCACCAGCTTAGATGTAGCAATTTTTCTTTTCTAGAATGAAACTGATGTAAATTAGATGTGAACACATTAATGCTCCCATCTCAATTGATTGACTTCTTGGGTGAGCTTGTTAGGACATTTCTATGAGTATACATGCACAGCTACTATTCTAGAGTTCAGTATTCTGTTGCTGTTTATTCATAGATATTTGCATTTTATAATTATTTATTTGTTTGTAAATTTATCATGTGTTTCCCCAGTGGACTGACAATTCCAGAAGGCAAGGATTTTGTTTTGTGTTTTTTTAGGTACCCTGTATCTCGCAAGCGCATGCTACATAATACAATAATACATACTCAGTAAACAGTTGTAGGATAAATGAATGAATGAATGAAAATCCACTTATTAGGAACATATTTACTTGCCTGTGTGAATGGAGAAAGGGGTCTAAGAAGAGGAAAAGAGTGGGAGAATAATTTTATAACTAATCAAGTTGTGAGTATGGGAACTTAGTCACAAAAGATACAACATTCCTGCAAAGAATTCAAAACTCTTGAGTGAGGCAGAGTGGAATCAGAAACGCTTCGGTGCTTCCTTGCTGGCTTTGCTGTTCACTAGCTATAAGCTAATTCTCTCCTTAAACGTGTTTGAGAAGCTTTATTTCCTTCATACTTTACAGTAGGGAACAGTCTCCATCTCAGTTCACACTCTCACAATTTCTCAGCTGGGTTTCTGAGAGAGCTTTAGAATTCACATCCCTGATCCAAGATCTGCCAGTCCCCCTTTCGGATCCCTGCTTCCTGGAGCTGCCAAGGGAATCTTTGCAAAATGCAAATCTAATCTTGCCACACCCCCGCTTAAAAGCTCTCAATTGCATCTGATTGCCTTTAGGATAAAATCCAAACTTTGAGTGTGGCTTACAAGGCCTTTCTCGATCTTCCCCTTCTCTTTGGCTCCACTTGCAGGCCTCACTCCTTCTGGCCAAACATAGCTCCCCCAAGCCTGGCTGCCCCCTGCTCTGTGCGGATGACAGTAGCTTACTTCCCTTTGTCTGATTGACCCTGCTCCTTCCTTCAACACTGAGTTAGGTTTCCACTTCTTCCAGGAAGTGTGTCTTGAGACCACTCCTCCTCCTTCCCATGGCCAACTCCCCCCAGAGACCTTTCTCTCCTGCCTCATTACTCTGTGGTAGCCCAGAGTACACAGATAAGTCTCTTGTGATCGAGGGCTGCTGGTCTTAGCTGTCACCTGCGGTTCAGTACCTGCAGGTACTCTTTTCTTCTGTCTCTGATTCCCTGGTGCTCATGGAACTTACACAGAGTAGATGCTTAATGAGTGTGTGTTGAGAGAATCAATGGCCTATTCACCCACTGGTGGCACTTCAGTTGGCAGCTGTTGACAGACTCTAAAGTGTGTAGGGATCGAGGGTCAAGTGTAAAGGAGAGAAGGAGGGAAGGACAGCTGATGTGCTGAGGTCAACTGATGAGTTAGTTGTCAAGTCTTTGTTTTACTCAGTATCAAATCTAAAGCCAAGCGAAACAAAAAAGCCACTAGAAGAAAAGTGTGTGTAAGTTGCTCAGTCGTGTCTGACTCTTTGTAACCCCATGGACTACACAGTCCATGGAATTCTCTAGGCCAGAATACTGGAGTGGGTAGCCTTTCCCTTCTCCAGGGAGTCTTCCTAACCCAGGGATCAAACCCAGGTTTCCTGCATTGCAGATGGGTTCTTTACCAGCTGAGTCACAAGAAAAGGTGAATGTTTTTTGGCTGGGCTGCTGCTTATGTGACCTTGAATGATTTAAATGATCTCTACTTACTTTGAAATCCCATATTTCTCTTACAGACCAGACCTTATATTGTGGTTACATATGCTCTCAGTTAGTTGTAGCAGTCAGCTTACATTAAATTATGCTGTGTAACAAACAACCTCAACATCTTCTTGGCTTACAACAACAGTGTCTGATGTTTTGCTTGTGTTACACTTCCATCATGAGTTGTCATGACTCTGCTTTTTGTCAGAACCCAGGCTAATGGAGAATAAGCCTGACTTCTCTCTGGGATATTGTTGGGCTCATGGCAGAGGAAAAAGGGAAATCAAGATAAAGTACACATCTAGTTTCAAAAAGACCAAAATATAATTGACATCAGTTTCAGGCAAATGACATGATTTGATATATACACAATATTATGAAATGATCACTGCGATTAGTCTAATTAATAACCATCCTCACATATTACAAAATACAAATTTACAGATTTTTTTTCTTTTGGTGAGAACTTTTAGGATTTTTCTCTCTTAGCAACTTTCAAATATACCATACGGTCTTATTATCTATAATCATCAAGCTATACATTACATCTCCAGGGCTTATTTATTTTAAAACTGCAATTTTGTACCTTTTGGCCACCCTCCCTATCTCCTACCTCTGGGACCCACCAATTTGTTCACTGTATCACTTTGTTTGTTTTTAGATTCCACATACAAGTGAGATCACATCTGACTTGAATTCTTCTGCCTGGAAACATTGCCTTTGCCTGCATTTCCTTAGCCAAAGCAAGATGTAAGTGGAGATGTATTATACTACCATGGGAAGGAGGGGCACCAAATACTGAGAATAGGAATGCAGTTTTTCATACTCTCCCACTGAACTGTAAACTCTTGGAGGGCAGGAGCTTTTGTGTTCTCTGACTTACAAACTTGGAAACTTGCCAAAGCATATTACTTGTTTTTTTTTTTTTTTGGAAATAAAGAGCAGAGGTGGTATGCTTCAGAAATAATGAAGATTTATTTGGAATACCTCTCTCTTTAGTCATTAATTACATTTCAGTTTGTGTGATACCAATTTTTAAAAGGCCTATTTTTTAAATGAAATATTAAATGATTGACATGACTTTGAATATGCTAATCAGTTGCTTGCAATAGAATTCTACATCATTGACAAAGGTATGTCCCATTTCCCCAACTAGTCTTAACCAGTTGCTTGACACTAGTTCTCCATTTGGAGAAGGCAATGGCACCCCAGTCCAGTACTCTTGCCTGGAAAATCCCATGGATGGAGAAGCCTGGTGGGCTGCAGTCCATGGATCATGAAGAGTTGGCCATGACTGAGTGACTTCACTTTCACTTTTCACTTTCATGCATTGGAGAAGGAAATGGCAACCCACTCCAGTGTTCTTGCCTGCAGAATCCCAGGGATGGGGAAGCCTGGTGGGTTGCCATCTATGGGGTCTCACAGAGGCGGACACGACTGAAGCGACAGCAGCAGCAGTTCTCCATCACTTCCTCCATAACAAATCCCACAGCTTGTACTTAACGCCCTGTGCTCTGGAACTGAGAGACATTTCTAACTTTACTGCTGGCTCTTTATCTGTCCCCTGTGGCTCAGGTAGTAAAGAATCTGCCTGCCAATGCAGGAGATGCAGGAGATGTGGGTTTGATCCCTGGGTTGGGAAGATCTCCTGGAGAAGGAAATGGCAATCTGCTCCAGTATTCTTGCCTAGAAAATTCCATGGAGAGAGGATCCTGGAAGGCTAGAGTCCTCGGGGTTGCAAAGAGTTGGACATGACTGAGCACACACACGCACACCACGTCCAGGCACAAAGAGCCGCCCCCTTTCCCTATGTGTGTTCCGTGCTCTCCTGCCTTAGTGTCTTTGCTCTGGTTGTTCACTCTGCCTAGAATGACTTGGTCCCATCAGCATATGTTCAATTCCTTCTCAGTTTTCACAGCAAAGCTTAAGTACTACTCTCACAAAATCTTCCCTGATCACTTAAGCAATGTACTCAACACCCATATGCATACTCTTTCTATTCTTTTTGGCAATTAATTTGCTTTATCTTGTCAAGGAGGATAGGACATAGACTTTGCACACTTCAAATAGAGGGTCTGCCACTGAAACGCTCCTCAAAACTTGGTGAATTTCTTACGCTATGAGTCTTAACTACTTCATTGTAAATAGAGAGTAGGAATAATATAATACGTTATTGGATACGTTGTGTGAAGTGATTTATCATCATCCCTGACATAGAGGAAGTAATAAATGAAAGTCTTTATCTAATATACTTGCATACTTACAGGATTTCTTGGCTTCACCTTTCTATCTCCCTCAGTGACATCACACAGCATAGGTGCAATGTAGATAATTGCTGAGAGAATGAATGAATGAGTGAAATGATGTTAGGAAAATGACCATGAGGCTCGTCTTTCTGTGAAATCAATGATGCTAGACTGAGTCTTGGGTCTTTTCTCTGTGGCTGAGTTTGCCTAGATTTTTAATAACTTAGGTTCAGTGGTGGCTGTCCCGTAGGGAGAGAGGTGGGGAGAGAGATGAAAAGTTGCACAAACACTCAGAAGATTCCCCTGGTGGGGGATCAAAGAAAGTGGAATGAAATATTCTCCCCGCATGTTGGCAATAAGAAATTACTGTCTAGTGAACCCAGATCACATTGTTTTTGTGTCATTAAATAGTTGATTAAAAGTGTCTTGTTTTTTCCTATCATTATGGCAGACTGAATAAATAGTTATATCAAAGACGGGACCAAAAATTTACCTTGTAAGTCCTTGATGTATTGCAGACATTTATTGAATGGTAAGTGGCAACTCTGGAGCAATCATTAACCAGGTCAAGAGAATGTTGTTTGGAAAATCACAAGCTATATATTTTGGAAATCTTGTAATACATGGAAAGTGAAAGTGAAAGTCACTCAGTGGTGTCCAACTCTTTGCAACCCCATGGACTACACAGTCCATGGAATTCTCTAGGCCAGAATACTGGAGTGGGTGGCCTTTCCCTTCTCCAGGGGATCTTCCCAGCCCCAGGATTGAACCCAAGTCTCCTGCATTGCAGGCAGATTCTTTACCAGCTGAGACACAAGGGAAGCCCAAGAATACTGGAGTGGGTAGCCTATGCCTTCTCCAGGGGATCTTTCCGACCCAGGAATCAAACCAGGGTCTCCTGCATTGCAGGCAGATTCTTTACCAACTGAGCTATCAGGGAAGCCCTGTTAATACATTAAAGTTTTCAAATAAATGCAATTTTTCTTTTACAAGCCATCAATAATATCATAGCTCATTTTAGAACACTACATTCAACTCTCCAAAAAGTGACTCTTTTAAATCAAGATAAATTTCACTCCTTTCTCAAACTGACAATGTTGTCAAATGTTTGGATTACTGTCTCCCAACAAGGACAACTATAGAGACTACCTAAGTGCCAGCAGGAGTCTAGGTCCTAATTAAGCTGGAAGCCTCAACTCAAAGCCAAAATGGGGCTCAGCCCCCGAGTTGGATCTCAAGTTATCAAGAGATAACTTGATCTTCAGACACACTTTTCAGTAAATCAGGTTCTTTACCTGTTTTAATTTTCTGTTGTCAGTGTAACAAATCGCCATAAATATAGTGGTTTGAAATGACACAATTTTATTCTCCTATCGTGGAGATCAGAAGTCTGAAATGGGTCTTACTGGGCTAAAATCAAGATGACAGCAGGGCTTGGTCCTTCTAAAATCAAGAAGGCTCCGGGGGAGAATCCTCTTCACTTCTTCCACTTTGAGAAGCTGCTAGCGTTCCTCGGCTCCTCACAGCTCTCTAATCTCTGCTCCTGTGGTCATGTCGCCTTCTCTTCCGCTGTAGTCAAAAATTCCTCTACGGTCCTCTTATAAAGACATGGTGATTACATATAGGGCCCACTCCAATAATCCAGGATATTTCCCTCTGGCAAAACCCTTATATTTAATCGCATCCACCAAGTCCTCCCCTCTTTGCCATGTAAAATAGCATTCACAGGTTCCAGGACATCTTTGAGGCAGCATTATTCAGCCCACCACATGTTGCCTTTCAAAAGCTTTTCTGTATCCAGACTGTCATATTGACTTTTTGAAAACAAAGGAAAAGTACTGGCTTTCCCAGAAGGGAAAAATAAGGCATTTCAAAAGGTTATCAATGAGGAGATGGGGGGTAGGTTGGGAATATTCTGATTTTACCTCTAGAGAAGTGTGACTCATGCGGGTTGGCTATCACAGCATGGTTTGTTCCTCTTGTTGTGTGAATTTGGATTTGTTTCAATACTCACATCCACGGGGCACAAATCCATTCATGTGATGTGGAGGTATGAGAAGCATCCCAGGACTCATCTGGCACAAAACAGACCTGCCAGCACTTAACGGTCTAATCAGGTATTTATACAGTCCCTCCCCCATACCAGCTGTGGTCACCTGTAATCCCAGGGGACTAGGATCATGGTGCAAACCTAGTAAATTACTGTCCAAAGTGGAGCTGATTCTTCATCTGCTTGAAATTAGAAGTGGAAAAATTCATCTCCAACTTCTTTAATTATTGTATCTTTCCTTCTAACCCTGGGTAAAGAATAGCTTAAACCTTAATTCTAATGCTTTGGAATTTTATGAGTTTCATTAAAACCCCAGAGAGTCATTTAATTTTATGGGGTTCAGTGCTAATATTCAAATGCATTTCTTCTGCAATAGATTTTTACCTTGTATTATAGAGACTGAGCTCCCATTTTTAACACATATGTTCTTAGCGCTTATGCTAATTTCACTGCTTATCTTTAAAATTGGCATATCATTGTTATTGTTATTATTGTTATTGTTATTATTATTATTGTGTATTGACCAAGTTGAATGCCTCATTCTCAAGGGATTGCTGTCAGAGTTATATAATACGTGAACAATGGGTGAATGTTGTTCATTTTAAATGTGAAATTATAAATCAATTACATTGGTGGCTAACACCCCTTCATGACATGCCACAATTTACTTCCAGTGACATTTAAACCTATCTCACATGCTGAACAATCTGTAATAAATTATGATTTTTTTTTTTTTTTGCTTCTGAAATGAAGCTATAATTATGACAGTTGAATTCTTGCTCTGGGAAATAAGGTGGCATTTAATTCCTTGAGAACAAATGACACTCACAAAAGAACAGTTAATTATTCTCAGCTGCAAAGGAAGGGAGGAGGGGAGAGAAAAATTATGAAAAAGAACATGGTAGCACTTTATGTGAAGTATCTATTAACTAATCCTTAACTAAGGCTGAACTACAATTGAACTTCTGGGCTACCCCTGAGCCCAGGTAACACTTTTTGTTATTTCAGTTCTCAGTAAAACCCAAACAAGAAGAATTAGCAATCTGAAACTTTCTCTGTTCTTTGTACATGATAATAGAAATATCCACACAATCAGCCTTGGTTCCACAAATGCAGGTCTACATTCTAACCCAGTTAAATCAGACCCAGAGGGGTGGCGTGGCGTTAGTTTTCAATTATAGCCATTCTAATTCAGGTCTTTAACTGTGGTAGTCATTCCATCCATATTGCAAATAAAGGGAAAGGGAAGCATTGCACCCCCAGAATTTGTTGTATTGTTGTTTGTCTCTAGTTTAAACAGCAACTGTGCTTCATTGGCTTTTCTCCGCTGGCCCTTTCCTGTTCATTCTGGCAGGAAGCCCCAGTGGCAATTGAATATGCCAGCAAACAGGAGGCTGCTCTTCGGTGCTACCCTGACACCATCAGCTGCGATGTTAGCAGCCTGCTATTAGAGATGCCTCTTTCTTTGACTTCCCTTTCTTCCTGGGGAGGAACAGATACTCTAGAGAAGGGCTCTGCTGAGTGGAATTCCCCATTTTGACTGCAATTAGGGATTGTGACTTGATTGATTTGGGGGCTCTCTGAAATGTAGCAGGATCAACACAGTTGCACACAAAACAAGGCATAATCCACTGGGTTAAATTAACGTTAAATCAGAGATGATTGGATTAATTGCTATTACATTTTATCTTCTCTGCACATGTGCTGTTGGCAGGCTTTCAGAGCCTTTTTAAAATTAGCTTAGAACTGGATGAAAATGGTACAGGTGCAAATGATTTGTGCGCTGGGTCTTTCAAGTACACAGTGGGCTCATAAGAAGGTGCATTTTTTTCCAAATCTTATTTTGGATGTGATTTACAAAAAACTGCACCGAGAATAAACTTGGCATCGCTATACAAAAGCTATAGATGTGTTAAATGGCAAAAGGACCCTGTTGGCTAGAATATAACTTGGAAAATGGATCTCCTGCCTGTTGTGGCCTTGGCACTATCCCTCCGTTCAGTTTGCTTCCCTTACAGGCTTTTCTGCGCTCGTGGGAGTCTGTAGGGTCCTGGAGATGAATGCATCAAAGCCCTTAGTGTGGCATCTGATCCTCTGGAATGTATTCTTCAAAACCTACATCCCTTCAACAAATATTAAAGGTGGAAGTGGACATGATGGTTGTTAACAGGATGAATCTGTTTAACAGAGAGTGTGGAATGATCAGGTCAGGGGTAACAAGGCAAAGATAATCAAAGCCTGGTATTTTTTTATGAACTGGTTTGCCCATCAGTCAGTAGCTCAGGCTCACTGCCAGGCTGATGGTCTGAAAACCTGCTGAGCCACTGGGAGGAAAGTTTATTTTTTGTACTTTAGGAAATGGGGTGAGTCAACAATTTCTTTTCAAGACCGCTGTGTGCATAACCCTACACACAGGTACTGTGGGGTAGACACAGACTTCGTTCAGGGGTGGTCGTATTTTGGATCAATACAAGTAAGAAGGTGAGAGAATGGTTTTTTATTTTCCTGGGCTCGTTTCATTCTGCCAGCAATATCTGGCTCATGAGAGTGAGCAGTGGACTTCACATGCATTTCCCTGCCCAGGCACGTCTCCTTTCTGTGGGCCCTGTGCGTCTCACGTGTTTGCTGTTGTCTAATTTCCCTGGCCTGAGCATCCTGGCTTCTTCTCTGTCCTTGCCTGGCTCATTCCTGCTGCAGGCTCTGTTCAGACAGGTTAACTTCTCCACGTGCCCTGGCTTCTCAGACCTGTCTCTGCTTGGCCCCTGTCTCTCAGCTTCCCTTGTTACTCTTCATAGACACTCGTTCCCAGTCTCTACTCCAGGCTGTGGAGTAATTTCCCCAAGAAAGGGCATTTTGATCCATCCAAATGCAACAACAATAGGGAAGTGGGCTCTCAAGATTATTTCAGCTTATTAAAAATATATCTTACCTTTTTACATATTACTTTGAAAGGTAGCATAGTTGGGATTGTGTTCACATGATGCCAAGAGGTACACTGAAAAGAGAGTTTCCTTCTCATCCATGACCTCTGGTGTCCTCACTTCAGAGACAACCACTGCTGCTGGGCTTTATTTTTCACCTGTTCTTCCAGAAACATTATATGCATATAAAACACACATACATGTATCCTCCTCTTCAGTTTTACACGCAAATGAAATGATGTGCATGGTTCTACATCTCTTGCTTAATGTTTGCTTAAATCTGTGTTGAAGACAGTCCCATATCCATACCATTCTTTTTCAAGTGTCCTCAGTGTTTCTGGATGTATCATAATTTATTGAACCTGTCATCTACTCATGGACATTTAAGCTGTTTTCCGTCTTCTGCCTTCATAATGCTTGAACCTGATTGTTAATATGCTTATGCATTGTATCTACCTACAAACAAAATTCATGGAAAAAAATTAAGGCTATTATTACAAAACTTCAATCTCATTGTATGTGAAGTTATCACACTAAAGGAAAGGGCACAAAACACACGTGCAGCTCAGCAAATCTTCATCAGTGGAAAGCCTGCATCACTACTGTTGGGGTCAAGAAACATTGTTGCCACCAGCTCAGAAAGCCCCTTCCTGGTCCCTTCTATTTCTCACCTGGTTCCCTCCTCCATGTCCTTATCCTCAATACTATAGGCTTTCTGGCTTTTGAACTCTATGTAATCAATTTATAGTTGGTGATGGACAGGGAGGCCTGGCGTGCTGCGATTCATGGGGTCGCAAAGAGTTGGACACGACTGAGCGACTGATCTGATCTGATCTGATCTGATAGACAATGTTTGGAGAAGGTGATGGCAACCCACTCCAGTACTCTCGCCTGGAAAATCCCCTGGACGGAGGAGCCTGGTGGGCTCTAGTCCATTGGGTCGCAAAGAGTCAGAAACGACTGAGAGACTTCACTTTCACTTTTCACTTTCATGCATTGGAGAAGGAAATGGCAACCCACTCCATTGTTCTTGCCTGGAGAATCCCAGGGACGGGGAGCCTGGTGGGCTGCTGTCTGTGAGGTTGCACAGAATTGGACATGACTGAAGCGACTTAGCAGCAGCAGCAGCATAGACAATGTTTGTGTCCCCCTAGATCTGTAAGTTGAAACCTAATCCCCAGCATGATGGTATAGGAGGCAGATCCTCTGGGAGGTGACTATGTCATAAGGATGAAACCCCTGGGAATGGGAACAGTGCCGTGATAAACGGGGCCAGAGGGTGCTCTTTCACTCCTCTGCCATTGGAGGACACAGTGAGAAGAAAGCCCTCTAGGGACTGGAAAGAGGAATCTGGCTCTGAATGTGCTAGCAACTTAATCTTGTACTTCCTGGCCTTTAAGTTCAGTTCAGTTCAGTCACTCAGTCGTGTCCGACTCTTTGCAACCCCACGAATCGCAGCACGCCAGGCCTCCCTGTCCATCACTAACTCCCAGAGTTCACTCAGACTCACGTCCATCGAGTCAGTGATGCCATCCAGCCATCTCATCCTCTGTCGTCCCCTTCTCCTTCTGCCCCCAATCCCTCCCGTACGTCAAGGCTGTATATTGTCACCCTGCTTATTTAACTTATATGCAGAGTACATCATGAGAAACACTGGACTGGAAGAAACACAAGCTGGAATCAAGATTGCCGGGAGAAATATCAATAAGCTCCTGGCCTTTAGAACCTTGAAAATAAATGGTTTCCATTTAAGCCACGCAGTCTAGGGTATTCTGCTATGGTAGCCTAAACAGGCTAAGACATAAAGTGTACAATTTTTGTTTCTGGTTTCTCTCATTATATTTTTGAGGGTTGTCTTTGTTGTTTCATGTAGCTGTAGATTGGTCATTTTTATTTGTGTGTATTATTCCATTGAATGAACACACTACAAATTATCCATTCTGTTGGGGAACTTTGAGTTCTTTTCAAATTTGGCTAATTTAAATAGTGCTGCTGTGCATTTACTACTACTAGGTATAAGCTCTGGGAATGGAATTGTTGGATGATGGGCTTTATATAAGTTCAACTTTAGCATATGATGAGAAGCTGTTTTTCAAACTTATATTCATAACAGCATGCATAAGAATGCCCATCGCTCTACATTCTTGCAACTGATCAATAGTCATTCTTTTCTTGTTTAGACATTCTGGTAATTGCACAGTGGCATGTCCCTCGGGTTTTAGTTCATATTTTCCTGATTATAAAGAAGCTGAGTGTGTCTCCTTACATAGAAGTTCTCTTTGTGAAATGGCTGTGATAGTCTCTTGCCCACTTTTCATTTGGACTGTAAGAACTCTGAGTGTTTTATATACTCTTGCCTTTTATTGGTTTTGTGGATACGAAACAAATATTTTGTTCCAATCTATGGTTTGCCTTTTCACTTTCTTAAGGTTGTATTTTTTCAATGAAAACAGTTCCTAGTTTTAGTGTAGTCCAATCCAAAGAGTTTCCCTTTAGGGTGATTTTTCTTTGCCTTTTTTTTTTGTGTGTGTGTGGCATGTGTATTGCTTAGAAAAATATATTCTTAGTTCAATGTAGTGAAGACTTTTCTGTTATATTCTAAAGTGTTATTGTTTGCCTTTATCTTCTGGGAATTGGTATTTTCCTTGGCAGGAGGTAGGAGTCAAGTTTCCTTTTTCCCATAAAGATATCCAACTGACTCATCACTGTTTACTGAAAAGACTAGCCTTTACGTCTGGCTGCATTGTTATGTTGTCATAAATCAAGTGACCATATATTTGTGGACCTATTTCTGGACTTTCCTTTTTATTCCATTGATCTTTGTAAAAGTGTCACCAATACTGTGCTTAAGATAGTAGTTTTATAATAATAAGTCCTGCTATCTGGTGGAGCAACTTGTTTTTCTTCAAGACAGCTTGCATTATCTTAGCCACTTGCATTTCCCATATAATTTTAGAAAAGGCTTGTCAGTTTCCTCAGAAATGAGTGTTGGGGTTTTAAATATGATTTCTTTGACTCTATAGAAAATTTGATGGAGAACCAATTTTTTCATAATGTTGAGTCTTGCTGTCTCTCTATATTACTGGAATCCTATGCTCATGAGCAAGATCGGTCCATAATTTTCCTTTCTTGTAATGGTTTTGTCAGGTTTTGGCATCATGATTGTGCTGGTCTCATAAAAATGAACTATTTTTATATTCCCAAATGGGCTTGTATAGATTTGTAGTTATTTCTTCACCAATACAACTTGGATCTGGAGTTTTATTGGTAGGAAGATTTCTATTTACTGATTTAACAAATTTGATAATAGAGAACTATTTTTATTTTCCTGTTTCTTAGGGTTTTATCTAAGGATTTGTGCATTTCACTATATACATTTAAAGATTTATTTTTAGAGCAGTTTGAATTTCATCACAAAATTTAGAGGAAAGTATGGAGACTTCTGGTATACCTCTGCCTGCTCACATGCATGGCTTTTTCCACCTTCACTCATCAGAATGGCACATTGATTATCAGGATGAACCTACACTGATGCATCATAGTCATCCAAGTCCACAGTCTACCTTAAGGCTCACTTTTGGTATACTCTGCATAGATTTGCACAAAAGTATGATGATATATATCCTGTTATAGTATCATAGAGATTATTTTTACCAACCTAAAAATACTCCATACTCTTCTACTCATTTCTCCCCCACCCTTACCCGCTGGCAACCACTGATCTTTTTACAGTCTCTATAGTTTCACTTCTTCCAGAATGTCATATAGTTGGAATCATACAGTATGTAGTATTTTCAGATTTGTCTCTTTCACTAAGTAAAATGCATTTAAAGGTTTCCCAACTTCTTTTCATGGCTTGACAGTTCATTTCTTTTCAGCACTGAATAATAGTCCACTGTCTGGATGTACCACAGTTTATCCATTCACCTATTGAAGGACATCTTGATTGTTTCTGGATTTTGGCAATTATGAATAAAGCTGCTATAAACACCCATGTGTAGGCTTTTTGTGTGGACATATATTTTCCACTTCTTTGGATAAATACCAAGGAGTGCCATTGCTGGTTTGTGTGGTAAGAGTATGTTTACTTTGGTAAGAAACTGCCAAACTATCTTCCACAGTGGCTGTACCACTTTGCATTCCCATAAACAACAAGAGAGTGTCCTCTTGCTCCAGATCCTTGCCAGCATTCGGTATTGGCAGCATTCCAGACTTCGGCCATTCTAAAGGTTTGTGTATGTGTGTGTGTTTGTCAGTCAATTGTGTCCAACTCTTTGTGACCCCATGGACTGTAGCCCAACAGTCTCTTCTGTTCATGGAATTCTCCAAGCAAGAGTACTGGAGTGGGTAGCCATTCCCTTTCTCAGGGTATCTTCCCAACCCATGGATCGAATTCAGGTCTCCTACATTGCAGGCATATTCTTTACTTTCTGAGCCAGGTTAAGTCCCATAGTAGTATCTAATTTTTGTCTTAATTTGCATTTCCCTGATGGCATATGATATGGAACATCTTGTTATACATTTATTTGCCATCCATATTATCTTCTTTGGTGAGGTGTTTGTTAAGATCTTTGGCCCATTTTTTTAACTTGCTTGTTTGTTTTCTTATTGTTGAGTTTTAAGAATTCTTTGTATAGTTTAGTTGACAAGGTATTTGGCTAACATCCTTTATCAGTTCTATTTTTTGGCAAGTATTTTCTCCCAATCTTTGGCCTGTCTTCCAATTTCTTTAATTGTCTTTTGCAGAGAAGTTTTTAATTTTAATCAAGCCTAGATTTTCAACTATTTCTTTCATGGGCTGTGCATTTGGGGTTAGATAAAAAAAAGGTGTCACTGGAGCCAAGGTCAGCTAGGTTTTCTCTCTGTTACTTTCCGTGAGTTTCATAGTTTGCATTTTACATTTTGACCTGTGATATATTGTGAGTTAAGCTTTAGAAAGAGAGGTTTTTGGCTAGAGTCTTTTTGTTGTTGTCATTGTGTGACTCTCTCATTGTTGCAGCACCATTTATTTCCTGAACAGATCATCCTTGCTTTGTATAATACAATACAATAAAGATTGTATTATCCTTTTGCCCTTTGTAAAAAATCAGTTGTTGATTATATTTACGGGAGTCTATTTCTGGGCTCTCTATTTGGTTCCATTGATCTATTTGTGTATTATTTTGTCAATACCTTACTCTTCATTATTATAGCTTTATTAATGTTTTGAAGTTGGGTAGCATCAGTCTTCCAACTTTGTTCTTCAGTACTATGTTGGTTATTCAGGGTCTTTTGCCTCTTCCTATAAACTTTGGAATCAGTTTGTCAATAACCATAAAATGACTTTCTGGGATTTTGAATGTGATTGCACTGAATGAATTGTGAAGAACTAACATTTTGACACTACTGAGTCACCCTATCAATAACATAAAATATCTCATTTACTTTAGCTTTTTATTTCATCAGAGTTTTATAGTTTTCCTATAAATCTTGAACATATTAGATTTATACCTAAGTATTATATGCAGAGTACATCATGAGAAACGCTGGACTGGAAGAAACACAAGCTGGAATCAAGATTGCCAGGAGAAATATCAATAACCTCAGATATGCAGATGACACCACCCTTATGGCAGAAAGTGAAGAGGAACTAAAAAGCCTCTTGATGAAAGTGAAAGTGGAGAGTGAAAAAGTTGGCTTAAAAACTCAACATTCAGAAAATGAAGATCATGGCATCTGGTCCCATCACTTCATGGGAAATAGATGGGGAAACAGTGGAAACAGTGTCAGACTTTATTTTTCTGGGCTCCAAAATCACTACAGATGGTGACTGCAGCCATGAAATTAAAAGACACTTACTCCTTGGAAGGAAAGTTATGACCAACCTAGATAGCATATTCAAAAGCAGAGACATTACTTTGCCAACAAAGTTCATCTAGTCAAGGCTATGGTTTTTCCAGTGGTCATGTATGGATGTGAGAGTTGGACTGTGAAGAAGGCTGAGTGCTGAAGAATTGATGCTTTTGAACTGTGGTGTTGGAGAAGACTCTCGAGAGTCCCTTGGACTGCAAGGAGATCCAACCAGTCCATTCTAAAGGAGATCAGCCGTGGGATTTCTTTGGAAGGAATGAGGCTAAAGCTGAAACTCCAGTACTTTGGCCACCTCATGTGAAGAGTTGACTCATTGGAAAAGACTCTGATGCTGGGAGGGACTGGGGGCAAGAGGAGAAGGGGATGACAGAGGATGAGATGGCTGGATGGCATCACTGACTCGATGGACGTGAGTCTGAGTGAACTCTGGGAGTTGGTGATGGACAGGGAGGCCTGGCGTGCTGTGATTCATGGGGTCGCAAAGAGTCGGACATGACTGAGTGACTGATCTGATCTGATCTGATTCCATTTTGGGGGATGCTGATATAACAGATATTGTATTTTTGACTTCAAATTCCACTTGGTCACTGTTGGTTTATGGAAAAGCAATTGACTTTTATTATTATTATTATTTTTACTTTACAATATTGTATTGGTTTTGCCATACATCAACATGCATCCACCACGGGTGTACACGTGTTCCCTATCCAGAACCCCCCTCCCACCTCCCTCCCCATACCATCCCTCTGGGTCATCCCAGTGCACCAGCCCCAAGCTTCCTGTATCCTGCATTGAACCTGGACTGGCGATTCATTTCTTATATGATATTATACATGTTTTAATGCCATTCTCCCAATCATCATGCCCCTCCCTCTCCCACAGAGTCCAAAAGACTGTTCTATACATCTGTGTCTCTTTTGCTGTCTCGCATACAGGGTTGTTGTTACCATCTTTCTAAATTCCATATATATGTGTTAGTATACTGTATTGGTGTTTTTCTTTCTGGCTTACTTCACTCTGTATAATAGGCTCCAGTTTCATCCACCTCATTAGAACTGATTCAAATGTATTCTTTTTAATGGCTGAGTAATACTCCATTGTGTATATGTACCACTGCTTTCTTATCCATTCATCTGCTGATGGACATCTAGGTTGCTTCCATGTCCTGGCTATTATAAACAGTGCTGCGATGAACACTGGGGTACATGTGTCTCTCTCAATTCTGGTTTCCTCAGTGTGTATGCCCAGCAGTGGGATTGCTGGGTCGTATGGCAGTTCTATTTCCAGTTTTTTAAGGAATCTCCACACTGTTCTCCATAGTGGCTGTACTAGTTTGCATTCCCACCAACAGTGTAAGAGGGTTCCCTTTTCTCCACACCCTCTCCAGCATTTATTGCTTGTAGACTTTTGGATCACAGCCATTCTGACTGGCGTGAAATGGTACCTCATAGTGGTTTTGATTTGCATTTCTCTGATAATGAGTGATGTTGAGCATCTTTTCATGTGTTTGTTAGCCATCTGTATGTCTTCTTTGGAGAAATGTCTATTTAGTTCTTTGGCCCATTTTTCGATTGGGTCATTTATTTTTCTGGAATTGAGCTGTAGGAGTTGCTTGTATATTTTTGAGATTAGTTGTTTGTCAGTTGCTTCATTTGCTATTATTTTCTCCCATTCTGAAGGCTGTCTTTTCACCTTGCTTATAGTTGCTTTCGTTGTGCAGAAGCTTTTACTTTTAATTAGGTCCCATTTGTTTATTTTTGCTTTTATTTCCAATATTCTGGGAGGTGGGTCATAGAGGATCCTGCAGTGATGTATGTTGGGGAGTGTTTTGCCTATGTTCTCCTCTAAGAGTTTTATAATTTCTGGTATTATGTTTAGATCTTTAATCCATTTTGAGTTTATTTTTGTGTATGATATTAGAAAGTGTTCTAGTTTCATTCTTTTACAAGTGGTTGACCAGTTTTCCCAGCACAATTTGTTAAAGAGATTCTTTTCTCCATTAAATATTCTTGCCTCCTTTGTCAAAGATAAGGTGTCCATAGGTGTGTGGGTTTATCTCTGGGCTTTCTATTTTGTTCCATTGATCTATATTTCTGTCTTTGTGCCAGTACCATACTGTCTTGATGACTGTGGCTTTGTAGTAAGCCTGAAATCAGGCAGGTTGATTCCTCCAGTTCCATTCTTCTTTCTCAAGATTGCTTTGGCTATTCGAGGTTTTTTGTATTTCCATACAAATTGTGAAATTATTTGTTCTAGCTCTGTGAAAAATACCGTTGGTAGCTTGATAGGGATTGCATTGAATCTATAGATTGCTTTGGGTAGTATACTCATTTTCACTATATTGATTCTTCCGATCCATGAACATGGTATATTTCTCCATCTATTAGTGTCCTCTTTGATTTCTTTCATCAGTGTTTTATAGTTTTCTATATATAGGTCTTTAGTTTCTTTAGGTAGATATATTCCTAAGTATTTTATTCTTTTTGTTGCAATGGTGAATGGAATTTTTTCCTTAATTTCTCTTTCTATTTTCTCATTATTAGTGTATAAGAATGCAAGGGATGTCTGTGTGTTGATTTTATATCCTGCAACTTTACTATATTCATTGATTAGCTCTAGTAATTTTCTGGTGGAGTCTTTAGGGTTTTCTATGTAGAGGATCATGTTATCTGCAAACAGTGAGAATTTTACTTCTTTTCCAATTTGGATTCCTTTTATTCCTTTTTCTGCTCTGATTGCTGTGGCCAAAACTTCCAAAACTATATTGAATAGTAGTGGTGAGAGTGGGCACCCTTGTCTTGTTCCTGACTTTAGGGGAAATGCTTTCAATTTTTCACCATTGAGGATAATGTTTGCTGTGGGTTTGTCATATATAGCTTTTATTATGTTGAGGTATGTTCCTTCTATTCCTGCTTTCTGGAGAGTTTTTTATCATAAATGGATGTTGAATTTTATCAAAGGCTTTCTCTGCATCTATTGAGATAATCATATAACTTACATTGGTTGATTTGTGGATATTGAAGAATCCTTGCATCCCTGGGATAAAGCCCACTTGGTTCATGGTGTATGATCTTTTTAATGTGTTGTTGGATTCTGATTGCTAGAATTTTATTAAGGATTTTGCATCTATGTTCATCAGTGATATTGGCCTGTAGTTTTCTTTTTTTGTGGCATCTTTGTCAGGTTTTGGTATTAGGGTGATGGTGGCCTTTTAGAATGAGTTTGGAAGTTTACCTTCCTCTGCAATTTTCTGGAAGAGTTTGAGTAGGATAGGTGTCAGCTCTTCTCTAAATTTTTGGTAGAAGTCAGCTATGAAGCTGTCTGGACCTGGGCTTTTATTTGCTGGAAGATTTCTGATTACAGTTTCAATTTCCGTGCTTGTGATGGGTCTGTTAAGATTTTCTATTTATTCCTGGTTCAGTTTTGGAAAGTTGTACTTTTCTAAGAATTTGTCCATTTCTTCCACCTTGTCCATTTTATTGGCATAGCAATTGACTTTTGTATATTAACCTTGTATTCTGCAATCTTGCTATAATTGCTTATTTGTTGCTGAAGATTTTTTTTTTAATTCTTTGAGACTTTTTTACATAAATAATCATGTCATTTGTGAAAAAAGACAGTTTTTTCTGTCTTTCTTCTCAATCTAAATGCCTTTCACTTAGTTTTCTTGACTTAATACATTAGCAAGAATTACCAATACAACTGTGAAAAGGAGTGGTAAGCAGTTTGTTATAGTTTCAACAATATCTTCTTAAGATCTTTTTTTTACAATATCATCTTGTCATTTTGTTAATGTCTTGTAATGTTTCCTATTTCTAACCTAAATTGGTTATTTGTGTTTTCTCGCTCTCTTTTTTTTTTTTTTAAATCTGCATCATGGAGAGGTTTATAAAATATATGGATTCTTATAATGTAACAACTTTTGGTCCTTTTATTGCATGTTTGTTCAGTCACCAAGATGTGTCCGACTCTGCAACCCCCAAGGACTGCAGCACACCAGGCTTCCCTGTCCCTCACAATCTCCCAGAGTTTGCCCAAATTCATGTCTATAGCATTGGTGATGTCATCCAACCATCTCATCCTCTGTCACCCTCTTCCCCTTCTGCTTTCAATCTTTCCCAGCATCAGGGTCTTTTCCAACAAGTCAGCTCTTCACATCAGGTGGCCAAAGTGTTGGAGCTTCAGCTTCAGCATCAGTCCTTCCAATGAGTATTCTATTGCATTTATGTTTTCTATTATATCAATTTCTATCCTTATCTTTCTGGTTTCTTTTCTTTTATTTAGGTTTACTTTACTGTCCTATTACTAACTTCATGAGACGGAAGCTTAACTTTTTGATTTCATCTTTTCTTTTTTGTAATGTATACCCTACATTTCCCTCTGAGAATGGGCCTTGCTGCAGTCTTTGATTATCATAAGTTAATCAAATAAGTATGCTTATTAATTCCCATATAAATATGGAGAGTTTTCTAGGGCTTTTTGTTGATGTTAGTGATTTTTAAGTTTAACAGAATTGTAGTTATTAGAACATATTCTGGTCATTGCAATCATTTGAAATTTGTTGAGTTTCCTTGATGAATCAGCCTGACCAATTATTAACAAGGCAGAGTAGTGTGTGCCTGAAATGCATGTGTTTTTGGCAGTTGCTGGGTACTATTTTTTACAAGTCAATTGGTTACAAGTGTATTAATCATGTTGTTCAGATCTTCCAAATATTTCCTGATTTTTTTCTCTACTTCTATCATTTGCTGAGAAAATTGTGATTTTGTTTCTCATTGCACTTATTGGCTTTTCCATTTCTCGTAGTTCTGTTTTTTTCTGTATCTTGAGATTGTGACATCAGGTAAACACAAACTAGGAATGGGTTAAGATGACTGACATTTTCTTACAAGCTTTCCCTCTTTGCCTCGTTATGTGCTTTATCTGCTTTGATACTAGTATAGCTTAATCAGCCTTTTTTGTATTAAACAATCATTAAGATGGCAGGTTGTGTGCAGCCGTATGTGGTGATGGTGGAGTCTGCTGCACCCCAACTTGCTACTCTCTAGGGGCTCCATAGATGGGCTGGCGAGAGAGCCCCTGCAGGCAGCCAGATACCCAGCAGGACGATGCCAGCAGCCCAGGTCCCTCCCACCCTGGGGTGGCACAGGCACCGGGACCCGAAGTGCAAGATGGGAGGCAAGTTGACATCTTGCGGGACAGAAAAGGGAATCCCGAAGGAAAAAAGAGATCTAGGCGCTGGGGAGACCGCAGGGGAAGCCGGGGAAGGAAGCCCAGGATGCTGCCAACAAGCCGGAAGACAAGGAAGGTGAGAAAGACAAAGAGACGCAGAGGCGGCCAAGGAAGACGGCCCTAAGGCAGAGCAAAAGCAGACAGAGGTGCGGAGGAGCCGGCGGCCACCTTGGGGCCTGGGTGCCGGGGGCGAGGCCTCCAAAGCTTTGGAGATCCAGGCGGCAGAGCCCGCGGCCCCCACCCAGACCCCACCAGCTTCAGACTCAAAACCCAGCAGCAGCGGGACTGCCCCGTCCTCCTAGGAGACTCCGGCAGGCACAGAAGCGCCCAGTTCCACGCCCCGAGACCCTGATCAAATGGTAGCAGTGACAGAGTAACAGCCCACAGAAAAAAACAATACTGCTTAACAACCGTCTATCTCTGTGTGTGTGTGTCTCTCTGTCTCCTTTGTGTATGTCTCTCTCTCCTATACTCAGTTCATTTCAGTCGCTCAGTCGTGTCCAACTCTTTGCAACCCCATAAATCACAGCATGCCAGGCCTCCCTGTCCATCACCAACTTCCAGAGTTCACCCAAACTCACGTCCATCGAGTCAGTGATGCCATCCAGCCATCTCATCCTCTGTGTCCCCTTTTCCTCCTGCCCCCAATCCCTCCCAGCATCAGTCTTTTCCAATGAGTCAACTCTTCGCATGATGTGGCCAAAGTACTGGAGTTTCAGCTTTAGCATCATTCCTTCCAAAGAACACCCAGGACTGATCTTTAGAATGGACTGGTTGGATCTCCTTGCAGTCCAAGGGACTCTCAAGAGTCTCTCCTATACTAACTTGTTTCAAATTGGAAGTAATGATATTATTGCACAGGAAAAAGGATGTGGTCTCATAAAGGCAGGGAGAGGGTGGGGAAAATGGAAATAGTAACTTTGTGGGGAAGTATCTAATATACCTTCAGCCAACTCTACCACTCAGTCCTGGATTTTAAAGATCAATATCTGAAAGTACAGTACACCTTCTGTACCTGAATTGCTGTTATACATGCATGTCCACCACTAGGATCTGAGTATCTTTTTTGCAAGCGGAGTTGGGAGTGATGCCTTTGATTCTGCCTGCAGGGCCTGTGCTGAGGGAAATGGATGTTTATGGAAGCAGTATTTGCTGTGTTTTCTTTTTCATTTACAGCCTTTCTTATTTTGATGTTTTTTAACATTGTGGATGAATGCTAGCTTTCAGACAGCCTGTGGTAGCCTGTCCACATGTGTCTTGATGCCAATATGCCATTCTTCCTCCCCAGGTCCTTCTGGGGGTAACAAGCATTCATCCTACGCTTCCTTAGATTTCTCACTGCTAGTCAATGCATGTCCTTGGTTGGGTGTACCAGTAGTTCTGTTTACACGTCAGTGGAAATGAAAAAAAGCACGTTCACTGCAGTTCCAGTTTTTCCTTCCATTCTGTGTCATAGACATCAACACACCACATGCTGGAAACTGGAAAAAGAATTTTAAAAAAGTACAATGGACACATTGAAATGATACGCAATTGTATAAATGATACAACTGTAATCAGTTAAACAATAAAAAAATTTAAAAGATTGCAGGTTGTATCTCTTCCATCCTTTTATTTCCAACTTTTTGTTTTTATTTTGAGATGTATTACTTACAATCAGTAAATAGTAAGTTTTACAAGTTCAATATGACCACTTTTGTCTTTTAATAGGAGCATATAATTACTGATATTTTGGGTTTAAATGCTCCTATTTTATATTCATTTTCAATTAACCTAACCTTCTTTATGTTCTTATTTTCCTTCTTTCTTCCCTTGTTTTTTGGTAGATTTTTCTTAATAGCCTATCTTTGCCCTCCTCCCTCCAATCAAAATCAGGTTGGTAGCTATACAATTACTATTCTTTCAGTAGTTATCCTGAATAATACAATGTACATCTTTAAATTATCAAAGACTATTATTGTTTGATTCTTTTATTCATTTTCATGACATTATAATGGGCTTGAAATACTTTAACTCCACTTTTGTGCTGTTTTTCTCAAATTTTGTGCTTTTTTTTTTTGTATCTCAATTCCATACACTGCTCCTTTGACTTTCTGTGTTTCATCTTTATTATTTTCTTATTTTCCTTTCAAAACCAGAAAAACCCTTATCTTTACAGAACTTATATTCCTATTTGAGACTCAACATACAAATAAATAACTAAAATATATAAATAACTAAAACCATCAGACATCAGATGGTGATAAATATTTCAGAGAAAAACAAAGCAGAAAAGGAAAACATGGAAAGTTGGAAAGCACGGTTGAAATTTTAAATGAGGTGATTAGGGAAGACCACCCCAGACAGTTGAGGTTTGAGCAAAGGTCTGTAGGGATTGAGGGGCTAAGCCATGAAGACATGCATAGAAGAGTATTTGCAGACACAGAGAGCTGCAAATAGAAAGCCTCTGAAGTACAGCTGTAGTTGACATCTTCCAAGGTCAGTGAGGAGGCTGGTGTGGCTGGAGTTAAATGAGTGTGAAAGAGTAGAAGTGAGATACCCCACTATCAGAGAGGTAGTGAGGGTGTTCATAAACAGGTGACAGGCGGGAGTCAAGTGATTTCACTAGGGCTTTCATAGACAGAATTTTGGCTTATTATTATGATATAAAACCCAAGGTAAGAGAAGCAATTGTATTTGAATGCAAAATGCAATTTTTAAGCTTACAGTTTTAGAGGGTTTATTATATGCCAGGCACTGTATTAAGTTCCTTATGTGTAAGATTTTATTTCATACTCAGTGTATAAGAAGAATGTAGATTTCACACAGGTTAATTAAGTTACCCAAGCTCACAACTTATTTGCAGAAAAATCTGAGTCACATCCCTGTGGTCTCTTAATTCTAATTCTGTGTTCCTCTGAGTTGTCACTGAATGACTGAATAGTTACCAATCATCTGGAGAGATCTAGCTCCGAACTCTGTGAATGAGTTTTCTACTTCCTTTTCATTTAGTACACAGGGCATTAGCGAACGATCCCAAGAGGCTCGGTTGGTTTATCATGTGGGTCACTTTTGTTCTCTGTTTTACTGACACATGCTACACACTTAAATTGTGGGCTGTTTTGTTTTTTTCTTTTTTTTCCCCCAGAAGTGCCTATTGCCAATCCATAAGGATGGAAGAAGATACTATAGGTGTTTATATACAGATTAAACATCACCATTGAAAAAAAATTGTGTCCCATAAAGGACATTGGTATATGAGTCATTTTAACAGATTATATGATCTTTCAGCTACATTTGAGTGACCTTTTATGTTCCCTTTACACTTTCTATGATATAAAATATGAATTAAATGAATAGACTATACAAGAAAAATCTTTACTTGAAATAATTCATTTACTTGAAATGGATAATCATATTCATTCTTTAGACTATCATCTTTATCTTCATGCCTGATTAGCCCCCCTCAGAAGGAAGGATCCTGGCTGACTCAACCCCTGTGGAACAACCAGGAGGCTGTGTGATTCATTTTATTTTGTACACAGTTTGGCTAGAAAGCTGAAGATTTATTGATGCAATGTAAAATATTAGCTGGCAGGTAAAAATAAGCCTGTTAATTAATGTGATTAGAACAGCAGCTGGAATGAATTGCAGTGTTTGCAACATCAATGGAATTAATAGACCTTAAAATATTCAGGGAATCAATTAAAAGTCTTCTTTGGGATTCAAAAAGTGTGTGTTCACGTGCTTAACTTTAAAATGAGCACTGGGAGAAGAAATGGCCAAACCTTCTGTCAGAAAAGCGTTTAAAGATTCTCAGGGTGTCTGGCTGTTTCTGGGTCCAGCCAGCTTCTGAAGGAAGCCCTGGTGGGCTGAGCAGCAGGCAACTCTAAACGCAGGCTCCAGACTGTGCTTGCAAGAATTAAACAAGAGAAGCACGTGAGAGCAATTGAAATAGGTGTCCTGGCTGCACTCCCTGAGGTTCTGCAACCTCGTTAACCTTTGAGAAGAGCACAGCTTCCTACCAGGATGAAAGAAGAAAAGAAGGTGATAGTTTCTTAAACATATTCTCTAATGGTCACCCCAAAGACCTTGAAAAGTTTCAAGCCAGAAGTTTTAGGATGAATAGTCTTGTAGAAAAGTCTTTGGGAGGAATTAATCGGACAGCATCATGTACAAGCAATGGGACGTAGATATTATCTAGCATTCCCCAAACTAGATTCATTAACCCTTACTCCCCCCACCAACAAACACATTAAATAGACTTTTTAGTTACGCCTTTATGCCTTTACCTCTGGGGGAAAGCACTTATTGTCCATATAATTGTTCTATAATGCAAAGTTGAAAGTTTCTCTTCAATATAAAGTAGGAGCCCAAAATAATAAAATGGGGAAGATTATTTAGTTCAGACTATGATGGTCTAAAACCCCATTTTAATTTTGGAAATATTCACACCTTATTCCATGTCTCGGTCCAAAGGATGTCTAGTCGTTTACAGGTTACTTAGATCCTGCAGTTTCTATGGTGTTTTCTTCTCATTGCATCAGTAGGAAGCTGGGTAGAGTCTGAAATCCTGCAGCCATAAGGACTGGTTTTGTGAAGATGACTTTGTCCTCTGGACCTGAGAAACTTCCTACCGGTTTCTTAGTGTCCATGGCTCCAAGCTTCAGTGGTACCCTTAGACCCAAGCAGCCGGGGTCCTGCCTTGGCCCCACACAGGCTCATGATCATCTGCTGGCTGCTCTTCCTGGGGACAGGAGTTTTCACTCCTTTGGGGAAACACCAAGGGGCATGATTGTTGGATCATGTTAAGAGTATGATTACTTTTATCAGAGGCTGAAAAACTACGTTCCAATGTGGCTGTACCACTTTGTGTTCCCACAAGCAACAGAGGAGTGTTTCTCTTGCTCCAAATCTTGGCCAGAATTTGTTTTTTTTTTTTTTTTTTTCTTCAGGGAGATGGCTGTGGGGATGTGCCCACTCAGTGCTAGACTCCTGTTCTAGACTATGCTCTGGGAAGCGGAACCCCCAAATTCCTGCTTAAATCCGTGAGCTGGCTTTTAGGGTCACAGTGTGTTCTAACAGGAGTGGACTGTGAAGCTTTGGGTGTACGTATCTGTAAATCTAAGGGGTAGATGGTGGGTGGCTGTTTATGAGGGAGACTGCACGTGGTGGGTGAATGGAGTTTAGACATGAAGATGCAACTGGGTCCATGGAGGACAGGGGGAAAATCGAGGCTGGCCACATGCTTAGGGAGTCTCTATTTGTGTGTGTGCCCCAGGCCCCTCAGGCCCTGCCAAGCAGCTGCAGCTAGCCAGGGTCATAACCATATGAGGAGTTGAGCTGTCTGTGCCCTGGGTAACCAGAAAGGACCCTGAAGACGCACTTTGCCTTCTCATCAATTTTCTCTAGTTGTTTTTTTGGGCAACTGAAGCACCCACTTGAAATTTTACTTCTGCGATGATCAGAAGCCATAGGGGTAATTTGTTTATTTGACCATCCTTCTGGTCTCAGCAGCTTGGTTCCTAATTTTGTGTCTCCTATGGCTCCCCTCTTTGCAGATATATGACTTCACTAGCAGAGTCTCACTCCACGATCCAGCCACCATACTTACCCTCATCCCCGTCACCATCCATACAGGTTTTTTCTCACACTATCACTCCCTCTGATCTTCCACTTTGGCCTCACAAGTGGCTTCCATTATCTTTTCCTTGGTCTAATCCACAGTTTGCAGTGGTGAAATTTTCAGGTGGAAGCGGAGTGTGGTGTAGTCCTACTGTGGGTAGCAGAAGGAAGAGGGAGGGGGAGAAAGCACTGTGTATATTTAGCAATGGGTACCTTGAAACCACAGACTATTGAGGCTACATATTCTTCTAGGATTTATGATATTTGTCAATTAACCATTTGAAGACCCATAAAAAGAAAAATGCATTCTCTTTGAAAAGCACTAAGGAGAACAAATTATTTTTTTTTTTTTTCAGATAAAAAAGTGAAGAATTAACATGTAAACCTCTTAGTCAAGAGCTCAGATGCTGATCTGGGGACAGGAGGGATATGTAGGTATCGATAGAAGGTAGGTTTAAATCCCACTGATTCAGGAAAAATAAAAGACAAGTTGGGACCAAGAAAGTACATGCATTATTGAGTGGTGAAAACAGCACATTGCACTGTCACCAGGGAGGAGAACTTAATCTGGGCTTTTATCATCCACTACCTGTGGATTTTGAACACTTTACTTTCACCTTCAGGTTCCTCATTTGTAAACGTAGCATATCTTCCTTGATACCGTGCAGGGTGGTTGTGAAAAATGAAGTGAGACATTGACCATGAAAATGCTTTGTCTGCTGGCATGTACTATACATACATGTGTGCTCCAAGTTCTCTCTCATGTTCAGATATGTCTGAGACCTAGACCCAGTCAAGGCTTGTAAACTTAGCTTGTGTCTTTCCCACAAGCTGCTATGCTCGGTCATAAAAGCTTGTTGGAAAAATGAAAATAACAGAGATAATATTCTGCTTCTGTCGCACAATCCTTTATTGCATTTTTTGTTTTGTTTTATAAATAGAAATACACATATGTTATGATGAGCCAACAAGATCATACCAAGGATCTCCCAAATAGATCCTTACATGGGAAGGAAAGCTGTCTTCCCCAAGGAGGACTAATTCTATAAGACATCAGTGATTTAAGAGTTAGAACAGCAATGGACCTTGGGCATCATATTATCTACCTTATTGGAAGCTAGTTTCCTCGGCTATGAAATTAATACATTACCATAATTTCTAAAATCTCTTTCAGCTCTGATTTCTGATTCTAAGTCTGCCATACACATACTCAGTTTTTTTCTTTTTAAAATGATGAATGCTGTTGCTGCTGCTAAGTCACTTCAGTTGTGTCTGACTCTGTGTGACCCCATAGATGGCAGCCTACCAGGCCCCTCCATCTCTGGGATTCTCCATGCAAGAACACTGGAGTAGGTTGCCATTTCCTTCTCCAATGCATGAAAGTGAAAATTGAAAGTGAAGTCGCTCAGTTGTTTCCGACTCTTCACAACCCCAGGGACTGCAGCCTACCAGGCTCCTCCATCCATGGGATTCTCCAGGCAAGAGTATTGGAGTGGGTTGCCATTGCCTGCTCCAACATGATGAATAAGCAAACGCAAAGCCAATCAGAACCTAACTCATCAAAATCATTAACTGATTAATTAAATATTCTATTTGTTCAACAATTGTTTCTTGAATGTCCTCTTCACGCCAGTTCTAGGTGCTGGGACACCCGGGAAAATAAGAGACACATGACCCATGCTCTCATGGTGCTCACTGCCTAGCAGGAAGGAAAACAAAGAAACAGATAGTGAAAAAGGAAAATGCTGAACAGAGACATGTGCTATAAAATGGGAAATTTTACTTTCACCAACTAACCCTGCCTCCTTCCTCCCATAAATCCCAAGATTTCTGATGAAGTAATGCACAAGCTGGAATCAAGATTGCCGGGAGAAATATCAACAACCTCAGATATGCAGATGACACCACCCTTATGGCAGAAAGTGAAGAGGAACTAAAAAGCCTCTTGATGAAGGTGAAACAGGAGAGTGAAAAAGTTGGCTTGAAACTCAACATTCAGAAAACGAAGATCATGGCATTCGGTCCCATCACTTCATGGGAAATAGATGAGGAAACAGTTGAAACAGTGTCAGACTTTATTTTTCTGGGCTCCAAAATCCCTGCAGATGGTGACTGCAGCCATGAAATTAAAAGATGCTTACTCCTTGGAAGAAAAGTTATGACCAACCTAGATAGCAGATTCAAAAGCAGAGACATTACTTTGCCCACAAAGGTCTGTCTAGTCAAGGCTATGGTTTTTCCAGTGGTCATGTATGGATGTGAGAGTTGGACTGTGAAGAAGGCTGAGCGTGGAAGAATTGATGCTTTTGAGCTGTGGTGTTGGAAAAGACTCTTGAGAATCCCCTGGACTGTAAGGAGATCCAATCAGTCCATTCTGAAGGAGATCAGCCCTGGGATTTCTTTGGAAGGAATGATGCTAAAGCTGAAACTCCAGTACTTTGGCCACCTCATGTGAAGAGTTGATTCATTGGAAAAGACTCTGATGCTGGGAGGGATTGGGGGCAAGAGGAGAAGGGGACGACAGAGGATGAGATGGCTAGATGGCATCACTGACTTGATGGACGTGAGTCTGAGTGAACTCCGGGAGTTGGTGATGGACAGGGAGGCCTGGCGTGTTGGGATTCATGGGGTCACAAAGAGTTGGACACGACTGAGCGACTGAACTGAACTGAATACCTTTTAAGTAGACTTAGAGATTTGGTTTGCCTGTATGGTGACAAAAAGAGAAAATAAATTGAGAAGGGTTTAGGGAATTCTGAATCTTTGAGATTTGTAACTCTTTCCATTTGGAGAGCAGGAAATCTAGACTCCAAATGAACTGGGGCTTAGATACAGCATCAAATAGGTAAGATTCGTCTGTGGGGAAAACACTAACCCATATAGTCATCGAGCTACCATGGGTCAGAATCTAGGCAGACTTTGGCATCTTAGTCGAGTTTAGTGATAGGAAAAAGATCCCAAATGTGATGGAAATAATTTGAAAGCTTGCAAAGCCTTATCAGTAGTCACTATATATTTGCAATTTAAAAAAGAGAGAGAGAGAGAGAAAGCCATCAGCTATAGTGCTAAAATACAAAGCGGAAAACTTAAAAATAGGTAAGAAATAGTTTTGAATTTAATTGAGTATCAGCTCTAGAGAAATTGGTCAAATCAGAACATATGACCTTCAGTTAGAGAGAAGTCTTTGTGAGTGTTTTAAAGCTCAGTGGTTGAAATGCTGGTCCCTTATTACACCATATTTCTTGTCTAAATATATGGCTTTCTTTTCCATTGATTTAGTGATGCCATGAATGCTACGCTTGTGCTTGACAGTCATGACCACAGTCATTTTATTTGACACATAAATGGAACAAAGTAAGAAGGGAGAAGAGTAGGAAAGTTTTCTGAAGAGAGGAGTGTAGGTGGACACTTCAGAAAGAAGTCCTGACAACCAGTAGATAACCAGGTCCTGGAGACGTAGCACACAGCACAGTGAGCGCAGACCACAACGGCATATTATAAACATCAAACTCAGGAAGGGACAGGATGCTAATTATTCCTACCGCAAACTAGAAATGATCATTATTTGGTGAGTGGAGATGTTTGCTAATGCTATAAGGGCAATCATATTGCAATGCAGAAATGTATCAAATTAACGTGTTGCAAACTTTAAACTCACATGATGTTACATGTTAACTATATTTCCATTAAGGAAAAGGAAGACCTGTTTCAAATTCACCCTGCTGTGAGGGGTGAAAGGCAAGAAACGTAAGTGAGGTTGGCAGAAAGAGGGTATTTATCTCATGGCCAGGAAGGAAAAGGCAGAGGCTGTAGCCAGTGTGGTGGAAAACAGTTGTGAGTAATGTCATGGAACTGATGACAGACTGCAACCTGCGATCTATGTTTGGGAATCTTTGTCAGTCAGCTATCGGTGTGTTAAGATGTGCCTATTTTTGAACATTTACCTTGGATATACCAGTGTTCTCAGCTAGGCTTGTGTCTACTTTTAAGACAAGCTTAATGCTCTTTTTCATCGTTCAGCACAGCTACTGTCAGAAGTGAATGACTGGCTGACATATTAGCCAGTCTATCTATCTTCCAGTCTATCTATCTTCCAGTCTATCTTCCTCACTAAATGCTGAATTAGAGACTTTATGCACACAAAAAATATGGATTTCAAGAAATTACTGAAGTGGTTAAAGTGCTTAAAGGTCAATGAAATAAGGTGTGTTTTGGAAGAATATAATCTAAAGCATTAAAAAAATTTAGATTTGAGAGTTGTTTTGCAAGTTTTACAGTCTAAAATGCAATACTTCGTTTCTATGAGATTAATACACCCACAAAAGAAATCGTTACTTGTACTTTGGGTTGTTTCTGAAGCCACCGTAACACCAAGCCTATACTGAATAGAATATGCGAGGGTAACAGTGAAAGTGTAACTCAGCCTGGTGTGATTATGATGTTTAAGTAGAAAACAAGATTCAGGGAGAGTGTTTTGCAACAATGTCTCCTCCAAATAACAGAGTATTTACTGATTCACCGAGAAAACGCCAATTTTCAAAAGGGCTGTGGATGTCACAAGCAATTAGTGTGTTTACGAAGGATCTTCCGCAATTGTGAGAGGAGACAGGAAAACGTTATATAGAACGTGACATGCAGGGGTCATTTCAAAAGTAATGGATACCGACACAGAGCTACAAACAATTTTAAGGTTTACACATCACTCAAAGAGATTGGATTAGAGCCAGAGAAAAAGATGCTTTATATTACAGTTTGCAAAAAAAAGTCTTAAGGTCATTTTATACAAGACAGGATAGTATCTACCGTCTTTTGAAATGGAATGTACGTGAAGTCAAAGGGTTGTATGTCATTTCTGAGGTAAAATGTTACCATTTTGAGCATATTTCTTTCCAAAACACTTCATACCAATAATAGCCTATACATATTAAAATAGTTTACAAGTGGCATGTAAATAAAGTACCTGAATCCTAGTGTTCAAAAGTCTTATCATCTGCTGAAAGAAATGGTCATCAGCTGTTTCATAGACTGTCTACATTCTCAAATGGGAGCCAACTGCCATTTGCTTTTCTTATTAATAGAAACATAGTTTAGTGCTTTGACTCAGAGTTGGGATGACTTTTGCACACACTGGTTGGGAGAGTGGTTGATCCTTTGAGAAGAGTTCTGGTAGCCGTCATGAAAGTTACTTTTATTTCTGTGGGCCTTGAAGTGGTTTGAATGGTGGCCTTCAAAAATTCTTTGAATGGTGGCCTTCAAAAACATATGCTTACATCCCAATTTCTAAGATTGACAGATGTTACCTTATTTTGGAAAAAGAGTTATTGTAAATGTAAGTCAAGGGCTTTGAGATAAAGAGGTTATCTTGGACTATGTGAGTGGACCCTAAATCCTTATGATGTTTTTTATGAGAGAAAGACAGAGGGAGGTTTCAAACAGAAGAAAGGACACAGAGAATAAGGCACTGTGAAGACACAGAGGATAGTGGCATGATGTGGACACAGGAAGTCAAGAAATGCCAGTGGCCAGCTGACACTGGAAGCGGCAAGGAAGGATTCTTCCCTTGGAGCCTCCTGAGGGAGAGGGGCTTGGTGGAGACCTTGAGTTTGGACTTCTGGCCTACAAGAGTGTGAGAAAATAGTTTCTTATTGTCTTAAGCACCAGGTTTGTGGTATAGTTTATCTACAGTGGCCACAGGAAACTAACACAGAAAGCTTTATCTCCTATGGTTCCTGAATAGCAAAAAAAGACAAGGGTACCAAGCAGAAGGTGGTCTAACTTGCCCATCCTCCACGGCTCATTCTGCGCCCAGGTGAGGTCGTAAACACACTGGGAGGTGCCAGCAGAGATAGAGCAAGTAGTTCTAAATTCCAAACGTGAGGAAAGATAGAAACCATTTCTTACCACAATACAGCTCCTTGTCTCCTTTTTACTTGCCTCCTCTCCACCTTTTCGGTCTTTGGAAGAGGAGGGCAGGTGAGGAATAGGAAGAGGAAGGGATTAACAGGAAACTAGGAATAAGCTGAAAATAGTAAGGACTCTTCTCTGAGAAGAAAGTGTAATTATGGAAAATAAAGACACTGAAAGATAAACGCACAAAGAAACAAAGAAAACAGACACATAGGATAGATATAAATTAACACAGAGAATAATGTGACTTTTTTTTCACAATCTTAACATTTGACAAAGTAGGTGGATTATACTACCAAACTAGGAGATAGAATATTTCTATGTTTTGCCAAAGTTGCTGAATTGTTGTTCAGTCGCTCAGTCATGTCCAACTCTTTGCAACCCCATGGACTGCAGCATGGCAGGCTTCCCTGTCCTTCACTATCTCCTGGAGCTTGCTCAAACTCATGTCCATTGGGTTGGTGATGCCATCCAACCATCTCTTCATCTGCCATCCTCTTCTCCTCCTGCCTTCAATCTTTCCCAGCATCAGGGTCTTTTCCAATGAAATGGCTCTTTGCATCAGATGTATCTGGTGGTGAAAAGTCTGATGCTGTAAAGAACAATATTGCATAGGAACCTGGAATATTAGGCCCATGAATCAAGGCAAATTGGAAGTGGTCAAACAGGAGACGGTAAGAGTAAACATCGACATTTTAGGAATCAGTGAACTCAAATGGACTGGAATGGGTGAATTTAATTCATATGACCACTGTATCTACTACTGTGGGCAAGAATCCCTCAGAAGAAATGGAGTAGCCCTCATAGTCAACAAAAAGAGTCCAAAATGAAGTTCTTGGATCAGTCTCAGAAATGACAGAATGATCTCTGCAAACTCTGGAAATCTCGTTTCCAAGGCAAACCATTAAATACCAAAACAATCCAAGTCTATACAACAACCACTAATGCTGA
Source organism: Bos indicus (assembly GCF_029378745.1). NCBI lineage: Eukaryota > Metazoa > Chordata > Mammalia > Artiodactyla > Bovidae > Bos > Bos indicus. The sequence goes on from NC_091773.1 coordinate 71,151,538, forward strand.
GGAAGTTAGAGTTGAATGGTTCTATGAAGACCTACAAGAACTTCTAGAACTAACACCGAAAAAACGATGTCTTCATCATAGGGGACTGGAATGCAAAAGTAGGAATTCAAGAGATACCTGGAGTCACAGGCAAGTTTGGCCCTGGTGTACAAACTGAAGCAGGGCAAAGGCTAACAGAGTTTTGCCAAGATAACACACTGGTCACAGCAAACACCCTCTTCCAATGACACAAGTTGCTGAATAAAAAACACAGAAGTGACTTTCTAACACTTAGAAACATTTTATTTTTTTTTATTTGGCTGTGCCAGGTTCTAGTTGCGACATGTGGAATCTTTAAGTACAACATGCCAACTCTTAGTAGAGGCTTGTGGGATATAGTTCCTCAGCCAGGGACAGAACTTGGGCTCCCTACATTGGGAGCATGGAGCCTTAGCCACTGAACCACCAGGGAAGTCTCATAACATCATTTAATTTTACACAGAATTTGGGGGGGTGGTCTGGAACAGCTAGGAACATATTGTTTTAGACCTTACTGAAGTCAGAGACTTTGTTCTTGGTCTCTGGTTTCTTTTCTGTCTATCTCTCTCTTTTACCCTACCTTTGAGGCATGGTTCCTCAAATTTCCCTTAAAGGGGATAAATCTTCTTGATCTTATTTCTAGATCTCTTCAGTCAATTCAATTTAGGATGTTAGTTCAATAAATTAACTTATCTCTTAACTAGTATGTTTTGGGTTTTGGCCCCTTGGCTTTAAATATTGGATTTAAACATTGATGGTTCACTAGAAAACTTTGACTTCATATGAGCTTCGTAAGGGGCTTCCCAGCTGGCATGAATGATCAAGAACCTGCCCGCCAATGCAGGTAGACATAAGAGACACAGCTTCGATTCATGAGTTGGGAAGATCCACTGGAGGAGTAAATGGCTACCCACTCCAGTGTTCTTGCCTGGAGAACCCCATAGACTGAAGAGTCTGGCGGGCCATAGTCCACGGAGACACAAAGATTGGACACAACCGAAGCGACTTAGCACACAATGCACATGCTTCATAAAATAGCAGTCCAGCCCTCTAACGTCTAAAGTAGTGGAGGTTCCTCTCATTGAAAAGAAATATACATAGACAACCCTGCAGGCTCACTCAGGCCAGCGCATATTCAGGTTCCATGAAGGGACTGGGAATGTCCGGGGTTACTCCAAGGTAACTGCTTAGACAGCTGCTGCTTGTGAGGAAACTCTTGTCTTCTCTGGGTTAAGGAGAAGAAGGCAACGTGAAGACAGATTTGATTTGCTTCAATGCAAACAGCTGTAGGAATAATTGCTGAGTCAGCAGACTGCAACCGGCTTTGTGGGACACCGCCATGTGGAACAGAGTTGTTTCGGAGGATGTCCACTCAAACAACTCAGCTGCTGTAGCCTCAACCTGGATCTTCCCGTCTTCATGATCTGTCCACCATTTTTCTTTCGTCGACTAGGTCTCCCTGCACCCTTCCACTTTGACCAAGCCTCAACAATTAACTCCAGTACTCTTGCCTGGAAAATCCCATGGACGGAGGAGCCTGGTAGGCTGCAATCCATGGGGTCGCTATGAGTCAGACACAACTGAGCGACTTCACTTTCACTTTTCACTTTCATGCACTGGAGAAGGAAATGGCAACCCACTCCAGTGTTCTTGCCTGGAGAATCCCAGGGACGGGGGAACCTCGTGAGCTGCCGTCTATGGGGTTGCACAGAGTCGGACACGACTGAAGCGACTTAGCAGGAACAGCAGCAGCAGACAATTAACAATGATGTCATGTTCCTGGGACTTTGTCAGAGACACCTATCCCCTCATCCCTGCCTAACTGAGATCCTGGGCATTTCAAGGCCCCGCCTGACCCAAACCTCTCATAGTTACGGACTTCCTTCTCTCCAGTCAAGTCACACTGCTGGAGCCCCATCTCTCATCTGTCCTGTTTCACAACTGATGCTCTTTCTTTCTCCCACTGAACTGTAACTTCCGAAGGCCTTATGTCTTGCTTGTCTTTGTATAGCTAACAGAGGACTTTTTGTCTTGTATCTGTTCAATAAACATCATCTAACGATTTAAAACGGCAACAACAACAAAAAACAGAAGGGGCTTCTAGAGAAAACTGTGATTTGGACAGTCACAAAATAATTTTAAAACTTCCAGAGTTGCTGGAGAACCTTGAAGGAATTGCCTGGAATACCCAGAAATCAAGTAAACATTTGAGAATTAAGAAAGTAATTCATTATCCATAATTAGATAGACAAAAAGTTTTGGAACTAGCTCAGCAGTTGCCTTGTGCAAGTTACTGTAGATGGGAAAACCAAAGATCATTGCTGCCAAACTCTTAATAGCTTAGAATGTCTTGCTTGGATTGTGGCAACAGCCTCCTAACTGGTCTCTGTCCTTCATGTCGCCCCAAAACCACAGTCTTTACAAAGTAATATTTATAAAAGGTGACGCTGCCTTGATCCTGCCCTTAGAATGATGTCCAGACACCATGGACTGGCACGCAGGGTCTTTTGTGACCTTTCTCCTCCTGCCTTTCCAGTCGTGTCTTGGTAGATTGTTTATGTTCTTCTTTCAGATTCATTACTTCTTCTCTGATTCCATGCTCTCTCAGGTCTATGTTTTTTGAGGGATTTTTTTTTTTTTCCTGGAATTTTATCCCTTTTTTCATCTTTCAAAACAAATTCCTTTTTTTTTTTTTTTTTGTAAATTAATTTATTTTAATTGGAGGCTAATTACTTTACAATACTGTGGTGGTTTTTGCCATACATTCACATGAATCAGCCATGGGTGTACATGTGTCGCCCATCCTGAATCCCCGTCCCACCTCCCTCCCCATCCCATCCCTCAGGGTTGTTCTTATTGTTTCAAATTCATTGAAACAAATTCTTCAGGCTTAGTGTGCTCCAGGTGAAAATGTTATCCTAGCACATTTCAGGACAGCATTTTCTACACTCTGTCCTAGTAATTGATGTTTGTTGTTCTTTTTCCTAAAGAAAGTCAGGATCATGTCTCACTCATGAGTCTGGGGCTTTGGGAATCCCTACCACAGAAGAGCTATTTTAGGCAATGATGCCAATGAGGTTCCCCAGGAAGAGCCCACAGACTGAAGACAGCATCAGGCTGAGGATGGAGACCCAGGGAAGACCAGCTTTCACAGGGTCAACAGAGGAAAAGCACCCACCCAAGGAGACTAAAAAGGAAGAGGAGAATCTGACAAGAAGCATGTTTGGAATCCAAGGGAGAAAAAAGTTTCACATTGAACAAGTTTTCAGTTGCGAGGAATATTGTAAAGAGATCGAAGTAATTAAACATGGAAAGGGACTCATTGGATCTGGTGTTTAGGAGCTCACTGGGTGGCCTTCACAGTAGATCACAAGGTCTTTGGCGAGGGATTAGAACTTGCATGGAGAGTCACACCCAGTGATCTGCCTTGAGACCATAGGATGTCCGATATACTTCTGTAATTAGGGTCATAGTCCCGGCTCTCAGCACAAAGAGATATTTGGCAAAAGCTGACAAAAAGGAGGATATATTTCTGGGCTTTGGATATAATTTTAATTCCAGCTCCTGCTGTACAGTATAATCTTACATACCCAATCAGATTCTCTAAGGCTCACCTGCTTGCCACTGAGACTGCGTGGTCCCCTGTGGGCCCGGGCACTCCTGCCACCCGAGGCTGGCCAGCTGCCTCCCCAGCCAAGTTCAGGCATGGATGCAGCTGGTCACTGATGCACTGGGCTGGGCTTCCCCACCAGCCATCGAGCGAGCTGGGTGCTGTTTCTGACTTGGAACCTGGGGAGGGAACTCCGTGCATGGTGAAGCTGAGGCGGAAGATGGGAAGGGGCTGAGCAGATAAATTGGCTCTCCTTCCTCTTGAAGAGACGGCGTTGAGCAGCTTTTCTGCACAGGCTGTCTGGAGACATCCCAGGGGGCTGAGTGACTGCACCTGCTGAACCGCCAGCCGTGTGTCTTTGTGGCATATGGTGAGGTGGTGGTCAGTGCAGGGACATCCTGTGGCTTCCCAAACTTGTCGTGTCACAGTCCCGTCTCATTAACTCTTCACCGCCTAGGGACCCACTTTTCAAATCAATTATGCCTCTTCAGGCTCTGTTTCCAGGCTGAGACATTTATCTTCCACATCTCTAAGGATGCTGGTGATTGTGGCAGTACCAACAGCAAAACCCAGAACGTTCTAGTCAAGAGCTGAACTGTCTTTTCCAGGGAAGAGTACTAGAGTAGATTGCCATTTCCTACTCCAGGGGACCTTCCCAACCCAGGGATGGAACCCACATCTCTTGTGTCCCCTGCTTTGGCAGGAGGCTTCTTCACCACTACATCACCTGGAAAGCCACAGTGGAATACTACTCAGTCATAAAAAGTGAAAATAATGCCATTTACAGTAACATGGATGCAATCAGAGGTTATCATAGTAAATACAGTAAGTCAGAAAGAGAAAGACAAATACCATATGATATCATTTTCATGTGGAATCTAAAATATGGCAATTTGGGGTTTGTAGATGCAAAATATTACACTTAGAATGGATCAACAACAAGGTACTACTGTATACCACAGGGAACTATATCTGATCTTCTGGGATAAACCATAATGGAAAAGAATATTTTTTTGAAAAAGAATGCATGTATGTGTAAAGCTGAGTCACTTTGCTGTATAGCAAGGGTTGGCGCAACATTGTAAATCAACTGTATTTCAAAGTAAAAAATACCTGATTCTTTGAACTTGGATTCCTTTCCAGTAGCAGGCAATTCACCTGTGGACTGGAGAGACAGGCCAAGGCCTTGGAAGGCCAGTAGCTGAGCATCAGGGAGTCAGACCACTTGGGTTACATGCATTTTATGTCAAAACACAGGTTCAAGAGCCATGTATGTTATAATTCACTGAACAAATTTAGAATGTAGTTGCAACAGAGGTAACCTCATTGGGTTATTAAAAGATGTGTTTCTTTTTATTTTTTTATATTATTATTATTATTATTTTACTTTACAATATTGTATTGGTTTAGATGTCCATCAGCAGATGAATGGATAAGAAAGCTGTGGTACATATACACAATGGAGTATTACTCAGCCATTAAAAAGAATACATTTGAATCAGTTCTAATGCGGTGGATGAAACTGGAGCCTATTATACAGAGTGAAGTAAGCCAGAAAGAAAAGATATGTTTCTATAGCTTAGAAAACTACATTCTAAATTTCAAAGCTAATTTCTGTCTTCTCCAGATCTAAACCATATGTGTCCTGAAACCATGTCCAAAGGGCTTTTTGGAGAATAGGTTAGTCTGTGTCCCATCTCCCAAGGTCCACTTTAAAACAGAATCAGCTGGGTACTGACCAGTGCCGCTCTGGAGGAGAAACAAACAAGACCTAAAGCCAAAGTCTAAGATTGCTCTGAGATTCCAGAAGTTCTCTGATTTGGGAATAATTTGAAACTTTTTTGTGATCCTGATAAAATCTGTGGATTCTCTCTCTAGGAAAAGGCACACATAAATGTGTAAATAAAATGTTGCTTGCTTTTTTTTTTTTTTAAGGAACCACGGACCTCAGGTTTCATAATATATCAAATCTAATTTTATAGTAATAAAAAGCTCTGACCTTTTTTTAGCGTTAACATCTTTCTTCCCAAAATGTGGAACCAGAGCCTGGGTCTCTTTCAAACTGGAGGCCAAAGCTTATGGCAGGCAAGGGTTTTGACTGGCTCTTTTTTTCTTTCCTCTGCACACTCATTTATTCTCTCTGATCCTGCCAGCTCTGGTTTCTGAGCTTGTGAGTGTTGAAACAGGTGAAAAAGAAGAAGAGGAAGGCCAGCAGGGAAGACCCTATTGGCAGGTACTGCTGTGGTTTGGCTTTAAGTTGATAATACTATTGCTATTCCACTCCTTATAAGATTTAGTAGACTCCAGAAGAGTAACTGAGGTAACTTTTGGGCAGCAGAGGCTGCTGGTAAAGATTTGGTGAATTACTATCCCTGTGGTTGAGGATCAATGAACTTCATAAAGAAAAGGAATCCTATTGATGTCTCTGGCTTGCTTGGACCATTGCCCTTAGTAATTCTGAACATTTACTAATAGTACAATCTTTCTTTGAAAGAATGGGCATATTTCAACTTGACTGTCCCCATCATTAGCTTGGGATTCCCAGGTGGTGCAGTGGTAAAGAACCCACCTGCCAATGCAGGAGATGCAAGAGAATCATGAAGATCCCCTGAAACAGGAAATGTATTCTTGCCTGAAAAGTTCCATGGACAGAGGAGCCTGGCGGGCTACAGTCCGTGGGGTCGGGAAGAGTCGAACATGACTGAGCATGCTGCCCCATCATTAGCTTTGGAGACGCTAGTCAACTTTAGCTGGAAATTCTCTGTACATATCTTAGCCTGATATCTACTCTCTTTCTCTCTCTCTGTTTACACACACACATGCACACACATACTCCTCACTCTCTTTCTCTACATATACAATCCTTGACACAGTCTCTGGCTATGCTCTAATTAATGGAGTTGAGCAAACACAAGGAGTCAACACTTGTCACTTTGTACCTTTCTAGATGGATCGGGGGAGAAAGTTTAAAGAGCAGAAGGACTGTAGGCCTTGAGACAAAAGAAACCACTTTCCCCGAATTGTCTTTACCCTTTACCAGTCATGAAACCTTGATGAGTCATTTATTATCTTAGTGGTTAGTTTTCTAATTAGAAAAAAATGAGCACAATAATAACCACTTTGTCCCCATATTGGATAATCAGGGATAATGTCTATACAGTGTCTGACCTTTGTAGGCACTCAGTGAATGATAGCTATGAAGGTTACTTTGAAAACATACCTCAAGTCCCTTTGGTGCAGATGTTCACAAGCACAATATATCCACACCCCTCCTCAGTCTGTATCAAATATTCAGCGTGGCCTCCAACACATTTACTGCTTTGAGAAACAAAGCGATGCTAAAGCTGAGGCTGTTTTTCGCTTGCACATGTGGTTTCTCATAGTTCAACATGTGTGGCTTGGTTCTTGGATTCCTCTCAGTTCATTATGCAACATCCTGATGTTCCCAAGATGCTGTGTTGGAGAGAGAGGTACATTTAAAACAGACAGAAGGAACAGAGGCTGGCTCAGTGGTGGCGGCAGGAGATGAACTTGACCAGATGTTCCCCAACCTCCCACAGGCTGTGACTTACAGGTGGCCCCTGGTGCTGTGTGCAGGAACTTGGGAGATAACCTGTTCTCCCAGCTGAGTCCTCCATCGTGGTTAGGTCAGAGCCCAGATTTATGAGCTCCTGGAGAGGTAGAGCACAGATGGAGAAAATGTCAACTTTAGCTTTTGTGGGAGGATCAGGAAGGACCTTGAGGAATTGCCACCGCCATGACTTATTGGAGACATTATACTCCTGAACCCTGTCTCTTGTGCGGCTCCCCTCCACTGCTGACTTCTTCCCCTTCTGCCTCTGCACAATAACTGATTATGCCTATGGATTCAATCCTTACCCTTGACATCCTTCTCTATTGATATTTGTTGGAAGCTTCTTTTATCTTCCCTTCTGGATGCATCTGAAATTCTACATGACCATGCATATTCCAGATTGATGGCAGAATGCAGAATATGGTATTGCCTAACTCAGAGAGTTTGCAAATGGAAGTTGCCTTTGCTCTCTTCCCCTCAGCGACCTTGGTCTTGCATCAGATGAATTGTTCTTCTTGGGTGTGCCTTGTGATGCTGACGAAATGTCCTGGTATTGAACAATGTGTCTTGCCACACATTTCTGTATCCTTTGTCTAGGAAAAGGAAGAGAGAGAGAAGGAAAAAGATACAAAGGAACTTATTTATGAACAGAACCAGACTGACAAGCACAGAAAACAAATTTATGATTATGGAGAAGGCACTGTGGAAGTGATAAATCACAAATTTGGAATTAGCAGATACAAACTACTACATATAAAATAAAAAAACAAGGTCCTACTATATAGCACAGGGGACTATATTCAATATTGTGTAATGACCCACAATGGAAAAGAATATGGAAAAAAAAAATATACGTACATACTTTGCTGAACACTAGAAATTAACCCAACATTGTAAATCAACTATACTTCAATTAAAAAAATAAGAAAATATTTAATGTGAGTTGCCTGTTTTTCAATGGAAAACAAATTAAATATTCTAAATTGTTCCTAGAGTGAAAAAAGGCTCAGTTTGGGAAGTAGAACTCACTTTCCACCAAATTCAGACACATCTCTAGAGGTGGTTCTGTTCCACTGCTAGCCTTTTTGGTGTGTGGACTCCCCAGCCTTCATTCTAGCCTACAGCTGCTGGCAATTTTGCAATGAATCTCCCCTTTAATTAATCAATTGGGGTCCACATGGAGGAGGTCTGTATTTATTGTGTCAAAATTTGACAAAAGCATGCATGAAAGGGAATCAGGCATGCACAAAAAATCCAATTTCTTTTTGACTGTATTCAAATAGCAATCAGAAAGCTGCATACAGGAAACACACAACTGCCTTTGCATAGACAATGAATGTGATTTTTTTTCTAAAAAGGGGGGCATGATTGGTTACTAGAATAAACACAATGGTACTATAAGATCAAGAATAGAATAATATGTTTAGGGAAGAAAAACAAAGGTCATAAATCTAAGAACTGGAATAACTCAGAGTTGTTAGGCAATGAGCACTATGGTGAGGAGGGGGGGCGGTTACCATTCGACACCAACATAAGCAGAAACACAAGCGGAAAATATGTCTTGAAGTGCCATTAGCTCGGAATTGTTTTGCTGACAGAGAGTGAAGGACAGCTGGGGAACAAGGAGGATTTGAAGCCCACTTCCTGACGCACTCTAAGGCATGTGTAATGTAGAATAGTGAACATGCTTATCTGAAACGGCAGCAGGGGTGGGGTGGCCTCATGTGAGAGCCAAATGCCCATGAAGATGGGCAAGGAAAGGGCTGATCCATGACCAAGGTCAGCACAGAAGGGTGTTTAACAGGGGGAGGGCTTCCAGAAGGAGCAGCTACACCATGGAATGCATTTTGCTTTATTATTTGCTACATGCCACATGCCAATATATGTTGCAATATTTGTGTGCCAAGATGTATGTTGCCAATATGTGTGTGTATGTGTGTAAATATATATGTTTGTGTGTGTGTGTATATATATATATATAGTCTATAACCTTACAAGTTTATCAGTTTTAATAAAGAAGTAAAGTTTCCACAACTCAAAGCATTTGCAAAGGCTAGAAAATCTCTGTAACCAAGATACCTTTTTAAACTATAAATTGGCTGAATGAAACCAAACTGAAAAGGAAACTGAAAATGATACAAAACTCTCTCTGGATAAATGAGTATATGAGTGCCGTGCGTTTACACACACACACACACACACACACACACACACACACAAATACGACAAGTCTGGACAAAATAAAAGAAGGCAGTCGGAAATTGATGGGGTTGTGCAGAAGCGTCTACCTAGATTCCCAGGGCTCCGCAATAACCTGGTTTCTACTTTTTCTAACCCTGACCTCCAAGGTCAGACAGTGCCACTAGCAGGGCCTCTCAGCCGAGCTCCTGGCGAGAGGGTCAGGAGGAGAGAGAGGGCGACGACTCCCGCCAGGATGATCAGGGTACAGCCGGGGTGGGAGGGTTTTCTCTCTTTTTTTTCCCCCGCCTTATCTACTGCTTCTCCCTCGTTAGAAATGACGCTGCTGACAGTGTTCTTTCTCGGCAGTTTGCACGCCCCGGAATGTGCTGAAGTCGTCTGGCAGCGCCCGCGAGGAGGGCAATCATCTTCGCAGACGCCCGGTCTCCGCACCTGCGCCTGCTCCAGCGCGGAGTCGGCGGCCCTCACCCCGGCGGCGCCTTCTCCCCTCGCTCCGCTCAGCCCCGGGCCAGGCGGGGCTCATCCCCCTGGGGAGCGGGCCCTGAGGGACGTGGGGTGAATGTGCGGGAGACCGAATCCTTGCTGGCCCGTGTACCCTCAGTTCCGAATGTACTGGGCTCCTGGGAGGGCCTGAATGCTTCTTCTATGAAGAGTAATGGGCTATGTCACGCAGAGAGCTGAGAAAACAGACCTCTTGGCTCTGTCTGGTAGAACCAGAGGTGAAGTCCAAACTGCAGGGTAGAAAGCAGCTGCCACGTGCGGGACTAACTTCTCTTTCTTGTGGACTATTCTCAGAAACATCACCAAAGGTGTATTCCAAATGGGGAGCAAAGCCACTGCTTGAAAGACAGTCCATCAAGTGTGACAGGCAGTGACTGATGGACTGAGTCCTCTCTGCGCAGGGACACTGCTGACGGGACGCCTAGGCCGGCTCCCAGGAGCTCCCAGGGGAAAATGTAGGAGACAAGCACTTATTTTCTGTTACAGAAAACAGGTGCTCCAAGAATTAAGGGGAGGGTTTGTTAGCTGAGGGACGTGGATAGGATGTCAGATGGGGAACGAAAGGTAGGGTCAGCTCAGAGGCAGAGAAAGAAGGATCACGAGAGAGCATGGATTTTAAATTCTTCCAGCCCACATCGGATTTGTTGGAGTGAAGGAGACTTGTTAAATTGGGAGCCTCCTTCACCAAGACAGTGGAAGGGGCAGGTTTGCAGGGGAAGAGGAGTTACCCTACCACTCGGGTTCTTGCCCTGCAGAGAGATTCAGAGAGTAGGAACAAATATGAAAAGGCTGGAGAGGATGAGCTAGAGATGGAGGGAGGGATTAATGATTCCCCCAAAAGGGGAAATTAGATCTTGAAATTTCAAGAACTGAGACACTGTTGTTCTTAGAAAGCTTCAGAAAATGTTACACCAGTGTTTTAACAGGTGTGATTTCACCTGCTTAACAGCTGGAAAGAAGCCTGGAAAGGAGTCCCTTTCTTGGTCTGCGGCTTGAAGAAGAGGAGGTAAGGGAAATCAAAGAGCAAGTGAGGAAATGACTTCAAGGTGAACAGCATCACATAGCCTTCCTTTTTGCTGCTGGGACTTTAAAAAAAAAACTATCTGTACAGTGATTCGAATTATTTGGAATCTTTTAAAATGAGTTAGCTGCTTTGTTGTCCTGTTGCAGCAAGGAATACTTTTCCCTGATGGAAATGCTAGTGAAGAGGCTGTACGGCGTGGAGCTGCTATTGTTCTCTTAAGGAAATTCAATCCTTACATCTCTGATACAGTAACAAGCCCCTGAAAGCATTTTTGGGAGATGGGAGGGCATGCTCAGCCCCCAGCTGCCGTGTTGTACTTTGGCCTCTCCCACTGGCCTCCAGTGAGCTGTCCTATCTGAAAGGTCCTCTTTTTGCTGTACACCACAGCTTTCTACTCCTCTCCACACCCATGGCAACTGTCCACACTAAAATGCCCCACATCTTTCACCTGGGCACTAGCATTTCCTCTTTCACCCCAAACAGCATCATTTAAGTATTCATGTAAGAGTTGGGATTGCAATGATGCATGAGACACAGTCCCTGCTTTTAAGTTGCCCTTAGTCTAGTTAAAGGAGCAGGACAAGCAAGCTGATAAGGGAAGTATTATTTTAGTGCCAAGAAATGGAGAGGTTTTCAGTACACATCAGAGGGCCACCCAACCCAGGCAGAGGTTCAGGGGTGATTTTCTGGAGAAAGAGGGGTGCCACATTAGTTACAGGAAGCAGGTGAAAAGGAAGGGACCCATACAGCAGCCTGGAGGTGTGGGTGAGCATGGCACATGGAGGGAACTGTGAGAGTTTCTGAATAACATAGTCTCAGGAAAGTGAGTAACAGGAAGATAGTAGCTGAGCAAGGAGACGGGAGCCGGCTGTGTTGGGTCTGTGTAACATTCATTTGTCATTGTCATTCATCTGTTCATGGTTTTGGGTATTTGCTATGCACAAAGCAAGAGACTAAGCACCATATCTTTAAGGGAGCTGAGAATAATTTCAAAAATTTGTTGATGAGAAAGATCACAGGTAAGGTGATGGTTCTGGATGCAGAGAGGAGAAAGCGGTTGATGCCTATGTACTGACCAGCTTCCTCATCTTGCCCCGGCTGTCCCCAGAGCCCATCTGCAGAGTGCAGCCTCCGTGACCCTGCAACTGCATGACAGGTTATCTTTCCTCTTCCCTTATGAAAATATAACTGTGGGAAGGACGGTGGAGCATTCAGTAGTGAGAAAATGAGTCAGGGACTGAGTAGAAGCAAGCTAGATGGTTGAGCAATTTTCTTAAATGATATATGAAAGGAGAATCTTGAAAAGAAATAGGATTTGACTTGACTCCTTACTCAGAACTAATAAACATGCTGGGCAACGTGCACTCGGTGGACCATCAATGCATTAGGAGCTATAATCTAGTTGGGTTTCTACAAAGTAACTCCAAGAGAAATGAAAAATGAGGGTGTTTGATTTCTGTAGAATCAATTTTTGAAAAAAAAAAGTAGTGAATAATGGATGCAATAGAATGGAATAACTGAATAATACAATGGGAAGGAATTAAGAGCCAAAAAGGGAAAAGAGTGTTCGAAGATAATCTGATCCATGGCAAAGGGTTATAAACTACCCTTTTTAGCAATAAAGGTACTTGGCTGGAGAAAAGAATAAGAAAAATAAAAAGTAATTTAAGATGAAAAAAAGAAGCACGTGAAATATTAAACACTTGGGCCATGCAAAATTGAAAAGATGGAGCAAAATTAAAATAATATATAAACTTGACAGTTTCCACTTTTTTAAAAAAGCCATGTTGCTTCAACCTGGCTCCAAAAGTACCACTACCTTCCTGATGGCTCCGCTCAAAGCCCCTTGGCGGAAACGCTGAGATCTGCTAGGCTTTCCTTTCTCTGTCTCCTCAGGCAACTCAGAGTTACCCCTTCTTTCTGCATCCACCAGGCCAGCCACTCAGTTGGACGAGTTCCTGCTCCTGTTCTTGGAATTCTGGGATAAGAGAGTGCCTGCTTCTGAGAGAGCTGGCCAAGGTTCTGGAGATAAGACGATGAAGTGCGTTAATGGATAATGAAGGCTCAAAAGAGTGTGATCCTCTTCTTCCGGACTCTGTGTTCTGGTGCCATCAAACTCCCTTTGCCTTTTGATCTTTTCTCTCAAAGGATTTCTCTGTCTCAGTAGTCCTTGAAGTATAGCTCCCAGATCAGCTGCGTCTGCATTACCTGGGGACTTACTGGTGGTGGTGGTTTAGTCGCTCAGTCGTGTCTGACTTTTGTGACCCCACGGACTGTAGCCTGCCAGGCTCCTCTGTCCATGGGATTCTCCAGGCAAGAACACTGGAGCTTATTAAGAATGCAGATTTTCAAGTCCCACTCCAGCCATACCAAACAAGAAGCTCATTCCAGGTGAGGCTTAGAAGTCTGTGTTATGGGAGTTCTGACATAGGTGCTTCTGATGTTCATTCACCTGTGAGAAGCCTTGCTCTGTCTTCAGCCCAGCCTGTCCTGGCCCCTTCTATCCCCACCAAAGCCCACCCCAAAGCCCAGGGCTTGACACACGTGCTCTTTCTTAATCCTCAAAACAACCCTACAAAATATGTCTTTGTTATTTGTCATTTGCTCAGAAGACAAAACTGAGACTATTTAGAGAAGGTGCTTTCCCTTGGAATAAGTCATATGTTAGAAAAGAGCTGAAATTTGAGTCTATGTCTGGTCAATTTCCAAGTCTACCCTGCTTTCTCTACATGTTGACATTTTCTCTGAGCATCACAGACTCCTTTGACTTTTCATTTTCCAATCAACAATTTCTCCCTTTTTAAAGTCTCCTATATCTACTTCAAAATACTTCTGTACTTGTCTGCCCTTTGCCTCCTCCTGTTTAGAGAGAGGGAAGGAGGCTGTTTTCTAAAGGCAAGTCTTCCAGTCTATGCTCTTCATGGAGATTCTTCTTCCTCCCTTGTCTCTCTGATGTTTCTCTTTCCCTCTGCTTTCTCTTCATTAGCCCTTCTGATCCTGTTCATCTCTTCCCCAAATTAGTTGTCTTTTTCCTCCTTTCATTTGTAACCATCAGACTCCCTTGTCTTCCCCCCTCTTTTTTTTTTTTTTAATATTCTCTCACTGAGTATCTCACCCATTCCCAGGATTTCTTTTTGGATGAAATTCACATCTATTTCCAGTCTTGCTTCTTTCCCTTGGTCCAGATCCATGAATCAAGCTTCTTCCTGGACTTTGTATTCATCCTCAGCCCAATGTGCCTAAAACAGAGCTGATGGTCTTTCTCCAGATCTGCTCCTGACCTGCTTAGCGAGATCATTCTCTCTCCATTCTGTCAGGAGGGGAAATTTTATACTCAGCCTTCTCTTTCACACTGTTTATCCAGTCAGTCTTCTCTAAATGGTCTTCAGATCCTGTCCTCTTACTTACATCTCCCAACCAGACTGCAAGCTCTTTGAGGGATGAACAAGATCTTATTCCCCTTATCTCTCTACATCTACCTCATTGCTTTGCAGGTTAAAGGTGCTCAAAAATTATCAAGTGAATGTATAGAAAAATTAAAGGATTAAAAAGTAACACTTGTTATTCTCAGAGGGAGAGGGGAGAAATAGACCCTCTAAAGGTAAGTTAAAATGATTTATTGACGGCCAAGGTGACTGTTAAAATGCTTGCTGAATTATTAGTCCCAGAGAGCAAGAGGATGGAGACCTGAAAGACATATCAAATAATGAATCAAAGGATGGTCCCTGTAGCCTTCTGTTAAGAGGCAGAGATATTTCAGCATCTTAAGAATCAAGTATTACAATCTTTTATGAGACTAGAAAATCATTGTAGGTCTCATAAATTTCCCTCTTCTTATTGTTCCAAAGCCTTAATTTAGGATGAGTCACTCCATAAATCTAGGCAAAGATGACTAATGATTATAATAACAATATCATAAATTATATAGTGTCTTTCCTCCAAAGGAAAACTGGATCTAATTTATTCTTACAGTATTCCCTATTGGTTTCTAGGGCCCGGGATCATTATTTCTATTCTTCAGCTGGAAGGTATGGAAACTTGCCTTCCCGTTTTTCCTCATTGCCATTCCATACACGATGGCTGTATCCTTATGCCTAGCCAAGTTTACTTCCAATTGGATTCCAACTGTTTCCTCACCTTCTTCAGTCGCCAAGACTTAGATGAATTTTCTTTCCTTCTGTTTGTCATATCACATTCCCAAGCTGATATAAGAACAGTATTATAACTTATTAATTGCCTAACGTTGCCTAAGAAATTCAGAAAATTTAACCAAAGGTGAATAAAAAAAGTAAAAATCTATGCAAAATAAATAGTAGGTCACTTCCCTAGTGGCTCAGCGATAAAGAATCCAACTGTAATGCAGGAGATGTGGGTTTGATCGCTGGGTTGGGAACATCCCCTGGGGAAGGGAAGGGCCACCACCCCTGTATTCTTGCCTGGAGAATTCCACGGACAGAGGAGCCTGGTGGGCTACAGTCCATGGGGTTGTAAAGAGTTAGACATGACTGAATGATAACACACAACACAACAACACTTTCTTATAATAATGATAATGTAATCCTCTTTTATAACAGATTTTAACATTATTGCAATTGAAATTTTCCTGTTTGATATATTTATTTCAGATAGCCCAGCCTACTCTTTTCTATTGGCTATTAACTACAGTGAAACAGGAATTAGGCACTTCAATCACTATTTATCAAGTTGTACTTTGGCCACCTGATGCAAAGAGCTGACTCATTGGAAAAGACTCTGATGCTAGGAGGGATTGGGAGCAGGAGGAGAAGGGGGCGACAGAGGATGAGATGGCTGGATGGCATCACCAACTCCATGGACATGGGTTTGAGTGAACTCCGGGAGTTGGTGATGGACAGGAAGGCCTAGCGTGCTGCGATTCATGGGGTCGCAAAGAGTCAGACACGACTGAGCAACTGAACTGAACTGAACAAGAAGGATACTAAGCACATATTTACTAAGTGATCTGGTTAAAGTCACAGGTTCAATAATACTTATAATAGCCTTGAGTCATTAGAGCATGGATCCATATCTTTTGACATTGTTTTATATTTGGCCCATAAATCTATTATTTTATAAAAATTTAAGCAGAACTTTAGAACATTTTCCCTAGTAAACACTAGTAATGAGTTAATCTTGAATAATTATCTTAGGAATATAATGGCAAAACATAATGCCTTGGATTTTAAGAATTATTTCTTTATGAATTCAATTTACTTTGCATATATTATTTTTAAATAACTTTATAAGATAGGAAAAGACATATTCTTATCTTTCCCATCAGAGATGGAGTTGATAATACTTCATTCATCCATTCATTTGTTCTAAAAATATTTGTTGGTTGCCAGTTGTATGCTACAGGTCTGCTAGGTGCTGAGTATGTAATGTGTTAGTCACTCAGTCATGTCCGACTCTTGGTGACCCCATGGACTGTAGCCTGCCAGGCTCCTCTGTCCATGGGATTCTCCAAGCAAGAATATTGGAGTGGGTTGACAGTCCCTTCTCCAGGGGATCTTCCTGACCCAGGGATCGAACCCAGGTCTCCGGCATTGCAAGAAGATTCTTTACCATCTAAGCTACCAGGGAAGCCCAAGTATGTAATAATGGACAAATTAAATAGTCCTTTTCCTTGAGGAGCTTAGAACAAGATCCAGACATTAAGTGAAGAAACACATAAAATGATGCATACCTTCAGATTATGATATGTGTTGTGAAGCAAAGAACTGAGAGGTATTCAAAAAGGTCCCTTTGATAAAGAAAACTTTGCTGTGAGATGAAGAGCAGGAGTTAGGCTGAGTGTCGAGTAGATGACTCAACATGTGTAAATGGCTGGAATGCAGCTGAGAACCTGCAAAGCAGAGCATGGACTGATGGCAGTGAGAGGGGAGGGAAGTGTCTCAGGAGGAGGCAGAGGAAGAGGCAGGAAGGGACCCTGCCAAATAGGACGTCATCTTATTGTTCATAGTAAGGGAAATCAACCCTGAATATTCACTGGAAGGGCTGAGGCTGAAGCTGAAGCTCCAATACTTTGGCCACTTGATTTGAAAAGCTGACTCATTGGGAGAGACCCTGATGCTGGGAAAAACTGAGGGCAGGAAGAAACAGAGGATGAGATGGTTGGATGGTGTCACTGACTCAATGGACATGAGTTTGAGCAAACTCCGGGAGATGGTGATGGACAAGGAAGCCTGGCGTGCTGCGGTCTGTGGGTTGCAAAGAGCCAGGCACGACTAAACAACAACAACAAAGGGTTTCAGATGTTATTTTAAGTGCAAAGGAAAACCACTGAAGGATTTTAAGCAGAAGAATAGGCAGAATCAAAATTTTGTTTTAAAGGAGCCTTATGTTGCTTTGAGGAAGCATAGATTAGAGAGGTGTGAGAGTGAAGGGCCAGTTAGGAAGCTCTCAAGTCAGTCTAGATGCGTAAATTTCAGGGCAGTCACCAGAGCGGTGGGCAGATTTAAGCTATATTTTCAAGTCACTCGAGTAGAACTTAGTGGTGAATTGGAAGGAGCTGAGGTGAGCAATGTGGGAAAAGGAGGTGCTCTAAGTTACTGAGTCTCTGAGGTTACAGCAAGAAGGAGCCTTGGATGCTATTGATTTCATGCCCCATTTCAGAGAAAACAGAACTGAGTTTCCATGAGGTGAGGTGATTTACCCACATAAGCAGTGAATTTATTATAGTTAAAGAAATAAATGTTGTTCAAGGTCGAGAGGAATAGGCAGGGGAATTAAATATAGTCTGTTTATATCTAATTCTTATCTCTAAGAAAAATACTTTGACAACTATGATGAGAAATGCACCACTGATTTTATAAATATTTGCAAGGGGTCTGAGCATGTAGGAAAACGTTTCCAGTTCCTTTCCCTGAACTTCTAAGTGACTCATTGGTTGGGAGAGTGGTCTCCTCAAATGATACTTAGTCCTTGATATCGGCTTCCCTGCTGGCTCAGTGATAAAGAGTCCACCTGTAATGCAGGAGAAGAGGGTTTGATTCTTGGGTGGGAAATATTCCCTGGAGGAGGGCATGGCAACCCACTCCAGTATTCTTGCCTAGAAAATCCCATGGATTGAGGAGCCTGGTAGGTTATAGTCCTGAAATTGCAAAGGGTCAGATATGACTGAAGTGACTGAGGACGAGCACAAATTCTTGATATTCAGCCCAGGTTTTCACTTGTGCGATGTTAGATGCTGTATTTTATTTGAAAATATAATAGAAGCTAGTATTTCCTGATCTGCCTCTTAAAAGAAGACAGGGAGCTTTATTCTTTATGTGAGTTATGTTCATCAATGCAAATTTTAATTTTTGTGTTTCTTTCTTGCTGATGCAAAAAGAATTGACTGCTGAGAAGTGAGTCACAGCCCTTAGTCCTGCTTTGGTTGATGTAGCCTATTCTTGGAAAGTTTGACTATTTGTTAAAATAAATAGTAATTTTCAATGATCCTCTTTGGCAGCATGAGGCTCATATTCAATGATAATAATAACTATTAATGTTTTAATAATAATAGCTAAAACAAACAGAGCCATTTCCTATACGCCAGGCTCTGTATCAAGACTGTTAACATACACTCTTTGCAAAGTCATACAGCTAATGTTGACAGAGCTGACATTCAAGCCCAAGTCTTTCTGATTATAGATCCCACGTCCAAACCCATTCACTTGTACATCCATTCATCCATTCAGTAAATGTCAAGCAACTGTGTGCTTGGACTGTTCCAGGATCTGGGAATAGTGCCATGAAAATATGGACAAAAACCCCTGTTTTCATGAACTTATATTCTACTTGGGGGCAGAAATGAGTAAGGTAAGCAAAATAAATAAGTAAAGTATATAGTGTGTTAGAAAGCCATGAACGATATGGAGAAAAATAAATACAAGTGAAAGGAGGTGTTGAAAATGTAAATTGAAGGGCTGGAGAGAGCGTTTCACTGAGAAGGTAGTATTTGAGCAAGGTCTTCAAGGAGAAAAGGGCTGAGTTCTGTGGCTCTGGAGAAGAAGAGCATTCCAAGCAGAGGGAATAGCAGTGCAGGGCTCTCCCTTAGGAGCTGCCCGACATGTTTGGGCATGAGCAGGGAGGCCAGGGTAGCGGCAGGGGGTGGAGCAATTTGTTGGGAGTAGATGTCATTAGTGATGGAAGGCCAAACTGTCCTGTTGGGTATTTCAAGCCAGGGTAAGTTTTTTTTTTTTTTTTTTTTTAAACTATATAAGATATACAAAAGTCTTGTATCAGAATTCTATTTGTCATGCTGGTATGAGGTTAGGCTTGTTCACATTTCACTGGGTGTCTCTGAGAGGCTTGCGGTTCAAGATGGAGGAGTAGAAGGACCAGCAATCATCTTCTCCTGTGAGAGCACTAGCTGTCCAGCAACTAGCTGTTGAACAACCATTGGCAGGAGGGTTCTGGGACCCACCAAAAAAAGATAACCCACGTCCAAAGAAAAAGAAGAAGTCAGAGCAACGCGGATGTCTCTGAGAATTGACAAATGACGATGACACTGCTCTCTGGGCTTTTCTGATATCCTGAGGAAAGCTATGGTTTTTCCAGTAGTCATGTATGGATGTGAGACTTGGAACCAAAAAGAAAGCTGAGCACTGAAGAATTGATGCTTTTGAACTGTGGTGTTGGAGAAGACTCTTGAGAGTCCCTTGAGCTGCAAAGAGAGCAAACCTAAATCCTAAAGGAAATCAGGCCTGAATATTCATTGGAAGAACTGATGCTGAAGCTGAAACTCCAATACTTTGACCACCTGATGTGAAGAACTGACTCATTGGAAAAGACCCTGATGCTGGGAATGATTGAAGGCAGGAGGAGAAGGGGATGACAGAGGATGAGATGGTTGGATGGCATCACAAACTCGATGGACATGAGTTTGAGTAAACTCTGGGAATTGGTGGCGGACAGGGAGGCCTGGCATGCTGCGGTCCATGGAGTCACAAAAAGTCAGACACGACTGAGCGACTGAGCTCAACTGAGGAAGCAGGGTTGATGTAGGAAGTTAGTTGTGTGGCCGAAATTTTGGTAGTCAAGTGGAGGGTGGGTTTTAGTCAACTTTGCAATTTGTCTGTCAATCCAATATTTATAGTGCGTTAGAGCTGTGTTTTTTGAACTCAAACGTGCACATCCACTACCTTGCTAGTGTGAACAAGCAGATTCTGATTCAGTACATCTGGGGTGGAGTCCAGGAGCCTGCATCTTTGACAAGCTCCCAGGTAAAGTCAGCGCTGCTTAGGTTCTGGCCCATACCTTGAGAAGCAGGACTTTTTAGAGTCTGCAGAGACTTTTCTATCCATCATCTCATTTTAATTTGGCTCTTCATCAAAACCCTGAGTTAATTGGTTCAAATATTATCATCTTCATTTACAAATGAAGAAATTGAAGCTCAGAGGGGGGTGAGATGACCTGGTGGAGGTCATATGGCCAAATGGTGGAGCCGTGACTTGAATTAGTTCCCTGGCTTCCAGACAACAGCTGCCCTTGATGGCTTTTAAGCTCTGATACATAAAAGCACGCTAATGAATGTTTTTGGCTGGTGCTCGCACACACTCACACACACACACACACACACACACACACACACGTGCGAGGCCAGGGCTGGGGAGGGGTAGAGAGGGGGATGATATAGCCTCACTGAAGCTGCAGCTGCCCAGAGGCCCGCCTTGGCAGCAGTCTCTGGAAATGATCCAGTCATCGCACCATGCCCTGGAAAAATGTCCTCCCATGCGCTTCTCTTCCGTGCAAGGCTGGCCCCCACCTCTGGCTGGGAACATTTTCTCCACGTGTACTTTACCCATGAGCTAAACTGCATGGACCTCTGAGGTAATCTGGTCCCACGCTCATGCCCAAGTCGCAGAGTTATTTACTGTCAAGCTGGAAAATACTGCTCTTCTCACCCAAGGAGAGCACTGTTCTCAGAGCTGAAGCACATCGCTTCATACTGAGCTCCAGCTTTCGGGGATGAGCGGAAATCTTTGAAGCGTTTCCAACCAAATCCGTGGGGAGGTGAACAGATTTTTCAGCTGCAGGATTCCAGGTGAAGGAAGTGTGTCCCCCACTTGTTTACAAAGCAGTGCAGCAGCTGTTTGGAGGCCCCCACTCCCCTGGACACACAGGCGTTTGGAAGCTGTATGGAGCCCTCCAGACAGTCTGCTCGGGCACCCCCAAACCCCACCCCGAGCCCTCATCACTGTCAGCCACCATCAGCGCCGAGAGCTCAGTGCCGGAATGGCACGAGGGCCACGCCTGGCTTCCCGGATTCAGTTTCGCTGGGCTCTTTTTATTAATGTTAAAAAAACATCAGGCTGCCTCTCAATATGATGCTTCAAGAAAAACGACTCACACCCTTTCTTGCCTCCTAAGCCCTACTGAGAAACTTGGCTTCAGAGACACGAGCATGAGTTTCCTGGCCGCTGCTGTGAGAAGAGCTCTATCTGCCTGCCTCTGCCTGTGTGCCTGCCCTAACAGACTCAGCCCCTGTCCCGTGTCCTCTGCTGGGTGCTTCTGGGACATGCTGCACAGCGATGGCTCGCTTTCCTAATTCCTAGGACTGGAAGGGTTTTACTGCTATGGGACATCCATCCTGCACTGCCTTGGATGGTTACAGTAATAATGGAGATGGCAACAGCTAGCCTCTACAGTGTAATTCCCATTCATTCCACATTGTGCTAAGCACTTTGCATGAATTGTCCCATTTATTCTCAAAATGGACCTCATCAGGTTGGTACTATTATCTCCATTGTAAGATGAGAAAACTAAGGTGTAGAGAAATTAGGACTGGAGTTTGCCCAAGGTCATATAGCTCCCAAATCTGAGTCCAGACTAGAATTAGGTGTGTTTGGATACTTTTTATCTTTCAAATATGTAAAGATAATGCCACTTCTGTTATTATGCTGCTAACTCTCTCTGATGAATAGCAGTCTTTAATAAACATCCCTGTATGTCAGCAACAGCTACTCTGAAGGCACTTCACCTTAATGCTACTACTTAATACTACTGCTATTGTTAGCAATTACAGGGACTCAAATGATTAGGTAGCTGTAGTGGAATGTATTGTGTGTATGTGTGTTTGGTTGCTTACTTCAGATATCTTTGGAGAAACCACCGTGTTTCCATCGTTAGTCCTTGTGATGGGGTTTAGTGTGAACTTCTCACCCCCTCACTCCAAGCTGGCACTTGGTACTTGACAGTTAGAATAGTCCATACCACTGGATCTGCTGGAGAAGGAAATGGCAACCCACTCCAGTATTCATGCCTGGAGAATCCCATGGACCAAGGAGCCTGGTAGGCTACAGTCCATGGAGTCTCAAAGAGTTGGACACAACTGAGTGACTTCACTTTCACTTTCACTTTTATACCACTGGACATAGGGATGGATAAGGAGACTGATACAAGAGCATCAATTTGAGACTGTGGGTACAATGAATTATATAAGCCTGAGTCTACCTGGGGCCTCCTTTGCCCCCATCTGAGTACAGCCAGCCTAAGAAGAAAGCCAGCATTGGAGAGAGTAGGGCTGAGACACACAGAGATACAGTTTTAATGAGAAATTTGAACCCTGGGGCCAGCTGAGATTTATTCCTAGATTTTTTCAGTTATAAAACAAATGCCTCTTCTGTTTTTGCTTAAGTTATTTTTGAGTTGGGTATTTTTCCCCTTATAGTTGGATGAGTCATGACTAATACAATCCATTAGGGAAAAACTTCACATTAAATGACAAAGAAGACATAACTAGATACATTATTTGGTCCTGGATGGTTGCATCCTGGTCCAGGAAAAGTGTGACATTAGTGGCCCAGTTGGCAGAGTTTGAATATGGCCAGTAGATTAATTAGTGGTGTTTATTGGTGTTATTTGGAGAAGGAAATGGAAGCCCACTCCAGTATTCTTGCTGGGAAAATCCCATGGACAGAGGATCTTAGCGGGCTACAGTCCACGAGGTCGTAAAAGAGTTGGATGCGACTTAGCAAGCAAACAGCGAGTATCAAAGCACATGGCCCCTTTTTCTTTAAATAACAGTCATTGACCAGCAAGGGTTTGCTCTTTTTAAATCTAGATTTTAGATTTTAATCTAGATTTTCTGCAATGATTGGGGTGTTCTAGACATGGTCAAGATCTGTACTGTGACACGCACTACTGAGCACTTGAAAACTGGCTATTGCAACTGAAGAACTGAATCTTTCATTTTACTTACTTTTACTTAATTGAAATTTAAATAACGACATGTGGCCAATGGCTATCCTATTGGGTAGCAAAGATCTAGACCATCTTTGCACTCATGAATGAATATACTGACGCCTGATGACTGCAATAGGTGGAATGACCAAAGAATCACAACTTCTCCACCCTGTCTCTGGTGGCTTCCCAGGAGTCCTTTCTCTGTTTCTGAATCCAAAACTCATGTTCTTCCCTCTGGAGAGAGCTCAGAGAGGTGAATTACTTGTGCAAGTCTTCTTATGGCAAAGGCCTTATCAGCTCGGCTTGTGCAATGGTAGGTGAAGGAAAACCCCCACATAGCTATCCTGCTCTGGTTCCTCCACCCTGAGAGGTGTGTGAGACAGGCCCTGGGATGTCATTACAGCTCCTCATGGTCTAGATCACGCTAACTCTTTTGGTAGAAATGAATAAAGAAAAACAGACACAGCAATATGCAGATTATTCTTATTTGTCACCTACATCATCTAAGTTTGCCGAAAGAAGGTGGAGACAAGTCTTAAGATATTACTTAACTAGAAAGTCATCTAGTTAAGAGTTTCAGGCATTTAAATTCTGATTCCATCATTTAGCACATGTGAGACCTCTGTGGAGCTATTTATCCTCTATGAATGATGGGGTTTTTGCAATTGAAACAAGGGGATCGGTAGTCTTTATCTCATGGTGGCTTAGTGAGTACTAAGTGAGACAGTACATATGGAAGACAGAGCAGAGTGCTCCATAACCATCCACTGTCCTCACTGTTTCACACTATTGCTGACATCCACAGGATAATGAAAGTAATAAAGTGCACAATGCACAGTGACGATTCCCTAACAACTTCCCACGCTAGGGCTCTGCACTAGCTGCGGCATCTTTGATCTGAAATTTTGCTGAAAGTCTGAATGGAGATTCTTACCACAAATGGCTGAGTATCGACGGAAGTAAAGTAAATGAAGATCTATGGTCAGAAAGATGAATGTCTGTCTGGCCCTGTTGCTGCTTTTCACTGGTTGGCACCTTCCTTTTCATCTTTCAAATGTGTCAAGGGTTCTTGCTGGTGGAGTTTCAAAACAGTTGTTGCTCTTCTTTTCTCTAAGGCTGAAGCACTGAACACGTTGAAACCTAGTGAGGAGGTCACGTCCTTGCTCAGGGTGCCAACCTAGATGCTGTTCAAAATAATTTGATTGGAGTTCAGGAAGCATTTATTCTAAAAATTATTGCACACCTCCTGCATTATGCAGGCTGCTGAAGACTTAGTAATGAACAAAATGGACACAGGGTACAGCTACCCTCATGGAGTTTGTGATCCAAGAGCTTGCCTGATGACTCGACATGGGAGATCGTTTAGCACCTTCTTTGTAGGATACCGGTCATCTTCCCCAGATCATTTTCTCATTAAGTCAACACCATGGATGAAGCCTGCAGGTATGGGTACATGGGTTGAGAGAACATTATTTGTTTAGAAGCTGAAGCTTCTCTTGAGTTTTTTATTCTCATCATGCAAAGGCAACACTTCCAGGTTTACATGCAGTAATTTAATGGCTGGATTCATGTGTAACGGTGCAATTCCATCCATTAGAGGAAGGAGGAGCCTTATAAGGTCATATTGTCACATATTTTAGTCCACAAATTGTCAGCTCGTCTTATCCAGATTTCTGTCATACTCACGTTAAAATAGAGAGGAAGCATTTCAGCATATAAACGTTGGGAAGCATGTTCACTGGCATCGAATATCTCAGTCGCTAGAGTATCCATTTAGAGTATTCCTCCTGTGAGCATGAACACAATACCCCTGCTATGCCAGAAACGGGCAGGATTTTGGAAGCACTGAGTTTACTTGGTTCTCTGGGAGGCATCTGTTTTCACTAGTTTGAGAGTAATGTGGTTCTGTAAATTTATACGTTCACAAAAATTCTTTTAATGGGACCCTGTTCCCCGTTTCCCAAAACTTCTGTGTTAGGATTGCAATAAAAGAATTAAGGGATCAGTGGTGTACAAAATCAGGCTTTCATGTCTCATGATCTCTTTTGACTTAATTCCATCATGGGTGACTGCAGTGTACAACTGTGATAACTCAAGAAGACAAACACGTGGAAGTTTTGACCTCCCTTAGCTCCTTTTACTTTAGTGGACACATTGAGTCATGTGCCCTATTAAGCACCATGAACAATAATGTGCGTTTGCGTGGATTGTCTTACATCCTTCCAACCCTATTCCTCTGACATAGGTATTATATTTGTTGCCATTTTATAGATGAGGATATGGGGACTCAGGTGTTAAAATGACCTGCCCCGAGATGATAGACCTGGATTGCATTTTAGGGTATTTGACCCCAAAACCCATTCCAGAAACGTGTATACCTGAGAGCATGCTTGCATGTTCAGCTTATTTATAGTCACTGCTAGATGGACAGACATAGTTAAGATCTCAATAAATACTGGTCAGTTGTCAGTTTGAGGCTCTATGGCAGAGTGCAGTAGGGCATGGGAGAATTGAGATTTAATTACAATTTTAAAATATTTGTTTTCTATACCTACTTGATCCTGCTGTGACCAGCCATTTCTCTGTACATTTGAAATTCAGATAAACTGGATTAGAATCACCAGCTCTACATCCTGGTTAATGTCTCTTCTGACCCTTAGTTTTATTCTCCTGTCTCCAAACAGGTTCTGTTTCTGAGCCAACTTGATGCAAAATTCACCCCCTGCAAGTTTCCAAAAAGACATCTAACCTCACAATGCCACATTTTCTACTACTTCTCCTGACAGTTTTGAGGTCACATTGCACAGTTCAAATATTTTGCTAGTAGCCTGCTGGCAGTTGGGGCTCTCAAACTCACTTTCCCTTCTGTTGCTGTCCGGCCCCAGACACCCATGTCACACATTTCCCAAGTCTATCAGAAATCCATGCTTGAGCCCCCATCGGGAGACCTCTTCTCTCACCTTCCCCATGAGGCAGTGTCTCTTCTCCCTCTTTATTTTTCCTTTTTTGGAAAACTGATGAGTAAATTCCTCTGCATTTCAAATCTTAACAATTTTATGCACATTCTCTTACGCTCACTCTTTTTTGTCCTGATTTTATGATGAAAAAACAGGCTCAGGAATGTTGTGGATTTTGTCCAAGTCCAGCTGTTACCAGGGGAGCTGTGTGGGGAGCCTTCACCCTTGACCTGGATTCCGCTGCTCTCTCCTTTCCATCCTGCCTCCCTGGTCTGACGGAGGCGTAGTGGAGAGCATGAACAATTCTGCCTTAGCTAGTCAGCTCTATTAGTGCTTCTCAGTGGAGGGAACTGATATTTTGGATGGGAAGGTTTGCTTCAGGAAACTCTCCTGGGCTTTGCAGGATGTCTGGCATTTCTGAAAAGTGAAAGTGAAAACGCAAGTCGCTCAGTCATGTCGGACTCTTTGTGACCCCATGGACTTTACAGTCCATGGAATTCTCCAGGCCAAAATACTGGAGTGGGTAGCCTTCTCCAGGGGATTTTCCCAACCCAGCGATCAAACCCAGGTCTCCGGCATTGCAGGCAGATACTTTACCAGCTAAGCCACAAGGGAAGCTCAACAATACTAGAGTGGGTAGTCTATCCCTTCTTCAGCAGGTCTTCCCAAGCCAGGAATCGAACCGGGGTCTCCGGCATGGCAGGCAGATTCTTTACCAACTGAGCTCTGAGGGAAGCCCCTGACATCTCTGGTCCCACCCATAAAATGCTCCAGTCATTGTGGCAAGTAATGAAATGTCCCTAAACATTTCTGAAGATCACCCTTTGGGGAGGGGTGGTACCGCCCCCATAGAGAAGAATAGACCATTCCTATGGGTCAGTGGACTGATAAATCATTTCAGTGTTAGTCAATGAATTGGAGGCGGGCATGAATATATCCAGCCATACTAGTGTAGAAGTGGCATTGTGAAGCAACACGGTCAGAGGAGAACAGAAGACAGTAGGGAAGCAGTGGCCCTCCTCTCCTCTCCCCCAGCCCCCTTAACACAGAGAGCCCACGGAAGGCCCAGACTACAAGCTCATTCTCCTTCCCTGAAAGTAAACCGTGTGTAGAATCCAAAGCAGCAGGGGATGCAAGACCCAGGAAGTGGTGTTTCGGAAAGCAGCAGGAAGGGAGTAGCCGGCTTTTAGTGGTGGAGAAATCACTTGGCTAGGGGAAGGAGGCCTGGATCCAGGGATGACTACAAGTCCTCTTGGCCATGTTTCCCAGTCTGGGGACCTTGGGAGATCAGAAATGCTGGTCATTTTATTTACTGAGGGTTCTTAATACTTTGATTGTTATGTACAGCTTAGCCTGCTAATGATTTCCATGTTTCCCAGATGCTTCAGCCTGAATCATCTTTATCCCTTAGAATAAGGAAAGTCCAAGGCCATGATTTGATTCTGTTTATAAACCATAACCCTCGGGCCCAGGCTTAGGACTTGTGCTGCCCTCTTTATCCCTGCTGGCAAGTCACAGGCTCTGGGTTAGGGAGATGCATGATCTTAGATGTTAGGGGAGTCAGATGTGCCCAGTGGAAACAGTCTGGCTAATTCACAACAGATTCTCAGCCCTCTTGGCTCTTCTCCAGAAATCACGTCTGCTAGGATTTCTGCAACAGATCTGGTAGTTGCTGACTTGGAGAACTTGTAAGCTGTTTGTGAATTCACAGTGAATGGCCCTAACTCCAGACACAAATTCCCATTGACAGTAAGGGACTGGAAATGTACAGAAAATGCATTGAAAGCTTTTTTGGTGAAATGTGTGTGTGTGTGAAAGAGAGAGAGAGGGAGAGACACAGAGACAGAGAAAGAGAGAGACAGAAGCAAGGAGAGTGTGTGATATAAAAATAATTTGGGTTGGTAGAGGCTGGACAGTCTCTAAATGGAACATTTTGCATAAATGGCTACATTGGGAAGGAAGTCAGACTGGAATGATAAGTTCTAATGATTTTCCTAACACTAAACATAACTTAACCTCTCAAGACATTCTACCAAAACATGGCATACTCTACTAAAAGGCCAGTGTATAATTGAGAGAAACAGGATAGGCAGACATAGGATATAGGAAAACTGATAAAGCTTACCAGAATTCATAGATTGTGTGTGTGTGTGCATATGTGTGTTATGGCATATTCTGTAAACTCTTTTGGTAGAAGATCAGATTATTTTCTAAGAGCTTTTCCTTTTTGAAGCACCAGTGACTTCTTGTGTTTTTTAAATTTATTCAATACATGCTTCTTAGATTCTGACTCCATCTCAGATACCACTCACACACTGCTTTCGTGTGTGTGAGTATGCCTGTGGTGTGTGGGACAGATGGTAAGTTATAGAATTAGGAGAATAGATAGGAACTGGCTGTTGCAGATTTACTGCTTGTTGGCTAAGCAATGAATCCAAAAGAGCAGAAGAAAAATCATATTTATGCCTAATAATTGATTGCATGATATCATTGATCGGCCAGATTTCTGCTGGTACTTTCTCTCTGGAAACAGCGTCTTAGGATGGGCAGATGTATGTAAATAATTGTGTGGACAAATACAGCATTGATTCTTTGTAGACCAAATAGTGTTTGAAGAGCCATCTTAAATCTTAGAGTGAGTCTAGAGAATTGAAATTGTGGGGGTCAACTCTTAGATGAATGATGTTGGTAAATTAATTTTGAGAACTAGAACTTGAGTTTACTGGTAGGACATGTCTTCCCAGCCATTGTCACTTGAAGATGATGTTAGGAGCCTTTAGAAGGGTCTTAGCTCTTTCCAGTGGCAGGTGAGCAGTGAACATGTTTATCTAGTATTAGTAACATCTGAATAGAACCTTAATGACCTGAAGGGGTTAAAATAGCTCCTCCTGTTGTTCAGTCAAGTGACCTATGATATACGGACTGACTACTCTGAGTCAGTAGAACAAAGTCCAGTGAAAAAAGATAAGAACAACAAATCAGGAATCAGTCATTTGTTTGAGTGTCTGCATACTGTTCTGCTTAGCTAGTATTATGTGCCAATCATCTCTAAATGTAGTGGTTCAAGATAATTTATTATTTTTTTCTCATAGTTCTGTGGGTTGATGGGGCTCAGTTGGATGCTTCAATTTCTCCTGACTGAAGGCTTGATCAGGCTGACTCACTACACGGCTGGCATGGTAGTGGCTGTTGGCTGGGAATTTAGCTTGGATTGTGGACTGAATGACATCTGCACATGTTCTAAGGGCATTGCCATGTGGCTTGAGCATCTCATAGCACGGAAATTGGGTTCCCCAAAGAAGGATCCCTTGAGCTAGCATTCCAGTAGCTGCCAGTCTCCTTGTGACCTCATTGGCCAAAGGCAAACGAGGCAGGCCAGCATAAGTTTAAGGGGAGGGACATTAGATTTCACTCTGTGGTGGGGGAGTGTCAAGATCACACTGCACAAGAGCATGTGGAATGGGTGATATTGTTACGGTCACTTGTGAAAAATGTGATTTGTCATTATACTTATAACTTGATACTCATATTATTTCATATATACAGTCATACTGTCCTTGTTAAGACATTTTTGGGAATGGATGATGGTAAGAAGATACAACCCAGTGAAATAAAAGCAGAACTGTGGAGTGTACTGACATCAGGCTCACTTGGTTCTGAATCCTGATTTCACTCCTCTGAGACCTGTGGGACACTGGTCAAGACTGGCAATATAATTTGTGGGGTCCAGTGGAGAATTAGCTATTTTTTTCAGAATAAAAATTTTAAGGTAGTAGCATCAGATCATTAAACCAAACATGCGTCCCTTTAAGTGCGTGGCCCTCTATGACTGCACAGATTACGTGTCTAGGACCGCCCCTGGTCATCATCCATAACCCCTCTGAACTTCACCTGTATTTTCAAATTGAGGTAATACTAACCCACCTTGCAGTATGGTCGTAAAGGAAACTTGAGATGAATTCATGTGACAGTGTTTGTTAAGAAGAGGTCATATAAAAAAGGAAGGGGTCATTAGGGTGGGCTGTAATTCAATAAGACTGGTGTCCTTTTAAAAAGGGGAAACGAGGTAGATTCAAATATAAGGAAAATGCCATGTACACATTGAGATGGCCATCTGTGAGCTGAGGACACAGGCCTGGAGCAGACCCTCCCCTCAGAGCCCTCGAAAGAGCCAACCTGCTGACACCTTGACTCCAGACCCCCAGCCTCCGGAACTGAGACAATAAATTTCTGTTGTTGAAGCCAATAGTTTGTGGTACTTCGTTTTGGCAGACCTAACAAAGACAACCTAGACAGCAGATTAAAAAGCAGAGACATTACTTTGCAAACAAAGGTCCGTCTAGTCAAGGCTATGGTTTTTCCAGTGGTCATGTATGGATGTGACAGTTGGACTATAAAGAAAGCTGAGTGCTGAAGAATTGATGCTTTTGAACTGTGGTGCTGGAGAAGACTCTTGGGAGCCCCTTGGACTGCAAGATGATCCAACCAGTCCATCCTAAAGGAGATCAGTCCTGGGTGTTCACTGGAAGGACTGATGCTGAAGCTGAAACTCCAATACTTTGGCCACCTCATGCGAAGAGTTGACTCATTGGAAAAGACCCTGATGCTGGGAAAGATTGAGGGCAGGAGGAGAAGGGGACGACAGAGGATGAGATAGTTAGATGGCATCACCGACTTGATGGACATGAGTTTGAGTGAACTCCGGGAGTTGGTGATGGACAGAGAGGCCTGGCGTGCTGCAGTCCACAGGGTCACAAAGAGTTGGACATGACTGAGCAACTGAACTGACTGAACTGAACAAACTAAGAGAGGCCTTTCCAGCACAGCACTCACCCCTTTCTCTTAGCTCCTCCTCAGCATCGAAAGGCGCAAAGCTTGTGTCAGAACAGTCCTTCTTTTCATGCCCCAGAGCACATTGTCATCCACACAGGAGGTTTACTTCCAGGTCCACAAACACACAACCTGCTGAAGAGCATCTGGCTTGAGCTTTGCAGGCATCTTGGCTTTCTTGAGACTCTCACTGCTGAAGGAGCTCCTGGGCTGAAGGCCACACCTCCAGTTGTGTCCAGATGGTCTTTCCTTTGCATAAACAGCATTCAGTCAATTACTTCAGACCATCCTTTCCTCCCGTCACCGGCTTCCTCCTAACTGGAAGGAGTGAAAGCAAGTCCGCCCTCAAATCCCCTCCAGTGAGGAGTTGCCAGTGGCTTCATCACTAGGGTGAGTGGGACCAGTCATGCCATCGGGGCCACAAATCAAATGTAGCCAATTCTTCACAGTCAGATACAATATTGTTTCCTCTTGCCCTCCCTACGAGCAAGTGGTCAGAGCCGTAATGACTCCTGATGGCAGGTGGCAGGACTACATCACATCTTGACATTAGCTTTTAGCTATTTTTTTTTTTTTTATGGCTGCCAGCATGCTCAGTCAAATACCTGTCTGTCATCACAAT
Organism: Bos indicus; assembly: GCF_029378745.1. NCBI lineage: Eukaryota > Metazoa > Chordata > Mammalia > Artiodactyla > Bovidae > Bos > Bos indicus. Next base: position 71,183,062 of record NC_091773.1, read on the forward strand.
CAGACAGGTCTTAATGTCTCTGCATTACAGAGGAGGACCTCGGCTCCCTTCCAGCCCATTTATTATGGTCCCAGCGTAGCATTTTATCACACATTCCTCACGCATAGCCTCCTCTCCACCACCACGGAAATCTTCCAAGTTGGCAGCTTTAGTGTCTACTGCCATTAATCTTCACTAGGCTGGGATCACAGGGCAAGGGATGATTTATTGCAATTACCTGTTCTAGTGCAGAGCTCAGGTGAGCCGGGCTCACATGCATTTACTGGGTTCCCGTCCATTCTCCCACAGCCAAGGAGTAAAGCCTGCCTGCTTTGTTTCATGTGTATCTTTTTGCATTTAGCTCATGAAATGTTAGTTAATTAATGGAGAAGTGAGGAAATAGATTTAGATAGTAGTAGGGTTATGTATAGACATGGTGAAGCCTGGCCGTTCAAAGCCAGAACTGACACTGACATTTGACAGTCCATTTAATTTCTTTGTTGTTTCTGCATTTTAAGAAACATCCAAAGGAAATTCGAAACTGCGCTTACCTGCCACTTTCTGCACCATCTGTTCCAGGTGATTAAAACCAATCTGCATATCATGTGTTTCATTTCCAATTTCTCGCTCCCTAGGATGGCAGGGGGCAGTGCATGAAGTGGGGATAATGTGTGCTTAGGTTCTGCTGGTGAGGGAGAAGGGGGGTAAGGGTGTAATAACAGGGGAGAAGAAGTTCCATGGAAAGCCCTTTGCAGCAGAAACAAACGTGTTCCTGAAAGTGGCCCTCTGTTTCTCCATTACCAGCTCTGATGGCGGCTCCTTGTCTGCTCTAAGTAAAAATGTCCTAACACTCTCATGCCCCTGGCCTGATGAAAAAGTGACTATTTTCAGGATAGGTTAAAAAGCTTGTTTTATAACCGTATCTGGGATCTGATTCATTCATGAGCTGGATATAATCTGTAGGAGACACCATTTGGTGTCTGTATGATGGATAGTGATTCATTTGTTCCCTAGTGGATGGGGTTTGGGTTAAATGATCCACCTCCCTCTACTCTTCCTTTCTTGCCCTTGTCCCCTTCTCTCTGATGAAGCTTGCTGCTGTGGTTGAGCTGCCCAGTGAAGAGACCTATGTGGCAAGGGACTAAGAGTGACCTTTGGCCAGCAGCCAAGGAGGAGTTGAAGTCTCCTTCCAAAGTCCTGTAAGAGACTGATTCTTGCCCATCATGTGAGCTTGGAGGCAGATGCTTGTCCAGTTGAACCTTGAGATGCCTGCAACCCCAATGGCACCTGGATCAAAGCATGGGAGTGAAAGACACTGAGATAGAGCATGCAGTTAAGCCTCCCCCTGGTTCCTAGTTCAAGGAAACTGTGAGAGGATGTGTTGTTTTAAAACTTTTTTGTGTGTGGGGGGCATTTTGTTACATAACCATAGATAACTAATACAACATAGATAACGTCAACACACAGGAATATTTCTAGAATTCTCTTTGCTATAGAGAGGAATCTGGAGAAAGGTATATTTGCCTTAGAGTTCTGTAAGGAGTACAAAATGAGCCCAACAAAGTAACAATGAAGATATTAAACAAATCTGGATGGCACAGACACCCACAGAGCGGAAAGTAGCCTTGTCACTGAGCAGGTGCTGGAGGCCTGCCCTGGTGCCAGGGCTATGGTGCTCTCTGGTTATTAACTTGTTGGGGGGGCGGTTTCCATGTGGTTCTGGGAGAAGGCGTGTGGCAACTCACAGGTACTTGTGGGGCTCAGAGACGGGCTGAAATATCTCCCGGGATGAGTATGTCTGTGTTTTAAGTATGTCCAGCATGCCTCTCCTAGTGTCCCCCTCCTGGATACCAGCCCTGGGCCAGTTCAGAGAAACTCGTTTCAGGTCATGTCGTCTGAATCAGAAGGCGTGGAACCTGTGGTGGGGGAGTAGGGGCGGGGTGGGAATCCTCTTTTGTTCTTTCTTCTGACTTACTGAGGAGACGCTTAAAGGGTTCCAAGTCTCCAAAAGGCCAAAAGCCGCCGGCTTTTCCATTTGGCTTATCCGTAACTCATCTATGACAAGCCCAAAGGTTTCAGAGAACATCCCCTTCCCACAGCTGGAAGCCCAGGCTTTGCTTGACATCTTGTCTCCCGTTTTCATGCATTAGTGACTGTAATTCTACAGCCGTGCAGGAGCCTGGGCAAGGCAGGCCTCTTAAACATTCAGCTGCATGCTTGAACTGGGGGAAATCACAGCTGCTCCTCGCTTTTGATAATGCCAGGGAAATTGGTAAATAAATAAATAACTGGGGCCCAGGGTTCATTTACTAAATACCCCAATATGTGCAAGCAAACCACATCAGGGACATCAAAGGAAAAGAAAAGCCTAATTTAGTAATAACATGGTCTCCTGCAGCCTCCTGCTTAACTCAAGTGTTAAGTTAAAAGAGGTAAATCAAGGGTTTTGAAGCACAATTTTATACTTAGTCTTCTTTTTTTCTAACCCAAAGAACAGGATCTGGGCCCACTTCCTCTGTTGGCAGGGTCTGGTGTAGCTTTCCTTCCTGTGAAAGGGGAGACTTTTTGAAATAATTGTTGCTAATTATTCCTTATTTGCCCTTCCACTAGGGAATCTCCCCTCATGGAAGAAGCGTGCCCATGTTTAAAGCGTTTGCAAGTTTTTGAGGAGACTTCACATTCCCCATGTCAGGGACTGGTTTTCAGCCTGGGTGTGGGCGAAATAGTGCAGAGCCCAAACCCTGACTAAGTAGGCTGGTCTGTTGGGTAAAGGGAAATGGACGGTGTGCTTGGGGAGCGAGGTAAACACAGTGTCTCCTGAGATGCCTTCCAAATTGTCTGCCTACCCCCAGGGACATCCAAGACTTCGGCTCCCGAGTATCAAGCAGGAGACCTGGAGGAGGGCATGGGAGCCCACTCCAGTATTCTTGCCCGGAGAATCCTGTGGACAGAGGAGCCTGGTGTGCTGCCGTCTACGGGGTCGCACAGAGTTGAACATGACTGAAGCGACTTAGTGGCAGCAGAAACCCTCCATCTGAGGGGTCTTTTCACTTCTGGCATGCCTTATGGTTTGATAATCAAAACTGCTTCTTCTGTACCTCCTCCAAACTGAAAGGACACTTTCTGTTTCCTTCACTCAATGCGTCCACCAAATGGAAATGCGTGGCCTCTGGGGTCAGGTTGCCTAGGCTCAGATGCTAGCCCTCCTACTTATTAGCTGCATCAGTTCAGTTCAATTCAGTCGCTCAGTCATGTTTGACTCTTTCCCACCCCATGGACTGCAGCACGCCAGGCCTCCCTGTCCATTACCAACTCCGGAGCTTGCTCAGACTCTTGTCCATCAAGTCAGTGATGCCATCCGACCATCTTATCCTCTGTCGTCCCCTTCTCCTCCTGCCTTCAATCTTTCCCAGCATCAGGGTCTTTTCAAATGAGTCAGATCTTCACATCAGGTGGCCAAAGTATTAGAGCTTCAGCTTCAGCATCAGTCCTTCCAGTGAACACCCAGGACTGATCTCCTTTAGGATGGACTGGTTGGATCTCCTTGCAGTCCAAGGGACTCTCAAGAGACTTCTCTAACGTCACAGTTTAAAAGCATCAATTCCTCAGTGCTCAGCTTTCTTTATGGTCCAACTCTCACATCCATACATGACCACTGGAAAAACCATAGCCTTGACTATACGGACCTTTGTTGGCAAAGTAATGTCTCTGCTTTTTAATATGCTGCCTAGGTTGGTCGTAAATTTTCTTCCAAGGAGTAAGCGTCTTTTTATTTCATTAGCTGCATAATCTCAGGCAAATCACTTGGCTTTTGCTAAGCTTTGGCTTTCCATGATTAAAATGGAAATTTCTCCAAGCCTCAATTTTTTTTTTTTTCTTGAGAATTAGTAGTCCCGAACTCATAGACTTGTTGTGAGAATTAAATGACACAACACGTGTAAAATGTTTCACATGCTGACTGGCAACATAGGGTGCGCTCCGTGACTGATACTTATGCATGTGATTTAATACTTCTCTACACTGCAGATCGGAAGTTACCTGGGGCTCTTGTCATGTGTGAAAACCAGACGCATGCAGATATTACCTAGTTTGTGTGGCCTAAAGAGAGTTTAAAAAATAATTTGAGTTTCATTGCTGATGTTGATAACTCAGCAGGTTTCATATGAAAGTTTAGATTTTTCGCTTTTGTTGGAAAACAGGAAATTCTGGTGACAGGGGACCTGCGTTTCCATAGACAATAATTCGTCAGGGCTGTGTGAACACCAGCTCCTTAGACAGAGGCTGGGCTCCCCAGTTCTACCTGCTCCTGGGTAAGACACTTTGCACCGTCTCCTGGCTCTCAGAATTAGTTCATCTGCCACGCATCTTGACAGTCGCTTTGTTGTTTGTCTTACACTCTATCGTTTTTTTCCTATTCTATGCTGTTTTCTGCTGTTCTTGTGCTTGACCCCTTTGCATTACTGCAAGCTTGCTCTTTAATTTGTGATCCCTGCTTTGGATAAATACCAAATACACATCATTCAGCAGTTTAGAGTTGGCATAGCCGATCAACTGGGAAGAAGACGTATTCTACAGAGTGGGTTACTTACTTGGTCAACCCAATCGGGGTCCAAAAAAGTGATTCTAAATGTCTTTTGGGTTGTCATCCGGTTCAGCTCTCTCTCCTGAACATCTGAAAGGGTTCTTTTACTTTAGGACTTTTAAGGACAACTACACGTGTGAGCGGAGAATACAAAATACAATACATGGAGTAGAATGGCTACCTGGTCACTTGAATGGTATCTATCTGTAATACTAGTATTGACTCGTGCCTGGCATTGCACTAAGCATATCGCATCCATCACCTCATTAATTCTTCATAATAGCCCTGTGATAATATTGTGATAACTGGGGATATTGATATTAGGGAGGTCCCCATTCTAGCCAACATTTTACAGGTGCAGAAACTGAGGAACTGACGGAATTAGTGGTCATCCACATCACCAGCTGCCAAGTAGCAGAACCAGGGCTTCCAAGCCAGCAGCCTAATTCCGGAGCCCGCTTCCTTAATCACGGCCTGCTCTCCCCTGCCTTCCTGTCTGCCGGGGAGGAGAAATCAATAGCAGCTCTTCAGGCCGTCCCCTCAGGTGTGGTATTTGTGAAGAGTGAAATGAGGGTCAAATGAGTACCTATCAGAAGATCCCATGTTGGGGTGACTCATTTGAAAAGACCTTGATGCTGGGAAAGATTGAGGGCAGGAGGAGAAGGGGACGACAGAGGATGAGATGGTTGGATGGCATCTCTGAGTCAATGTACATGGGTTTGGGTGAACTCCGGGAGTTGGTGATGGACAGGGAGGCCTGGTGTGCTGTGGTTCATGGGGTCGCAAAGAGTCAGACATGACTGAGCAACTGAACTGAACTGTTGGAGTGAAAAATAACAGCCCACAGCCTCCCCTGGTAAATCAGATTGTGTGTGAGCCCCGGGACTTTGGCGACAGCAGATAGCAACGTGGGCTGAGTTTCCAGCTGCCTTTAGCCAGAACCTGGGGAAGACCGACGCCATAGGTGCCGGGTCCACGTGGGACTCTAAGGCCACATTTCCTGGCCCTGGCAGCGTTCCATGCAGTGACCTCTGACTGCCTCTGCCACGCAGTTTGCGGCAGTGCCGGTGCCGGCAGCAGCTTCGGCATCGAGGATTAGAGACTGCAGAGCTGCCCACCTAAGGACGGCTTGTGAGAGACACAGCCGCTGTCGTCCTGTGTTCTGCTGTGGATGTGGAAGGCCTCAGACTCAGCATTGCTAGGCCGGGGAGTATGTGCTATTTGGATTAAAAACACTCTCTCAGGGCTTGGGTGGGACCTGCGTTGGATCCTAGCTTTGTCATTTAATAGCTGTGTGGTGTGGGGCTTGTTAATCTATCTATCTGAGTGTCAGCTTCCGGCTTCCTGGTTGCTCAGCTGGTAAAGAATCCACCTGCAATGCAGGAGAGTCTGGTTCGATTCCTGGGTCAAACCAGGAATACATAAAATATTTTTTATCTTTGTATATATATCTTAACATCTATCTTATATATTCTTATTATCTTATATATTAAAATATATAAGATACACAAAAGATATTTTATATATCTTTCTTGGGTCAGGAAGAGAGCCTCTGGAGAAGGGATAGGCTACCCACTCCAGTATTTTTGGGCTTCCCTGGTGGCTCAGACAGTAAAGAATCCGCCTGCAATGCGGGAGATCTGGGTTCAATTCCTGTGTTGGAAAGATCCCCTGGAAGAGGGCCTGGCAACCCATTCCAGTATTCTTGCCTGGAGAATCCTGATAGACTGAGGAGTCTGGCGGGCTACAGCCTATGGGGTCTCAAAGAGTCAGACACGACTGAGCAGCCAAGCACATCGGCACAGTCAGTTTCATTGTTCCTAAAATAAGGACTAATGTCAGTATCCACTCTGTAGTATTATTTTGATGATAAATAAGATGATTAAAAAAATCACTCAATGTAATATCTGGGTACGTAAGTAAATGCTTTGTTGATGTCAGTTTTATTTTAAACATTATTAGGAGCAGATGGAAAACATGTGTAGGTCTCTTTTACCCAGCATCATAAGAGGAAACATTAAACCACATTCTGATTCCAAGTCACCTTTGATTGTAACATCCTAAATTCGGGGGAGAAAAAGAAACACTAACACACAGAACTGCTTGCAAAGCTCATCTTAATTTCATGTGTGAAACTATGAAAAAAATTTCTTAGAATCACATAAATGTGATTTATTAAGTCTGAGTTGTACCTGATCAAACAGACTTTGCTCTCTTATTCTCCCAGAATAATGTCCAAGGGAACTGAGCCCAAATGAAGACTTTGTTTTTGTCGTTTCTCTCACAAAGTCTTTGATGTGCCATTGTCCATTCTCTTTCTCACACTGTGCTGTAGCAGAAAGAACCAAAGTTTTTTCTGTGTATGGACACTTTCTTTTGATGAGCCTCAGTTTTTCCATCCATAAGATGGGATACTACCTGCCTATGAGGTTGTTGTGAGAATTAAATGCGATAACATAGACAAGTCACCAAGTCTAATACCTTGTCCAGAGAAGGAGTATGTATATTTTTATCTGCTCCTTCTTGCTTTTACACAGCTGTGTGCTACATGGATTAGATATAAGTGACTTGTACACAAAGGAAGTGGCATGGAATGACACATTTCTGAATTTTTTTAAAAAGTAGATCACTGATAATTCTCAGCCTGTGTGTTTAGCCAGCATTCATCATGTAATAAACACCGAAGTGATAAGCTGGCTGCAAAGATTAATTAATTTATTTCACCCCAAGTTAATTTTACTCCCTGCTGGGAGGTAGCCTAGAGAATATGTTTCTAGCTGGGGTCAGCAGAAGAGGGGCTCCTCTGATGAACTGGCGAGTGTACAGGCTCTCTGAGGCCAAAGCAAGCATGAGAAACGTCACCCCTAGAGCTGGACTATTCATTCATTTGGTCAACTGTTATTTTTAAAAGTACCTCACCTTTGCATGCAGTACTATGCAAGGCTGGGGACAGATTGATGGATAACAGAGCACGTGGCCCTTGCCCTGTGGAGCTTAGAGTTGAAAGGGAGAGACAGGCAATGGACAGGAAGACAAATCAACATAGAATTATAAGCTGGAAGAGTGCTGCGAAGGAAAAGAACAGGATGCAGGGAATCGCAGGAGAGCGTGGGATGGCCAAGGAAAGCCTCTTAGTGGCCCTGACGTCTAAGCTGGAAGAAACGCCAAGCAAAGCACAAAGAGAAGGGTGTTCTGGGCCAAGGGAACTGTATACGTGGAGCCTCCGGGACGACAAAGAGCTTGGCACGCTTTGTTGCTTACCGTTTCAGTCGCGTCCGACTCTTTTGCGACCCCATGGACTGCATCCTGCCAGGCTCTTCTGTCCATGGGGATTCTCCAGGCAAGAATCCTGGAGTGGGTTGCCATTTCCTACTCCAGGGGATCTTCCTGACCCAGGGATGGAACCTGTGTTTCCTGCATGGGCAGGCGGATTCTTTACCGCTGCACTACCTGGGAAGCTTTAGACCTGAAGAAAGGCCACTGGGCAGTAACACTGTGAAGAAGGGGCTGGTCTCAAGCAACTGATTTGCTTATTACTCCAGTCCTGTGTTGAGCTGAACCTAAAATAATAGTTATAATCCGAATAAAATACTTGAAATTCTAGGAAGAGCATGCAGGAAGTGGCAAGCGCAAGGGAGACACAGCGGGGTTGGCCACTTTTCCTCTCATGGTGCTCCAGTCAGTTGACATGTCCTGCGCCTGTCACCTGTGCGGCAGTCCAGGGACACTCTGCTCTCCAGAAGTGAGGTCCCCCGAATGAAGCCGAGGTGCCCCGGGTTTGGTTTTTCCAGCTGGTACTTACATCCTCCCAGCTGCACAGGGTCAACTGGCTGCTCACCTGGATCAGACCATCCTGGAAGCAGTGAGTTCAGAGCCCAGCAGAGAAGTTTTTCTTCTACTGCAGGGATTGGAAATGGTTTCTTTCTCTTTTTCTCCTAGAGCAGTGCATTTAATAGGTGCTGTATCCTGAAGTGTTTTAGTTCAGTTCAGTTCAGTCACTCAGTCGTATCCGACTCTTTGCCACCCCATGGACTGCAGCATGCCAGGCCTCCCTGTCCATCACCAACTCCCAGAGTCCACCCAAACCCATGTCCATTGAGTCGGTGATGCCATCCAGCCATCTCATCCTCTGTTGTCCCCTTCTTCTCCTGCCCTCAATCATTCCCAGCATCAGGGCCTTTTCCAATGAGTCAGTTCTTCTCATCAGGTGGCCAAAGTATTGGATGTTTGTGTCCCTCCAAATTCATACACAAAATCTTAACGCCCCCTGTGGTGGCATTAGGAGGTGGGGCCTTTAGGAGCCACGTAGATGGTGAAGGCTGAGCCCTCATGAATAGGGTTAGTGCTCTTATTGAAGAGACCCCCGGAGAGCTTGCTGGTACCTTCCACCCCGAGGAGACACAGGGAGGAAGTGCCAGCTGTGAACCAGGAAGAAGGCTCTCACTACAGTGCCATCGTGCTGGCCCTTGATCTTGGGCTTTGCAGCCTCTAAAACTGTGAGAAATAAATTTCTGCTTTTTGTAAGCTACCCGCTGTGGGGTATTTTATTATAGCCTCCTGAATGAGCTAAGCAAATAAGCATTGTATTAAAAAAAGATCTATTAAAAAAAAAAGTTTGGGAAATTTGGGGCCACTGGTGGTAAACAAATTAAAAATTATTTTATTTCAAGACTTTCTGGAGGCTTTCATAGTCTTCAGTTTCCTTGAACAGTGTAATGAACGTTTATATTTCTGTTAGGGTAATATCAAGTAAAAGGAAAGCTTAAAAAATTGTATTTAAAATTCATTTAAAAAAAGATAGTGAGAAAAGATCGAATTTATTCTAACATATGTCAGCCTCAAGATCAATAGCAATTAGACAATGAGACAATTAGAAGTACAGAGCAGATATATGTCACAATATAAGGAATTAATGGAATGGAATTTAAGCTGGGGCATTAAAGACAATAGTATTTATATAAGTTTTGAATTAATTCCCTTTGGAAATAAACTCCATCAATCATGATCAACAAGATACATCCCAGTGAGTATGTGGGTGCCAAGGGGCACTCATCTACTTGGAATCAAGGCTATATTTGAGAGAATATAGGGTTGTTCAGGGGAGCGTCTATAAATAAAATGCCCTCCATGAAAGTAGTCTGAGCTGAACAGGAAGGGAGATAGAATTATTAAGAGAGAGGGTGGAGATGAGCCTCGCCATATGGTCAGTGCCACAGCCGGGCAAGCCTGTCAGGGTTGGAGCACAGGCGAAAGGGAATTGTCCTGAAAGAATCGTGTACATTCCGCCACGAGGAAATGAGGCCAGAGGGCTGTGGGCAAGAAACCGCTCAGTGACTGACACTTGTGCTGATCGGAGCCAACACCGGATGCTGAATCATGTCCACACGAAGTTGATTAGGATGGATGGGAGCCTTCTAATGCCCCAAAAGCACTCAATCCAGGGCAAACCATGCTCGTCCATAGTGCCATGTACGAGATTGGCTTCTGTTCTGCAGTGTGTGTGACTAAATTTGCTCAACCGATTAGAGGCATACGAATAGAAAAAAGTCTACCAAGAAAGTCCTCTTTCTCTAACCGCTCCTCATCCCAAAGGTCTCGCTATAGCTCTCATTTCTCCGTTAAAAAGTAATGTTGGTTATATCACAGCTTGATGTTTTCTGGATTAGATGGAAAACAATATTTTGCCTATGCATACCCTGTGCCTTGTTGCTATGAATACATTACAATTTGCTAACAGTATTGGTGAAAAAAATTTGTTTGCCTTCTGCTTCCATCCCATTGGGAGACCTGGGTTTGATTCTTGGGTTAGGAAGATTCTCTGGAGAAGGGAAAGGCTACCCACTCCAGTATTCTAGCTTAGAGAATTCCGTGGACTGTATAGTCCATGGGGTCGCAAAGAGTCAGACACGACTGAGCAACTTGCACTTCACTCACTCCATGCCATCAGCAGGGGTTAAGTGTGGGGTTGTTACGAGAGGCTTGGTTGATCGTCCCCCTCATTCTCTTTAATACCCATGGAAATTCAGCCAGATACCTGGAAGACATCTCTGGGTTTTCACGAAGCCTCTTTCTAGGAGTAACGGATACATATTGATTTCCATGCTATCCATCCAGACTTCTAACATAAGAAGCAAGAACAAAGATTTTAGCTCATCCAAGGTTTGCTTTGCCTCCTATTCTCCACCACCCATCCACTGTGCTTTGAAAGACATGCCTGTTCATGACAAATGGCAAACTCCTGAGATTCTTAAGCTAACCTCATGGGCTTAGCCTCCTTAGTGAATTAGCCCCTTTCACTCACACACACTCACACACACACATTATAATCTTTTAATGTTCTGCTGGAAGGATTACTTGAAATATTTGCACAAAAGAATAATTATCACAGTCATGGTTACTTTATAATATGCACAAATGACCTTAATGTCATATAAAAATGTATATTCCCAGGAAAACTCTTGTTTCAAATCCTAATAGTAAAATTGATATTATGAAGCAAGGTATTTTATGACATAATAATGGGTTAATTTACTCACAATCCTGTAACAGTTGCTAAAATTAAACTATCCTTTCACTAGGGATAATGGTTTAAAATATCTTGCCTAAATATATTTTGTTATATTAGAATATGTGATGTCTGGCATACTTTTCTAGATCCATGAATTGTTTTCTTTCAAATATAGGCAGCTATGAGAATTCTTTTTGCAACAAAATCTAGTTCTTCTCTTTTGACATATGTGGTCTTTAGGAGCGGAGCATGTTATGACATTCCAATTTTCTCCTGTGATGTCTAAGATGTCTTCTTAGAAGGAGACCCAAGGAAGGGACTAGTTTGGTATGAAGCATTCAAAATGGCCTTGGCTGACGCCCTAAATCCTTTGGTTTTGGTACATAACTTGGGACAATAAATTGTGTTCTGGTGTTTGGATTGGATGCCAGATCCCTTTTGGATGGGAAAATGCATCTCCTCTGTCTCACTTGTCCATACATTTTCTTTTTGGCCAAGAAGCTGTCTCTCACTTTGTTTTTCATAAATTCCTTCTGGATCCTTGTTGCTTTGGCTTTAGCAGGCTTTACTGAATTTGTCTAACACTAATGCTACTATTCAACTCTATACTTGTGTATGAATAGAAATATTAAAAACTTGGCACCCTAAAACAGGTTTGGGCAAGTATGTCACTTAATCAGTACATAGCCACACATAAGAAGGGAGGTGGAAGAGGGTTCAGGATTGGGGGAACATGCATACTTATGGCCGACTCATATTGAGGTATGGCAAAAGCAATCACAATGTTGTAAAGTAATTATCCTCCAATTAAAATAAATATAGATTCTCATGTAGTCTACACAATTCCCTGACTCTAAAAGAAAAAAAAACACTCTAACTTACTCAGAGATTGGGACCTGATCGCATGTTACTAAACCCATAATTTGACTATATAGTGGCGGGCTTAGGGATTGTAGAATACAATTATATGACTGATAAATATTTTGAGAAGATGCTCGAGAAATTTCTAGGAAAGTACATGTCATTTCTAAGTTATCAAGGCTGTACTTTTTTTATATTGAATTTCTAATGTAGACATCTAGAGATTATTGCATTAATATAGACATCTAGAGGTTATTACATTATTCGAATGTAGACATGCAGAGATTATTGGTCTCCCACTGAGCTTTTTCTGGCTATTCTTTGTGGCTTTATTGAAGTGCCTGTTAGGCACAGTAAGAATGAAGATCAAGGTTTTACACTGATTCTTTATTCCCAACCTGAAATCTAGAAGTTTATTGCCATTTTGCATTGAATTCTTCAATTCAACTTGTGTTTATAAAGCACCAGCTGTATATTCAGTCTTTGGTGATGTGAGGAGTTCCCAAAGGCATTCAAGACTCGGTCTCTGGGAATTCACAGGCAAGTTAGGAGGCAAGGCTCACTAGCATTAAACAACCGAGAGATCATCACTGTGATGTGGAGCCAACACATCTGATGTGGTGACCTTAGTCCTCCGAGTGTGAAATGTGGACTAGCAGTGTAGCATCACCTGGGGGTTTGCTACCGACGCAGTCTGCATTTAAACAAGATCTGTACATTAAAGTTTAAGGGGCTCTCGTGTAAATAGTGAGCACCAGAGAAAGCTTGCTTGGGTGAGGCTGGCATAGACTGTAGTTGTGGGGGAAGGCTTGGCAGAAAAAAAACAGAGATTCTTGGAAGGTGGTTAGGGGCTGGGTGATATGGACCAGTATTAAATATTCTCCTGCACAAAAGCCACTCCCCGTGGTTCTTGTTTGACAATTCCTAAAACTCCCAGCCCCCTCCAGAATAAGAGTCTGTAGGCGGGCCCTAGGAAAATGTGTGTTTAACGAGCTCCACAGGAAACTTTCTAAACTGATTTCCATAAATGTAGAAGCAGGTGGAAAGGAGCGCATCCACGCAGGGAAAGCTTGCACGTTGCCCGCTTTATCTCTCACCTGTCGGCCTTCGCGTATACCCTCCTTACTGTTGCTGAAGTGAACCATCTAAAAACAAGTGAGAACATGTCTTGCCCGTTGCAAAGCTCTGCTCTTGCCTAAAGCTCGATTCCTGCTCGGTGTGGCAAGGCAGTCCAGCCAGCACTGGCCCTGACGTCCTTCCCCTTCAGTTCCCAGCTTTTTACCCTCTTGTCCAGGCAAACCATGCTTCTCACCTTCCCAGAATGCTGGGCCCTTCCGCGCCTGAGCAATTTCCTTTCAATGCCCTTCTATTCCTTCTCTGTCTGGCAAACTCCTCATCCCTCACTCTCAATAGTTCCTCTAGTAGAAATAACAATAAGTTGTCTTTTTGCTGAGTTGTTTGATGTCCCTGTTCTAAAGCTGGCAACCAGATGAAGAGGTGTTGCTTCTCTTTGGGGTGGGGGACAACTGAACAGGGTTTTGATTATACAAAGGCCTAGAGGGAGAGTTGGGACAATGAGCTTAGCTCCTGTTTATATAAAATCAAGTGTGAGGATCTTCTTCAAAACTAGAGACTGTTGTCATGTCACCTTTTCGTTTGTGTTTGCTTGCTTTCTCTATGTGGCAGAAAAAGCTAACCAAACCACTCTAGGTGAAGAGATGGGAGAACAGGAGTATCCTGACATCCCACTAGCTCTGTGGCAAAGCCAGAGATGGAAACAGAGAGGCAGCTGCAGATGCCCCTGGAGGGCATGGGCCAGAGTCCCATGATAATCTGAGAGCCACTTTTCACTCAGGTTTTTCCAAGCCATTATCCTCATGTTCTCGGGTAAGCTGGTCTACTTCCATTGCTCCCTTTGACCTTAAGTTAGAAAACTAGGTGGCACATAAAAAGGACCCGCTGTATCCATGTTTCAGAGCTACAGCAACATGGAGAGAGAGTGAGGAGTCAGCAGACTTTACCATGGAAAAACTCTGATCCTTGGTCTGGAGACAGAAAACTCATGGAGTAACAGAGCAGGTATACACTTGTCATGAGTCTTCAAAATCATTCATTTATTCAGTAAACATTTGCTGAGCCCTCACTGTGTCCATGGAGAAAAGAACACAATTCTTAAAATCGTTGTCAAACTGAGGATTTGAAGCTTAGCAAATCGTTTACTCATCTCTGAGCGGCTTGAGTTTTTAGTCCCCTATAATAGTTAAAAAATATGACTATTCTTATGAAACTGCCTAGTCTCTTGATTCTTGCCTTGTCCTTCACTGAAAGGTGAAGAAGAATTTCTCCTGATGCCTGTCCTTCTGCTTCAGAGGTTTTCTATGTCTTTTCCATCTCTATTTCTTCCTTCTTAAGGAAAAGGGGATTTTGGAGTCACAGCTAAAATCAATAAGAGAGGACAAACAGCTCAACCAGGAGTGGGCAAAAGCACAAATGGGCATTTCTCATGTGGGGAGCCCCATCTGGCTCCTTCATGCATGAGGCGGCCACAGCAGCCACGCCCACTTTGCTGGAGTCCCACTGCTAAGGTCTTTGGAGACTTTGCTCCCATCCTCTGTGGCCTCTGGCTTTCAGTCTCTCCCCTACACCGCTGGCTCCTCCTCACCACTGTACCACCCCCTCATCAGCAGATTGCTTCCCAAACACTACCAAGAATTCTCTGCATTTCTGCTACCACAGTTCTTGAAAGCCCAAACACGTTGCCTGTTTTCTTATGACCTTTACAATCCACATCCTCCTGCAACCCGGCTTCCACCCCAATCAGTCCCAGAAAATTCTAATGACCCTCTCACTTCCAAATCCAAAATCCTTTTTAAAATCCTCATATTACTTAATCCTTAAATCTTGATCTCAAAACATTTGTAACTGTTGGCCCCTGGGTCACAACCTTCTGAATTTTTCTCGTCTTAGTGTTCTTCCTGCCTCTCTGCTATTTCCCTCAGCTTGTTTCAGCCCTCTCTCTGCCCACCTTTCCCCAAGCTGTGCCTCAAGATGCATCCTTGGCCCTCTGCTTTTATCTCTGTAGCTCTCTGTCAAATACTTTCTCCAAATATGTTTTTTTTTCCCCTTCCTCTAGGTTTGGGCCACCACCCGTATGCATTTGGTTCTCAAAAGTCCAACTTTCCAGCTTTTGAAACAGCTAGGTCACATTTTCAGCTGCAATGAAATTAGCTGTAAATATAAGAATAACTGCAACTTAAAGTTGTTGTTGGGATGGACTGAGATAATGACCATGGAAAGGTTAGCACAATTGCTGGCATATTGTGAGCCCTCCATAATTGTGACCTGTCTTATCCTTCACAAAAGCAAGAGGATGACAAAAGTCATCACTGCCCATGATGGCTACCAAAGGAGGTCAAAAGATGTAGGGCAATGTCAGATAGATTAAAACTCCAAGTCAGCTGTGGGCATCAGAGCAAACCATCAAGGTCCACTGAAATGGTCTTTCTTGTGATGTGAAAACTAACTCTATTTCCTGAAAGTTTCCAGATTTCTGCCTCTGGGCACTGATCTAACAGCATTTCTGAGGGGCTGGTGGGGCTCTGTTGACCAGCTGTGGCTGATGAGTTCTGCAGAGGTGATGTATATCATTTCCGGAGTGAACTTTTAATTGCTGATGCAAGGCTTTCCAGAGCGTGCTTCCAGATGATGAACCAGATGATGAACCAGAAAGTTCCAGATGATGGTGGCTCTCAGCCAGGCTTCTTGGTTCTTAGGGACAAATGGCATGCCTTTCCTTTAGGAGGTGGATTCTGACCAATGACTAGATTTGGTCTACGTGAAGTAATATGAGTGCCTCCCTGGGACTTGAGCAGCAATTTACTGCTGCACTGCACGGCCTGGCTCCAAGTTCACAAAGCATCCCTTGTTACTGGTGTGACTGAGCTGGTTGTTGCTGTCAGTTTTTATTCTAGCTTTATTCTAGGTGTTAATGATTAATTACTGTTAACTTGGTTTCTTCATATTGTTTTCATTGGTTGTGGCTTGTTTAACCATATAGTGCGTAAGATATATATTTATTTCAGCAGTATTTTTGGCTTCTAATTTTCTAATAATCTGACTGGAAGGTTTAGTGATGTTACAATTCAAATGTAAATAACCTGTGTATTTTTCTTAAAGAAAATGTATGTATTCTCCATCAGAAATTTGCTTGCATCGTAGCACTTTATTGGGATATGCTCCTTTTATTTCATGATGATTCTGAAATATAAGCGTTCCTATTTTTCAGAAACATCTACAGAGACAGAGGCAGGATGGAAATTTTATGTGTAAGATCATATTTTTCTCTATGGGTTAAAAACTGAGCAATGATGCTGTTGACAATGTTTATTAACTTAAAAATTTTTGTCCTCTGTAAGTGTTCTTTATTACTAAGTTCTGAAACTGCGGGAAGGATCACCGGTCCTGAGATAAGGGCTGGAATAAAAACACATGAAAGTCACTGACAGGTAACTGGTTAGTAGTCTGGTGAAGGGCTCAGTCTCTGGTGTAATCTTGTTTAAAACATCTTCAGGTTTTAAGGATGTTAAGGGGAGAAGGGTTAGATTTATTTTATGTGGCCCCAGAGAAAGGTTACAAACAAGTGACAGCCACAGTGAATAAGGAGATAGTGTACACGACTGAGTCGTGGACTGGGTGAAAAGAGGGAGTCCTGGGCATTTCATGAAAGACTCATTGAAAACCATTAAAAAACCAACTGAACAAACAAATTGACCAAAACACAGCACAACAAGCACGCAGGCTGAATTCAGTTCATGAAACCAGAGTTAGTACTCTGATTCAGAAATTCCAGACATAAGTCCATCAAGAGAGAGAATGTTGCAGAAATCTTGGCCCTGGTTCAACATTAAATTCAGTTTCTAGTTGTAAATGCATAAAGTTAAAAAGAAGATGCATGTAATTTTAGTAGGTGTAGAGACCAAGGCCTACTCATCCACAATCCTAAGTCTCCTTGAAAAGATGAATTTTGATACATTAATTTAGCAATTTTTTTTAAATAGTTTCTGCTGTCCCAGCCCCTTCTCCCTTTTGGTAGCTCTGCAGGCAGCATTTGACGCTTCTGGAGAGGCAGGACAGACTTCGATACACTTATTTGGCTCAGCTGGTAAAGAATCTGCCTGTAACGCAGGAGACCTGGGTTCAATCCCTGGGTTGGGAAGATCCCCTGGAGGGGGGCATGGCAACCCACCCCAGTATTCTTGCCTGAAGAATCCCATGGACAGAGGAGTCTGGCAGGGGTCACAAAGTCCTCCAGTCCATGGGGTCACAAAGAGTTGGACATGGCTGAGCAGCTAAGCACAGCAGAGCAGCAGCCCTAAAAAGCAAGTACAATTATAATTCTCATGTTACCGTGAGGGAAACCAAGGACTAAAGATGTTAAGCAACATGCTTAAAGTGGCTGAGTCCAGATCCAAACCAATATGTACCTGACTTTGAAATCTGTGCTCTTGATGTTTGGTGACCCTTGTCAATAAATTGTCTGCCAGGTTGGCCATGGCTTTTGGCAAGCTTGTCCACGAGTCCGTTTGGAAGGTCTATGCTATACCTAGTGATACTGCTGCTATGCTTCCCTGCATTTGCCTGACCCTCTTTTCCCCATGGTTTCTTCATCCTCTCCTCTTAGGATGTGCATGCGACTAGATACCTCTGAATTCTCAACACATGACACTTCCCTAAAAGTTTATCGTTTCCTATGCGGTTACCATGCTGATGTGTTGAACTCCCCTTTCACACTTTGACGTATCTTAATGACATCTTGGTCCAGTTCCACAACTTTCTAGTCCCTCCAGTGATTAATGCAGCTTCACATTCAGTAATTAAGTTTTAGTCATGCTGACGTCTAAACTTGTCTTCGATTTGATCCAAAGCTGTCTTCTATCTCGGGACAGGAAAGAATTTGTAGCCTGAATCCAGAGCAGAATAGGGGTTGTCCTCTCTTTGCTCTCCCTTTGTTCTTTCTTTGCTGAGGTTTTTAGGGTGGGGCTAGGAAGGAAGAAGAAGGGAGCAGCCCGCCATGTTGCTTGACTGTCTTTGGGGTCCCTCTTTCCTATCTAGGGGTCACCATCACAGCCAAGTGCATAGGAATAGATGGTGATGGCTAATTTTAGGTGTCAGCTTGGCTAGACTGTGGTTAGCAGTTATTCAATCAGGCAATAGCTTAGATGCTGCTGTAACTGTATTTTAAAGATGTGATTAACATAGACAATCTGTTGATTTTAAGTAAAGCAGATTGCTTTCCATAATGTGGGTGGGGCTCCTTCAATGAGTTGAAGGCCTTAAGACAAAAGATTGAGGTTCCCCAGAGAAGAAATTCTACTTTCAGCCTGCATGATAGGAATTCCACTTGAGTTTCCAGCCTTCAGGAATGCACCATCAACTCTTATCTGAATCACCAGCTTTTCTCTCTCACCTCTCCTCTGTGTGTGTGTGTGTGTGTGTGTGTGTCTGGAGACAGAACTCCTGTTGTTTCTGTTTTTATGGAGAACCCTGACTAGTACAGTAATGATTCCTCAAATGGGCTATATAAAATGGGAGGTTTTTGTATATCAGGGGAAGCTCAAGACTCTTCATTGGGACGTTGCAAGAAAATATTAGAACTTCTATCCATAGATTTTTTAAAATTCAAAGAAATAAAAAAAAATCTACTCTCGAATGTTTAATATGACATTAACACCATCACCTTCCCTGGATCCACATACCAGATGGTCACATTTTACATATGTGGCCTGAAGCTTCATGGGCAAGAAGGAGCATTCTGCAAAGCGAAGAACTTACTGGTGGCGCCTTCACACATTCATTCGCCTTCAGTGTATTCAGGCACTGTGCGATTAACTAAAAATGCATATATTTAAATGCATTTATGGAAAATATTCGGAGAAGGCAATGGCACCCCACTCCAATACTCTTGCCTGGAAAATCCCATGGACGGAAGAGCCTGGTAGGCTGCAGTCCATGGGGCTGCTAAGAGTCAGACACGACTGAGCAACTTCACTTTCACTTTTCACTTTCATGCACTGGAGAAGGAAATGGCAACCGACTCCAGTGTTCTTGCCTGGAGAATCCCAGGGATAGAGGAGCCTGGTGGGCTGCTGTCTATGGGGTGGCACAGAGTTGGACACGACTGACGCGACTTAGCAGCAGCAGCATGGAACATATTATCTAATTTTATCTTAGCCAGCTCTGATACAATGGGCAAATAGTTTCAGATGATCTTTACAAGGAATCCACACCCAGGCTGAAGTAAATGCTAACAGAGCTGGTGCACACAGCCAGGAGTTTTCATGCCCCCGGTGTAGGGTTTCATCATCTCTATTTCAAGATAAAGATAAAAAATCAGAGACATTTCAATCAGATATGACAAAACGGTCACCAAAAAGTTTCTTTTATTCTCAAGAAGACTATTAGAAATATGAATTTATAGTCACAACTTTAGTTTACATTATTATGTAGTTGCTTCTTATATACTCAGATAAGGAGTTGAAAAATAAGTATGTTTTGACCTAATTCTGTTGCTTACTTCCTTTATTCTCTGATATTACATAACTAAATGGAAGGAAGGGTAGGACTCCAAGATAATTTCAAGGTTTTAATCCTGGATGAAAGGATGAGATGTGTTGTGGAGAGTTGAGAACTCAAAGTGGATGATGTGTTTTGAACACATTAAGTCTGAGGCTAAAGATATACAAGAAAAACCTGAATAATTCACAAACACACACAATGGTACACATAGACAAAGATACACAAAGAAAGAGTTCCATTTTGAAGAACCTGGAAATATTTGTAAATTCAAATGTGCTATATATATATTTTTAATATAGATATTAACTTTGTGTATATTTATAGATAACACATTTTGAGAAATTGTCAGTTTTAAAGTAGTGGTACACAAAAAAGTACAGATACCATGTCATTTTAATTGTTCATTTTGCAAATAAAACACATGCATTTCAGAATGTTATTTGTTGCTCGTTTATGAATTTCATGGATCTGATACATATTTCAAGTGCTCTCTCACTATAGATATACAGACTGATGAGAGCGTAAGGTGAAAACAGCACTGTCAGCTCAGCACGGGGAGACCAGAGGACACTCAGGCCAACCAGCGTATTTTGGCTGAGCTCCATGCATTTCATGACTGGAGCCTGTGTATTTGTGTGTGTGTGTGTGTGTGTGTGTTTGCTTAGTCATTCAGTTGTGTCTGACTCTACGACCCTATGGACTGTAGCCCCCCAGGCTCCTCTGTCCATGGGATTTTCCAGGCAAGAATACTGAAATGGGTTGCCATTTCCTCCTCCAAGGGATCTTCCCGACTCAGGGATTGACCCCTTGTCTCCTGCAGCTCCACATTGGCAGGCAGACTCTTTATCACTTAGCCACCCGGGAAGCCCATGAACCACCTACAAGGCAACCCCTTGATGCTAAAATCAAGCCTTTTCCCCCCATGGTTCTCTCCATGGCCTTCACCTCTCCCCTGCCAAGACACCATTTCCTGCCATGTACTCATCTACTGATGAAGTGCTGAACAGCAAGCAAATAAAATGAGTTGAATCCATCTGAGTTGAGGGCTTTTGGCCCCATAAGAGTTAACTTCATCTGACTTCATCTCACTCATCCGCTTGGTCAAAATTTTGCAAATGCCCTATAGCGGCAGTGAGAGATCAGTGTCCCATGTCGCTTACGTGTGGACCGAGAACGCGTTAATTGGGCAGATCTAGGCCTTAAAAAAAAAAAGAAAACATCCCAAATCACACAGTACCATGAGGCATAATATCTGATTACAAAGTCTAAAACTGCTTTATGTATGTAATTTTTGAAAAGAAAAAAAAAAATTACAAGCCAGCAGCAATGAAGTGCTTAGTGCAAGATTTCAGTTCTCAACCTTGCAGCTATTACATTTCAATCTCAGCAGCAGGAAGATTCTGCTGATCCTAAGCTAACGAATGTCAAGAAGGAAATGGCTTTCTTTCTTCTTTTAGCAGGTGGTTATTGTTTTAAAAATGAAGAGCCTTAAACCTGGCTGGAATCCAAGGCATGTCACATAATCCTGATCTAGAGATATGCAGTGAGAATCCCCAGCCCCCAAATATTTGATTAGAGCATATGTAAATCGTCCTGTGTTCTTGGCATGGGCTGAATCAGGAATGACAACATGGATTATGATGTTCTTATACAATCAAAGGTTATTATTACTATCCTTTTTCCCCAAAGGAAGCAAAACTTGTTTAGTTGGGAGGTTTGATGCTTCTTGGGGTGGCGGAAATTTTCTGCTGATAGTCAATAAGGGAATAAACAATGAATGTAACAGTTCATGACACTCGGTAAATATAACTTGGCTCTCTTGAAAAGTTAATAGATTAGCTAACACTGAAGTATGTAGTCATTCAAAGGACTCTGAGCAATTTTCTTTATTGACCCCAGTTTCTGAGGGCTGTGGTAACTAACCCTGATGCCAAGTCAGAAAATTAGATTTCAGAGCTTCAAATATGTATCAAAACATTTAGAGACAGTGTTGTAGCTGGAATATACTTTTTTTTTGTTGTATAATTAGTGGTCAAGGAATTTCAACATTTTATCTACTATGTGTACAGGACAACTAAGAAGCTAAAATTGCTGTTACCTTAAATGTTTAAATTTGAGAATTTGCAGAAAACAGCTCTATCCTCTTACTAATGTCCCTGATTTGATCCTACGGATCTAGCTACACAGAGTGCATGCCCTCACCCCAATCCAAACACAGTTAAAGTAATACTTGGCAATGCTTTTCTTATCATAGTGATAAAGACACGCAGGAGACTGAATTAACCAAGAAAATGACTTTGCTGGGATTTAACACAATGAAAAAATGGAATTATACATGTTTAACACAACATGCTATCTACAGAGAATTACCGTTTGTCTAGAGAGCATTTCACGTGGGCATTTCATGTATATCTTATGCATGATTGGGAACAACCAGGAATATGTTTATCAAAAGTTGCCAGTTTTTTAAAAAAAAATGCAGGTGAAATCTTTTTGGATGAGTTCTGTGAGTAGTTAAATTATTCGATTAAAAGTGTTTCTTCCTCATAAGAATTAAGAGGAGGAAGGGATGGAAACAGTGCAGACAAGGACCAGTCTTGCCTGGAGGTACAAATGGTTGCAAGGCCTCCAAACAGACAATAGAAAGCTAATGAGGCAAAAAGTCTGGCTTGATTGTGATCTGATTTTCACAGATTAAACTAATGTCAATGAGGAGAAAAGAAGAGTGAATGAGCCTAAATGGCTTCGAGACACCTGCAAATAATTGTATTTCCAGCGTTAGGTCGTTCGTGCATTGTTTTACAAAGCATTTAACAATGGAAGGACTGGAATGGGAATTTGGATGACGGTATTCTTTCCTCCGCACTCCAAATATGCACAAGTCCCCACAGCAACTGTGTCCCAGGAGGGAGCTGCCCACCATCGATCCCTCTGCCGGTTTCATAGATTATATGATTCGATTGATAAGAAAATCATTGAAGCTGGAAGCTGTACCCCGACCTTTAGGAAAAAATATTTCTAGTGTTAATATTTTATAGCACATCTATACAGTATAGGGTTGCAACCCTTGGCAGTATTCTAGGGACTAATTTTGATTCACTCATTTTATTCTCTCTTCTTTGGGCCCTTGATCAGATATTTCTGGTACAAACTTTACTCAGAATTCAAGTGAGCTCCTTTTGTAAGTAACTGAAAATTTGGACTCACAGACCCATAGGAGGGGACATATTCCCATTCCAATAGGCAACACTTAGGAAACAAAGTTTTTAACAGTTCTCTAAGGGCTAGATGAGGAGAGAAGGGATGTAAAATCACCATGACTATGCCTAAGACTTGAAATTTCTTACTTTCATCTGGGAAACAGTAAAAATGAAAGGCTGATCATTGTAAGGCAATCCCACTATTTGGACTCTGGTAATTAATCACTGTTGTAGGTATGTGGTGAAAACTTCATTTCTAAACTTAACCGTATTCAACTAAGTGTCTAATTAGCTTAACATGACTTCTTCTGCCTAGAAAACAGTTTGTATTGTTGTGAAAATATAATTTGATTTTAAAGGAAGAATCATAATCCAAGTGGACTTTTCCATGATTCTTTTATTTTTTAGTGTCAGATTTATTTGACCTACAATTTGGGCTTCCCTGGTGGCTCAGACAGTAAAGAATCTGCCTGCAATGCAGAAGACCTGGGTTCTATCCCTGGGTTAAGAAGATCCCCTGGAGAAGGGAATGGCAACCCACTCCAGAGCTCTTGCCTGGAGAATTCCGTGGGCAGAGGAGCCGAGCAGGCTCCATTCCATGGGAGCACAGAGAGTTGGATGCGACTGTGTGACTAACTTTCACATACTTTGCATGTGTGAAAATACCTGTCTTGAGTGTGAACTTTGACGAATATACAACCATGTAACCTCTGCCTGCAAGGTGGGAGACCTGGGTTCGATTCCTGGGTGGGGAAGATCCCCTGGAGGAGGGAAAGGCTACCCACTCCAGTATTCTGGCCTGGAGAATTCCATGGACGGTACAGTCCATGGGGTTGCAAAGAGTCAGACAGGACTGAGTGACTTTCACTTTCACCCATTGCCACAGCCCAATGTAGCACTGTTCTCTTACCCCCCAAAATTTCCTCCTGTCCCTTTGGCATCAGTGCCGTCCCTTTGACCTCCAACTCTGGTAACTGCTGATCTGTTTTCTGACCTTTAGTTTACATAATTTTGTCTTCTCTAACAATATCGTGTGAATGCAATCATACAGTATTCGGCTTTTTGAGTCTATCTTCTTTCTTTCATTTAGTGTAAATGTATTTGAGATTCATCTATGTGTTGTATGAATCAATGGTTCATTCCTTATTTTTTTTGCTGAATAGTATTCCACATGGATGTGTTTTAAAATAGGAATACATGTGATGGCCAGTCCTTCCACTTGGTTTATGGTGTAGTCAAGGGCAGAGAGAGACTTATCAGCTAGCCGTGTGAACCTCCTGGCAAATTCTCCAGTGAAAAACCACTGGACAATACTGTTTAGCATAGGAGAACCCATACCAATGAAGCATGATGTTATGCATGTGAACTGTGCTCTCACACCATTTGTGGGATGATTTTGATAATAGAAGAGTGGCTAGACTGACATAGATACCAAACCAAAGTTCCCATAATACCAGGGGTTGATTTTTAAAAAATAATATCTGCAAATAACTCAACATTTGTGGTTTTCTAAACACACACACACACAAAAACATATATAGAAAGCAATTGGAGAACGTTATTAAACAATGATATTTAAGATACTACTTTTCAAAAAGCCAATGCATGTATTTGTCTGGCACTTCATAATATTTAAAGCACTTAGCACATATGCTATCTCATTTAATTCTCACAGCAACCCCAGGAGGCTAGCAGGGAAGATGCTGTTATTCATAATTTACAGGAGCAGAAGCAGAGTGTCCAAAGACACTGTGCCTTGCTCAAGGTCAAATAATGGGTAATTACTAGCCTAAATTCCTGGCTCCCAACCTAGTAGAAATTGGCAAGGCCAATTCTGAATAATGAATTTAAGCAGAGGCAAATGTTGTCAGAGGTTAGTATTTAGGGCTGTAGTAGCTAAACTCATAGGAAAATCCAGCCAGCAGCCTCTGGTTAAATCATAAAAGATTGAAATGGAAAAAATACAATCTCACCATGTTATTAGGTTAAGCACTTCTAAAACAAACAAGCAAACAACGACGTATTGTAAATTAGACCATTTTGGAATTTGTGCAATTTAAATGGTTGAGTTATTTTATGTTAGGGAAGTGGCTGCACAATATTCATTAGCTAATTTTCTTGATGTTTTGGTTTTTTTAAAAACACATTGGGCCAAATTACACTTTCAGCGATGCCCACAGAATTTTAATTAACATAATAGATCTGATTTCAGTTCTTTATGTGGTGGTTTCCTTTTGATTCAGGGAGGTGTTGAGCATTATATTAATAATTCTCCCTTTTGTAAGGGAAGAAAGTGAGTTTTTGCAGGTTGAGTTTCATACCCACGGTGAGACAATGTATCGTATAAGAGTTTGTCACTGGCATGCATTTTATGAAAGTTAAATTTCTGCCCTAATAATTTGGCCAAAGGTAGTAAAACTGATAACATCCACATCTGTCACACTGAGTGGCTTAATTATGCTAACATCCCCCTTTCCCCTAGCCCAGTTGCCTCACTTGTTCTCTTTTTCGTTCTCTTGTGGACATGTAAGAATCATGGAAAGGACAAAGATCTGAGTATATTAAATGAATGTCTTAAAATATCCACTAGAAAATATTGTAATAAAAAAAGAATCCACCAAAGCTTTGCTAAGACTTTAGTATCAACTGTCACCACCCTCCTGAGAGGTGAGTAGTAATATCTATAAGCCAATGAGTTTATTTGAATTTAGTTTTTCATATGCATATGATTTTTGTACTCAAAGGAGCTTGATAATGAAAGTCACACTCTATAAAAAATAACCTAACGTATGTCATTTTCATGTCTGAGGGTTTCAGGATTTGAATATAAATGTTTAGCATCTCACAAACTGTATACTAGGGTTAGAAACTTCCAGGAAAATGGAGTCACCTTTAGTATCTTGAGCTAAGATGGATCTATAGTTAAAAATATATATGGATATGTATTAGCAGGAACTAGGGAGCACTGACTGCTTAACACAAGCAGCTGTTAATTATAAAACTGCAGTCATTTGTATTTTACTAAAAATGTTGATATGGCTCTCAAAGAATTTTTAAGAAGACATTAAACCTCTTTCATCTCTGTATCTGATTTCTACATTTGCTATCTTCTTTCCCCTGAAGAATGCCTATTCTCCCTTCAGAGTCCTATGCAGGCTCATAAAACCAATAAAATATCTTTTTTGGAAGAAGCCAAAATGTATTTGAAGGAATTAGGGTTGATCTGGGAGATGCAATGCTGGTGTTATAGCAAATTACTTCTGTTAAATATGAATAGGACGAGTGTTCTGAATACTGCTCTGCAGTAAAATTTACGGTCATGGGTATGCATGTAGATGAACTTAGTGCACGTACGGAGAAAGCTGCTTGCAGGTATCAGTAGGTGTTTAATCGCAGTCGTGCTGCAAGGAAATAAAAGACTGCCCAAAGACAATCGATTTTCCTGTAGAAGCTATAGACACCAGTACAGTATAAGATATATTTCTCATATTCAAGCCTGTCTTTTATTTTGTTTACACAACAAAGTTATTATGCTAATTACACGGTAATATGCTGCCCCTGAGGACTTTCTATGTTGATAGCATCTACTTGAGGATGCAGATTGGCAGCCAATATGTGATTATTACTATTGCAAAATAATATGATCGGAATGACAGTTTTGCCTTCTAGGGGAGTCCTCACTAGGCTCTTTGTTGCTGAGTGAGGTGTGTAATAGTGAACAAGAGGAAAAGTCCAGGAGAGTGTGGGGAATTTTTTCATACTGTTTTAAAAGAATGTGGGGCTGGACAACATTTTGGATTAGAGTCAAGTGTGTCTGTGTGTGTGTGTGTGTGTGTGTGTGTGTATACACAGGAGACCTCACGCAGCAGCAATCTGATGCTAATATGTGTGCAGCCTCACTAGGGGGAGCTCTTGGCTGGCTGTTCAGAGGCTTGACCATTGTCTGCAAGAGACAATTTTTCTTTGTTTGAAAATTTACAAATCATCAATGAAAATGCCACAGATATGGCAGAAGCTTTGGGGTTAAGTCACTCTCTCCAGTTGTGGCTTCAGTGGGATGGTGCTGGGGATGGTGGGGATGGTGGTCATGATGTCTTTGCCCCCTCTGCCCAGCAATTATTTTTGGGTTCTTATCATTTAACAGATTTCAGAACTATTGTAAATATTTCTTCTTACCCAGAGGTAAAGCTTCTCTGAAGCCTATTCTTTTTGAAAGGCTCCCCACTGAAGCTTGATGGTAACAATGAAAAAGTATACATTTTCGCAAGCCTTTTCTTTTCAATCTATACTCAGATCAATTAATTAAATGAAGATAGAAACATGATTGCCATGGATGACATTGTCATGCTGGTTTAAAAACCGGGAACTTTATGATTACAAATACATCTGGTTACAGGAGATATTGGGGGGAAAAGGGTCAGCTGAAGAGACTCAAAAATTATTTGAAAATCTTTATAATGTGATCATTTTGGAGAGGAAAACAGAAGATGCAGCACTAAGATAATGGTGACACTGTCTCAGGCAATCTGTGGACAATTTTACTGTTCTTATTCTCCAAATGTTCCCTTCCTACCCCTCACCAGTTTTTCTTTTTGTCTTTTTAAATTGGAGGAAAAAAAAAATAAAGCAAAGTGCTTCTTTCCCTACCCATGTTCCTTCCCTTTTTTCTCCACTCTAATGACATTTGGCAGGCTCGGCTGTGTAATGCTTGACTGGTTTTATTGTTGTCTGTTCCCAGTGGGGAATAGTTGACACTGCTCTCTGTTTCCAATTGATATCCATTTTCAACAATATTGCTTTCTATTAGATTCCTGCACAGTTTGTGCCAAGCAAACTGAATATTTACTGGGCTGACCGCAAAACCTTCAAATCAACAAACACTAGAATAAGCAAAATACGCATTTTTAAGATCAAATGTTTTCAAATGCTTCTTTCAAAATTATTATTTTTAAATGCACTGTGAGCTGCAGATTAAAGGATATTATATTGCCACTTCTGTCAGCCTATTTTTATTTATTTTCACACATTAAATAATAGGATTAAACATTGAAAGAATAGTTGTATACACTACCTAGGCAAAGTTAAAAGCAATTCAGTTTTCTCATATTTAGCAATTCCTCCTTCTAAGCAATAAAGTGTATTTGCTGGTTGCTTTTTAATGCAGACATAGTTAATAGTATCGTAGTGAGTAGAGCAACTGGGTCTGACAAACCAGAGGACAGACAACCATTGCAATCATCCTTGGTGGCTAGGGGCTGTGTGTCAGAACTGAGGGGTAGAAGATTGCATTTTAGCCATCAAGAATATCAAATGGCCAGTAAATGACAGAAAATTTTCAATAATTTTCCTTCAATTTGCTAGCAGAGTTTTCAGAATCTTAACTGTATACCCTACCTACCTCATAGTGCATCTGGCATATAAGAGAGAAAGGTGTTTGGTTTTGGGAGATTATCAAGGAAAAGATTAAAAAATAGAAAAAAGAGGTTTTACAATAAACAACCTCAGAAACTATTGCAATACAGTCAAACCTGTTTAGTTACTTTTAAAAAAGCTGTAATTCTTTCATAATAAAGTTGAAAGAGATCATAGTAGATAGAATGTGTTTTTGCATGAAATTTATTGGTTAAGTTGATGTAATTGTTGGTAATTCAAACAAAGAAACCTGCACAATGAGGTAGAATTGGCTTATGTTAAGGGCAGTCTTAAGAAATGTTACCACCAAAATATACATTTTCAAATGATGTTTTAGACCACCAAACTCCCACGATACAGCAGATAAAACTGTTTTACAGACTAACAAGTCGCAGGAAAAGTATTGTGAACCAGATGTTCCATCTAAAGAGTTTTCTCCTTCTCCAATTCCTTTCTTCCTTTCATACTGAGTATCTACACCAGCAGCCTCATTTCTTTCCAGGCAGAGACTAGTTTCCCTGTTACCATTTCTTGTGGCCACAGTACCTGCCAAGTGCTTTCCAAATATATCCTTTACCCCTCACAACAATGTCACGCTCTGAAACCTTTTTTACATCTCAAACTATATGTGCATTGCAGTTGAAACACATCGGAACCTGTAATGACTGCCATTTGAAGCATCTTAGAAAATGTGGTCAAGAAGAGATTGTGCAGGCCCGGCAAATAACGGCCTGAGTCTGATATGCTGGTTGGTTCTGGGAAAATCCCTTACTCAGCTTCATTTTTCACCATCTGTGTCTCAGTTTTTCTATTTGTAAACCAGGCATAATTAAAACTGCCCACTGGGCCTTTCACAGGCATGTAGGGAGGATTAGCAAGAGGCTGCAAACCTTCCTTAGCTCTTTGAAAGAGAGGCACTACAAGAAATTCAAGGCAGGTATCTTTCATGCAAGACCTTGGCTGCATTTACACTTAAACCTCCCCTTTTTGAAATGAGATGTGGCATTCTTTGGCTAGAACACAGAGTACAATTCATCAACGGGGTCTCAATCAAAAAGACAATTTTCACAGATCCAGGAAATGCCTGGAAGCTCCTGGCTGAAACTGAACCAGCATAATATAGGTGGATGATGTTGGGTGTTCTCGATGGGTGTTCATCAGACTCAGGGTTCAATCCAATACCGTCATTAACTAGCTGTGTGAACCTTGGCAAGAGGCTTTCCCTCCTTTAGCTTCCTCACTTGCAAAATAATGCACTTTCTGATAGTCTCACAGGGTTGCAGATGGAATAAAAGTAAGAAACATGTGAAACTATTCAGAATGATACAAAGCATTATTTGTGTCAAATGTGTGCTATTGGTGACTTTGGAAAACGGGATGAGATTGTCCCAAACTTTCCCCTTCGACTAATTGGAATTGCATTAAACTATTGCAATACAGATTATTTAAAGAGTAAATAAACCCCATTCTTCCCATCATTCCTTATTCAGCTTTTCTGTCATTAAAGTTTGATTGTCTTTCTGGTTGAGTATAGAGGCAGCTATAGGACAGCTATTTCTTCCAGCACTTTGTTCCTGAAAAATGCCATCAGATGGAAGATGCGTTTCACTCTTGTGGAAAATGTACATGACTTTTGATCCCAGAGTGTTTTCTGTCATAAACCTTGTCCAGGAATCTGCAGATAAAATCTACAGTGTGCTAGCTGCACAAATGATTTTCTTAGTGTCCCTGGCACCATTTTCATATCCTTGCACCTAAGACCATATGTCCCTATGGTATCAGAATTCAATTATGCTTTACTTGATTCTACTCCTTTCCAAATGCAAATGATTATTTATCAAAGCAGTGAGTGTATAAATGATAAGAGAGATCAATTCCATTGAGATCTGTTACTTTGGTGAATATTTCATTTAAATTGGATTGGTAAGCTCAAACTTCCATTTTCTCTCCATGAGTTGCAAGTCACCCTTGGGAAGCGGACTTGAAGCCAAGTCACCAGGGAAGACTGATGACCCTAAGTGTTGCAATCACCTTGGTGGTGGATACTGTAAGTGCTAGTGGGTGCAAGCTGGTTACACAGAGAAAAGCATTAGGCAAAGAAAAAAAGAGTGGAAGAAATCACAGTCTGTTCCCTTAATTCCACTTGGGTGAAATTAGGTTAAAACAAATTCCTCTATCATAGAAGAGGAGAAAAGACAAAAAAGTTTTGTTTTAGCTTTTAAAGACAAAGGGCCAGTTACGTGCCAATTCTCTTCCTTTCCTTCTTGTATACCATGAGCCTTTGTTACTCCAGATTGTTAAAGAGAGGTATTAATCCAAGGCACTGGGCTTACTTTCATGTCATGCTTGTGTGGGGTTTAGAATCCTCACACATCCCTTGGAATTATTCAGAATCTGGGACTGAACCATGGCCGGGGTATGCTACCGTGTATCTGGAGCTCTGTAGCCCAGCAAGGAGGGAGCCCAGAGGTAGATGTTGCAAAAAATGAGACGCTAGATGGGAGACGCTGTTCTGGGGGCTCTGAGTGATGAACTGCACTGTGGGGTGGCAGAGGTTAGATGGAAGTCAGGTTGAGGAAACCGACACAGGATGAAGGAGCCTGCAGCTGGCCTGGACCAGTCACCCTGTGGTCATGCTAACCAACTTAGTGAGGAACTGTCTGTTGGTTAGGAGCTCAGGCTCTCTGTCTCTAAAGAGGGTTTAGAAAAGAGGGCAATCTTCAGAAAAGTTGGAAGTAACAAGTAGAATAGAATGTGTAAAACCATGTTGTTCAAACCATCAAACAATAGACAAACCTAGAGGCTTCTTAGGACCAACTGTGAAATTGGCACAGCTACGGAAACAGGAAGGCAGTCTGAAGGTTTTGAGCTGTGGTGCTGGAGAAGACTCTTGAGAGTCCCTTGGACTGCAAGGAGAGCCACCCAGTCCATCCTAAAGGAAATTTGTCCTGAATGTTCATTGGAAGGACTGATGCTGAAGCTGAAACTCCAATGCTTTGGCCACCTGATGTGAAGAACTGATGAAAAGACGCTGATGCTGGGAAAGACTGAAGGCGGGAGGAGAAGGGGACGACAGAGGATGAGATGGTTGGATGGCATCACTGACTCAATGGACATGAGTTTGAGTAAACTCCAGAATTTGGTGATGGACAGGGAGGCCTGGTGTGCTGCAGTCCATGGGGTTGCAAAGAGTTGGACATGACTGGGCAACTGAACTGACTGATGGAAGCAGGAAGGCAGTCTGAAAGGTCTTCCTCGGCATGCAGCCCCGGTGCCCCTTCCTGCTCCACGCTGAGTCCGTCTGCGCTGCCTGGCCCAATGTCTCCTCAGCACTGCTAACCCCACGTGGAGCCTCAGTTTAGTAAGGGCAGAGGGACTGTGAGCACGTAACTCACACGCACATAAAACAATGTTTAGGGGTAGAGCTTTCTAGATCCAACCCCTGAAACAGCCAGCCAGCCAGCCAGCAGGACCCTCCACCCGTGAAGTGTCTTGAGAAAGAGGCCGACTTTAAAATGTCTTCACAAAGGAATAAAATGTAATCAGCCCAGAGACAGATGCTGTAGAGTCCTGGTTTATTGTCTGCGGTCGGCTGAATTTCATAAAATGAAGAAAATCAAACCAGAGGTCTGTTTGCGGAGTCGAGGCGTGATTGTATTTTTAGTTTTCTTAACTAAATAAATCCATCAGTTGACAAAGAGGAGTGTGTAGTGGATTAGACAGAGAAGGTATGATTGAAGACTTGAAGGCAGGGTCAGCTCCAGATACATTGATCACAGTCTCATTAGGGCTGGAACAGACGCAAAAATGAATTTGAAATGTGGAGAGGGGGAGCCAGGGCTGAGAAAAGGGAGACCAAAGGGAAATATCGCTACATTTTCCAACAGTATGATGTGTAATACACAGATGAACTCAGACACTGAGATGTGATTCATCGGTTACATTCCTGACAGATACTGATCCAGGGTAAGCAGTTTCTATCATCTCAGTTTCTCTCTCTCTTCTTGTCTTCCTTGGTAAAGCACCATGAAATAATTTTTATTACATAAAAAAAAAGGTTTCCACTCTTGGTAAGTGTCTTTCATAGTGTAAGACTGCAAAATATATTCCAAGTGAAGTCAAATAAAGTAAGGATGCTGTCAGAGACAGATGAAATGGGCATGGGACCATTATTACCATTGGGAGGTCATTCTTCTGATTCAGTTATTAAGAAGCATATATTAACAATAAAAAAAGATCTCTGAAAGAGTTGATGGTGTATTTCATTAAACTGGAAGTGAAGCTGATCACTAAATTGAATATTAGGAGAAAGTAGAATAGGCAAAAATTTAAAGTAACTCTTATTAAAAACTTAAATTTTGTCTTCAAGGCCCTTCATCAACTGCTCCACGGTCCTATCCCTTGTCAAACTTCATCCCTCATTATTTTTTACTTGAAAAACTTTGTTCTTCAAACTCATCTTTCATTCCCTGTCCCCTGCATCCTTTCTTTGCTCTTACAGTTTCCTTTGCCTGTCTTCTCACTCTCTTTTGTTCTGTTGCTATTACATCCTTTATGAGCTGGGGGAGAGCTGCCTTATGTCTCCATGAGTAATACACTCTGGGGTTCAAGGGAGCCTAATAGAAAGCACTCCCCTTCCCCTTTTGAGGTCTGAACTAGTTGAGAAATATAGGGAAATAGGACAGGTAAGCCTAAAATATGGTCTTTATTCTGATAAGGCTGGAGAATGTGGCCAGTGGATCTCCCAATCCAGGATCAGAAGGCCATGCCCATCCCACCTCGGGCAGAGCCAGCCCACTGCAGAGACCCCACCATCGAGCTTAGAGCAAGCTTACCCTGTGCTTTCCGGGGTGGGCTCACTCCTAAGAGTAGGAAGCAGGGATGGGCGTGCAGAGCCACTTTCTTTCCCCAAGCTCATCAACCGGTAAGATATGAGCAGGTGGGGGAGAGGCCGGGAGGCTTTCACTGGTGGGGCTCTCCTACACGGAAAGACATCAGGAGTAGGGAAAGAGCTATTCATCAACAGAACCGACTTTAGAAACATTTCTTCAGGGGTCGTTCTGTCTGCGATGTCCTATTTTTATTTACTTTGGTTCTGTTGAGGTCACGAGTGTTAGGAGATAAGAAATTTATTACAGACACCAGGGCATTGCACAGTAGTGGGAGGAACTGAAGTCTCAAAGGGAGAGTCGGGTGGTCAGAGGATCATGAACCACGGGTGGACAGTCTGGGGAGGAGAGCTGAATATCCGACCACTTCCGGCTGCCACCGTGAGACCGTGAAGGGCAGAGTGTGAAGATTTTCTGGGAGGCTGTTGCCCTGAGTAGCTCCCGCCTTTGCAGTCCTGTTGCTAAGAATCTGGCCGTGGGCCGGGGGGCTGCTGTGAGCCGCAGTGCCACAGTCGGGGGGTGGGGGGCGGACCTGGGGGTCCTCCCAGTCCTTGCCATCAGCCTGTCGTCTCGTCGGTGAACAACTTGGGGAGTAACAGTTGCCGCTTCTCTTTCAGTTCCTCCTTTGGCCAATTCCCGCCAGATGGAGAGGGGAGGCGATTCAAGGAAAAGTAGTTCTCAGCTTAAACAAGCTGGCGATACAGCAATCCAGCAGTCAACACCTTGACACCATGATATCCGTCTACTCCTAACCATGCTTAAGTCAAAGTGAAGACGAGATAAATCCTGCTTCCACTTAATACAACTAAAAATACTGTACCCGTCCCCCTAAAAATCTTCCATGGTCCCAAATGTCAATTGCCTCATCACTGGGGGATATTTGTTCCTTTTCCAGCCCAATCATATTCACCCATTGGTATCCTGTAACTTAAATATTGATATGTAATGTTAACCGTTGTGAGTATGTCTCAGGTTTGATAGTTTGGGAATCAGAAAGGAAAAGAAAGAACATATATAATATATATATTCATGTCAAAATAAGGAAGAAATGCTAAGTACTACAGTTCTCTTTTTGGCAACTGGTCACCATGTCATGTTCCCTTTGACCTAGGCAAGTACCTTAACTCAGCACAGTTTTGCCTGATGATGGGAGGCAACCTTTAAACCTTTACTCCTGCAGCAGCTGTGCTATTAGCAGTCCATCTATACTGGGTTACTGTAGCTTCCTATTTACTTTTATCCCAGCGCATAAAATATTCAAAGGCCTCTGCTTCGCTGTGGAGTAGTGTGGTATAATAAGAAAAATGCTTAGTCTTTGTCCCGATTCCTGGCATAGATCTCCTAAAACCCTTGAGATTTCCTGAGTGATAAGAGCATTTTTGTTCAAATAAGGGGACTCTTGATGAGAAGAAGCTTCAGGATGGGGGTTGGTGGTCGGAGGAACCGTATTTTAGAGGGTTGGACATTTCAGCCCCACCCCCAGTCTCTTGGGAAGGAGAGTGGCCAGAGAATTGAGTTAATCACCAATGACTAGCAATTCAATCAATCATGTCTATGTAATAAAACCTTCATTAAAACTCCAGAGATTCTGAGTTGGCGAACTTATATTTATGTTGGGAGGGTGGTACACCTGAACTCCATGGGCAGGAGTGACTCCTGCATTCGGGACTCTTCTGGGCGTTGCCTATGTGTCTTTCCGCATAGCTGTTCATTTTCACTCTTTGTGACGATCTAATAATGTGTGCTCAGGTGCTCAGTTGTGTCTGACTCTGTGCGATCCCATGGACTGTAGCCCACAAGGCTCCTCTGTCCACGGGATTCTCCAGGCAAGAATACTGGAGTGGGTTGCCATTTCCTCCTCCAGGAACTGATCTAATAGTAAGAATAGCATTTATCTGAGTTCTATAAATTTTTCTAGCAAATTATCTAGAGGAGGGGAGTTGTGGGAATGCCTTTCTTTGGAGTCAAGTTGGATATAAAGGTAGGTAACCTGTGGAACTGGCATACGAAGTGAGGGGAGTCTTGTGGGACTGAACCCTTAAAATTGTGGGGTCTGAGGCTCATTCAGATACTGTCGGAATTGAATTGAATTGTAGGACACCCATCGGTGTCAGAATTGGTGGGAAGGAAATTACCTCATAAGTAGTGAACCAAATTCTTCTTTATAGAATCAATCACTGAAACAATGAAGTAAGTGCCTTCTGTGACTATTGGTTTGCTGACATGCCCAACACTGTGAGGATAGGATGCAAATTTTTCACTAGTAGGTGGTTAGCGGTAATATGAGAGGAGTTCTTCTGTTTGCATCGCTTGGTTCTCAAACCCCTGAATCCTGTGTAGGGGAGAAACAGCACAATGTAACAGTCACTATCATCCTGGAGAACATCACACCATGCCCATAGAGGATTGGCACTCAGCTGGCACCGAGTCTTCAAAGGCATTTCCACTTCTTTCAAGCC
The DNA here is from genome assembly GCF_029378745.1 of Bos indicus. Classification (NCBI taxonomy): domain Eukaryota; kingdom Metazoa; phylum Chordata; class Mammalia; order Artiodactyla; family Bovidae; genus Bos; species Bos indicus. The sequence goes on from NC_091773.1 coordinate 71,218,527, forward strand.
AATTGCTTCAGAAAGATGAGGACCAGGGTCAGCCCAGTAAATTTCATGAGCATGAACCCACGATCCACTTTTTGCTGAAGAACAATTTCCCTGATAAAGAGTAATACTGAGCAGAGTGCTCTAGTAGTGACATGGGATCCTGTAGGTCCATGGGTGGGGCTCTGGCATAAGTATTATGAAAAGCGATGGCAAATTCACATCTAGAGTAAGTGTCCATTCCATGAGAACAAAGTCCTGCCTTTCATGGAAGACCACACGGAAGTGGTCCGGTGTAATTCACCTACCGTCAGGCAGCTGGTGGATTCCTCAGGAAATGGTGCTCTATCAGGCGCTAAGCGTTCATCTCTGCCGTTGACAAATTGCATGTTCAGCCCAACGAGTGTGCTGTTGGGCCCAGGACAAACTGTTGACCCACAAAACCATGAGAAATACATGTTTTAAGCTGCTAATTTTTGAGGTGGTTTGTTGTGCAGCAAAGGCAGTTTAAATAAAAATGTGTGCCTAGAAGCGGAGTGCTGCTGCTGCAAAAGCCTAAATGCATGGCACTGGTATTGGATCAAAACAGCTGGCAAAACTAGTGCATGTGGCTTAAGTCAGAAGTTAAAAAACATACCTAATGAACTTGTGAATCTGGTTAAAGAAATTTCCAGGCAAAATGTGGATGATATATAGGAAGAAAGAGAGGAACTAAAGAAAAAAACTATTTGGTTTGCAAGCAGAAAGTAGAGGAAATAGAGAGTACCCAAGATTTTCTAGATTAGAAAATAAAATTATTTTTAATTCCCAGTCTTTCCAGTTTGCAAAAGATTCTTGCAAAAATTAGCCAAGGTACTTCTGTAAGGACCTTGTGAAGACCTCTGAAAGATTTATTATGGTTTCTACAATATTCTCTTTACCATACAAGACAATTTCTAAAGTTTTCTTAAGGACTCAACCCAAAGCATCCGGATTTGCTGCCGAAAGAAGAAAGGAGATATCATCAAAAAGAGTTGCATGTATATCCTTTGTATAATTAAATGACTACAGTCTGATACATAAGAAACTCGCAAAAGTTTTAAAGGGGGTTGTATAAGCCTGTAAAAGGGATGAATACAGTTCAAAGTGAAAAGATTTTGGGACCTCAAATTTCTTCCCTATGAGCAAAGTGTGTATGCGTCTAGATTCTTGAATTCCTATGGATCAATGAATCCTGTGTGCTTCCCATTTCTCCTTTTCTTGAATGGAAAATTTTATTATAATTATCTCACTATCATATGTTGGGTATATTGAAGAAGGGAGCAAATAGACTTGTCTAGTAATCCACAGATTTCTGGACTAAGAGGAGTCACATGCAAGCTGAACCCAAGGGATGTCATCGACTGCTGTGCCAGATGCAGTTTCTGAGATATTGGACTCAGGGTTCAATTTTTGGCAGACTTGTAAAACGGTGAATTCTTTTGACATGTGCCTGTGTGTGTGCAAAGTTGCTTCAGTCACCTCTGACACTTTGTGACCCTGTGAACTGTAGCCTGCCAGGCTCCTCTGTCCACGGGACTCTCCAGGCAAGAATACTGGAGTGGGTTGCCGTGCTCTCCTCCTGGGGATCTTCCCGACCCAGGGATTGAACCTGTGTCTCCTGCATTGCAGGAGGATTCTTTATCAACTGAGCTATCCCTATCTCATCTTCTTCCCAAGGGCTGTTCAAACTCAGAGGGAAGGGATGTCCCTTCCAAGTTCGTCTTGTTTTTTCTGTGAGGACACCCTCAAGAGATGCTGCAGAAATGAGCAGAGAGGTGGTTTGGGACCTAGGGAGTGACTCCATGTCCACTGCTATATCTCCAGGCTATTGGGTCTTGGAAGTCATTGGCTCAAGTCAAGGCTGGCTAACCAGACAAAGGGAAAGAGAATACTCTGCTTACAGTTGCAAACGAAATTCCTTCCTGAAATCATCATGAAACATACCCAGTGTGTTTTTTCTTGCTAGAGTTTGGAGAGATGACTCCCAGGCCGTGTACACCTTAGCACAGTGGGTGTCTGTAGAGCCCAGCTGAGGGTTTTTTTTCCTTTATTCACCAGGCAGCATGCTTTCATTCTGCTGTAAATATGGGTGATGCTTAGGGGGACCCTGTCAAAAGATTCCACTGGATTCAACATAAGGCTGAAATACAAGCTCACATCCTTCCTAATTTTTTAACCTAACAACTTTAAAGGCCATGTTTTAACTTTGAGTTCTGTTATAAAGTCACAATGTGACTTGTTCTTTTAATGGCTATTTGCAGAATCACACGTGAATCTCTATAAAGTGATAGAAAAAAAAATGAGGATGGGCAGAGACAGCAAATGACAATACCACCTTTCTGGGTGTGAGGCCTCACCAATAATTCAACATTCACCCAAAGAGAGAAGGGCGTGTGTCCCTCAGTTCCCTCACCTCCTGATGTGTGCCTGCTGGATGACTGCAGGTGTGCAAGAGCTTTCCTGTGTGAAGCCATGTGTCTCTGCATAGAAGCTTGGGTTTGGGAGTGCATTTATCAATGCAAGCCAGCTCCTGCAAAACTCCCTGAGAACACAGTAGAACACCTGCATACTAATGGTTTTTATTGTTGGAATTATTTTATTGCACAATCAAAAACCTAGTCGTATCATAGAAGCATGTTACATGGCTCCAGCTACAGAAATTGGCTGTGAACTTCACTGCCGACACTTTATTTCTTGTAATTAAACTTTTACTTTTATTTCACTATTTTATCCCATAAACAGGGAAAGAAAATAAAACATATGGAGGGAACGGCAGGATGTTGTGGTTTACTCCATGTATTGGTATTTTTAGCTGTTCCCAATGAACCTAAAGGTCTGAAATTTGTAGTTGAAGTATATTAAAAAATAAGTTCATTACTTAAGGCATATTGAAGAGGTGGCTGAATATTTAGGCTGGAATCTTCCCCATTTCCTTGTCTTGCAGAAAGTAACAAACCACCATTGCCTGTATTTTCTTTCTTTTCAAAACCACTTCTGCTCCAAAGACCATGAACCTGAACTGAAGAAACAACTCTTTCCTGCTGGTGTGAGATAATTCAGTCTCCATGATGTCTTAATCCTGAGCCTGCCTTAATTGACTTCTAACTGTGCTGAACTGTGGCTGCTAGGAGTTGCAATGTGGATCGCAATTTATGAGGCACTGGAATCGTTTCTTGTCCTCAAATTAGTCCTGAGCTATACTTGAGAGAGATTAAAAAAAAAAAAAAAAAGGCTTTACCTTGCTGTCTGTCTTGACACCTCAAGTGAGACTGTCTTACCATCTGAGAATGGTTAGTTGTCTTTTAACAATTTAGTTGGGCACAGAAAGGAAAAAATACTAGGGCTTTCAATACCTCATCAATTTTGTCTTAATAAAGTTGCCTTATATGGCCTATCTTGTCCAGGGGAATTGGAGAACTCCTAATGCTTGTAGACCTCCATGAAGGGTGGTAATTATCTTGAAACCATGTCTGTGAGTGAATCCAAGGTAGAGTAAAGATCATCTCATTTTATTCCCCTATGAATGTCTATAAGATAGATTTATTAAGTAAGAGGTTTTCTAAATTTAGGCAGCGAGAAAAATAAAATGAAAGGAAGTTTTTTCTTTTATGGATTCTTATGGATGCTAAAGCTGAAACTCCAGTACTTTGGCCACCTCATACGAAGAGCTGACTCCTTGGAAAAGACTCTGATGCTGGGAGGAATTGGGGGCAGGAGGAAAAGGGGATGACAAAGGATGAGATGGCTAGATTGCATCACTGACTTGATGGACCTGAGTTTGAGTGAACTCCGAGAGCTGGTGATGGACAGGGAGGCCTGGCGTGCTGTGATACATGGGGTCACTAAGAGTCGGACACGACTGAGCGACTGAACTGAACTGAACTGAACTGATGGCTGCAGTCCATGGGGTCGCTAAGAGTCGGACATGACTGAGTGACTTCACTTTCACTTTTCACTTTCATGCATTGGAGAAGGAAATGGCAACCCGCTCCAGTGTTCTTGCCTGGAGAATCCCAGGGATGGGGGAGCCTGGTGGACTGCCGTCTATGGGGTTGCACAGAGTTGGACACGACTGAAACAACTTAGCAGCAGCAGCAGCATGGCTACTTAACATTTACTTCTACCTGTTCAATCTAATTTCTTCCTTTTCATCTTGGGATCCCAACTTAGAAAGGCACCATATATATATGTACATATACAGTGGGTGTAGGCATTTTGTCATATCTTGAGATAAATAAGACATGGTTAGAGTCCTCAAAGAACTCATGGTCTGAAAGGGAGACACATACATAAATGATCACCATGATGCCATTTAGGAAAATATGTGTGAAGAGTGTTTGTGGGAGCATGGAGGGGTGGGTTTCTGGAAGAGATGGCAACAGAATCAGCTATTAAAGAACGAGTCAGAACCAGACAGGGAAAGAATGTACAGAAAGGATTTTAGGCAGATGGAATTGATGAGAAATACATGGGGAAGGGAAAGTGTAGTGCAGGAACCACAGCAGTTATGTGTCGGGGGAATACATTCGAGGAGTGGGAGGTAATTAGACTCAGAGGTACATAAGGGCCAGTTATGGGGGTCCCTACGTGGCCTACCAATGCACCTGGACTTCGTCCAGTGGATGAATGGAAATGGTCAGATTTGTGCTTTATGTAAGTTGTTCTGGCAGCTGGGTGTAGAGTGAATTCAAACACCAGAAAAGGAAGGCTGTGGTCACATAGGAGCCTAATGTGAATGTCCAAGATAAAGCCCTGAACTAGGGTGATGAAAGCAAGATACCCAGTGGTTACAGTCAAGAAATAGCTTAAACTGGCAGGCTTTAAACTAAGTGCATAGACTGTGACTTACTGTCTATTCAGTTCAGTTCAATTCAGTCCCTCAGTCACGTCCAACTCTTTGCGACCCCATGGACATGCCAGACCTCCCTGTCCATCACCAACTCCCGGAGTTTACTCAAACTTATGTCCGTAGAGTCAGTGATGCCATCTAACCATCTATTCTCTGTCGTCCCCTTCTCCTCCCACCTTCAATCTTTCCCAGCATGGGGGTCTTTTCCAATGAGTCAGTTCTTCACATTAGATGGCCAAAGTATTGGAGTTTCAGCTTCAGCATCAGTCCTTCCAATGAATAGTCAGGACTGATTTCCTTTAGGATGGACTGGTTGGATCTCCTTGCAGTCCAAGGGACTCTCAAGAGTCTTCTCCAGTACCACAGTTCAAAATCATCAATTAGGTCTATAGAATTGCCACAGAAGGTACTCTGACTTCAGAGAGACTGGATCCTCAAGACCAGAAGCACCTCCATCATGCAAGGGTGACTGTAAACCTTTAACAGAGTGGCACGGCTGGTGGGGCTGACCGTAATAAACCAAGGGTTATGGGTGGATGTTCAGCTATAAAATCAGTTCTTACAAGAATTCCATGAAGTCTGGTCTTTCTCATTCTCAGGAATTTTGGAACATTTGTAGGGTAGCTTTTATGGAGAACTGAGAATAAATGTGGCTGGGAAAGCTGAGACCCATTTTTGGCTATGCAGCCTAGGATTTCTGTTTCTAAATGTTTCCTGATTGAGAGCCATGTCTTTTGTGCTGGGAATGTCTTTTGGCTCCCAGAAGGGCCCTCAGCGCTTTTAGGAGAAAGCTCGTGTTCTGGGCTTTGTACCCAAGCTCCTTTGATGGACTGCCTCAGTTTTTTCATCCTTGTCTCCTGCCACCCTGCACATGATCCTTCCTTCAAGCTTGCCATTTGATAATTCATGGATCTTAGAAAATATTGTTCCTATTTCTGAAATTTTCTTCCAGGGATTTTTTTTTTTTAAAAAATCTAAGTACCTTTACCTCACCTTCAAAAAGCATCTTGTTCTTTGGAAACCTTCTCCGAGTCCCCATTCTGATTTATTTCCATTAAATGCTAAGCTTGTCCACACCCTGATCTTGCACTTACCATACTGCTGCATTTTTCTCTAGTTTTTCTGTCAGTCCTACTAGATGATAAAGCCTTTAGAGGGGAAAAAAAACCCCTGCATTCGTGTTTACATTTATGTATATTTATTTCCAGTGATTAGCAGAATGCTTAGCAAATAGAATGGATCATTACAAAGCCATAAAAAAGAATGGAATCTTGCCATTTCCAACAACATGGATGGATATAGAGCATATTACTCCAAGCAAAATAAGTCACACAAAGAAAGATAGATTCCTTATGATTTCACTTATAAATGGAATCTAAAAAAATGAACAAACAAAAGCAGAATCGTAGCCACAGAGAACAAGTTGGCAGTAGCCAGAGGGGAGAAGGTGGGAGGAATAAATGAAATAATCAAGCAGATTAAGAGGTACAAACTTTCAGTTATGAAATATATCAGGATGTAATATACAGCATAGGGAACACAGTCAATAATACCGTAATAGCTTTGTGTGGTGGCAGATGGGTGCTAGCTTATCATGTGATCAATCTGTAATGTATATAAATGTCGAATCACTGTACTGTACACGTGAAGCTAATATAGTATTGTTTCAACTATATTTCAATAAAAATAATAAAAAATGTAAAATGATGTGCCAATGCTTCCAAAAAATGAAAATGATTTATCAAAGTACATTATATGCTAATAAATGCCATGCTTATCCACTTATTCATTTATTTAATACTTCCCTGGAAAAATTGAGAACAACATACAAATAGGACAAGTAGGGTGAGTTTGGGAGTTTTGCCTGATTGAAGTCCAGATCCTCTTTGGAAGATCAGAAGTTCAACTGTAGCGTTGGAGATTGTACTGACCTACAATATGTATGTCTACAAGATGTATATTGTGCATATCCTCTCCATTATGTGTACTGTAAGGAAGCTGACTCTGGTTGGGGTGCTAGAAAGTGCTTGTCCTATAGGACGGAGATCTGAGCTCTAATTAGCTGACTGACTTGAGTAAAATACCTCTCTCAGCTTCAGTGACCTGGCTGTAAAGCAGGGGTAACCCCTCCTGGGTTGTTGTGCAGTTCAGTGAGACCACGGGAGCTGATGTGGGTGTGGATATAATGTGAGTGTGGCACCAGGGTCAACTGTGAGTGTGTGAATGTTCAGTTGCACGGGGTATTATCCTTGGTTTAACATTTTTCTGTCGCCATATTGAAATTCTTTATAATCATTGAACAAGGGGCCTTGCGTCTTCATTTTTCTCTGGGCCCCTTAAGTTATGTAGACAATTCTGCCTGACATATAATAGGCACATACTAGCACTCTTAGAATAGTCCTGTATCCTCAGCCTGAGATGAGTCAGGAAGCTGAGGGCCACCTCTAAAGAGTGTTGGGCTTTGATGACATCTTCATTTGTTCTTCCCCTGAAGGTGAGCTGTTGCTCCTTCTTCTAGTCCCACATGGCTTCCTGTGGAGTATATAGATTTTCAATTGTGCCATCCACTTTCTCTCATTTATTTAAAAATTCCATACTGAGATCATTCTTTTATCATAACTACTATTTTTATCTCCCACCTGCCCCCTCTCCCTACCAAGATAAACACATTGGCCACCAGCTGTACATAAAATAAAATAAAAAAACTTTAAATTCCTTTCTGATTTCATCAAGGTTCAAGTTGCAGCTTTTTTTTTTTTTTTTTTTCCCTGTGGTGTTAAAACACTTTCAAAAATGTAAATTAAAAAAAAAAGTCACTGAGGTAGTTTGATTTTGGCACCTGCAGTATAACTTTAAGGTTTTTATATATTTCTTGATCATAAATTGACTCTGAGTTTTGCTCTCATGAAAATTATTTGAGCCAGAAAGCTACACTGGGTTGAAATGTTCTGCCACAATAATCCCGATGGATTAGAGCATATTGAAGTACAATCACGGGAAATAGAACGCTTCTTTTAAACCAATGAGCCAACAAATGAGGTCATTTGAAACTGAGAGACTATGAAAATCCACAAAGGGGCTAGTTCACAGGTAACATTAAGCTGCTTTGGGTTGGTCCATTCTTTAGTTGGTGGTGGGAATATTAAGGGTTTATTTTTCATCACCCCCTTTGCTTTTTATTTTTCCAAGTTGTGAGTTGTAAGATAACAAACTAAAAGACTGTTGAATCTCTACATTAGTTGGCTAAAACTAAGTCAACTTTTGTACAGATTTTACTTCCTTAAAATTTTTCTGCCTAAATTATTTTAAAATGTCAACATGTTAAGGCATTCTAAGTGGGGGAAGATTTCAAGTGTCATTTCTAAATGACAATTCAGAAATATTTACTTTGCATCCCCCTCAAAGGCTTTAAGATGGAAAATTGAATGAAAAGAAAAATGGGAAAACAAAACAAACTGGAATCATGCCTGGCTTGTTTACTTTAGGAAATCTCTTAACACTCATTTTAATCAATTGAAAAGAGATGGTTCATCAGATCATAGAATTTTAGAGCCGAAAGGAGCCTCAGAGCTTGTCTCATCCGGCTCTCTCATTTTATGGATGAGGAAACTGGGACCCAGCTAGGCGAGGATGCCTTCCTATCATTCCATGGCTAATTAGTAGCTGGGCAGAGAAGCCAAGTCTCCAAATACCCAGCCTGGTGTCTTTTCCAGTCTGGATGACTGCCTCACTTTCATACCAGTTTAAAGTCTTTACATATTTCCAAATTCAAAAGGCTTATAAAAGTAACTGAATGAATATCTCAGTTAGATAGAAATAATATCTTTGTCAATTGAATGAGGGCTTTCAAGTACACTTCTGAATATTGACTGTATAGGATTTAAATCTATTTTGCACATGTGATGCATGCATACTAAGTCGCTTCAGTCGTGTCTGACTCTTCGTGACACTATGGACTGTAGCCCACCAGGCTCCTCTGTCCATGGTATTCTCCAGGCATGAATACTGGAGTGGGTTGCCATGCCCTCCTCCAGGGGAATCTTTCTGGCCCAGGGATCAAACCTGCATCTCCTGCATCTCCTGCATTGGCAGGCAGGTTCTTCACCACTAGCCCTACCTGGGAAGACCACTTTGCACACAGTAGACAATAAATATTTGTGGATTGATAGAACTGCTCAGTTGTTATTTAAAAAGCCTAAACACATATATCTAATATCATATAAGGAAAAAAGCTTATATCTAATGTCAAAGAAAATAAGTTCCCCAAGGGAAAAAAATCCTAACTTCATTTTCAGATGCCCTTTCCAAAAATAAAAAGAAACCTAAATGGGATATTCACAGATTCATCAAGAGAGTGGACCATACAATTTATTGTCCAAGCTAGTTTATTTTTGAGAGTGGAAGTGGACATTATAAATATTTTTGTTGAGGCTGCAAGGGTAAACGGACTTTTCAGGGCAGTTAGGACACGTGGATCCCCTTACACAGGAAATGATAAGAAAGCTTATATTAATTAAGCAGTTACAATGTGCTAGGCAAGACCTTAGGGACCTTCATACTTCAGTGTCTCTTTTACTGGTCAAGCAGGGAAAGTTTTCAGGTTTTTATTATGAGGTTCAAATATTATATTAAAAGGCAGAGGTGTGAGAGCTCATCATTTTCGTCACCTACAATGAAAGGCCCAGACCCTCAAAGTCTCTTCTGTTCATCTGGGTAGAAAGCAACAAAGATCAAAGTTCTTCCAACTCTCTATTCCCCTCCCCTCCCCCCACTGCAATTTATTCCACCAAATCCCCCTTTCTAAGACTTCTCTGAGTGGCAAAATTCAAATAGGATTATTTGGTATTGAATATTTCTCTAAAAACAGTTTCCTGGTGAGGAAGTTTTCTTTGTCTTGACAAGAGAGGTTGCTGCTGAATTTGCCTTTCTCCCTTTTAGCTGGTTTTATAATGCAGTTGTGGAAAGCAATGAACGGTTTAGAAAAATACCCTTGGTGCTGGGAAGCAGGATCCATCACCAAAGCTTGTTCAAAATCTGATTACATCAGCCGTTTCTCAAATCCACTGTATTAGCTTTGTAACTTTGCTTCCATGTCCCACAGAATCTATTGATGTGGGCAGCGACTTTTTTTTTTTAAGGAAGAGAGAACGACCTGCCTCTCTTTGGAAAATGCAATCCTGGAAGAACTTGGAGACAAAAGATTTCTACATTGGCCTAAAGAGTCAGATCCAAATCGATTCAATTTGTTTGTCATTATCTGCAGTGTGGAGAGCTGGGATGTTAGCCTTGATAGCTCTTTTGGGTTTTAGACAGTCCTTTAAAGTAATAGGTACAGGCTGTGCTCCTAGAAGCTCTTTCTTTCTAAATGTAGAGGAGAAACCTTGACGTTGAAAATAGCTTATATGTTTTTTGAATCCAAAACGTGCCTAGTCCTTAATATCCAATGTTTCCCTTATATGTTCTCATCTCACCTCCAAACTATCCTATGAAAATGTTAACCATGATTTGCCCCAGTTTGCAGGTGGGAAAGCTAAGGCTGAAAGAGGAAGCCTCACCTTGAAGAGGCAGAACTGTGATTTGCAGGCGATTTTGCCTTGTTTCAAGGCTGTTCACTTGGCTCATAACTAACCACTCTGCTGGGCAGTCTTTCAGGACTCTCTTGGATTTATCTCAATATTGAAAGAATTTTCTCCATAACTGAGTGAAGGTCAACCTCTCTGTTATCAGAGCTGGACCATTTGTCAGCTGTTATGGATTGAACTGTGCCCCCCTACAAGGATCTTTAGAAGTACTGAACCTCCACACCTCAGAACGTGACCGATTTGGACAGAGTCTTTTCAGGGGTAATCAAGTTAAAGCAATGTCATTAGTGTGGGTCCTAATTTACTGTGACTTTCGCCCCTATTAAATGGGGGGATTTGGACCTAGAAGGAAGGAAGGCAATGCAAAGAGATGGAGGAAAAATATGGCCATTTCCAAGCCAAAGCTACAAGCCACCTACAAGGAGAGAGGCCGGGAACAGACCCTGCCCCAGCTCCTTCAAGAGAGCATAGCCTTGCCAACCTCTTGATTTCAGATGTCTGGCCTCTGGAGCTGTGAGAGAGTACATATCTGGGGTTCCAAGCCACCCAGTTGGTGGTATTTTGTTCCAGCAGTCTGGCAAGCTGATACACATGTTGTCCCACATTGTGGGTGACAACTTGCTCCTGGGGACCAGCCATCTCTTCTATTCTCTCCACCGACTCTTGGCTGGTTCAAGGAGCAGGTGTAGACCAGGTCTAGGAGGAAAGTGTCTGAGTTAGAGCTCCAGCCAGCTGACACTATTCCAGGCTTCAGGGCTAAGCTAGACCCCAGCTGCCCCACCATGGACAGCATAGGAAGCTGAGAGGGGCCTGTTGGTGCCTCTGAACTCACACCTCTTAGAGCAGACAGCAGTGGTTCTGAGCAGACTCCTTTCTCTCCTTCTCCTACCCTGGGTGGTTTCTAATTCTAACTCTAGTGACGTTAATTGATGGGAGAATGATCTGTCAGAACTGTTGAATAATGCACACATTGATGATTTCTTATTAACTTAAAAGCCCTTATGATGGGGTGAGGAGACAGAAGAAAACAAGTTTCACCTTCTGCAAAGGGAGAACAAAGACTTTCATTCAAATCATTCACAGGAAGAACCCTAGACAGGCCAGGTGAGCCTTGACCATCAGCTTCTGGAGGAAGTGACCTGGTTTTATCAAACTCACCACTGCCTCCAAGTGCCACCAGAAACATAAGTCTACTATTAGCTAGAAATAATAAAATGCTCAATAGACCCCAAATTATGAAGGCCCAGCCAGGAAACTCGCAAACACTCATGTTTACAGCACACCTGGTGAGAATTTTTACAGTACAGTATAAAATCTGGCCTTTAAAAAATGGCATAGAATTGGTGGCATGTCGCCTTTATGCCCTTTAAGCTATAAGCCAGAATCTGCAGAGTTTATAAATTCCTCATAACCCTTTGCTATAACATAAAAGTTTAGAATAATAATAATATTAACTTGACGAGCTGTAGAGGTCACAATAAGCAGCTCCAGTTTCTTGGCTGAAGAATAGAAAACCAAAAGGGGACTAAGTGTTGTTGTGGAATTGTTTTGGCCCAGGGGGAAAAAGCTGATAAAGAGAACTCAAATCAGATAAATTCCATCTTCCCTTTGATTTTCACTGGAGAGTCGAGGGCAAACTTCTAAAGAAAACTGTTGCTGAATGAGATATTAGCCTAGTGGTAACCCACCTTAGGCTGACATGGCATCACACCCATGCAGCTGGACCAGGTGGGGCTGACTGTGAGCCCTCCTCTCTCTCTGAGCTTGAGTTTCCCCTAGAGACGTGTACTATTTTGTGGGCCTTTCGAGTCTGGAATCTTCCACGCTCACACCAAGTCACCTCACATTTCATCCTCTGAGTTCTTCTGTTGGCCCACCTCCAGCTTGATCACAATGATGACGTTAGAGTCAGGGACCCCTGGGACATGCAGGCACCCACCACTCCCCAGATCCCTCTCTTTTTCCTCTCTGCAGTCCTGGGGGTCTCTCTCCAAAGGCAACTTTCTCCTGAAACCCTCTGTCCCTGCTTGGGTTGTGGGAAACAAACTCTGAGATGGAGCCTGGGACAAACTCTCAGGACCACCCTCTGGGGGCGTACAGAAGCCAGGCTGGGGCGGAGGAGAAGCAGATGACAATTCAGTCGCAACAAAAGCTCAGCCCATGTGGACCCTTCTGAGTTGCTCCAAATGGAGGCCAGGGGGGCTGGGTCTTTGTAAACTGATGACAAATTGTACTAAGCATGGGTGCTCTGGGCAGGGCATGGCCTTAGGTAAGGCAGCTCCCATGACTGAGGGCCACTCTCTCCTGGGAAGGGTCTTAGCTGGGGGTCTTCAGCTGCCCACAGGCCTGGCAGCTGGAGGAGTGAGCGTCGGGTCATACAGGGGTGCATCTGGGTGGGCACACTGCATCCACCATGCCCTCACTGTAGAATTCCCATCAGAGGAAAACAGGACCTTATGGAGAAATGGAGGTTGCAAGTAAAGGTAAGAGGAATCTCATACCTATTCTTTACCTTTACTGAAATACAACAATAAAACAGATGTTGTCAGTGCTATTTTCCACATCCTAAATAAGTAATAATTAATGCTGTACCATAAATTTACTATTTACCTCCTTCAGGGTCTCCCTCCTGCTAAGCTTTAATAAGCTACTGATAAATATGTTTTTCTTTGTTACAAGTAGTACAGAAATAACTGCTATTATCTGAGCACATGTTGCATTGCAGACATTTATTATTTTCTTCAATTATCATAAAACCCTGTAAGAAAAATACCATTATCCCTATTATGGATGGAAAATGCAGGACTAAAGAGAACAAATTCCTTGTCCAGCTCACACACACATGTCAGAACTGGGGTCTGAACCCAGCTGACCCTGGAAGCTCTACTCTTTTAAATCTATCAAGTTGCATTTTATCCTAATATGTAACTTATATTCCTTTTTGCTCCTCTTTCCAGATATCTGACGCCTCTCTGTTTTTTGTTTACCCTCCTAGTTATGGAAATCCATTTCTGAAATCTGACTGTTGTTGTTCAGTCACTCAGTTGTGTCTGACTCTTTTCAACCCCATGGACTGCAGCACGCCAGGTTTCCCTGTCCATCACCATCTCCTGGAGATTGCTCAAACTCATGTCCATCAAGTTGGTGATGCCATCCAACCATCTCATCCTCTGTTGTCCTCTCTCCTCCCGCCCTCAATCTTTCTCAGCATCAGGGTCTTTTCCAATGAGTCAGCTCTTCGCATCAGGTGGCCAAAGCATTCGGTTCAGTTGCTCAGTTATGTCCGACTCTTTGCGACCCCATGAATTGCAGCACACCAGGCCTCCCTGTCCATCACCAACTCCCGGAGTTCACTCAAACCCATGTCCATCGAGTCAGTGATGCCATCCAGCCATCTCATCCTCTGTCGTCCCCTTCTCCTCCTGCCCTCAATCCCTCCCAGCATCAGGGTCTTTTCCAATGAGTCAACTCTTCGCATGATGTGGCCAAAGTACTGGAGTCAGCTTTAGCATCATTCCTTCCAAAGAACACCAAAGACTGATCTCCTTTAGAATGGACTGGTTGAATCTCCTTGCAGTCCAAGTGACTCTCAAGAGTTTTCTCCAACACCACAGTTAAAAGCATCAATTCTTCGGCACTCAGCCTTCTTCACAGTCCAACTCTCATATCCATACATGGCCACTGGAAAAACTGTAGCCTTGACTAGACCGACCTTTGTTGGCAAAGTAATGTCTCTGCTTTTTAATATGCTATCTAGGTTGGTCACAACTTTCCTTTCAAGGAGTAAGCATCTTTTAATTTCATGGCTGCAATCACCATCTGCAGTGATTTTGGAGCCCCCCAAAATATTGGAGGCTCAGAAAAAAGACATGGAACAGATAGTAGGAGCACATACTTGACCTCTCTGGAGTAGCTACGTGAGGGTCCTCAGAGAACTCCCCCAAATCTGAGACTGCAGCACCTGCTGAGTGCTCCGGCTCCTACATCCATGATGTGGACAGTCTCTGCTAGTTTTTCCTTGGTCCCCCAATCTCTCGAGGCTTCCCCACTATGACTTTGATCCTTACCTCACCGTCCTCTTCTCCTGCCGGTCCGTTCAGTTTCTTCTGGTTATTAGTAGGAATTATTACTGCTGTTTACAAATTCAGATCTAAATTTCTCATGGCAACAGAAAAAGGAATAAATAGATATATCCCTGTTTCCTAGAATTTCAAATGTGGACAAGAGGGATTGAAAAGAGACTAATGTATATATAGTGGCTTAAAGAACCATCTTATCGCGTCCTTTTACCATCACATTTCACACCTGAAACCTGGTTTGGTCATATGTTCTTTTTATACATATAATTTGTAAGATCATGATAAAAGGAATCTTATCCAGCTGGTGCTATTGTAACTTAAAATGTGTGCCAGGTGGACTTTAGAGAAGAAATCAGGATGATATGCTTGGCTGAGGCCTTTTTTACACTAGAATGGGGGAATTAAAATCTCATTTTTTGAAATAAAGGGAGGATAGACTTTCATCTGTCTGAGATAATTTAATATAGCCTACCTGGAGGCAGGGCAGACTTGAGCAAATGATTCTTCTAGTCCTCTCTAGCTTTGTAATTATATTTTCAGAGGATGAGAATAAAGATTCCTGCTGCTCCACACATTATTATACATCTTGAAGAGGATTCAGAGTCTAATATTTGTCATTTTTAGCCGCTTTTCTAATTTTATGTCTAATTAGCCAAGAAATTGGCGATTCAAAGACATCCTTGCTTTGCAAAGTTCCCATATGTCTTTCAATTCACAAATATGTTTTTGATATTCCTTCTAGGTGTGCAGCACTTAGGGAACAAGAGAAAGGGACTGAAGGAGGTGGGCAGAGGCCAGTCTCTGGGTGCTTAGAGTCCAGGGAGAAGGGAAGGCATATTCACAGCCAATTAGAATGAGATGCTGAGTTCAAAGTATTGTGTTAGAACTAGGTTTGCAGTAAGCAGAACCTCACCCAGGGCACCTGAAGGAAGGAGGGAGGGAAGGGGGAAGGCAGGAATGGAGGGAAGGAGGGAGAGAAAGAGGTAGCGGGGAGGAAAGGCTCTCTGAGCCACCTCTTCACTGAGACCCTCCCTGGGCCCATTTCAACGAACCTTCATCCTCTGTGTCTGCTCTGCAGGATCTGAGGACACAGGATGAAAACCTGAGGCTCTGTCAGGATTCTTCATTTCAGGACCATCCCATCAGAGCTCCCCACCCACCCCTCAGAATGGGACATGATGCATGACTCTACTCCCAGCCTATTCAAGTGTTTGTATATGAGGACTGTACTGCAAAGCACAGATTCATCAACACCCTTGTCAGATTGCTACTTCCCAGGGACCCCAGCACTGCAGTGGATTCCTGCTGAGAATGTGTTTCCTTCTTCCAGGACTAACTTGTCTCGCTGATCTCTGAAAACAATAGAAACACTTCTCTTAAGACTGCTGTTCCCATAGAGGTAAACCTCTCCTCCCACATTAGCCACCCTGCCTTTTTTTTACAGGATGTTGTTAAAATATCTTTTCATAAATAACTAGAAGTATTTTTCCCTTTCAGAGGCTTGACTCCCATGGGTACTGCAAGGCTGCAAAGGATGTATGCTTTGTGGGGCTTGTTACAAACAGCCACATGCCCACGACCCCATACCCAAGGCCAGCACAAGTCTCCGTATGAAGGAAGTGAACTTGAACTTTAAGACAGTTCACCTTCTCCTGGTTTCCAAACCACAGTCACACTCTTCTGAGGCTCAGCCCACCCTTCTTGTCTTCAGCTAGTTGTCAACTAATCCCTCTATACTGTGAGTTCTCAACCTGAAGTGAGGGAAGTGAAGTCGCTCAGTCGTGTCCGACTCTTTGAGACCCCATGGACTGTAGCCCATCAGGCTCCTTCATCCATGGAATTTTCCAGGCAAGAGGACTGGAGTGGGTTGCCATTTCCTTCTCCAGGGAATCTTCCTGAGCCACCAGGGAAACCTAACCTGAAGATGTCACCTAATCACAGAGACACATTCTAATGGTGGAATCACAGGCACCATAACCATCCTATGAAGAAACGTTGCAGTGAGAGAATTACTGGTTGTATATCAAGGAGATCAAAGAGCTACTGGGACTACTCTAAGAGGACCTTTAGTCAAAATTTTTCAAAGGTGGTGGAAGCTGCCTTTGCCACACACAGAGACCCTTGCAAAGAATGTCTGGACTTCCTCACTTACAGCTACTGATGGATGGTGGCTTCTTTGACCCTGTGCACTACCCTGTCCCTCACCTTTCTTGACTCTTCAGATGTACAGGTACCTAATATACAGATATACAGGTACTTAAGGCACTGCAGCTGTGAAATTAAAAGACATTTGCTCCTTGGAAGAAAAGCTATGACCAACCTAGACAGCATATTGAAAAGCAGAGACATCACTTTGCCAACAAAGGTCTGTCTAGTCAAAGCTATGTATCCAGTGGTTGTGTTTGGATGTGAGAGTTGGACCATAAAGAAAACTGAGTGCCGAAGAATTGATGCTTTTGAACTGTGGTGTTGGAGAAGACTCAAGAGTCCCTTGGACTGCAAGGGGATCCAATCAGTCCATCCTAAAGGAGATCAGTCCTGAATATTCATTGGAAGGACTGATGCTGAAGCTGAAACTCCAATACTTTGGCCACCTGATGCAAAGAACTGACTCATTGGAAAAGACCCTGATGCTAGGAAAGATTGAAGGCTGGAGGAGAGGGGACGACAGAGGATGAGATGGTTGGATGGCATCACCGACTCAACGGACATGAGTTTTGAGTAAACTCCGGGAGTTGGTGATGGACAGGGAGGCCTGGGGTGCTGCAGTCCATGGGGTTGCAAAGAGTTGGACATGACTGAGCGACTGAACTGACTGAACTGACTGAAGGCACTGCTTCTTGTTCACAGACCAAAGAAAGCTTCATCAGCTCTGAATTTCCTCACCATTCCGCTTGTCCGTTTCTGAGATCAGTCTCTGTGACACTGAGCATTCCTCCTGCTTCTCTGCATTCTCACACCTAAAGTGAGTCCATTTCCCTGAGTTCTGAATTCTACACTGCACCTGTCAGGAATCTGGTTTCAGTGAGCTATGTCTCTCTTTCTTGCCTGTATCTTCAAAGGTCCCTCTCTTTTGCTTCTGTGGGTTCTTCCCATCACTCGATGCACAGATCCTTACACCTGAACTGCTTTTCTCTTTCTCTTGAATTCTTTGCAAGTTGGCATACTTCCTCTCCAGTCTGACATAACTTCTAATGCCACTAATGATCCTCTGATGGTCAACTTTTGTGGACACATCTCAATCATCTTACTTGGTTTCCTTGCAGCATTTGCCCTGCTGACCTTTCTATCCTTCTTAATCTTTCCCCTTATTAAGTTTCTTCACTGAGCTCCTTTGTCTTCTTTTCAAGTGTCTCTCTTTCCATAACATCCTTAAATACTGATATTTACTTAAATGTTGATATCATGGGTCTTTGATCAACCTTTCTTTAGCCTCCTTCCTGAGTTGTCTCATTTACTCTCATAGCTTAAAATCCATCTGTTGACTCTGAGCCCACATGTCCCACTCAGATATCTCTTCCATGTCCCAAACAGAAATGTTACAGTGCCTAATGGGCAACTGCATCAGACCACTCTTGACACATCAGACTTGCTCCGCTCCAAATATGTCTCCCTTTCAGCTTCCTTTACCCTCTCTGATCTTCCTTAAGAGGTGCCTGGTGCTGCTCTGCACCCATCGACCTCCCGAATTTATTCACCTCCTTTAGCTCACATACCTAATTGACAAATATCATCAGCTGTACCAGCCCAAGGGCTCTCTTGCCCATGCCCTCTTTTGCTTCCTTCTGCCACTGCCTCCCTGTGGGCATCCATCATTTCTTACGCGTGGTCTTCCCAGGTGGCACAGTGGTGAAGTATCCACCTGCCAGTGAAGGAGATACAAGAAATGTGGCTTTGATTCCTAGGTAAGGAAGATCCCCTGGAGAAGGAAATGGCAACCCACTCCAGTACTCTTGCCTGAAAAATCCCATGGATGGAGGAGCCTGGTAGGCTACAGTCCACAGGGTTGCAAAGAGTCAGACACAACTGAGTGACTTCACTTTCTTTTCTTTTTCTCTTGCCTCTCACCATCCATCTACCACAAATATCATCCACCCACCACAAGTCTGAAAATTCAGTGCTCAGTCAGAATTCTCCAAGGTCCTTCATTGCTTATAGCAGAGAAAACTATGACCCGTGAATGAAGTTTGGCCCATCACCTGTTTTTATGCAAATAAAACTCATGTACAGGCTCAACTCTTCCATACATGAAAAAAAAAAAAACCATGAACAATGAAGAAGCATTAGATTTTTGTAGTTAGTATAGGGTCTATAAAAGCTAAAATATTTACTATCTAACTCTACAGAAAAACTTTGCAGGCCTCTAGGATAGAGGATTAACCCAGCTTTCTTAGGATGGCACAAAAAACCCTCCAGCATGCATTCTCTGTCTTCCAAACTCATGTTCCTTAACTCCTTCTTCAATAGACAGCAATGTTCGATTTTTTGTGTGTATGTGGATAAGGTTGTATAGCATTGTGGTTTAAAGTGGAAAGTATAGCCAGGATATCTGGGTTGAATCCTGACCCTGCCACTGGTTAGCTATGTGACCTTCGACAATTTATGTAACCTCTTTATAATTTAGTTTTTTCGTATATAAAATGGAAGGTCCTAATTCAGAGGGCTTTGGAAACACATTGCCTTCGAGTCTCATTTTGTCTGTAACATAGAGGTCATAAAATTGTGCTTTGGATAACATTTATGGTGGTAGAGAGTACAAAAATGTATTTCTGAGAACAATGTTAAGCATATAAGAATATTCTTTCTTGAAAAAATCAATTTTCTTAACTGACTTATCTGACATTTGGTAGGAAAAAAAAATTCACATGTCAATGGAAATAGCAAAGAAATGAGAAAAGGAAAATAGAAGTATCTGTGAGGAATTTTAAAATTTATTGAAAGAAAGTATCCCTCTTTAAAAAGTAACTATCCCACACAATATAGGAGTGTTAAATACACTGAGAAGGACAATATATATGTAAGGTGTCACGTGTAAGTGCTCACCCTTGTCAGATTCTCTTCATTTACTCTGTGGAAGAACAAGGTTCTCTCGCCCTCTTACAGGTGGGTGGTATCATGTGACTAACGGCCAGTTCCTGTGCCATGTTTCTTCCTGGATGAAGCACTGAAGTGCTAGTGTGAGACTAGCACTTTCTTCCCCTCTTGGATAGAACAAAGAAGGCAATATTCCAGACGGTGTACTGACAAGATGGCAGTCCCACTCTCAGGAGGAATACATAGTCACTTTGTGGGGGCAAGTTTCTCCAGCGTGTTGCCTCCATCCACAATGGATTTTGAGGCTGTGGGAAATGCACTTCTGTTGGAGTGAAGCACAGAGATTTGGTTTGTTTTTGTCATAAGCCAGTCTACCTTGGATCTCCCGTCATGTTCTTAAGCCAGTAGAATTAAGTGAAGCCCTGGCCGGGTAGAGCTGGCTTCCCAGGACTAAGCCTCCTGTGAGGAGGCTCGAAGGAGCAGGCCCATTGTTCTGTGCTGATGAGGAAGGGATGTCCTTTGTGATCACTCCTGAATGTTTTCCCTCTTTAATTAGCAGTTTTTGTTATTGTACTTGGGAGGCAAAGCTCCAGGAGCAAAGGCCACGGCTTTAGTGATAAATGCCTCCTCAAACATTTCTAACCAGAAAATAAAATAACATAAAACCTCGCAAATGAATGTGGTCATGAGCTGCAAATGTCAATTCTGCCATTGTATGGATTTAAAATCAAATGTAAACAATGTTTGAGGAAACACTGACCTGAATCGAGTCTTTTTTTCACACTGGTAATTAGTTCTGCAGCAGCAGGCTCTGGCTGAAAGCTGGGTCAGGGCTCCCTCCCCTTGGAAGCCGAGAACATTCTCACAGCCTCCAACCACAAAACAAAGCCCTTGGGAGGTTGTCTGCTGAGGCTGCCCCTTTGCCCACTTCTGGTGAAGGGCAGGTTTCTTGGCAAATGCTCCCTTACCTTGACTTATGGGCAGTGGGTATACATCTTTTCTTCAGTGTGGGTGGTAACTGGGGTGGAGACACTGGAGTAGGGCCAACGGAGGCTAAAATTCTAGAAATCAGATGACAGGCAGACTTAACCAATGCTGAGAATATAAGAACTAGAAAGATATTTTAGCCAGAAAAAAAGGTTAATGGCCATAATGTTATAAATACATATCTTTTTTTTTATATTCTGGAGCACAGTATTGATTACTGAAGTCAAATTATTGGAGGGTTCCTTATGTTTGAGGTTTATTCTGCAGTTTCTTCAATAATCAGAACTTTTGGTAACACAGTTTCCTGATTCATAAAAATAATGGGTAAGGATGGATGTTTTTTAAAAACTTGGGACTGAATGGCCCATTTAAATTTCCCACAATGAGTACCCTCACTTTAGGCCAAAGGAAGAAATATCAAACTGTGTAAAAAGCACAAACCAGTTAATAAATGAGAATTTGAATCTGTGCAGCTTTCGCTCAGAACTTACTACAAATGCTGACCTGTTCTTGTTCCTGGCCATGCCATTTCAAAGTTCATTTGAGAGGCTTTGGTTAGGAAAATATTCTTAGACCATCAAGTTTACCTTCAACTCACAGAACCAAAAGAAAATAAGACCACCTAATGATGCGGAAAAATCATTTAAAAATCAGATAAATCCCAAAGACTTCAGTGTTAACAGTTTATTATAGTATTCACTAACCTTACACAGGCTGGATAGAAGTGTTCTCTAAAGTGCTAAGTAGAAAGAATTTAATGATTTCAGTTTAATTCCCTGTTGTACTGAAGTCCATTCTGGAATTAAAAAATAAAAACCATCAACATACATTATATTAAAGGTCTGAGTCTCAAAAGCAACTCTCATCTTTAGCTGGAAAAACAAAGCATCTGAAAATGCCTCCTGAGTTTAGTGGAACTTCATCATTCTTGAACCAGTCTGCCTTTATCAATAGCCAGTTCCTCTGTTATGACAGTAAATTAAAATACCATTCTTTGCCTTAACAAGAAAAATGAATAAGAAGAATTAGAAATTTAAATGACTTTGTTGAATCAATTCTTTGGCTTGCTTTTTCATATCTTCTTTCTTTGCTGAGGTCTTAAATCTGATACCCTTCAAATAGGCAGGGCAGAGAAGAAAATGGCTCTTACCTGCCTACTCCCTTTTTCTCTCTTCTGATCCTTCTGGTCTTTGCTCATCATTTTTTTCAGGTCATTACATCCCTTCTGGATTAATTTCTTTAATATCCCATTGGCTGGGCTGCCAAAACTCATTTCTTCATTACTGTTCTTTGCTTAAGGGTGGCAGTTGCTGAATCCTCTGCCACATCCCCTTTGATCTGCCTTGGATTTTATTTTTTTATAACATCTATTTCTTTTTCCTCCTTCTTTGTTTATCCCAGTGGCAGAAAAATGGGGATTAATTATTTCTATGAGGCCGGCACTTCTCTTTGTGTCAAGTACTAGGAAACAGAGCACATTTATCTGAAGAAAGAGCCTGTCTCCATCCACTGCAATTGAGGGATCTAAACCTGGACTTTGGATTCACTGAGGGTGGTGTCTCTGCAGACTCTCTTGGCAGAGCCTGTCTCATAGTTACAAGGGTCTGCAAACCTAAGTCCACCTTCTAAATAAACCTCCTTGTTTTTAACCCTGTATGCCTCCAAACTCATCCCAGGGTAATCTTTCTAAAACACAAAAAAGATCTGTTACTACTTAGCCCCAGATATTCTGTGAGCTCTCCACTGCATTAGGGTAAACTCCACGCTCTCAGTTCAATTCAGTCGCTCAGTCGTGTCCAACTCTTTGCAACCCCATGAACCGCAGCATGCCAGGCATCCCTGTCCATCACCAATTCTCGAAGCTTCCTCGAACCCATGTCCGTCGAGTTGGTGATGCCATCCAACCATCTCATCCTCTGTTGTCCCCTTCTCCTCCTGCCCTCAATCTTTCCCAGCATCAGGGTCTTTTCAAATGAGTCGGCTTTTCGCATCACGTGGCAAAAGTACTGGAGTTTCAGCTTCAACATCAGTCCTTCCAATGAACACCCAAGACTGATCTCCTTTAGGATGGACTGGTTAGATCTCCTTGCAGTTCAAGGGACTCTCAAGAGTCTTCTCTAACATCACAGTTCAAAAGCATCAATTCTTTGGCACTCAGCTTTCTTCACAGTCCAACTCTCACATCCATACATGACCACTGGAAAAACCATAGCCTTGACTAGATGGACCTTTGTTGGCAAAGTAATGTCTCTGCTTTTTAATGTGCTGTCTACGTTGGTCATAACTTTCCTTCCAAGGAGTAAGCGTCTTTTAATTTCATGGCTGCAATCACCATCTGCAGTGATTTTGGAGCCCCCAAAATAAAGTCTGACACTGTTTCCACTGTTTCCCCATCTATTTGCCATGAAGTGATGGGACCAGATGCCATGATCTTAGTTTTCTGAATGTTGAGCTTTAAGAAGAGCATAAAAAGCACTGTTCTTATGTTTTACATTTTTTAATCTTTTTTCATCTCTTCCTACTCTCTCTGCATCGTATCTTACATTCTAGTCATTCTGAAATATTTGGGTTCTCAGACTGGGCTCATCCTCTTTTATCTCTGAGCTTTTGAACCTATATTCTCTCTCTTGGGAATGCCTTTCTCTCCTTTGTCTACCTGGTAAAGTCCACGCACTTTTTACAACTCAGCCCAAATGGGGAATCTTTTCCCATTTACCCAAGACCTACAGCATCCCTGTCTCCAAAGCCCTTGATGTTTGACTCAGGTGTTTGCGTCTCACATTCAACATCAGTATCTACTTGCCTGGATCATTCACTCTGTTTTGAGCTGCTTGGGGACAAGATCTCTGTCTTTATCTTTGGGGTCTCCATGCCTTATTAAACAGCCAGGAATATCATAGTGGTTAGAAAATACTACGTGCTCAGATAAATGAATGAATGAATGAAAAGTAGTAAAGTAATTCAATACTTTTCATTAGTTGCATTGCATAAATTATGAATCACTCTAGTTCTGTTTTTCTTTTGAGTAGGCAATAAGAGAATTCCCGAATGCAGGTACTTAACAGTTGTTACTGCTGTTATTGTAATTAATTAAGACTCATACTTTTAATAATAGAAATTGA
The DNA here is from genome assembly GCF_029378745.1 of Bos indicus. NCBI lineage: Eukaryota > Metazoa > Chordata > Mammalia > Artiodactyla > Bovidae > Bos > Bos indicus. The sequence continues at coordinate 71,242,177 of NC_091773.1, forward strand.
TTGTGTACACGGTCTGAATTTATCAGAAAATCATGTCTTTCTTTTTATAATTTTATAGAACTTCTCATCTTTTTTCTTGATAAGCAATACTTCTGCTGGTTGTCTATAGAGTAAGTAGGATTTGGATACTGTTCACTTCCTTGGTGGTTCAGATGGTAAAGAATCTACCTGGAATGCAGGAGACCGAGGTTCACTCACTGGGTCAGGAAGATCCCCTGGAGAAGGGAATGGCTACCCACTTCTGCACTCTTGCCTGGAGAACTCCATGGACAGAGGAGCCTCACGGGCTGTAGTCCATGGGGTCACAAAGAGCTGGACACCACTGAGTGACTAATATTTTCACTTTAAGTAAGTCCTTTTCCCTTCTGAGTCCTAAAGAAAAATTGAATTCATAATCTGAAATTATCAAAGTAAGATTGGTTTAAAAATCGAGGTCATACAATTTGTACACAATTGCTTGCCTGTCTTTTCCTTTATTTCACTTTATTGTTTTATTGTCAGTATGGTACCATCTTATGAAATATTCTAGGTAAATATAACTATTAACTTCATAATACACCACTTCTTGGTTAAAGTTTTCCTTTATTTTTATTCCTACAGTCATCATCAGCTATTAAAGTATCGTTAAAGTTTTTACCTCTCTGTGTGTATACTTTTGTTTATATATTTATTTATTTGTACTGTGTTATGATATAAAATTTTTTATTATGGAATTTGAGTCAAAAAAGTTTGAAAGCCACTGAAAAATACTTTTAAAAGTATTTTTGAAACTACCTTTCATCCTTTAACATTTTCTTTTTACAAAGGCAAATCAGGGTGAGATGAACATCAAGGACAGCAACTTTGAAAGATTTCACAAGTCTAGGGTATGTGAGTAGAAATTAGAGTAGCCCTACTACAGCGTAAGTGTATTGATTTCCTTGTGTGACTTATGGAAACTATCCTTATTTTTAAACTCACACTCCCTACCTATGTTAGGCGTCCTGATTGTTCTGCCTCCCTGAGTCCCTGTCCCTTTGCCACTCACCACAGTCGACTGGGGATCTCTTGAACGAGGGGCCCAAGACAATAAGCTCAGTTCAACTTGCTCAAGTGTTACTTCTACCTTTGGCCACCGGGCGTGGACACTCTGCTATCATCTCCATTGTTTTCCATCCATTGCCAATACTGTGCCGTGTCTCAGGATGAGTGGCTTCAAATCAGGAAAGTGGTGCCTACTTTAAAAAATGTCATCCAGGTTCCTGCACAGCAGTATGATCACTGATTCAGAAGATAGATATCTTCAGAACCCTTGAATCTTATATTCCTGCATTAATACCTAGCACCTCCCACAGACACGTAGCCTAGTAACTCCTCTCGTATACGTTTTCCACAATTCATCTTCGTGATTCACCATGCTAGCAATTTACAGTAATGAGCTGTGAGCTGACACCCAGGGTGGGTGAGACAGAGACAACATTCAGTCTACAGCGAGCAGCAAAGAGTACTTGAGGGATACATTCTCTGCATTCTGAAAGCATCTTAATGATCCTAAGTGCTTTGGATGTTTAGAGGAAGTTCAAAGGCACTGAATCAATCGTACATCATTTAAAAAATACAATACAGAAAACTTGGGAGCCGTAGGAATGGTATCTGTTTTTCTGCAAAGGCTGAGGAGGTGGCTGGATAGAAGAGTGTTAAAGTAATGCTTTTGTTTCCTGGAAGAAGAGGATAAATGCCTGTTTCCTTACGTGTTGATGGTTGGTTTTCAGGTGTACCTGGGCCAGGATAAGTGCATCCAGGCCTGCTTGGGAATCCTAGAGCATCGCAGTCTGTTATTTTTTTGAATGTCTTGCATTCAAGAAAAGCATCAAACATTTTTAGCTGAACTTTATATTTAGCTTTAAAATTGACTCATATATGAGAGGACACAAAATATACATGATTCTAAAGCCTTTTACATCTTCTTTTGACAATAAGGGTAGGTGGATAACTTTTGAACTGTTTTTTACAACAAATTCTTTCTTTTATGACAGTGAGAATGAAAATCTATAATTATTAGAACACATGCATCATTACCTGGTAGATTGAAACACTTAGTTCAGAAGGTCAATTTCTTATTATAGGATCCAAGCCAATAATTTGATGAATTGCATTTTCCTTTCTCTCAAGGTAGCCCTTTAATACGGCTTCACTGTTGCATAGAGTAGAGAATTCTAGTGCTGCCAGCTATGTTCAGATCCATACCCGTGTGTCTCTCTGGTACCCACAGAAGGCAGCTGCAAAGTGGAGGGGACATGGCCATCGGCTCAGCCAGCACCGGGTTGAGTCCTGGCCTTGCTGCTGACTGGTTGAATGGCCCTGGGCAAATCTCTTCACCTTTTTAAGACCTACTTTCCCTGACATGTGGAAAGAACTCAGTACCATTCTTGGTGGTGTTCTTGTGAGATCTAAATGCTCAGTACATGCAAAATGTCTCATGCAGGGCCGGCTGGAAGCAGGGACTTGGTGCATCGTGGCGATGGCTCAGAGGGGCTGCCCTGAAGGCTCTCCTCAGCGGTTTTCCAGAGATCCAGGCAGAAGGAGCACTGCTTTCCTCATCTTGGGCTCTGGGGTCTGTTCTCTGACCTGCTGCTATGCTCTTTAGGTAGCAGACAGACCTAAAGCCTGTTCAAAGTCGGCTGTCCCCTTCGGTGACCACACAACAGGGCTGCATTCCCAGCTCTGCTTCCTGTGCCTTGCTGTGGCTTCCTCACTGTGCTTCCCACGCTTGTCTTTTTGGCAAAGGACCGCCTGAGAGGGAAGGCAGTTCTTTGTATGAAATACATTCCCCTCTCATTTTATACTGGTCCAGGGCCTACAAGTATCATAAAAATACAAACGGTGTGGAGGCCAGAAATTAAACTATGTCTATGTGCTAGGCAGAATGGAGACTGAAAGCAGAAGTGGAGAAGTGTTGGATGTCGCTGTGGCCTCCCAGGGGCAAATCCCAAATCTGGACTTCTTCCTCTCCTCAGGAGACCAGCCCCGAGGGAAAGGTCATTTCGATATGATCTGTTGAGCCTCATCATTCACCGATTTCATATTTGTGGATTTGCCTCCTCATTGGAATTTGCTTGTAATTTCAAATCAACACCCTGGTGCTTTCACTGACATTCACAGATGTGTTCAAGTGAGAACACTTTTGAGTGCCCCTAAGGACAAGTTTCCAGCTGGGGCCCAGCATGGCGCCCCTCTGTTCTGGTCTCCCTCACGCCCAGAAGGGACCGGGGCTGGAGACAGGAGGCGGCCATGCAGGGCGGCGTGAGAGGTACTGACGCTGAAGTCACCGGATGAGGTTGGAATCCCACCTCTGGCACATGTATGTCCATGGAGTGACCGTCGGCAACCACTCAGCACTTTCAAGCCTCGTGCTCTCTTTTGTAAATAAATCAAATGGAATCTACTGATTGGAGATGTGTTAAGAATTTAAGATTATGATCTATGTGACATGCACATAGGTATACATTTCCTAGGAACAATGGTTCAGTATTCACTAACTCACTAATTCAGTGTTTGCAGAGACTTTATAGAACATAAAGTGGCTCAAATGGGAAAGCATCTGCCTGCAATGTGGGAGACCCAGGTTTGATCCCTGGGTCATGAAGATCTTCTGGAGAAGGCAATGGCAACCCACTCCAGTACTCTTGGCTGCAAAATCCCATGGACGAAGGAGCCTGGTAGGTAATAGTCCATGGGGTTGCAAAGAGCTGGACGCGACTGAGCAACTTTACTTTCACTTTATAGAACTTAACTACCACAAATAATGAAAATTGATTATTATATGTACAGCGTGCGTTTGTGTATGTGCATCTCCCAGGGGAAGCAGTAGACAGGGAGTGATAGCTAGACCTTGGCTTCGGTTCCATTTCTATCAACAGGCTCCACCGATGCATGAACAGAGACAAGTTTACTTTATTTCTGTGCCTCCTAGTTCCCTAAAAGGTAAAGTTAGGGTCAAGGTGTCTGCCCTGCATAACAAGACCTTGCTGTAGAGATAAAATGTGTTTAGGAAACATGAACTTCCTTAGTGCCTTTTAAAGCACTCTGATAATGGAAGGCAGTGTCATCATCTGGCTCCTGTCTGGGCAGCAGGAGCAATTAGGAGGCTGGATGGTCATTCTACGGGAGCTCTGTCGATGGTGGACTGTTCTGGTCTAGTGTTCATGCATTCATTGATTTATTTATTCAATCTTTCAACAAAGTTGTATTGAAAACTGATTGTGTGCCCAGACACAAAGGAGATGCGCAGGATGCAAATGAATAAGCAAGGTCTATCTCTTAAGATTCTTACTGGAAGGAGACAAATGTGCCGTATGGATTCTAGGAGGGGTACTCCAGGCTTCCATTCTTCCCTGACCCAAATTCTTCACATGGCCATAGCTGTGGGACTCTCCTGTGTTTGTATCAGCTGTGTATTTGTGCTTGTGTGTATGTGAATGGATGTATGAGGGTGCTCAGAGACAGTAATGGGCGTGCAAATATCCTGGTACTTGCACCAAGTGCAATCTGACATCTATCACAAATCCTCTTTCATTAAGACTCGTTCCCTGTTGACGCTCATGGACTGTGTAGTCTTTCCTCTGGAGTCTTGGTCATATTCTTTCATGCTAGAGTTATCAGCATATGGAAACTCATATATGTCCACATGATGATTCCTAAGAATTAAATGCATCAGCTGAACAAACTGCATGCATTTCAGATGTGCTTTACATGAGGCATGTTGGGTTCTTTTTGCATCCAAAGCCCAGAGGTCCCAGGATATGCAAACCCACTCACATGATCAATTCTCTCATTTCATTATTTATCTAGCAACTTTAGTTCTCTGATCTATGTGAAAGCAAGTCTTAGACAACATAAGTATGTAAGCCAAAAACTTGTTTTAAATGTCTATAATATTACAATTGCTCTTTAAAATTGTCTTGATGATATACATAAAATAGAACATTACCGACTTCCTTGGAAGTTGCTTTGACACAAAATTTGAGTGGGGATAGTACCTGTCTTAAAAGAGCTTCAAAAAAACTTAGGACTCATGAGTCAAATCCTTTCCTTCACAAAGAAGGTCTGGAGTGATGAATGGAGGTCCTTTGTGGATTATCTGTGTGAAAATATAATGCAATTGGTTAGTATAAAATATACTTCACATGTCTTCCTCCATGCTTCTTCTGCTTTCTCCCTCATTCCTTTGATGTGGCAAATCCTTCCTTCGTTCATTTACCCACGTGACCTCACTTCTGGAATTGGTGGTATTAGGACACTAAGGAGAAGACATTCATTGAAGGGCTGTTGAAATTCGTGTGGATATCCATTGGATATGGAATCCTTGGAACTTCATTATAGAGCTTAGAAAAGGTCTCACCTTTCATCTTTTAACAATAGTTCCTGATTTTATTTGGAGAAGCTCTAGCAAATATGTGGTTTATGGTTAGACAGAAAATACTGGGTACTAAAAACCAGAAATAAAAATTTAAAGTAATAGACAAGCCACCATCGCCTCAAGTAAACAGCTTGTTTGAATGTCTGAGGCGCTGCATTTTGTAACTGAGAATGTGGCCCTTTTTGTGTTGACTGCTAGAAGGCTCAGAGCCGTGTTTATGGTTCATTTTCCACAAACACAGTTGAGGACGGCTCTGCCAAGCATTTTATGTATCCAGCTCATTCTCGGACTCTTTACTCAGTTTTTTCCACCCTTATTTACCCTTTGCCATTATTTCTTCAGGTACCTATTTTTTATCCTCTTGTACTATATACAGCATGAAGCATACAAAATCATTTTTGGAACAAATTGGGATTTGAACATATAGACAAACATATGGTCGGCAATTGGCAATAAGGTATTATTCCATCACTAATTTACACAATTTAGTAGCCAGAGAGTCATAGAAATACATAAAACAAATTACAATGCCATTTTCTAAGTGCTATAAAGTTGGTGTGGACACAGTGCTATAAGGCAGGTGATGGAAGAAGCATCACTGATTCTTTCAGTAGCTTTTGCTCTGGGCTTGTTACGCGCCAGCAATTCTTTTGGATCCTGAGTATACAGACTCCCTTAGTCCCAAGGAGTTCAAACTCCTTGGAAGACAAATGCATAAGCAAATAAGTGTACTATAACGTGAGTCATTCTAAAACTGAGTATGTGTAAAATGCTGTGAAAACACAGATGAGGGGCAATTAATTATATCTGGGAAAGGAAATCTCAAGGAGAGTTATGGAGAGGTGATGACATTTCAGCTTGATCTCGTGCATAACAAATGACTTCCTATAAGGTATTTCCCACCTGTTTTGAATTAACTAAAATGATTAGATCTTAGAATTTACAAAGGTCATCTCTATGAAAATGGAAAAAGTAGATCATTCACGTAAAGTAACAATTTAAAAAATGCCAGACTGATTTTGGATGGCCACCAGAAGCATGTAGGTGCTAAAGTCTGTAAGAAAGAAGGTTTTTGAAACTGAGAAGGGGATAAAATTTTCCCGGATTTGATAAATATAGTGTTAATAAAGACATGCAGTTAATTCTATGCACTATAATTAAATAATCATAGCTTCCTGCTGCACCACAGTGTTTCTTGGTTTGTGTTTGACTGATTTAGGAGATGAACAGAAACCTTGCTAACATTCATGGACAAATAATGCTACACTTTCTCCAAATCTACCTCATTTTCCTTCCAGGTCCACTGACAGCCTGTTGCCCTGGCTGTCACCTGCCACTTTCGGAGCTGGTCTCTACGATTCATTCATGCTTGCTTTTCTAGTCTCTGACTTTCCTTTTCACGGGGGACGCATGTTGAGGACGATGGTTCAGTAGACGGAAAGAGCTCGGGTGCCTCAGGCTCACCGAGAAGCAAGTTCCCTAGGAAAGCTGTGTCACTAGGAATCTCTGCCTAGTGATTTTGAACGAACAGGGTACTACTGTATATTGTGCAAGACCACTGAAAATTGGCATTGCTTGTCGTGGTTACTCCGTCCTAGTACATTCCAGTGAAATGGTAAAAACACTTTCACTTTTATACTTACCTCCTTTTCTCATCCATTCTCATAATCATGCAAAACACTGTATTTAATTCAATAGTTGTTTACAAAATCTTCAATATGAATTAAGGTCTTAAGACCTTGAGCAAGGTGGTTGGTGTTGCAACTTTAATCCATCAGGTATTAGGTCGTCGTCATTCAGTTCTCTAAGGGGCTACAGTATGTGGTTCATGTAACACTTGCATGGGACCCCTCAGAGTAGTTTCCCTGTGTTAGACCCAGGCAACAGACGTGTAACACGAGAAGAACCTGCTCTGTTCTCCTGGTGTGAACTTGTTTGGGAAGGGCCATCCAGTCTGAGTCAGTAACTTGGCCTTGGTCTTTGGAGGCCTGGGTTTGTTTGCCGGAACAGTAGGGTTTTAAAATAGCTGTTTCTAGTTGTGAGTTCTGAAATTATTTCTATGACATTTTAATGTACAATGTAGTCAATCAAGAGTATTTCGTAAGCATTTCCTGTATGTCAACTAGGTGCTGGAGCTCTAGTTATTGAGATTAACACAGTGAACAAGACAGATTTGGCCTCTGCCCTAAGGGATCTTATAACCTAGGAGGGAAAGCAGCCATTTAAAATACAGTGATGGTTTTTTTTTTTTTTTTTTTTTTTTTACAGGCAAGACAGGGTAGGCTGCATTTATTTTCAGCGTTTCCTCCTCTTTCTGGATAAAAAGATATGGTTATATCTTTCTGTGTTTTAAAGCCAGTGCAACACCAAAAAGAATTTTCTTCTCTATGTGTAAAATGAAATTCAATTATTAAGATTCCTAATTTTTTTCTCCTTGATCATAATGGATGTGGTGTGGGTAGAGAACCAGGAATGAGTGGAGGAGGTATTTTTGTATTAAACATGCTGACTGATGTTAAGACTCTGGTGTATATGCATTTATTTTTGTATAGGTGGCCATGTATGTCTATGTAGGCAACCACACAGAGCTGAGAATTTCCTTTACTATCTCTATCACTAGGCTGTTGACAGCCAAGGGCTTATTAATTTCTTAGTTAATTCCTCAATACGGTGTCAAATAGTGAATTAAAGCATCAAATGGTGAAATACTGAACTTGCATGTTTGCCTGCTTTTCTTGCATTCAAATTCCCATGCCTCTAATACATCAGTCATGTTGCTCTGAGATTAGTTTCTCCAGGTTCATTTTCCTGTCCCTATTCACCTTCTGAAAACACCTTCAGGAGCTCCTGTTTTTACTGAATTCTGTCTCCCTAGCAGCATTTCCCTGCCCTCCCTACTTGTCCCATGTAGATACCTGATTCCATCAATGCCACCTCTCCTCCTGCGCCACACGTGAGTGCTCACCAGTCCCACAGTGCCCTTCCTTACTTCTGCTTCTTCACAGGATCCCGAGGCTGTCCCAGCACGCCTCACCCAATGTGCTTCCAGCTCCGGTAGTTCTGCATAAATGCCTGTTGTCAGGGGTTGGAGCCGAAGGATTGGGCGCCTGAGCTCAGTACCCACAGACCGGTCACTGGAGGAGATGACTGCAATGGTGACAGAAGGCATCTGTGGATCTTAATGGAACAGATGGTCAAGGGGACCTACTCACTTCTACCTTGTCTGGACTTTCCCTAGAGGGTGTCTGACAATTCTTCAAAGTCAGTATCTTCCAGTCAGCTATCTTCAGAAAAATGGTATGGAAGAATGGAGACTGGGCAAGAAGACTGAGGATTCAGGGTCTGGAAGTCTAGCCTCTTCATTATGGCTGCCATCACTTACCTGCCTCAGCACCATGTGGAAATTATAAAATGCAGAATACCAGACCCACAGGAGGCTAGCCAAAGCAGAATGTCCAGGTGGACGGGGCAGAGCTCAGATATCTGTATTCTGTGTAGGTGACTGAAGTCTGAGAGCCATTCTATACAGATGGGCAGAGTGTGTGAGAAAATCCTTGGGTCAGTACTGTTACTGCCACAAAATTAGCGTGTATTGGCTTTCATTTCTGTTTGTTCACATCGGTGTTTGGCCTCCCAGTGGCCATGTGGATGGCAGAAAAGTGGAGTCCAGGAAGTGATGGGATGAGGGCAAATCAAGACTATATACCTCTCTGAGGTTACAAATCCTTGACAATCACAAGAAAAGGGATAAAGTATTATTTGGAGGGGTGAGAAATTATACTGATTGCCACTGTATATTTTCACTATTTTCTTGAACATTAAGTACTGGCGGTTCTTAGTCACTCGGTCATGCCTGTCTCTTTATGACCCCATGAACTCAGCCCACCAGGCTCCTCTGCTCCATGGAATTTTCCAGGCAAGAATACTGGAGTGGGTTGTCATTTCCAGGCAGGTGAACCTAAAATGTCAGCAGTCCGATGCCACCTACTTCTTGTCTCCCACCCCATTCCTGATCCTATTTCTACCACTTCCCCCATCTCTAAATCTTGAAAACATTGCTTTAACAATGGTGAGATAAATGTTGTTATTTAGTTGTTAAGTCATGTCTGACTCTTTGTGATCCCAAGGACTGTGGCCCACTAGGCTCCTCCATCCATGGGATTTTCCAGGCAAGAATACTGGAGTGGGTTGCCAATTCCTTCTCCAGGGGATCTTCCCTACCCAGGGATCGAATCCATGTCTCCTGCATTGGTAGGCAATTCTTTTATCACTGAGCCACCAGGCAAGTCCAGTGAGATAGATAGAAGAATATAAAGGAACATATAATTATATTTCTCTTTCATTGTTTTTTAAGTTTTTATTTTTTCTTGTATTTTATAATGTATATGATACATTGTTGTTGTTCAGTCACTAAGTCGTGTCCAACTCTTAGTGATCCCATGGACTGCAGTACTCCAGGCTTCTCTATCCTTCACTATCTCCTGGAGTTTGCTCAAACTCATGTTTGTTCAATTGGTGATGCAACCCAACCATCTCTTCCTCTGTTGCCCACTTCTCCTTCTGCCCTCAATCTTTCCCAGCGTCAGAGTCTTTTCCTATGAGTCAGTTCTTTGCATCAAATGGCCAAAGTATGGGAGCTTCAGCTTCAGCATCAGCCCTTCCAATGAATATGCATGTAGTGGAACATATAGAGATAGACAGACAGATATAGAGACACAAGTGACAATATGAATCTTCACATAATACCCATGGTCACATTTCTTTAACTGATTGTGTATACCTTCAAAAACTTTAGAACTTTCTTGACAATGCAGCAACCTGGCTCCTTTCTCGATGACTCTCTGAGGCCTGGGAATTTCATACTTTGGACTCTCCCAGGGTTTAATGGGATTTCCTTTTGATGCTCATCCAGTGGAGCCAGTCTTGCTATTTGACATTGGAATTTTTCATTTCAGTATGTGACCTTGTAGGGTATTGTTTTAAAGTAACCAAATCCTGGTCTCGTCAAGTGAGTTTACCCCTTGCCTGTTTCCTTACCAAGGTCATGGCCAATTAAATGCTCCTGTATTCATGAAAAGCACCAGACGATTAAAGCTAATTCTTAATTAAAAGTCCGTCCTCTTCCACCTATGGCCTAGCTCAAATTATTTTGTGTGGCCTTAGGAATTTGAGATACAACATGTTTCTATTTTTAGCTTCTTGAAACTCAACCAATTAAATATGTCAGAATATCCAGTTATTATTAAATAGCAAATACCTGTCTATACATATAAAGTGCAGCATGCATTTGTGCTATCCAGAGGCATTTAATTTCTTTCTATGTTGGGCTTTTCTTGGTCCAAGAATCATTTCTTTAAATAATAGGTCTAAATTTATACCAGTTGGTTACGGTTTTCAGGACAGCCTTGTCACCAACATAAATCATCTCATTTCAGCAGCTACAATAAATAATTGGGCCCCTGAGACATTGTTTTCCATCTTCTCTGCAGAGAGCTCCCTGTAACCTCTGGGTTCTCCCCTGACTGTTCAGGGTGATGGTGCTGTTGCCTCTGGCCTTTTCATCTATTATTTATTTCATTTATTGCAGGACTCAGGACAAATTGGAATTGGCAAAAAATGGAAAGAGAGTCTGTGGAATGATAATATCCAAAGTTTTCATGACTACCAGAAACCATAGGGGGAGAAAACAGGGAAAAGAGCACAAGAGAAAAACATAATAAAATGTTTCAAATCGGAATGCTTCACAAAAAGATACTTGTAACCTAGTGAATTTTCAGGTCTTAGTCATAAGAGGCTGTTTAATAAGGTTTTGTTGTTTTGTTTTTGTAAGTCACACATAGGCTCAACTGCTCGAAGGCCAGGGTAGTGCTGGGTCCCGGCCAGGAGCTCTATCAGGAAGTCGACAGACTGGCAGTGCTGCCCCCCGGGGCTAAGCTTCTCCCCTCTAAGCTTCCTTTTTTCCGGTTGTAAACACCCAAGGATTGATTACTTTTCCCTGTCCCCAGAGTATCATAGGGTCAGCTCACTGCTAGGTTATAATAAAGCTTTCCTATTGGTTTCTGGTTGATGGAATACATTTCAGGTTTTGCACGAGGATTAATTTGCCACATTTGAACTTGAATTCAGTAGGTTTTAGTCATTCAACTTTCCTCTTGGAAAGATTCTTCTAAAAATGAGCTTTTAAATGATATGATCCCAATTGATATCAAGTAAAATTTTACTCAAAGGTAGCCTCAAATATGTAAGCTACCTGTCTGGTCCAATAGCCAAAATAGAATAAATGCTTCATAATAAACAGTGTCTTTCCTGTCTTTTGTCTCTCCTTTTGTGTTCCCACTATCTGTGTTCCATGTCTTTTTTCTGGGGCTTCAATATTTTTTTGGGCTCCAAAATCACTGCAGATGGTGATTGCAGCCATGAAATTAAAAGACGCTTAACTCCTTGGAAGGAAAGTTATGACCAACCTAGATAGCATATTCAAAAGCAGAGACATTACTTTGCCTACAAAGGTCTGTCTAGTCAAGGCTATGGTTTTTCCAGTGGTCATGTATGGATGTGAGAGTTGGACTGTGAAGAAAGCTGAGTGCCAAAGAATTGATGCTTTTGAACTGTGGTGTTGGAGAAGACTCTTGAGAGTCCCTTGGACTGTGAGGAGATCCAACCAGTCCATTCTAAAGGAGATCAGTCCTGGGTATTCATTGGAAGGACTGATGCTGAAGCTGAAACTCCAATACTTTGGCCACCTCATGCGAAGAGTTGACTCATTGGAAAAGACTCTGATGCTGGGAGGGATTGGGGGCAGGAGGAGAAGGGGACGACAGAGGATGAGATGGCTGGATGGCATCACCGACTCTATGGACATGAGTTTGAATGAACTCCGGGAGTTGGTGATGGACAGAGATGCCTGGCGTGCTGTGATTCATGGGGTCACAAGGAGTCGGACATGACTGAGCGACTGAACTGAACTGAACTGAACTATTATTATCCATCTTCTGCAGATGAGGAAACTGAAGTCTAGAAAGGTAAAATAACTTACAGGATCATCCAGCTTCTTAAGTCACACTTAACTTTTGTATCCGTTTGAAATGACTAGTCATCAACTGCTCTGTAACAAATCACCCCTAAAATTAGACACTTCAGAGAACAGTAGTGACTTGTTTCCAGGCAGTTTCTGTGGGTCAGGAATTCAGGGGTATCAACTGGGCAGTTCTCACTCAGGCTATCTCGTGAAGCTGACTCTCGTGAGTCAGATATTGGCTGAGGTGCCATCTGAAGACTTGACTGGGATAGTATGGTGGCTCATTTACATGTTTGACAGTGGGTCACTGCTGTTAGCAGGGTCTTTTGCTGCCTTCCACATGGATTTCTTCACAGGGCTATTGAGTATCCTTCCAGCATGGTGGCCGGCTTCCCCTGTGATGCGTGAGTCAAAAGATCAAGGCTGAAGCAGAAATGCCTTTCATTATCTAGCCTTAGAAGGAACATACTCCCACCACATTCTATTGGCCACACAGTCAACTCTAATTCAGCGTTTGAAGGATAATCCAGGGGTGTGAATGCCAAGGGTGTAAAGAATGAATCCCTGGGGGCATCTTCAGGTTGTTACACAGCGGCCCATTACTTACTCTCATTTTTCATAAGCTCCTTCCAACTCTGACCCTGTCACTCTTAGGCTACGTTGGCCCATCACAGATGCTCAACAGATATTAGTCTAGCTGACGAACTCAATAAATATTTGGACTTAGGAAAGTGAAGAAACCCAGTATTTTGAGATGTTGTTAGATGACATAATGTAATTTGAGCCTTCACCAATGACTCACTTTTTCCACCTGCTTTTTTATAAGCTGCTGAGGTACCTTCCCTGCAAAACTATAACTAGTGATTGTGTAGAGACCCTCACAGCTGAGGCTACTCTATCTGACCCATTGAGAGACATAAGGATAGGTTTGGAAGACTGGTGCTTCCCTATGGATCAGTCTTCTCCCTGATGGTGTCTCTGAGAGAGCTCCAACAGTCATTTCTAGTCCTAGAGACAGTCATGAATCAGGTTTCTTAGATAATCCATTTCAGAACCAATCATGAGGCAACTCTATAGTGTATAAAGAGCTATAAATAACCCCATGCATTAATGATGCTCTTTTGTGGATATTTATACAGCATATTGAAGAATGTTTCTTTTGGAAGAAGGCCATTTTATTATCTCATCTCTAACTTACTAATAATATTCTTCATCCTATATATTACTTTAATGAAGATAAGTCACTGGAACAGTAGTTAAGACAGGAACTCTGTCTTTGCAGAGATGATGTTTGGAGTGATGTTTAAAAATACAATGCTCTTTCAATCCTTGCTCCTGTCTTGTTCCAAGGATGTCATTATCAATACTAATATAAATTTTTCATCTCTTGAGCCATTATAATACACAGGGAATAGATTTTTCAATTTTTCAAGTTCCACTGAGTATATTAGCAAAATTATCCCTGTCAGCAGGCGCGTGGTGATGCCGGTAGCATCGCTGATTTTGATTTTTTGAAATCTTTCTACTTTTACAGCTCTCAGGTAGAGAAAAGTCCAAGGAATTATTTGAAAACTCTCATCACCCATTTCTTTTTATCACTCTCTCTAATATCTTTTATTATCTTGAATCTTTAAAAGGATAAGTACTAAAAGCAATCTAAGAGAAAGGACATGTATATTTCATTGGTAAGATTAATAAAATTAAAAAAAATCATGCTTTAAGGATCTTTATTTTATTAGTTATTTTTAATACCCCTATAAGTTAGGGCAGAGAATTTATTAAGAAGGAGGTTCCTGACCCATGTAGATTTTACTACACCTTAGAGGCCGACTCTGAGTGGAGCCAGGTTCTAACACTCAGTTTACTGACTATTCTGGGCTCAAGCATGAATGACCTATGACAGCTTGAACTTTCAACTCTTTTGTAATTTTCGTGAACTACAACTGATGTGCCTACCTTTATAATAAATTTTAGATTTCAGTGTGGGCAATATGTAAGAAGAAGCCAGGTCATGGTAGGAGAAACATAGACTATAGCAAGCATTTTTTATTGAAAAAGTGAAGTCCTTCAGACCTAGTAAAAATATCATGGGACTGTAGAGTAGTAGATTAGGGAAACAGCTTTAGGTTCTGCTTCTTGACTCCTCTAATATAGTAATGGGAAAAAGAAGGCATTTCTCCTATGTGACAAAGGGGCACTGCCTGATGTCACATGGCTAAAAAGTGGTGAGTGGTCTTCAAGTCAACATCTTCTGACTTTTGGCCAGGGACTTTCCCCAATATGTTGCTCTATCTCAGAACACAAAGATTAATTTTCCATGGATTCTTCTTTCTTTAAATATACATTATTCAGAGGTACAGACTAAAGAATGGGGTTTTTGTTCATCTATTTGAAATATCTGTTTCGAGTAATTACTTGCACAGATAATGTTCAGCAAACGGTCCTTTATTGTTGTGTGTTGTGTGTGGTTTACATCTATCCACTGACCTTGACCTTGCAGCAAAACGGCAATGGCACATCACCTTTGCATCGTCACCCAGACGACCTTATCAGTGGACCTGAGGTTATTAACATCTAGGTGCTGTGAATAAGTTTCCACAAACTTGGTAGGCCAAAACAAAACAACGTAAGTATACTATCATAAAGTTCTGGAAGTCAGAAGGCTGAAAGTAGGTCTCACATGGCTAAAAACAAGAAAGTTGTCAGTAGGGCTGGCTCTTTCTGGAGACTCTAATAGGAATCCATTTATTTCCTCCTATCTCCTAGAGGCTGCCTGCATTCCTTGATTTATGGCCTCCTCGCACGGGCATCGCTCTGATTTCTTCTTGGCCATCACATCTCCTTCTTTGACTGATACTCCTGACAGCATGTTACTGTAGACTGACTTGTATAATGAGAGCTTATAATGAAGAATTTGATCTACATGGGAGCTTGGGGAAGACTCTCCTAAGGAAATGATTTCTGAAT
This sequence comes from Bos indicus, assembly GCF_029378745.1. Lineage (NCBI taxonomy): Eukaryota > Metazoa > Chordata > Mammalia > Artiodactyla > Bovidae > Bos > Bos indicus. The sequence goes on from NC_091773.1 coordinate 71,257,560, forward strand.
TGAGATCTGGAGAATATGCAAGAGTTAGGGAGGCAGACTGGGGAGGGAAGTGCATTGCAGGCAGAGGGACCAGCAGTGCAAAGGGACGGGCGAGGAGAGTGTGTGCAGAGGACCTGAATGAGGCAACATGATGAAGCGGGGGAGAGTAAATGTATGCCGTGGACCCATCCAAACTCCCACTTCTTTAGGCAAGTTGCCTCAAGCAAATCCCTTTACCTTGCCAAGCCTCGGTTTCCTCCTTGGTAAAAATAGAAATAACAATTGTAGCTCTTAGGGAGTGTGCAGGTTGGAAGATAGGAAAGGGCACATAACTGTGCACACAGCGCTAGAATCTTAGCAACTTTCCTAATGATTAACTTACATTATTGTTATGATATATATATATATTATTAGTTCCATTTTATAGATGAAGAAATCGAGGCAGAGAACAGTAAATAGCTTGTCCAGGATCACACAGCTTCTCAGTGGCAGACCAGAGATTTGAGCCAAGGTCCAGCTGCCTCACCCCAGAGGGTGACTTCAGAGATAACACAGGTGTTTTGTAAAGTAAACCTGAATCCATAAATAAAAAGTTTGTGATTATTCATATTACCTTCCTATTATTTTTCCTTCTATTATTACATTTTAACCAGGGAAATGTAAACTGGCTGAAGCTGATCCATTTTATTTCTCTTCCCAATTTATTTTCTCACTAAATAAATCCCAGGAAAAGCTGAAGAGAAGAGGAATAAGTAGGAGATGCAAAGTGCATTTGTGTCTCATTGAGTCGGTGGCCTTGTTGCTTTGGCCTGATTGCCAGGGCTTATTTCTCAGGTTATAGTCAAGATAAGAACTGCTTTTTGTCTGTAATGCTCTTGTATTCTGGAAATCAAGTGGGCAATGAAATAATCTGGTAAATTACGATAACCAAATAAACCATTTTAATTTACCTAATTTGAAAGACTTAGAATTCAAAAATATATTTAACAACAAAACCGTATATTCAAACTTTCATTAATAATTTCAAAGATACTTCAGAACCATGCTGTTTCTCAAGATTTCTATCATCATGTCAATGATCACTGCCCTGATAAAGTGCGGGAGTGACGGCTTAATAGTCATGTTTAGTCAGCAGAATGTCAGATAATCATCCCTTACATGGAAATTGTCTTAGACTGAAATGTGAATTACATTTTTAGATTAATTCTGAAAATTTAGAATGATGCAGTGATTGTTTTGAAATAGTCTCCATTGAATTTCATCATTAATGTGAAACAATAAAAAGGATTATGTCTTAATGCTTTCCCAACCAAAACCAGCAGATATGGAATGAAAAGAGGGAGCTTCCAGTAGTCTGGTTATGGATTGTTTTGTCATTGACACAAATTTCTGGTGGGTGCAGAACACAAGTGCTTGGCAATTATGATGCCATAGTACCCGGGACTCCACCCTCTCTGGTCCCTCATGACTGCTCAGGGTGCTACGTCGTGACCTCATTCGTTTTCTGCCTCGGTTTCTTCATCTATAAAATAGAGCTAATAATATTCACATCATAACATTAATGTAAAACTAAATGAGTTAATCATTAGGAAAACTGCTAAAATTCCTGTGCTGTGTGCACTGTGATTATGTACGCTTTCTTATCTTCTAACTCGCATGGTGTCAGGACGATTTTCATAAACTCCCACAAGAAATACATTTGTTTTCTTGTTGTAGCTGTTTTAAGATTCTTCGGCATTTAAGAAGAGTCTGACATTAACTGATGCTTCATAATGTCTATAATCCTAGATCTCTAACCCCTTCTACAAATTCATGGCCTGAATTAAGCTAATGAAAAGGTACGATATGAGTTATGATGATCACATGCATTGTATTGTAAATATATGGATTCTGAATCTCTGGTCATTGAATAGCTGAAGAAGGCGCTGACAGCTTGGAGCCCAGCTCTCAAAGGCTGGAGCCAACAGCATATCTTATGCATTGACTGAAATAATGCAGTGAAATTCCTTTCTCTCTTAACAAGCTTCCTCCAGTCATGAAATTCCCTTTGCTCTGCTGCAATGGAGAACATGTTCAGATATTGAAAAACCATAAGCCATTACCTACTTTATCACTCATATCAAAGACACTGAAAAGATAGCACATGTACAGTTGATGGATTATTCTCATCATGAAAGTCTGATGACCCCACTTGGGTTTTCAAACAAGGCATTTAATAACCACTGCCTTGTTAAAAGGTGGAAAATGATCTGGCTGGTGGCCTGAGAGGACGAGGTTTTATTGATTTTACTGAGGCCCTTGACTTGGGAGATCACAGGCTTCTTAAGGGCAAACTTAAAAGGAAGCATTAAGATGGATGAGTAATTACCTGTGTGATGGATGTCATTCTGTAAACATCAGGATTGGGGAGCTTCTCCTTTGGGTATTAATTGATGGAGAAAGGAAAGACCATAGGCAAAGTCTCATTTCAACTACTTGTAGTCTTTTTGCATATTTATGGATTAGCTTTGTTCTGTTAGAAGTATTGAGCATAGATGATTTGAAAAAGAGATAAACCTTTGGTTTTTTCATTTAAATGCTGGTTGACAAGGAGGAACAGATTGTTACAGGTGCTAGGGCAGCAGAATGATCTTTCAAATGTTACTGGAAAACAACAGGGAAAGAATTTCGTAAATGCCTTTAATGCTCGTGGTTCTGTGACCTCCTGGGCATGAGGCTCTCTGAAGCCTGGGGCTCCCCAAGGGCCAGGGTGAGCTTGGGATGGCACCAGAGGAGACTACTGGGGCGGTGGGCCGGGAAGGGAGTCCTGAGTGGGTATCAGTAAAGAGATCTGCAAAGTTGCACAGCGGGTCGGAGGGCAGGGGGTCACGGTGGAGCACTCTCAGCAGTCATGAGGGAATAGACAGGGTGCAGCCCTGAGTGCTCAGCATCCTGTGCACTGGAGAGGGCTGCCCCAGAGACGGTGGAGCAGGGTTCTCAGGCCCTTCTCCTTTGGCCATCTTCCTCTTTCAGATGATGTCACCAACTGTGACCGAACAAGGCCATCCTCAGGGTCAAGGGGGAGAGGAGGGGAAGGTGGAGAGGGAGTCGAAGGAGACGATTATGTTCCCTGGAAACTCTCGGGCTATTGAACTTGGGTGATGCCCGAAGTCCCTTTAATGTTGAAATGCTGAACGGAGCCATCTTTTTGAAGTATGGGTAAGAATAAGTTTTATCTTATATGTTGGATATAGTAGAAAGTGTGTGCATTTTTGGAGTCAAACAGATGGGGTCTGGTTTCCAATTCTGGCTTTGTGTCCTGTCTGGAAGATCTTCCTAATTTCTTTAGCTTCACTTTTCTCTCATTTATCATTCATTTATTTATCAAAGTTCTATTGAGCAAATACTATATGCTAAGTCCTTGTAACAGAGATAAATGATAATTTAAATGTGATTATTGTTCTCAAAGAGATTTTAGTTAGATACGGACCATCATGTAAGTAAATACATACATGCAATATTATCCTAGATGCTTCCATATCCTGGGTAGATTATGTACTGGACAGAGTGAGGGCATAAAAAAGAGTGACTGAACTTTCCGAACAGGGAATGGAGCTGGAAAAAATTCAGAGAGGAAGTAGAGCTTAACTGAGTCCTAAAAGATGATCACAGGGAGTGTGGTAGTAGAGGTGGGCAGATATCAAGTCCTGGAGGGGCTGGAATCATCGAGAGGAAACTCCTCATCAGGGGTGTCTTTGTGGGGAGCTGAGGGGGTGTTCATAAACAGTCTAGGTGGGGGAAGTGGGCAAGAGAGCAGGTACCTGCAAAGCAGGTTTTCCTTGTGAGAATGATCATGTGAACTTGTTGCTGAGATTCCTTGTAAGATTCTGAATTCTATTGCGAAGAATAAAGTGTGGTCTTATTTTTGACATTGCTTTGCCCATTTTATTGATCTTGGCACCAGGTTTTTTCCTCCTTGTGGGGATCCCGATTGAATGTTGTTCTGTAGTGGTTAAATAACATCTGGGTCTCTTCTGCTAGGAGGTCTTACTTAGCTGTTAGGTCGTACAGCCTCCAAAAACACAAAGGAGAGACGATCTTCTGCAGTCATTTCTGTTGTAGGAGATACAGAATCCTCATTCATATAAACAGGAAGTTTGATCTGCATGCTGGTGTGATTCTGCTGGCTTTCATTCTGTGGATTAAAGAACACAGTTTTGTGTATCATATAGCAGGATAAGCCAGCCACCAAAAATCTCACTGTGATATGTGAATTGTTTGCCAAATAGCATACAGGTTTCACTTGATTTACAGTAGATGAAAGCATCACCACAGCATGTGTGAGCCTTAGAAGAGGAGAGGAAATCCCTTGTTTTATTTCCTACTTGGAAATACATTTTTAAAAGGTTGGATACAAGAGTAAAATTATGGAAGTGAGGGGCTAAAAATATATATCGATTTCATCATGAAATGAACTAATCATTTTTGTACAGAGAAGAAAAATGGATGGAATAGCACTCAGGAAAATAGTCTGCTAAGTGTTGTAATCACTACATTGCAATTATATTCCAGTGGTATGGTATTATATCTCAGAGGAGTATTTGGGAGGTTGTATTTCTATGTGGGGAAGTACTCAATAACTAGAATGTATGTTTTGTTATATGGATTTTTATATATTTGTATAAGTTGGCTTTATTGCAGAGAAAAAAATAATATATTCCCTATAGATTGTCAGAAGCAATCTATAGGAGTGAAGTGAAGTTGCTCAGTTGCGTCCGACTCTTTGTGACTATAGCCCACCAGCCTCCTCCATCCATGCGATTTTCCAGGCAAGAATACTGGAGTGGGTTGCCATTTCCTTCTCCAGGGAATCTTCCCAACCCAGGGATCAAACCCCGGTCTCCTGCATCGCTTTACCATCTGAACCACCAGGGAAAGGAGAGTATTGTTATAAACAATGAATGGTATGTTTGGGTGTTTGACCTGTTTTTCTCTTCTTCTCTCTTGTAAATGTTATCAAGTATAACACCACCACAGTATAACCTATTTTGGAACAGGAAGCTGCTGGAAATTTCTTGATGTCATGGAGAAAAGAAGAGGGATATCAAAGACCAATTTAATGTCTCTTTCTGATTTTTATTGTTCCTCTGCTCACTCTGGGCTTAGAGCTCCACTTCCAGGGTATCTGTGGCCTCTTTCCTAATTGTTCATATTGTGGGGTAGGATTGACTGGAATGCCTACTCCTATGGCTGTGATTCAGTCCAGGAAACTATTTTTCTGCAGTGGGATGTTTCATGTTTTGCCAAAGTGGACATAGTACGCACGATTGAAAGACATATCTTCTATTCCAAATGTGTTCCTGAGTACTAGTCCAATTGGGAGGACAGCTTTCTAATGAAGGTGTTTTGGAGAACAATTTTCATGAACAAAACTTAAATTTGAGCACATGCAAGGTTTTTATTAATAAAATTATCTATATCTTCTTTTTTTCCTCAAAACATATCCATGAACTGTTGGCAACTTTTGAGTAGTGAAATACAAAGCTTCCTAAGATGAGTGAGGATTATAAAATGGAGGCACTCAAATAACTTGACTGGGAACAGTGTGGGCCTTGTGAAAGGCCCAGAGACTTTGCAGTACGTAGGCCTGAGCTCAAATCTTGGTGCCAGCATCTGTGTGACGTGTTATATAACCTTGTTAGCTCTTTCATCTTCATCAGTGAAATGGAATTATTAATATCTAATCAAAGGATATTTATAAAGGTCCCTACCCATTGCCAGTCACACTGTGAGTTTTAATAAACAATGGTTATTATCAATGTGTTAATTCATGAGAAGCTTTGAAAGAGTCTCATCTCTTCCATGGAAGTGAACTGCCTAGATTATTTGTTAACAACCTAATTTATTTGATGGATCAGTGGTAAAGAATCCGCCTGCAGTGCAAGAGACTAGAGACGTGGGTCTGATTCCTGGGTTGGGAAGGTCTCCTGGAGAAGGAAATGGCAACCCACTCCAGTATTCTTGCCTGGGGAATTCCATGGACTGAGGAGCCAGGCAGACTGTAGTCCATGGGGTCGCAAAAGAGTCAGACATGACTTTGAGACTAAACAGCAACAAAATTTATGTTCAGGATAAGCTTTTTTTTTTTTTTTTTCTAGTCTTTTGAACTTTTTATTTTTCATTAGGGTAGAGCCAATTAACATTGTTGTGATAGATTCAGGTAAACAGCGAAGGGACTCAGCCATACATGTACATACATCCATTCTCTCCCAAACTTCCCTCCCTTCCAGGCTGCCACATAACGCTGAGCAGAGTTCCATGTGCTATACAACAGGTCCCTGTTATCCATTTAAAATATAGCAATATGCACATGCCCATCCCAAACTGCCTAACTATCCCTTCCCCCCAGTCTTACTGTGAGGGTTTCTACAGGCCTTATTTTCACATAACCTGCTTAGATAGCTGTGGTCGTTCACCCAGCAACCCAGCAGGACAGTTTTCCACGTGGTAAGTTGACTTGAGCCATATCACATTGACCTTTAACAACCTGAGCGTCAATGATTAAGATATACCAGACCAAAAGAGAGAGAAGAAAATTCACTTAAAAATTTAATACGAAACTCAAAAACATCATTACATGATTTTAAAGTAATTTCTATCTTTTCTCACAATATGTGCTCAGTGTAGAAAATTTTGAAAATACCAACATCAAAATAAGAAAGATCCCTTGTTTCTGTTGCTCAGATATACTTTACAATGGTTAATATCTCAATATATATCTGCCTAGTTCTTTTTCTGAACGTGTACCATTATTTTTTCTGACAAAAATGGAATCATGTTGAACATAGTGAAGCCTGTTTTTTTTTATTTAGTGGCTTATTATTATTATATTTTCAAGTCTTTGAAGTGCTCCAGCATGTTCTTATCGCTATATAACAGCCCAGCACACTTTAATCAATTTTCTATTTTGTGTATTTATGTGGTCCCCAGAACTCCTCATTGTTCTTCTTCTGATAGATGAGCCCCAAATTGAAAAGTCACAGGGAATAGAAGTGTACCAACTGAACTAAGTCAAGACAGCAACCTGCTCAATCACTGCATATCTAGTTCTATGAGTCCATATAGTTCCTCATTTCTAAAGCAGGCTGATTGGGGGTATGTACACTTATGTAGCCCAATGAGCATCAGCTATATGTTAGTCAGAATTAAGCTTACTACAAAGCTTAAAATTCTGATTTAAAGAATATTAAAAGCATAAATTCAGACCCCCCTCCTCCCAGTTCTAGAATTCTTTCTCCTACAAGCAAAGGGTGCAGCACTTGACAAATATGCTGAAGTTTATTTTGTGCTGCGTGAAAATAAGCTTGTCACTGAAGTATATGGCAGCCTATGGCTCTTTTCTGTTACTGTTCTGGGAGATGCAAGTTATCTTTTTTTTTTCTAAACAAGTGCTGTTCATGGCTGTTCCTCTTCCTCTTGCCTGTCTCTATTTGCATGAAGGGATTGAGCTAAAAGAACCAGAGCTGGTTACCAAGGATCCTGTATTCACATTCTCCCATCTGCCATTCATTCTCTCTGGGATGTTATGTAATCCATTAACTCTCTCTGACACTCACTTTCTTCCCTAGCCCTCTCTAACTTACTGCATACTTATGAGGACAACAGGAATAAGCAGATTCAAAAGTTATCTGAAAGAAATACACATAATTTCTATCCATTTTGGTTTCCTTTTTAGCCCTCATTTCTGTAGTTCTGTTTTCTGTTTTTCTGGCTTTGCTTTAATTTAACTTTTAAAAGACTTCAGCTTCAGATCTTTAAATACCAGTTGTTCTGCCTTAGAAGATGACACATGAGTAAAATACTGAAGGAAATGAGGGATGTCTGAGTGACAAGCTTTACAGGCAGAAGAAACAGTGGATGGAAAAGCCCTGAGTCACAACCAGTAACTGTAAATTGCTCAGGTGGGTCTCTGCTGTCTCCTACATGGCATCTACCATTCTTTGTCTCCTCTGCTTTGGCCCATTGTAGCCATGTCAGTCATCACTGCTGATATCCAGGTCACGGGTGTGACAGGGACACATACCAGAGGATAACGGAAGTGTTGTCCTCACCAATGCCCAGGACGTGCGGTCATGATACTCTTCCTTGGAAGGAATTTGATGTCTGATTTTGAGAATACAGGAGGTGTGGCTATCATTGCCATCACATGCTGATAGCTCAGATAACACAGCACCAATTCTGCTGGGCCATCTCACATGTTTTGGCTCTAAAAATTCTTTCTGTCACATCCCCCCTCCCCAGACCCATTTAGCCCTTTGGAATTCTTGTTTTTTTCTCAAAGTCTCAACTTAAATGCCCCTTCTTCCAATTGCAAGCCTCTGTTCTATCTCTGACCTGTCATTCCTGAGATCATGTCCCATCTCTGCTGAGTCAGTTCAGTCACTCAGTCGTATCCGACTCTTTGCAACCCCAGGACTGCAGCACGCCAGGCCTCCCTGTACATCACCAACTCCCAGAGCTTACTCAAACTCATGTGCATTGAGTCAGTGATGCCATCCAACCATCTCATCCTCTGTCGTCCCCTTCTCCTCCCACCTTCAATCTTTCCCAGCATTGGGGTCTTTTCCAATGAGTCAATTGTTCGCATCAGGTGGCCTAAGTATTGTAGTTTCAGCTTCAGCATCAGTCCTTCCAATGAATAATCAGGACTGATTTCATTTAGGATGGACTAGTTGGATCTCCTTGCAGTCCAAGGTACTCTCAAGAGTCTTCTCCAACACCACAGTTCAAAAGCATCAATTATTCGGTGCTCGGCTTTCTTTATGGTCCAACTCTCACATCCATACATGACTACTGGAAAAACCATAGCTTTGACTAGATGGACCTTTGTTGGCAAAATAACATCTCTGCTTTTTAATATGCTGTCTAGATTGGTCATAACTTTTCTTCCAAGGAGCAAGCGTCTTTTAATTTCATGGCTATAATCACTGCCGGCAGTGATTTTGGAGCCCGAGAAAATAAAGTCTCTTACTGTTTCCATTGTTTCCCCATCTATTTGCCTTGAAGTGATGGGACTGGATCTCTGCTCAGACACTTCAACAGCTGCCCCTCAAGGGAAAGTGGATTTCATCAGGTTGGCTGATTGGGTCCTTCCTGTCCTGCCTTGCCCTGTCCTTGCCCTTTCATTATGACCTGCTTTCCACTCTGCTTCACCTACTCACTCTACTGCTCCCTGAGAAAACCACACATGGTCCTCACTCAAGGCCTTTGCATTTGCTGACCCTTCTGCCTGCAAAGTTTTCCCCTCTCTATTCCTCATTTCTTTCAGTGTTTTACTCAAGTGTCACCTCGGAGATGATAGAACTGGCCAACTTACCTAAAATGTCAACCTACGTCCTCAGTTTCATAGTCCCTTCCCTGATTTGTTTCCTTTAGAGCTATTAGAGCTATTTTAAGCTAAATACCTTATAAATATGGAGAAGGCAATGGCACCCCACTCCAGTACTCTTGCCTGGAAAATCCCACCGACAGAGGAGCCTGGTAGGCTGCAGTCCATGGGGTCACTAAGAGTCGGACATGACTGAACGACTTCACTTTCACTTTCATGCGTTGGAGAAGGAAATGGCAACCCACTCCAGTGTTCTTGCCTTCAGAATCCCAGGGACAGGGGAGCCTGGTGGGCTGCCGTCTATGGGGTCGCACAGAGTCGGACACGACTGAAGTGACTTAGCAGCAGCAGCAGCAGCACCTTATAAATATGGGCTTCCCAGGTGTCACTAGCAGTAAAGAACCCACCTGCCAATGCAGGAGACATAAGAAATGCAGGTTTGATCCCTGGGTCAGGAATATCCCCTGGATGAGGGCATGGCAACCCACTCCAGTATTCTTGCCTGAAGAATCCCATGGCCAGAGAATCCTGGCGGGCTACAGCCCATAGGGTTGCAAAGAGTCGGACATGACCAAAGCAACTTAACACACAGCACAGCGCCTTATAAATATATTGCCTATTTTATTTAGATGCCTTCTCTCCTCACAACTCCCCATGCCCACCAGGTTAAAAAATTGAGGTGAGCAGGGATGTCTGTGTCCTACATCAATGTAATTACAGTATTCTCAGTGCCAGGAACTCAGTGAATGCTGAATGATACAACATTGCATCTAGGTATGCATTTGTGTATGCATTTATAATCCACTTATTTGTTAATTTTACTTTGTTTTATTGCAGTTTCCCTTTCTCAGGACGCATGCAGGAGCCCAAAAAGCCTGAGGCAGAAGGTAATCTGAATTAGGGTTGACTTATTGAACTCAGAATTGCTCTCTTCCACTTTCCATCTCCCAATGTCATTAAAGGAAGCTCTGGATTCTGTCACCTTGTCTCTGTAATTCTCCAGACATTTTCAGGAACATCCATAAGCCAAATTCTGGGGCGTAAAGCTACTGAGGACCCTGGTGCATTAAAATGCATAGAAATGAAAAGACCCTTATGTATGGTATGAATAGACTTCTGTTTCTATTGTAACAAGATTTAGACAAAGGATAGTAATTGACTCTTACATTCTCATCAAACTCATAAAAAGAGTACATATTGCGATATATGTATGAAGGGGAGGTCTTTTTTTACCTCAAATGTTAAAATATTTTTGTATAGTGAAAAATCAATACACCAGGACTTTACTTTAAAGAAGAAAAATTACTATACAGGAGATATATTAAAATTTATAAAAATATTTTTTAAAGGCCTGAGCCATAGACTTTTCCATGGATACGGGCAGGTTGTATCTTTCAAACAGAATTAGTTTTTAAAATTCCTGTGATGTTAGTGGGAAATTGCTCACTACTTTGTTCTTCAAATGGCATCCTTGGCTCTTGAGAAAGATTTCTGAAAGCCTTCATTTGATTCCTGACAGCTGTGCATTCTTCTGGGCTGCCAGATGAGACTCTATCTTGTCTAAATGTAAATACCTGGTTACCTGACTCCCTGTCATGGAGGGCAGTTTATTCTTTTTGTAGGAAGCCTTGATTTTACAGAAGGAAGAGACCAAAGGCCTTCATTAGCAGGCAGGCTTCAAACTGTTTCCAGACCCTGTGTTTACTCCTATAGAGCAGACTTTGTTTTCATGCCCAATAAGTCTGAGGAAGCAGTAAAATCGGTCCGGTAAATGGGTCACTGACGCAGAGTGGGAGCGCACTCTGGCCTTGCAAAGTACCAGGCTGCTGCTGTGCCCAGAATCTGGCTGGGAGCACACAGCTTCTTCTGGGGCCCAAACAATCAGGCTGCAGGGTGCCCCTCAGCAGGTGGGGGCTGGCAGGAGGAGGAGGGGCTGCGACTTCTTCTTGGGCAATCTTAAGGTCTAGAAGGAGGGAGCCTTAGAAATGCTGCTGATAAAACGCACACGCACACATCACACACTCCTAAAGCCATTAAAGGCTTCTTTTCTTTTCCTTTTCTTGGTGGGGGGAGCCCAGAGTGAAATGGCACAGTTTATGCTGTCATTTCTGCAGCTCTTCTAGTGAAGGATCTAGGTGTTTCTTCTAATATCTCCTCTGCAACTTTCAAATCATAGTCTTCCTGTGTTAGCTGAAAGCATTAAAACCAGAAATTACCATAATGGTGCTATTTACCCCTCATTTATGGAACTACTTGTGTTATTTTTCCACTGACTTTACAGAATGCATTTCAACCCGCAGTATTTTTGGTCTGGTTGATGAAACTCAATTGTACTTAAAAAACACAGTTGGGCGTTGTATCCGAAGACTAAGCCAGCAGGCTTGTCATTTCACAAAAGGGACTCCAGAGGTTGCGGTGCCTGTAATGGGAGAGTATTTCATCTGGTGTTTGCGGCTGCGGACTAATGCCTTATTTCGCAGCTAATCATCTCCGTGTGCTTATGTAACTGGACCAGTGTTTGAAAGAAGACTGCACATTTCAACGGCACCACAAACTAGATGTAAGAAATTCTGTTTCAATTCATGTAAAAACAGACCTCAATGTGGAGGGTGAGTGAGATATAAACCCTGAAAGTGTTGCTTAGGCTGAACCGAAAGGTTGAAAGAACAAAGTGGTGTATGTACACACACTCTTGAGCACATATGTGATAACCCAAGGTCGTTAGCACGGTTTTACTCCATTGCTGTTTTATTCTCAGGCATAGCACTTGGAGACTCTCTGAACTCATGAACAGCCCTGATTACGGTGTTTGTGACAATGCTACAGGGTTTTTGCATTATTTATCCCGGTCTGCTTTACTCATTCAGCTTTCTGGGAATATTTTCAGATGGAACCACTAATTAGCACATATGTGGGAACTTCTCAAAGCTGTTTGGCCCCTTCATCATTACTTTTTAATGTTTTTTTTTTTTTTTTTTTTTTTTAATCTATTTGCTTAAAGTCTGTCAAAGATGAAATTTAGAATGATGGGTTGGAGGAATTTTCAGACTGAAATGCATACATTTCATAGAGAAAAATTAGTCAAGCAAGCATTTTTTTATATGATCCCCCCAAAAAAGCAGTACAGCTTCATCCTAAAGGAGAATGGTATTGGTTTGGTCCATAAGGTGTTCTACAGAGTATTTTATTAGTTAACCTTTAGGAGAGGTTTCTAATATTGCCTCATAACTATTTTAATAATCCTGTAAACCGTGCCTTTATTTATCAGTGCACATCCAGACTGTGTTAGATGACATCAGGGCCTCCTTCATTAACCTTTTCATGCTTTGAATCCTGTACACTGTGAGCACAATATTTTCCCAGTTAGATCACAATCCATATATGTTAGAACTAATTTTTCTCAGTTTGAAACTCTAAGAGCAATTAAGGCCTCTGAATCTTTGCATCTCCTTTCCTAGGTTTCTTCCTATCATTCTATATCAAAATATAAATTATTTCCCATATCATATAGTAAATACCTAGCACAAAATATGAATTCATAGGCAATGGCATCTTTAAGATGTCAAAACAATCTGGGTGTAGTCAGAAAAAAACACTAAGAGAAAGAAACCCTGCTGCTGCTGCTGCTGCTGCTCAGTCGCTTCAGTCGTGTCCGACTCTGTGCGACCCCATAGATGGCAGCCCACCAGGCTGCCCCATCCCTGGGATTCTCCAGGCAAGAACACTGGAGCGGGTTGCCATTTCCTTCTCCAAAGCAGGAAAGTGAAAAGTGAAAGTCAAGTCACTCAGTTGTGTCCCACTCTTCGAGATCCCATGGACTACAGCCTACCAGGCTCCTCCGTCCATGGGATTTTCCAGGCAAGAGTACTGGAGTGGGTTGCCAAAGAAACCCTAGTGTGCGGGATAAATTGCTTCAGTCATGTCTGACTCTTGGCAATCCTATGGACTGTAGCCCACCAGGCTCCTCTGTCCATGGGATTCTCCAGGCAAGAATACTGGAGTGGGTTTCCCTGTCCTCTGCCAGGGGATCTTCCTGACCCAGGGGTAGAACCTGAGTCTTCTGCGGCTCCTGCATTGCAAGCAGATTCTTTACCGCTGAGCCACCTGGGAAGCCCAAGAAATCCATGGAGGTATTTAAAAATGAATGATCAAAATAAAACAGATCTCTTAACCAAAAAATTCAGACTCAGCGAAACTATATCGAATCAGGTATATATTATTTTTTGAGTCATATAGGTATACTAAAAATATATTTTGTTAGTAGAGCGACAGTCCGTGAGTGTGAATTGTTGGAATGTGTCTTTATAGGAACCTGCTACACAGCTTATTTTCAGTGGCTTTTACTTTCTGAAGAACTCAGTGTAACTATGTTGAAGACCATCAGTGTTCTCTGCAGAAGTTTAAAAAGTCTTTTAGACGGTGCTTAACTTCAGATATAAAATGTATAGTCATGCAGTCAAGTAGCCAAGTTAAAAATGTCATCTAGAGGTTCTAACAAATGATATTAATTGAAGAGTTTTTTAAAACTTACTGCCCTAATTTCTTTTGCATTATATTTCAGGTGTCCTAAAATCTACTGTCTAAAGCTTAGTTAGGAAAGGAGACAAGGTTTGCGTATCTGGGAAATGCACAGCATATGGATTCACCTTACATGCCAGTTCCAATCTTTGAGAGTGGCAGTCTGCAGACTTAGCAGGAAGGTGTGCTGGGGTCTAGAAGCAGTATCTGTAATTGTTACAGTAGGGAGTTTGTGGCAGCAACAATACACATGCCAAGCATTGCCATTCCTCCTCTAAAAACTTACATTCAGTTGTGCAAGCTTGGTATTTTAACAGCTGATTTACAGATGAGAGAGCTACATAGCATTTTGTCCCAAACTTAAGCTAATTCAAGATGTTCTAAATCTGTTCTGTCCAATAGGGCAGCCATCAGCTAAGGGTAGTATCGAGCACTTGAAAGGTGTAGCTAGTACAAGTGCAGGTATAATGTAACTATAAAAATACATATTGAGTTTCAAGGACTTAGTATGAAAAAGGTAAATATCTTACTACTATTTTTATATTGCTACATATTGAAATGATATTTTTAATATATTGAGTTAAATTATATCATTAAAATTAATTTCATCTATTTCTTTTTACTTTTTAAAAATGTGGCTATTAGAAAACTTAAAATTACACGGGTGGCTCACATTTCTGTCTCATGTTATATTTCTGTTGGATCATGTTCTCTGTATTAACAAGTCTTCTCATCTTTCACTACCTCTAATGTTTAAATCTTTTCAACTTTAAAGATAGATCATGGTTTCTTTTCTACAACTGTAGAAATCCTTCATGTTTTAAAAAATATTCAGCATATTTTCCATGAAGCATTACTTTATGCCTTTGGGCCTTTGCTCTCCCTTGGGAATGTCAGTCTACACTTGTCCAGCCACCGGGTGGCTGACCATGGATTTTTCAAGACCTGTCTCTGGTATCACTGTGACATAAAGCCTAACATTAGAGTTCAACATTGTGAACTGCTTTGGTGTCTGGTGAAACTGGGAAGGCCTCCAATGGTTTCCTCCAAGACACCCTCCATATTCTGCTGCTATAGGTAAACTCCCCCAAATAACCTTCCTTATCAAGTGGACAATGTAGTGTTTGCTTAACTCTGAGTAGTGGGTTTCAATCCCTCACCAGTCACAGAGCTACTGAAATTGCAGCTACTGAAATTGCAGAGCTACAAGCCAATTGCAGCCTCTTGTGGGAACAAGGGGTTCCCTGGTCTCACCCTCTCGGGACTAGAAAGCTTGCCTCTCACAGTCCCTGGTGGTTCACTTCACTCCAGATTCCAAGCATAGTGTGACCCTGTATAGCCTATGATATCCTTTCCCTCTCCCAGGATGTGAGGACTTGTGACTAATAAACTGCTGTCAATCTCTCCTGTCTAGTGTTCAGTGTTATATGTTTGGCCATTTCCATAAGCCTGGGGTGGAATCTCTCTGTCATTAGTTCAGTTCAGTTCAGTCGCTCAGTCGTGTCCCACTCTTTGCGACCCCATGAACTGCAGCACGCCAGGCCTCCCTGTCCATTATCAACTCCTGGAGTTCACCCAAACTCACGTCCATCGAGTTGGTGATGCCATCCAGCCATTTCATCCTCTGTCGTCCCCTTCTCCTCCTTCTCTGTCATCAGCAGAGTGAATAGAAGGTGATTAAAGCAATTGTGTCTTCTCATAAGCCATACTCCTCTCTCAAGGTAGAGCTGATCATCCCCTTTCCTTCATCAGACTTAGTGCATATATTTATCTTGGTGACCAGACCTCTCATTTGCAATAATTTACTTCTACATCTGCGTCCTTCTACTAGAAACTAAAAGCTGATGGTAGCAATAATTTCTCATGCTTTTATATTTCTGGTTCTGATGACAGTGCCTGGTATACTCAGTAAATGTTTGATGAATAAATGGATTTTGAAAACCATTACATAGCTTGTGCTGGTATGGGGAATTTCCTGAATTTGAGCACAAAGAACTAAAATGAAGTTTTATCAGTCTAATAACTGCCTGTAGAAGGGTAGGGGAGGTATCTGCTTTATGCAGCAATTTGCTGAGGAAGGGAGGGAGTAACTTGAGGTAGTGAGACAAGAACTAGTGGCTTATATCTCTTTTCCACTTGGAAACTCTGAGCAGTAGAAAGCAAAGAATGAAATAACCTGGGGAATCAATTCAGAGAACTATCACGTAAATCACAATTGTCTTATTAACCACAATGTGCTTTTCAGGGAACCATAGTTTAAATAAACAGATATTCTTTTTCAATTTAAAAACAAGGAAAATGCTCAGTGTGATTGTGGATAACTCAAACTTGTTTGAAAGGAGAGGAAGTCCATATCAGTGGAGGTAGGAGACCCAGAGTAGATGAGCATTTGGTGGGAGAGCAACAAGATAAATCTAATCTTGTAGCACTGGACTGAACCCAGTGGAATTGGCAAGACAGGGCCTGTGATTGATAAAGCTTTCACAAGGCTAAGTCTTGCTCTGGAGTCCCCATGCTGCTTGAACTACAGGGACATTAAGACCTGCAGAGCCATGGGTGGAAAGAGTCATGCTGGATCAGTCTGCAGCCTTGCTATTGGCCCACTCCAAGGCTGGACATCTGGTCTCCCTCTTCTCTTCCATAGACTTGACCCAGAAGACAGAGGAGCGTGCAAGGCCAAGAGCACCGCAGTGCTGCTATGTCTCAGTTCTCTCAAGTTCCCCAGCTGATGAAACAGTGATGGCATATTGTCTCTTTGTAATCTGATTTTCTTCCATTACTTGTCAGAACAAACTGGCCCTCTCCAATCAACAGTGAAAAGTAATTGAAATTTTAAGATAAAATATGAAGATTTGCTTAACTGCATTGGAAATTATTATTAAGATAGCTCATTAAAAAAAAAAAAAAAGTCAGCATGTACTGATTAACTACCTTAGTTAAGAAAGATTTCCTTTTGGTTTTTATTTTTACCTACACATACATTTTGGTGTTGAATTGTCCTACCCTTCACACAATTAATATAATAGTAGATTGCAGGTTGTTTTTAATGGCCTCATGTAGCAACAATCACTTTTATCATCTGTTTCTAAACGGTTTTAGAACCTGGCTGATCTCTGGCATAAGTCTGAACTCACCATTTATAATGGAACTGATTCTATAGGAGGGAGGATGTGACAAAAATAATAAGCATACCCTAGAAGCCAGAAGCGGAGAAGGCAATAGCACCCCACTCCGGTCCTCTTGCCTGGAAAATCCCATGGATGGAGGAGCCTGGTAGGCTGCAGTCCATGGCGTCGCTAAGAGTCGGACACGACTGAGCGACTTCACTTTGACTTTTCACTTTCATGCATTGGAGAAGGAAATAGCAACCCACTCCAGTGTTCTTGCCTGGAGAATCTCAGGGATGGGGGAGCCTGGTGGGCTGCCATCTATGGGATCGCACAGAGTTGGACACAACTGAAGGGACTTAGCAGCAGCAGCAGCAGCAGCAGAAACCAGAAGGGATTTAGTAGCTGGGCTCTTCTCTGGCCAGGTTTCAGTTCTAAAACAGTCTGTTTCACTGATATTCATGGCCTTGGGCCCTATGGATCTTCAGGGTTCAGAAGATGGAATTCATGGTTTATATCTCTCAGCTTCAGTTTATATCTCAGTCTGCAGACTGTCTTCCATTTAGAATTAAATTAACTGGAGAAGAGAGTGCAAGTACCTTGTTTGAAAATCTTTCTGACTTACCTAGTGATTTAATTTTCAGCCCAGATATGATTGGTCCTCCTTGTTGGATTGTGTCTGCTTTTCATTTTCTGGGTGTTGTTCACAGGTCCTAGGGCATTGCGGGGGCTGCTAGCAGAGCAAGATCTTGGAAGGCCAGGCGCCATGCATATTGTAACTTCAGAGTCACGGGACTGGCCTCCTCATCTGCTGTGATTGCTCTGGCTTCAGGAAGGAAGGCTTGTTTTCTGTTCTGCAAAGCATCTTGCATTATTTTTTAAACATTTTGCCTTTGATACATACCCAAGCACACACATTTCCCCCTTAATTTTTAAACCCACGTACACTTCAAGGGAAACTGAATCCATATGTTTCTGATTCATTTACACACAACTCATCAAAATGTTGTTTTAAAAGAACTAAACTCAAATCCCACAGGGGCTAAGCAGGATTCAGACTTGGCTGAAGCCTCTCCTGTCCCTGGTCATGGATGAATGTGAGCAAGCCAAGCTCTAGTGAAATTAGAACCCTCACACATCCCAGAACTTGCACGAACAGCACCTCTCTTTGAGGTGCAGCTGGAACACGGTGACTTCTGAGCCTGCCGTCAGCTTTCATTTGCACAGACGTCATGGCCTATGTTTGCTTTAGTCCAGGCTGTGTGAAGAAAATGAAAAGATAAAGTCAGTCTTTATGTTGTTCTGGTCAAATTGGTATGATCCAAAATCTTCTAGGGAGACTATTTGTGTATATTTTCAGCCCAATTGTGGACTCATAAACTCATGGAGCTGGCAGGGACTCCTGCAGGTCCATTTTCCTGCCTTCAAACAGGCCTCATAAAATTCCTAAACAAACAGTAAAGCTATTTCAATTACTACCACAAATAATGTTACATAGCAAAAGTTCTTACTTCCTTCTAGGTAATTCTGACCAAAGCTCAACAACTCTCAATGTCAATAAATTCATCAAATTTAGGTATATATATAAAACCTTTGTATACTTGCCCTCAAAGAAATTCTTGAGGTTCCACTAGTTCTTAGATAATGAACTGTGAAATTATCCCATTGTGCAATTTAGTTCACAATCACCATTGAAACCAGTGTGGAGACTGGCAGAGCAGCCAGCAGTGAGAGGCTTTGACTGTGGTTAAGGACTGTTCCCTTTTGCCTGAATGGATCAGGAAGCTTGTTGAAAGAGCTGTCAACATCTAGACATTTCCACCATGAAAATTTCCAAAACAATCATAGCATTAAAAACAGTGTTTGGGATTCCATTCTCCCATACTGGCACCACTGAAAGGTGAGCCAGGTGACAGATGCTCAGAGGTGAGCAGAAATTACTAAGTCTCCTCTAGGGCTCAGGACTGTGAAAGTAAGGCCTTTGCTATTTGACAGAGGGGCTCCCAAACACAGTGGCCTCTGACGGATATTCTGAAAGAAAGGGAGCGCTTTCCAATAGATGTTTTGATTAATGTCAATTAATGTAACTGCTCTGAAATGGTGAAGCCTCATTAGTATCAAGAAGTTCTGTTAGTTGGCACCAAAATGGCATCAGGCATCCAGCTAAATTCCTGCCTTCCCAGGGGCAACCAGCCTGCTCAATCTGCCTGGGGCTTTTGGCTCTACAATCTATCCCTACATTAAACAAGTGAATTCTGGCACTCTGGTGGGTTCACAAACCCTGACAGATGTTTCTTTACAAAAACATGCAGGCCCAACATCCCTTGGAAACCTGAAACGAATGATATTCTCTTTCTCTTTTTGAACTTTCTCCATATTGTTTATTTACTTATTTTTACTAAATGCTAAAAACCTATTATGTCAAGCTTGGCCCCAGAATAACACTATGGATGTAGTGGGGGACTTAAAAATTTTGTTTACTGTTTTTTAACTTTTCTCTCAGTTACTTAAGTGTTATAACAGTTTAGTGGTCATAGACTATTCCTCTGGGTGATTCTTTTCTGGTATCCTATTACGACCTAAATTTATTATGACTTGCTGGTTAATGTAGCTGAATATAAAAGTATAGCTGGTGTATCACAAGGGCACACTCTGTTTAGGCTCTAGAAGGCAGATTTTGAAATCAGCTGAATCTCTTGGCAACTGTATTAGAAATGAAACAGGCTCCTTCCTGAGTATCCAGAACCTGGCGAATAGATTTTTTCCCACAAGATCTTAGTGTGATCAGGATATAGTGAGGCATGTGATTTGTCTCCCAGCCTTGCATCTGAAGAGTTCTACTGCTAAAACGTATCAGCAGTTATCACCCATGGTACTCTGATATGTGTCCTGCCTTATTCTTAGCATGTTATTTACATTATCTGATTAGAGGAAGACAAACAGGTGAAGTGGGCATCATATCACACCCATTATACAGATGAGGACACTGAGGCTCGGAAAAGTAGGGGCCATTTATCCAAGACTGTAGGGCTAGTAACTGAAAGATTCAGATGGAAGCTCATCTGATTGAATGTCTTCAGGGAAATGAAAAATAAAAATGAAATGAAAGAAAATGGCCTCAATACTATTTACTATATTTTATTTGAAAACACTGTATAAGAAAAAAGGACTTGTGCAAATGTTGGGTGTTCTGTTTTGGGTGAATATCACGTGGTGAATAGCCAGGATGTAACTCAGCAACCTGGAGAAGGCAATGGTACCCCACTCCAGTACTCTTGCCTGGAAAATCCCATGGATGGAGGAGCCTGGTAGGCTGCAGTCCATGGGGTCGCACAGAGTCAGACACGACTGAAGCAACTTAGCAGCAGCAGCAGCAGCAGCAACTCGGCAACCACTTCCTCTGTGATATCCTCATTGGTGTCCAGAAGTGCACACTCTTTCTCCTCTACAGAGTAATGTCTTCTTTCCTTTTACAGTACCCTTGCTGGGCTGCGGGGCTTTCCTGATGACTCAGGAGGTAAAGAATCTGCTTGCAATGCAGGAAACTCAGAAGATGTGGGTTCAGTCCCTGGGTCAGGAAGACCCCCTGGAGAAGGAAACAGCAACCCACTCCAGTATTCTTATCTGGATAATCCTATGGACAGAGGAGCCTGGCAGGTTATAGTCCATGGGGTTGTAAAGGGTCAGACACGACCGAATGACTAACACTTTCACTTTCACTGCTGGGCTGTGTCTTTGTTCCTGGGTCTCTCTCCCCTGCCAGACTGTGCTGCCTTCCAGGGAAGGGACTGGGGTCCTGCGGTGTTCCCAGTGCCTGGCGCAGTGCTCAGCCCACTGAACTGCACTGTACTGAAGAGCTGATCAACAACCCACAAAGCATCAAGGCAGCAGACAAGGAAGAACATGGGCTCAAGGTTTTTGGTGTTAAATCAGCAAACCTTGAGAGCTGAATATACTGAGGACTTTCATGAGATGCGAACCAGTGAAAGAATCTTATGACTCAGTTCAGTTCAGTTCAGTCACTCAGTTGTGTCCTACTCTTTGGGACCCCATGGACTGCAGTACGCCAGGCCTCCCTGTCCATCACCAACTCCCAGAGCTTGCTCAAACTCATGCCCATCCAACCATCTTATCTGCTGTCGTCCCTTTCTCCTCCCACCTTCAATCTTTCTCAGCATCAGGGTCTTTTCTAATGAGTCGGTTCTTCCCATCAGGTGGCCAAAGTATTGGAGTTTCAGCTTCAGCATCAGTCCTTCCAATGAATATTCAGGACTGGTTTCCTTTAGGATGGACTGGTTGGATCTCCTTGCAGTCAAGGGACTCTCAAGAGTCTTCTGCAACACCACATTTCAAAAGCATCAGTTCTTTGACGCTCAGCTTTCTTTACGACTAGTTTAACATAATTATACTTATGACTAGTTTAGCATAATTATTTTTCCATTAAAAAAAAACTTTGTAAGTGATGTGGAGGGTTACTACTGGGAAAAGGAGGAATTAGCAAAATCAAATATTTCTGAAACTTTCATTTAAAGGAAAAAAGTTCACAAGAACCCTCACTGTTGACTTAAATTATTTTTTAATATCATATTACATGAATACAAAAAAGTATTTGTAGTTTTATATTTTTTGTACTTAGGCCCTAATAAAGCTATAAAATCAAACTGAATTCTCCAATGAAAGATAAACCAAGCTTAAAAAATCTGAGCAATCTAACTCAACATTAACTTAGGTGATCGATGATACTTTGCTGAAACAAAAAGAGCATTCATAGTATGAATTTGGCCCTGCTAGCCACGGTGTAATTCATTCTGCTGGTGATATGGGGAGCTGTGTATTCAGGGTCACGGCCGTGGATGCTGTAAAATACCAAGGAAGACACACTTGTTTTCTAACCAGGACCTGCAGACTGGACCTTGTGTGGCCAAGACATGCCAGGGTTGGAGGCCAGGCAAAGCCTTCTTGGTCCATGGGCTCCCACAGTCAGGGCCCACACAGTGGGGAGTTCTCCTTTCTAATTCCTGACCGAGAGCACGTGGTCCTGGAAGTCAGTGCTCTTCAAGTGGGTGCCTTAGGCGCCAACTCCCCAGGGACACCCTCACCACCACCTGCCTGAGATCCCAGCCTATCCTCTTTCATTTCCCCAGGAGAAATTCAGAAAACCCCTAGTAAGTCTTCTGGGCTTTCTTCTGCAGGGGTAGCTGATGGCTGGTAATTGAGAGAGGCTGAAGTGTACAGTATTTAGGGCACAGTGCTGAAGAGTATAGTCCCTGGGGCACTGGCTTTGGAGACAGGCTCTCTGCATTGTGTCTCAGAGTGTATCAGATCAGATCAGATCAGTTCAGTCACTCAGTTGTGTCCGACTCTTTGCGACCCCATGAATCTCAGCACGCCAGGCCTCCCTGTCCATCACCAACTCCCGGAGTTCACTGAGACTCACGTCCATCGAGTCAGTGATGCCATCCAGCCATCTCATCCTCTGTCGTTCCCTTCTCCTCTTGCCCCCAATCCCTCCCAGAATCAGAGTCTTTTCCAATGAGTCAACTCTTCACATGAGGTGGCCAAAGTACTGGAGTTTCAGCTTTAACATCATTCCTTCCAAAGAAATCCCAGGGCTGATCTTCAGAATGGACTGGTTGGATCTCCTTGCAGTCCAAGGGACTCTCAAGAGTCTTCTCCAACACCACAGTTCAAAAGCATCAATTCTTCGGCGCTCAGCTTTCTTCATAGTCCAACTCTCAGAGTGTATACTGGTAGCCAAAGGGCAGTGGGAAAATTCCAGAAGGCCTTTTGGCCTATCTTGCCTATAAAGCACCTCTCAGAGTCATTCTGAACATTAAATGAGTAGAGTGCCTTGAACAGTGCCAGGCACATCATAGATGCTCAGTAAAAAGCTATTTTATTGTATTTTCATAACTTGGGGCTTCCTCTTTTCATGAAAAAAAAAAAAAAAGATGTAAATATTCTAATTTTTACAGCTAGGGGACCCTCTGTGCTGAGATTCTACCATACTGGCTCCTTTCTGTGGGACCAGTCATGGGATGTGGCATTGAATTTGGGATAATTTTCAGCAGCTGGCCTAGAGTGACAGGCCAAGGGAGCTTCCACGAGTAGGGATCTGTCACAGCCTCAGGGATGCCCTGTGTGATAAGGTGGGTTTTTACCACACAGGTCACCAGCGTTTGAGTTCTATTGCGCATGTTACTGGCGGCGAGGCTTAGGACCTGGCCACATATAGTAAATTTTAGAGATTTTTGCCATCCCAGACCTGGGGCACAGAGAGGCATTGGAGCAACTCAGGCCAATTTCTTTTCCACTTAAACCAGCCAAAATGGTGTGTGGCCAGTGGGGCTTGTGTGTTCTGCCGTATGAATCACATCTTCCCAGGGTCCTGAACACTGTGAGGATGGTATCTTGTGATCTTTTGTTAGACTATAAATACCCAAAGGCAATGGCAACCCACTCCAGTGCTCTTGCATGGAAAATCCCATGGACAGAGGAGCCTGGTAGGCTACAGTCTGTGGGATCGCAAGGAGTCGGGCATGACTGAGCAACTTCACTTTCACTTTTCACTTTCAAATACCCAGAACAAAAATCTTGCCATGTTAACCATTTTTAAATATCCAGGTCAATGGCATTATGTACTTGCACAATAATGTGTAACCATCACCGCTGTATAGTTCTGGCACGTTTTTTATCCTCCCACACAGAAACCCCATAACTGTTCAACAGTCACCCCCACTTCCCCTTTCCTTTAGCCTCTAACACCCACAAATCTGCTGTCTGTGCCTCCATGGCTTTCCCTTTTCTGGTTACTTCCTATGGACGGAATCATACAATAGGTGGCCTTTCATCTCTATTATCCTCCCCATAGTACAATGTTTCCAAGGTTCAACCAATTCGTAGTATGTATTAACACTTCTCTCCTTTTTGTGGCTGAATAATGTTCCACTGTATGGATGTACCACATTCAGTTTATCCAGTCATCATGGTTGGGTCTGTGGGGAACAGGCCAATCTTTCTCCTAAGACAAAAGCAGCCCACAGTTGCCAGGTGAGCCCGTTATTTCCACACCTTTCAAGTTTTTAAAAATTTCAGGAAATTTACACATTTTGGGATATTTCTTAATACTTAAATGCTGTCTATGATTTTAAATTTTTAGGAAAACTACAGTATGGGCCATGTTGTATACCAAAAAAGAAACTTTAGTTAAGACCTGGCTCTTGGGTGACCATTTATGAGTTCTGGTCTATCTTTTAAATAAATAGCCTCTTCTGATGATATATTTAGTGCCATTTGTTTTTCTTTTTAATATCAGATAGAGTTTTCAATCATCTCCCCATGTAAATGATTTAATTGTTGTTCAGTTGCTAAGCCGGGGCCAGTTCCTTGTGACCCCATGGACTGTAGCATGCCAGGTTTCCTTGTCCTTAACTATCTCCCTGAGTTTGCTCCAAGTCATGTCCATTGATTTAGTGATACCATTCAACCATACCATTCTCTGTTGCCCCCTTCTCCTCCTGCCTTCAATCTTTCCCAGCATCAGAGTCTTTTCCAGTGAGTCACTTCTTCACATCAGATGGACAAAGTATTGGAATTTCAGCTTTAACATCAGTCCTTCCAATGAATATTCAAGATTGATTTCCTTTAGGATGGACTGGTTTTATCTCCTTGCAGTCCAAGGGACTCTCAAGAGTCTTCTCCAGCACCAGTTTGAAAGCATCAATTCTTTGGTGCTTAAGCTTGTTTATGGTCCAACTCTCACATCTGTACATAACTACTGGAAAAACTGTAGCTTCGACTGTACAGAATTTTGTTGGCAAAGTGATTTCTCTGGTTTTTAATATGCTGTCTAGGTTTGGTGTAGTTCTTGCATGGAGCAAGCGTCTTTTAATTTCACGACTTAATATAGTACCTGTAATATAAAGCAGATGTGATTTTTGCAGGGAAAGTTCTGCCTAACCTTTGGGTTCTGTGGACAATTACAAAAATCATCAGTGCGTATTAAGAACTTATCTATTTAGACAAAAGAGATCAAAACCCTGCTCTGGTGTGCTTTGTTCAAAATGGATTGCTGTTGGCTAGTCCCAGCACAGTCTTTGGTACAATCCAGTTGACACCCTTCTACTTTCAGAACATAGTACATGACACAGGCAGACAAGTAAACATAATTAAACACTGGCCCAGATAGAATTTCCCTTAATTAGTTGTGAGTTTCTATAATAAAAATACCTGGAGATTTATCTGACTTCAAAGTCCCATTAAAGCTGTGCTGCTTTTGTTGCTTTGAAAATTTGGGAGTTTAGGACTCCTTGCCTCGTGCTTCTTAATGATGATAATTATATGATATGCTTAAAAGTGCTTTTGATCTTGGCCTCTCAAAGCACTCGAGTGAAGCATCAATTCCCTCAACCCCACTCTGAGGCAGGCCTTCCTTGTTTACAGGCAATGCGAGCTGCCATGGATGTCACAGCTATTGCTGCTTCAGAGAGAATCTGCCAAGAGCATCAGTGAAAATGCACAGTTACACATCGAAACTCTCCAGATTTAATATTAATCTGTGGGAATAATTGTAACACCTCACATTTTATGGTGTTTCATATAGCCTTTCATCTCGTTTAACAATAACAAAAAATCCACAGAGGAACCAAATGATACAGTACCCACTGCACCTGTAGACTGGGTAATGGAATTTTTATTCTTTCTTTTCCCTTTCCCTTTTCTAGTGGTTTCTCAGAAATCAGTTCACTAGCCAGATGACAGGTGTTTTGGTTAAATCTCAGGCTAAAAGGAGCAATTCTCGACCTTTCCTACACTTCCTCAACTGTTGACTAAACAATTCAGAGGACAATGGATTTCTTTATGTATCTGGAACTGATTTTTCTCACTTTGTATCTTGCTACAGTGTTAGCTTCTAGTGTTTCTGCATCTATGCGGCAGGCTATAGATAGAAATTATGCACACTCAGTTGCTCAGTTGTGTCTGACTCTTTGTGACCTTGTGGACTGTAGCCGATGGCTACCAGGCTCCTCTGTGCATGAAATTTTCCAGGCAAGAATACGGGAGTGGGTTGCCATTTCCTACATCAGAGGATCTTCCTGACCCAAGAATCAAACCTGTGTCTCTTGGGTCTCCTGCACTGACAGGTGGGCTCTTTACCACGGTGCCACCTGGGGAGCCCAGAGAGAAATTACAAGTTAGGAAATTAAACCTTGGTTCTGACACAGACTTTTCCAAAGGAGTAAGCTCTATCATGAACAAGTTAAAGTTAGGTGAGATTCTCTGCTAGATACTACTATATATCTCTTTACCTAAAATGATTGAATAAACTTTAGATTTGAACAGATGGCCCATGAGTCTGATTTGGAGAGGCCTCTTGAGATGCATACAGAAAAGAATTGATATTTTGACTTTAAAAGTAAACACAAAGAATATACGCCCTTGTTGACAAGTAGATCCTAGGGTATCATGCCTTCACCCTGTTACTACCTCAGAAACAGCAAGGATTAGGATTCAGTGACGTCACTAGTGAGTATTAAAGCCACATGTAACTGTGAACTTCTAGCGCATTTGAAGAGATATTTGATGTCATCACAGCACACTTATTTTATGGACCCATATTCGTGGAGAAGCTACAGAATCAAAGAAAATGAAGAGCAAAATAAACAAAAAAACAATGAAACAACTGAAAATCAAGGGTGGGAGGTGGGAGGAAGGTTCAAGAGAGGGGACACATGTACAAATATGCCTAATTCATGCTGATGTATGGCAGAAATCAAACAATATTATAAAGAAATTATCCTTCAATTAAAAATAGATAGAGGAAAAGAAAATAATTGCTAATATTAGACTGAGTAGCAATACGGTTGTCTTAACTACACTGAACAACCATATACAATATATGTTTTTATCTTGAAGACCCTGGTGTACTAGTTTTTTCCATTGGTGAGTGGGTTTATAAAGTTTAGAAGAGGGAAGACCAGCTAATATTTATTATACTGTTTCTTATGTGCCAGAATTGTTCTGAGGTCTTCAGATGCAATTTTCGCATTGGCCCTACAACTGTAGGTGTTGTTTCTCTAGTTTAGAGAGGCAGAAACTGAGATTCAGAAAGGTTAACTAACTTGCTAGGAGACAATGTTAATAAAAGAGCCAGGACTATTACTCAAAGCTTTCTGAAGCCAAAGCTCACGTTCTTATCCAGCAGATTATTCTGCCTAGAGGATGCAATTTTAAATGGAAGACAGGGGACTTGGAACCAATAATGCTAGGACAAGAAAAATCCATCTCATCACCTCATATATTGCTCCTTCTGTGAAGAGGTAAACACACACAAACACACACACACACACACACAGAAAGAGAACCAGAGAAAGAGACAGGCCATACATACATTTTGTAAGTCTGGGAAGGCTTTATATTTTAGCCAAAGGTTTTAAAGGTATCACTGCTGCTGCTGCTGCTGCTAAGTCGCTTCAGTCGTGTCCGACTCTGTGCGACCCCATAGATGGCAACCCACCAGGCTCCGTTGTCCTTGGGATTCTCCAGGCAAGAACACTGGAGTGGGTTGCCATTTTCTTTTCCAATGCATGAAAGTGAAAAGTGAAAGAGAAGTCATTCAGTCGTGTCCAACCCTCAGTGACCCCATGGACTGCAGCCTACCAGGCTCCTTCGTCCATGGGATTTTCCAGGCAAGAGTGCTGCAGTGGGGTGCCATTGCCTTCTCCAAAGATATCACAGTGGGTGTTAAATGGGTACTCAAAATATAACCAGTAGACAAGCATTAGACATAGTAATTTGCACATATATTTTTAAAATTGCTTGGTCACTGTGGTCTTTAAAAAAGCAAACCCCGTGTTAGCAAAGATTATTTAAATTTTGGAAATAAGGTATATGCAAGTCCTTGCATTGTTATTCTGGAGCATTGTTTAACAGGCTTTCTTAACCGTTAAATCTTTGTTTCACCTCCTGTCTACTGCTGGTTAGGGCCAAGACTCTGTGAAGATATGTCAGCTTGGAGAGTCTCTTCAAGGGACATGTAAATGATTCTGTCCACAGGGAAGATTAACCCCGAAGGTTATTTTATTGTCCTGATGGACCTTGACCAGGTTTGTCTCTTTCTTAGCCAACTTACTTAAACATGACTTACTCAAATTTGCGTCTGAACCAGCTTTACCAGCCTGCTGGTTCCCTCATTAACAAGTCAAAAGAAATTTTGATATGTGCTAACTTTTTATTTGTATAGCAGTCAATTTTTTTACTTGTTACAAAATTAAACTTTGACACCTGAGAAGGCTGAACAGGTGAACTGGATACATCTGAAATAGGAATTTGTTGTTGTTCAGTTGCTCAGTCATGTCTGATTCTTTGCGACCCCATGGACTGCAGCATCGGAGAAGGCAATGGCACCCCACTCCAGTACTCTTGCCTGGAAAATCCTATGGACGGAGGAGCCTGGTAGGCTGCAGTCCATGGGGTCGCTAAGAGTTGGACACGACTGAGCGACTTCCCTTTCATTTTTCACTTTCATGCATTGGAGAAGGAAATGGCATCCCACTCCAGTGTTCTTGCCTGGAGAATCCCAGGGATGGGGGAGCCTGGTGGGCTGCCATCTATGGGGTCGCACAGAGTCGGACATGACTGAAGTGACTTAGCAGGACTGCAGCATGCCAGACTTCCCTGTCCTTCACCATCTCCTGGAGCTTGCTCAAACTCATGTCCATTGAGTCGGTGATGCCATCAACATCTTGTCCTCTGTCGTCCCCTTCTCCTTCTGTCTTCAATCTTTCCCAGCATCAGGGTCCTTTCTAGTGAATCTGCTCTTCATATCAGGTGGCTAAAATATTGGAGCTTCAGCTTCAGCTTCAGCATCAGTCTTTCCAATGAATATTCAGGGTTGATTTCCTTTCAGACTGAAATAGGAGTAAGACAGATCTAATAGAGGAGACTCCAGACAAATAAAAGATAAAGTTAATCAGGTACATTAGGAACCACTTGAACCTTATGGTTTAGTTTCCAGTACAAAGGGTAGGAAATAGCTGGAGAAGCTGGCAGGGTCTGGTATAGCCAGTGTGTCCCAACAGAAGAGGCAGACTGAACTTCTAGTTTATTTTCCAGGCACACCAAAGAGGATCAGATTATACTTCTACCATCCCTTACCCATGAGAGCAGAATCGATCAGAACGAGGCTGATTTGCTTGTACTCCAATGAAGAGGAAGAAAATACTGAGTTGTTTCAGGAAGTCAAAGGTCAAGTTACGCCAGCAGTTATCTGCAACGATCTAGGTGGTATGTTTTAGATAAGTGTTTCTTAACTATGATGTGTGGCCCATGGTTGAGCAGCAATTTCCCTCCTAATAGGCTGTAGGCTGATCCAAAAATATCAGACATTTTCAGAGTGTGGATGATACATAAATCTTTTTTTTTTTTAATTTTATTTTATTTTTAAACTTTACAATATTGTATTAGTTTTGCCAAATATTGAAATGAATCCGCCACAGGTATACCTGTGTTACCCATCCTGAACCCTCCTCCCTCCTCCCTCCCCATACCCTCCCTCTGGGTCATCCCAGTGCACCAGCCCCAAGCATCCAGTATCATGCATTTCTCTTTTATATATGGCTAAGACTACGCAACAGAAGCCTATCATGTTTTAATATTAAAAACAAGATTAGATTTACCAGAGTTCACTGAGGTCTCAAAGTTGAATACGTATTACACATGTTCAGAAATATGTAAGCTCTGTGAGAGAAAGGACTTGGTTTTCTTCACTGCTCTATCCCCAGCATCAAGAAAAATGCTTGATGCACCTACAAGACACTTGATTAATATCTGGGTACGTACTGAAATGTTTGAACAAATGGCAGCTCCTTCTTCACAGGTGCATAGGCATCAAGTCAATTTAATTTCTTACAATTTGGGGGAAGGATACAATGTTATTATTACATCAAGAGTTTGTTGTGATTTTCAATTGATGCTAATCTTGCCTTAGAATTATAAATTGCTGTTAGCTTAGCTCATCATTACTAATTTTAGTAAGATGTGGGTTGTTTGGCTAACCCTACAATATGTAGCTCTGCACATTTGCATCAACATTATTTTGGTCTATAATTTTCCAATAACTACATTTGAAGGCATGTCTGCAGTGAGTTCCAGAGGAATCGTCTATACCTCTAGAGACAAAGCAGACACACACACACATTATCTGCCCAAAGATGCTGCCTTCACTCATCATGTGCTGTCTATACATTTGCTCTATTAAATAAAATGTATGATCACAATAAATGTAACAAAAGCACCAGATTATTTTTAACTTTATGTCACTGTTTTATAATACAAAACTACATGTAAGCTTAAAAATAACTTGTAAATTTTGTTCATCATCTTTTTTCTTGACCACTGGGTTCCTTATTTATTTACTTATTTTTAATTTTTATTGACGTATAGTTGATTTATAATACTCTTTTAGTTTCAGGTGTACAGTAAAGTGATTCAGTTATACATATATACATATAACATATATGGGGCATCCCTGGTGGTTCAGATGGTAAAGAATCTGCCTGCAATGCAGGAGACCTGGGTTTGATCCCTCCAGGGGTTGAGAAGATCCCCTGGAGAAGGGAATGGCAACCCACTCCAGTATTCTTGCCTGGAGAATTCCATGGACAGAGGAGCCTGGTGGGCTAGAGTCCAAGTCCACGGGATGGCAAAGTGTCGAACATGACTGAGCGACTAACGCTTCCCTTTTCATTACAGGTTATTACAAGACATTGAATAATGTAGTTCCCTGGGCCATTCAGGTCTTTGTTGGTTACCTGTTTTATATATAGTAATCTGCATATTTTAACCGCAGACTCCTAACTTATCCTTCAATGTCTTCCTTTTCCCTTTTGTATTCGTAAGTTTGCTTTCTATGTTCATGAGTCTGATTCTGTTTTGTAAATAAGTTCATTTGTATCTTTAATTTTAGACTCCACATATAAGCGATATCATATGCTGTTTGTCTTTCTCTGTCTGATTAACTTCACTTAGTATGATGACTTGTAGGTCCTGCAAATGGCATTATTTTATTCTTTTATTCATTGAAAGTTAGGGACAGGCAGGAATGGAGGGCATGAATCTTCATCCCACCTAAGCAATCCGTGTTCACCAAAGGAGTGAGAATCACTCTTTCACAGCCCAATGCTTGTAGGTTAGACACTGGTCACAAGCACCAGCTAAAGAGCCACGTATCTTCAGAGAACACCTTCAAGCTCACCATCCTTCTACCTAATTCAGTCCCTCTTTTGTTCACTTCCTAGATCTGCTTTAACAAATCACCACAAACTGGGTGGCTTAAAACATTAGAAATTTATTTTCTGACGGTCCTGGAGGCTGAACGTCTGATCTAAAGGTCCTGAAGCCTTCTTCCTAGAGGTTTAGAGGAAGAATCTATTCCAGGTTGCTCTCCTGGTGAGGCTGATGCTAATCTTCGACTTTCCTCAGATCAGACGTGTCACGCCTGTCTCCACTCCTGTATCCTATGGTGTTCTCCCTGGATGTCTGAACCCCGCCAGTATCCTCTGCCCACACATCTAACATGGAACTATGTTGCACAGAGTAGGGCCGGAACAAATGTCTGCTGGCATGATTTAGTGTCTCCTAAAGTCTCCAAGTGCTGCACTCAATACGCCAGCAAATTTGGAAAACTCAGCAGTGGCCACAGGACTGAAAAAGGTCAGTTTTCATTCCAATCCCAAAGAAAGGCAATGCCAAAGAATGCTCAAACTACCGCACAATTGCACTCATCTCACACGCTAGTAAAGTAATGCTCAAAATTCTCCAAGCCAGACTTCAGCAATACGTGAACCATGAACTCCCAGATGTTCAAGCTGGTTTTAGAAAAGGCAGAGGAACCAGAAACCAAATTGCCAGCATCCACTAGATCATTGAAAAAGCAAGAGAGTTTCAGACAAACATCTATTTCTGCTTTATTGACTATGCCAAAGTCTTTGACTGTATGGATCACAATAAACTGTGGAAAATGCTGAAAGAGATGGGAATATCAGACCACCTGACCTGCCTCTTGAGAAATTTGTATGCAGGTCAGGAAGCAACAGTTAGAACTGGACATGGAACAACAGACTGATTCCAAATAGGAAAAAGAGTACGTCAAGGCTGTATATTGTCACCCTGCTTATTTAACTTATATTCAGAGTACATCATGAGAAATGCTGGGCTGGAAGAAGCACAAGCTGGAATCAAGATTGCCAGGAGAAATATCAATAACCTCAGATACGCAGATGACACCACCCTTATGGCAGAAAGTGAAGAGGAACTAAAAAGCCTCTTGATGAAGGTGAAAGAGGAGAGTGAAAAAGTTGGCTTAAAGCTCAACATTCAGAAAATGAAGATCATGGCATCTGGTCCCATCACTTCATGGGAAATAGGTGGGGAAACAGTGTCAGACTTTATTTTTGGGGGGCTCCAAAATCACTGCAGATGGTGACTGCAGCCATGAAATTAAAAGACGCTTACTCCTTGGAAGGAAAGTTATGACCAACCTAGATAGCATATTCAAAAGCAGAGACATTACTTTGTCAACAAAGTTCGTCTAGTCAAAGCTATGGTTTTTCCTGTGGTCATGTATGGATGTGAGAGCTGGACTGTGAAGAAAGCTGAGCGCTGAAGAACTGATGCTTTTGAACTGTGGTGTTGGAGAAGACTCTTGAGAGTCCCTTGGACTGCAAGGAGTTCCAACCAGTCCATTCTGAAGGAGATCAGCCCTGGGATTTCTTTGGAAGGAATGATGCTAAAGCTGAAACTCCAGTACTTTGACCACCTCATGTGAAGAGTTGACTCATTGGAAAACACTCTGATGCTGAGAGGGATTGGGGGCAGGAGGAGAAAGGGACGACAGAGGATGAGACGGCTGGATGGCATCACTGACTCGATGGACGTGAGTCTCAGTGAACTCCGGGAGTTGGTGATGGACAGGGAGGCCTGGCGTGCTGTGATTCATGGGGTCACAAAGAGTCAGACACGACTGAGTGACTGAACTGAACTGACTGAAAGTCTCCAAATAATGTTTTTTTTTTTTTTTTTAATTTGAAAGAATCAATACTGCAGTATGACTGCTCCCCAAATGACTGTTAATCACAACAATGCTAAGGACTTACATATATATATATATATATATATATATATATATATATATATATTTCACTGAAAATAGCCAGATTCTAATGGCTGCTGGGCAAGACAAAGCATGTGTTATTGGTCCATTAACGTACTTCTGTGTAGGTTGGTTCTTCACAAGCTTCCCAAAGGCATGCGTGATAGCCCAGTCACAGGACACACTCTACTGTATCTCTTTGTGTAATTGTGTTCCAGACAAATCAGGTTAAACCATACATACTGCTTCTTAATTTGTGGCTTAAGGGCATTTTTATTTCTTATGTTCACTGATACTTTTTTAAAGGATGTCTGAAAAGAAAGTGAAAGTGAAGTCGCTCAGTCGTGTCCGACTCTTTGCGACCCCATGGACTGTAGCCTACCAGGCTCCTCCGTCCATGGGATTTTCCAGGCAAGAATACTGGAGAAGAATACATTTCCTTCTCCAGGAGATCTTCCCAACCCAGGGATTGAACCTGTGTCTCCCGCACTATAGGCAGATGCTTTACCATCTGAGCCACCAGGGAAGTCCTGTCTAAGTTCATCTAAATGAATCTGTCAAGAACCCAGAAAGTGGCTACAGGGATGAAGTTGGACCTTTAGGTGATTGCCTTCCATATGCCAATCAATGTGCAAAGAGCCTAGATTTTTTTTTTTTTTTGAAGAAAGTTACTAGGACTCTTCACCAGACACTGTAGGGAAACAGTGAGAGTTAGCCTCAAAATGAGATATTATCAAGTGCATACCATTGTCTTCACATTTGGCCTTAATACTGGAATTGTCTACTTATAATGGTCTATAGACTAGTTTTGAAGGTATTTAGGAAAAAAAAATCATATCTTATTCAATTTTGTATCAGTAGTAGTGTCTAGTGTGTGAGTCACTTAATAAGTGATTGTTGACGTATTATACAGATACCTTCAATGCATTACTCTACATGAAAGAGAGCAAGGGATTATGCAAAGAGACAAAATAGCTTTCCATATGTTATTTTATCTGAACAAGACAAAATCAAGAATAATGATTAAAAAAGCTCGAGGGTAAAGCTGTGAAAAATATATACTAGATGAGACCGAAAGCGTTAGTCCCTCAGTCTTGTCTGACTCTTTGCGATCCCACAGACTGTAGGCCGCCAGGCTCCTCTGTCCATGGGATTCTCCAGGCAAGAATACTAGAGTGGGTTGTCATTTCCTTCTCCAGGGGATCTTCCTGACCCAGGGATCAAACCTGGGTCTTCTGAATTACCATCTGAGCCACCAGAGAAGCCTATATATACTAGATAAATATGAGCTAAAAGAAACTTGGGTACACTATAATATTAAACATACAGACTTGGTAGTAAAACAGTGTTCAGTTCACATTGAATTTTTAAAGATAGAATCTTTGAACAATACAGGTAATAAGGCTTTTATGATGAGCAGATAAGAAGACCTGTAACTAGCAAATTCAGAAATTCACAATCCTTGTCAAGCATTTATGGAACATTTCCAAATACTTACCATAGAGTTGTCAAAAAGGCAAATCTTTAAAAATACCAAAGAATCAGAATAATTCAAACCACATTTTTTACTATGATGAAATTTTATTAGGAGTTAGAAATGGGAAATAAATACAGAGCCAGAAGAATATCATACATTTGGAAACCACACTTCTAAATAATGTGTGGATTAAAGAAGAAATCATAATGAAAATTAAAAAGTATTTAGAAAGAAAACAAAAAACCTTCCAAATATCAAGACTTGTAGGATAAAGCTAACTTAGTGCTTGAAGGCTATTTATCATTTTACATGTCTACATAAGAAAAGTAGAAAATAGAAAATAACAAGCTAAGCTTTCAAGTTAAGAAGTTAGAAGAAGGGCATCACAGTCAATCCAAAAAAATAGAAAGATGGAAATGTACATCAGCATAAGTTGAAGCAATAAACATACCTTTAAAACAATGGAAAAGACTGACAATAGCAAAAGCTTATTTTCTTTGAAAAGACTAATAACATTAAGAAACTTCTAAAAATCAATCAAGTAAAAAGGCAAGAAAGTAGAAACAATAATGTTGAAATTTAAAAATGGAACACATAAGAATAACTACAATAGAGATGAAAAATGCAAAAGAAAACTATCCGTGATTTATGCCGATAAATTTGAAATTCATTACATTTGTTCTTGTTCTGTCACTAAGTCATGTCTGACTCTTTGTGATTCCATGGACTGCAGCACACCAGGCTCTTCTGTACTCCACTGTCTCCTGGAGGTTGCTTAAATTCAGGTCCATTGAGTCTGTGATGCTATGTAACCATCTCATCCTCTGCTGCCCTCTTCTCCTTTTGCCTTCAATCTTCCCAGCATCAGGGTCTTTTCCAATGAGTCGGCTCTTACTGTCAGGTGGCGAAAGTATTGGAGCTTCAGCTTCAGCATGGACCTGCCAATGAATATTTAGGACTGATTTCATTTAGGATAGACTGATTGCATCTCCTCACTGTCCAAGGGACTCTCAAGAGTGTTCTCCAGCACCAGAAAATCATCAGTTCTTCAGTGCTTGGCCTTCTTCATGGATCAACTCTTATATCATCACATGACTACTGGAAAAACTATAGCTTTGACTATACAGACTCTGATTGACAAAGTGATGTCTCTGCTTTTTAATATGCTGTCTGGGTTTGCCATAGCTTTCCTTCCAAGGAACAAATGTCCTTTAATTTCATGGGTGCAGTCACTGTCCACAATGATTTTAGAGGCCAAGAAAGAAAATTTGCCACTGTTTCCATTTTTTTCTCCATCTATTTGTCATGAAGTGATGGGATCAGATGCCTAGATTTTAGATTTTTGAATGTTGAATTTTAAGCCAACTTTTTGATTCTCCTCTTTCACCTTCATCAAGAAGCTCTTCAGTTCCTCTTTGCTTTCTGCCATTAGGGTGGGATCATCTGAATATCTGAGGTTGTTGATTTTTCTCCCAGTAATCTTGATTCCAGTTTGGGATTCATCCAGCCCAGCATTTCACATCATGTACTCTGCCTACAAATTCAGTAAGCAGGGTGACAATATACAGCCTTCTCATACTCCTTTCCTAATTTTGAACCAGTCCCTTGTTCCATGTCTGGTTCCAACTGTTGCTTCTTGACCCGCACGCAGGTTTCTCAGGACACAGGTAAGGTGGTCTGGTATTCCCACCTCTTGGAGAATTTCCCACACTTTGTTGTGATCCACACAGTCAAAGGTTTTAGCATAGTCAATGAAGCAGAAGTAGATGTTTTTCTGGAACTTCCTTGCTTTCTCCTTGACTCAGTGAATGTTGGCAATTTAATCTCTGGTTCCTCTGCTTCTTCAAAATCCAGATTGTGCATCTGGAAGTTCTCAGTTCATGTACAGGTGAAGCCTAGCTTGAAGGATTTTGAGCATTATCTTGCTAGCATGTGAAATGAGCTCAATTGTTTGGTAGTTTGAACATCCTTTGGCACTGCCCTTCTTTGAGATTAGAATGAAAACTGACCTTTCTTTATATTGTGGCCACTGCTGAGTTTTCCAAATTTGCTGACATACTGAAGGCAGCACCTTGATAGCATCATCTTTTAGGATTTTAAATAGCTCAGCTGGAATTCAGTCACATCCACTAGCTTTGTTTGTCATAATGGTTCTTAAGGCCCACTTGACTTCATACTGCAGAAAATGTGGCTCTAGGTGAGTGACTATGTCATCGTGGTTATCGGGGCCATTAAGACCTTTCTTGTATAGTTTTATGTATTCTTGTCACATCTTCTTAATCTCTTATGCTTCTGTTAGATCCTTACTGTTTCTTTCCTTTATCATGCCCATCCTTGCATGAAATGTTCCTTTGATATTTCTGATTTTCTTGAAGAGATCTGATAATTTTGTGAAAAATAATAATTGCCAAAGAGGACCCAAGAAATATTGAAAAATTTGAATATACTAAGGAATCAGTAATAAAAAATCTACCATGAAAAGTTCAGATGACTTTGCAGATGAGTTTCCTTAGAAGGAATAAGTAATCTGTATCTTATACAATTTTTTGTGTAAGTAATAAAAGCTGAAAAATCTTTTTATGATGTTTACATAAGCTTGATATTAAATCCAGACAATACAAGGAAGGACATTTATAAACTAACATCGTCTACAATGATGAAGATCTTGTGTGCTCAGTCATGTCAGAGTCTTTGAAGGCCCATCAACTGTAGCCTGGCAGGTTCCTCTGTCCATGGAGATTTCCAGGCAAGAATACTGGAGTGAGTTGCCATTCCCCATTAAAATCTACATTAAAACTGAGCATTGACTATATAATAAGCACTTTTTTAGCATTATCTTATTAATACTAGGGACAATCTTGTGAAGAATGTAGAAGTTATACTCTTGACTCTAATTTCCAGCTGAGAAAACTGGAACATATGTTGGTTACATAACTCATCCAAGATAGCAGCTGGTAGGTGTCAGAACTTGAATATAAATACAAAATCAGGACTTCCCTGGTGGTGCTAATGGGTAAGAATCTGCCTGCCAATGCGGAGGACAGGGGTGCATCCCTGGTCTGGGGAGATTCTACATGCCATGGAGCACTAAGCCCGTGTAGCACAGCTACTGAGACTGGGTGCCTAAAGCCTGTGCTCCGAAGCAAGAGAAGCCACTGTTAGGAGAAGCCTGCACGCCACAATGAAGGGTAGCCCAGCTTGCCACAACTAGAGAAAGCCCAGGCAAAGCAACAAAACCCCAATATAGTAAAAAATAAAATAAATGATTTTAAAAATAAATGAAAAATCATAATTTAAGTGAATCAACTGGGATCTTTATGCATGTATGTATAATCTACAGCATTAACTGACTAAAGATGGAGAAAGAACTATGTTCAAGTCAAAAAATAAAATATGATGCCTATTATTTTCATTATGAATCAAGAATCATACTAGAATTTTTCCAATATGATAAAATAAGGAAAAGTAATAAAATGTATATAAGCTTCAAGTTAAAAAATAAAAATTTGTTATTCACACAGAAAAACTAAGAGGATCTACAAACCTGGGTTGAGAGGGATGTTGGAAAAGCAGTCAGGATCAAGAAAGTCCAGAAGGTCCTTGCAATCCAAGTAATGATGAGTCTTGAAACCAAGCATACTGAATCAGCTTGAGGACATGCCCAGAAAAAGGAAGCAAAGCCAAAGTGCTGGGAGCCAGACAGCTTCTGGAAACAATCAGGGACGAAAGCAGGTATGGGAACAAAGTTAGAGGTTCTAAGTGCAGCTAAGGATGCTTGGCCGGCTGGTTCACTGATTGACTGATTGATCACAGGCTTTGGTTTTACTGTGAATCTGCCTCTTCTGAAGACTCTGAGTAAGACAGACAATATACATTTCTAATAGCTGTTATGGACTTCCATGGTGTCTTAGATGGTAAACAATCTGCCTACAATGCAGGAGACCCAGGTTCCATCCCTGGAGAAGGGAATGGCAACCCACTCCAGTATTCTTCCCTGGAGAATTCCATGGACAGAGGAGCCTGGCAGGCTATAGTCCATGGTGATGCAAAGAGTCAGACACAACTGAGCAACTAACACTTTCAATAGCTCTCAAATATGCACGTTTTTGAAAGAAAAAGAAAATCAAGTCAATAGCTATCATAATCCAGAAAAGAACTGCTGTGGTCCAAATGACAATAAATATGAAATGGCTAAAAGGCAGAGTTTTATACTTCTGGTCTTTGAAGGAGAGAAGTGAAATCAATGGAATTAGGCAAGAGGCTTTAACAGAGTTTTTTTGGTCAATTTCAGATTCTTTTCTCTATAGGTTATTACAAAATACTGAATGTACTTTTCTGTGGTATAAGTCCTTGTTGGTTATTTTATATATATATATATATATATACATACACATACACTAGTGTGTATACGGAGAAGGCAATGGCACCCCACTACAGTATTCTTACCTGGAAAATCCCATGGACGGAGGAGCCTGGTGGGCTGTAGTCCATGGGGTCGCTAAGAATTGGATATGACTGAGCGACTTCACTTTCATTTTTCACTTTCGTGCATTGGAGAAGGAAATGGCAACCCACTCCAGTGTTCTTGCCTGGAGAATCCCAGGGATGGCGGAGCCTGGTGGACTGCCGTCTATGGGGTCGCACAGAGTTGGACATGACTGAAGTGACTTAGCAGCAGCAGCAGCAGCAGCAGTAGCAGCAGTGTGTATATGTTAATCTTAAACTCCTAGTTTATCTCAACCCCACATTTCCCCTTTGGTAACAATAATTTTTTGGTCATAACTTTCCTTCCAAGGACTAAGTGTCTTTTAATTTCATGGCTGCAATCACCATCTGCAGTGATTTTGGAGCCCCCCAAAATAAAGTCTGACACTGTTTCCACTGTTTCCCCATCTATTTCCCATGAAGTGATGGGACCGAATGCCATGATCTTCGTTTTCTGAATGTTGAGCTTTAAGCCAACTTTTTCACTCTCCACTTTCACTTTCATCAAGAGGCTTTTGAGTTCCTCTTCACTTTCTGCCATAAGGGTGGTGTCATCTGCATATCTGAGGTTATTGATATTTCTCCTGGCAATCTTGATTCCAGCTTGTGTTTCTTCCAGTCCAGCGTTTCTCATGATATACTCTGCATAGAAGTTAAAGGAGCAGGGTGACAATATACAGCCTTGACGTACTCCTTTTCCTATTTGGAATCAGTCTGTTGTTCCATGTCCAGTTCTAACTGTTGTTTCCTGACTTGCATACAAATTTCTCAAGAGGCAGGTCAGGTGGTCTGGTATTCCCATCTCTTTCAGAATTTTCCACAGTTTATTGTGATCCACGCAGTCAAAGGCTTTGGCATAGTCAAGAAAGCAGAAATAGATGTTTTTCTGGAACTCTCTTGCTCTTTCCATGATCCAGCGGTTGTTGGCAATTAGCCGTGGCTGCGCAGGCACAGGAGGGCCTAGAGGAGCTATTCCACATTCAAGGTCAGGAGGGGTGGCAGTGAGGAGATACCCCTCGTCCAAGGTAAGGAGCAGCGGCTGCGCTTTGCTGGAGCAGCTGTGAAGAGATACCCCATGCCCAAGGTAAGAGAAACCCAAGTAAGACAGTAGGTGTTGCAAGAGGGCATTAGAGGGCAGACACAGTGAAACCATACTCACAGAAAACTAGTCAATCTAATCACACTAGGACCACAGCCTTGTCTAACTCAATGAAACTAAGCCATGCCCGTGGGGCAACCCAAGATGGGCAGGTCATGGTGGAGAGATCTGACAGAATGTGGTCCACTGGAGAAGGGAATGGCAAACCACTTCAGTATTCTTGCCTTGAGAACCCCATGAACAGTATGAAAAGGCAAAATGATAGGATACTGAAAGAGGAACTCCCCAGGTCAGTAGGTGCCCAATATGCTACTGGAGATCAGTGGAATATATTATGCAGCCATAAGAAGGAATGAAATAATGCCATTTGTGGCAGTAGGCATTGGCTGTTGGCATTTTGATAGGGATTATGGGATTACTTTGGCCACCTGATGAGAAGAGCTGACTCATTGGAAAAGACTCTGATGCTGGGAGGGATTGGGGGCAGGAGGAGAAGGGGACAACAGAGGATGAGATGGCTGGATGGCATCACTGACTCAATGGACGTGAGTCTGAGTGAACTCCGGGAGTTGGTGATGGACAGGGAGGCCTGGAGTGCTGAGATTCATGGGGTTGCAAAGAGTCGGACATGACTGAGTGACTGAACTGAACTGATGGGATTATGGCTTTTTGATAGGGAGTGCATTGATTATGTAGATTGCCTTCTTGGATTGTATGCTCGTTTTAACAATATTGATGCTTCCAATCAAAAACATGATATATCTTTTCATCTGTTTGTGCCTTCTTCATTATCTTCCATCAGTGTCTTTCAGTTTTCTGAGTACAGGTCTTTTATTTCCTAAGGTAGGTTTATTCCTGGATATTTTATTATTTTTTGATGTAGTGGTAAATGTGATTGTTTCCTTAATTTCTCCATATAATAGTTATTTCAGTATTAGTGTAGAAAAGGGCTGCCCTGGTGGCTCAGATGGTAAAGAATCCACCTGCAATGCAGGAAACCTGGGTTCAATTCCTGGGTTGGGAAGATCCCTTGGAGGAGGTCATAGCAACCCACTCCAGTATTCTTTTCTGGAGAAGCCCTGGAGAAGCCCTGGTGGGCTACAGTCCATGGAGTCACAAAGAGTTTGACACAACTGAGTGACAAATCACAGTATATAAAAATGAAACTGATTTCTTATATTAATTTTTGTATCCTGCAACTTTACTGAATTCGTTGATAAGCTCCAGTAGTTTTCTGGTGGCATCTTTATGATTTCTGATGTATAGTATCATGTCATCTGCCAACAGTGACAGTTTTAGTTCTTCCTTTCTAATGTGGATTTCATTTCTTTTTAGTCTTTGATTGCTATGGTTAGGACTTTTAATGCTGTGTGGAATAAAAGTGGCAAGAGTGGGCATTCTTATCTTATTCCCTATTTTAGAGGATTTTTTCAGATTTATACTGCTGCTGCTGCTGCTAAGTCGCTTCAGTCGTGTCCGACTCTGTGTGACCCCATAGACAGCCCACGAGGCTCCCCCATCCCTGAGATTCTCCAGGTAAGAACACTGGAGTGGGTTGCCATTTCCTTCTCCAATGCATGAAAGTGAAAAGTGAAAGTGAAGTCGCTCAGTCGTGTCTGACTCTTCTCGACCCCATGGACTGCAGCCCACCAGGCTCCTCTGTCCATGGGATTTTCCAGGCAAGAGTATTGGAGTGGGGTGCCATTGCCTTCTCTGCTGATTTATACTACTGAGTATAATATTTGCTGTGAGTTTGTCATACATAACATTTATTATGTTGAAGTATGTTCCTTCTATGCCCACTTTTTGGAGAATTTTTATCATAAATCAACATTAAATTTTATCCAAGACTTTTTCTATATCCAGTGGTACAGTTATATGATTTTTATTCTTCAATTTCCTAATGTGGTATATCACATTGATTGACTTGCAGATATTAAAAAATCTAGCCCAAGCAGTTAATTGTTTCTGCTGTTATATCTCATTTTTTTGACCCTCATTTCATTAAATCCAGCAGTCTTTTCTCCACCTGGTGTTACTTGGTGACACAGCAGCTCACTCTTGACTTTAATCTGACTGTCTTTATTATTTAAAACATATTCTTCTCTTGATCCCTGAGACAGCACACTTTTCTGATTCTTCCTCATCCTCCTCTAGTGCATGAAATAATAGACTCCTCCAGGGCTCAAGTCATGGGTCCTATCCACTCTCCATCTATGTTCTCTCTGTACAGAATGTATCTCTCTGAAGGCCATGGTTTTAAACATCACACAACACTGCTGCTGCTGCTGCTAAGTTGCTTCAGTCGTGTCCGACTCTGTGCGACCCGGTAGAGGGCAGCCTACCTGGTCCCACCATCCCTGGGATTCTCCAGGCAAGAACACTGGAGTGGGTTGCCATTTCCTTCTCCAATGTATGAAAGTGAAAAGTGAAAGTGAAGTCACTCAGTCGTGTCCGATTCTTAGCAACCCCATGGACT
This sequence comes from Bos indicus, assembly GCF_029378745.1. Classification (NCBI taxonomy): domain Eukaryota; kingdom Metazoa; phylum Chordata; class Mammalia; order Artiodactyla; family Bovidae; genus Bos; species Bos indicus. The sequence goes on from NC_091773.1 coordinate 71,300,221, forward strand.
GCAGCCTACCAGGCTTCTCCGTCCATGGGATTTTCCAGGCAAGAGTACTGGAGTGGGGTGCCACTGCCTTCTCTGATCACACAACACTAAAGAACCCCAAATTTATGTTTCCACCCAGACCTGTCCTCAGGGCACCAGACTCATGTATCCGAATGCCTACTTAATATCTTTAACTTTGTCTCCTAAGTGTCTCAAACTGAGCAAGTCTATAATGAAACTTTTGAGATTTAATCTTGATTCTTCCCCTTTTTTTTTACAAGTAAATTAGTAGCACCATTATAAACCATTCTCTCAGGTCAAAAATTCAAGAGTCATTGTTATTTCCTCCTTATTTCTCACTCTCCGCATCGCGCGGAATGAGAGACCATATCGCTTTCCCCTTCCTTTGCACTCCGTGAATTAGCGCTAACAGGTGCGTGGCTAGTGGACAGCCGACTTTAAAGGTGAGAGAGCCCCGGTGGCACTTTTGCAAGTCGTCGGGCAGGTCCACTTGTCCTTCCTTGTCCAGTAACATTCACCACTGCCTCCTTACCATTCTGCCATCTTGCTATCCTGCCCCCCACAGCAGTTTGGATGGAAATTGTAAGACCCCCGTGGCCTGTGGCAATAGCTGATGCACAGCAGGTGTGTTGTTCTCAGGCCAATAATCCAAGCGTTATTGTTACTTCCCCTTTATTTAATGTACCAGCAGAACATGTCAGCTGATGAGTAGACGGGTGGATCACAAGGACTGTCTGGGTATATACTGGGAAGGCAGTGTCAGAATCTACCAAAGCACAAGCCAATATTCATTTAATAAATGAAACTGGGAATCCTGGTGCTTCTTGCCAGTCAAAATCCAAACAAAAGCACACCCTCAGGCTTTAACAAAACCAAATATTCGTGGACCTGATTAAGATCGGGGAGCTTCCTGTCTAAATTGCTTTACATTATACAAGGGACCTAAGGAAGAAAAGTTAGGAACTTGCACAGAGTCACACACCAGGCAGGAACCCCCCCAACCCCGCCACCGTGTGACTGATCAGGTACCAACGCCGACACCACGGTGTCTGATGACAGGCTTTCACCAGACAACTTTCCATGGGAATAACATGCCTCTGAAATGCGATTCCTGAATCTGCTACAGCCCTCATGTTTATTTCATGTTAACTAAATCAGATTAATTTGATTCCGGATTTCATTAACATAGATTCACAAGACATGAATGAAGTTGTTTGCCCTGGTCTTCATTTCTACAGAAATAGTAAAACACCATCTTTTTCATGAGGTATCCAAAATTCTTAGTCATAGTGAGTTGGTGTGGAATTTCTTTCAAACTTACAAGAAAAAGAAAAAAATGGCTGTACTGGATTAATCTTTACAAATGATGTCAGCTACACCTCCATTTCCATGTAACCAGCTAACAGGCAGTATGGTGTGATGACAATGTGCTCATTATTTCAACATTGTTGGGAATATCTTTGAACGATTTGGAAACGGAATCCTGTTTACTATTTTGGCAACAATACAAAAAGTAGTGTTAATGCACAATTGCCAACTCCTCAGAAGATTTTAGTAGAGGAGTGATTTGACATTTGACAAATTTATGCCTATGCTTATTCCAAGCAAGAGTTTAATAGAATAATAAATTACTTAAAAAACTCTTGTTAGTTTGCTAATACAAAGTGCAAGGAAGTCCCATTTTACAGAAAGAATGTAAGAAGAGAAACTGAGGCACAGAAAATTCAGAAACTTTTCTAAATTCTTATCTTCAGGGAAGGACTCAGATCTGGGACTTAGAAAGCCAGGCTTGTTTCAGAAGTGTGATGAACTGGAAAAACCATGGACTCTGAAGCCAGAATCCCTGCCTTCAAATCCCAACTGTATGACCTGAAACAAATTACTTAATCTCTCTTCCTCAATTTACAGGAAAGCCTCCATTTCCTTTCCTGTAAAGTGAAGATAATAATAATAACACCCATATCTAGGGTTGGTTTGAGGATTAATACATGCAAGTCACTTAGAACAATATTTGATAGTGAGTGTTCCGTAAATCTTAGCTCTCACTAATTTATTGATTTATATGCCATAAATTTATCCTTCAAAAGAATTCAGGTGAGAAACTACAAGATGAAAGAGGAGAAGAAGAAAAAGAAGAGGAGAAGGATAAGGAGGAGAGGAGGGAAACAGGAAAGGAAGGTCCAAGGTGTCTTCTGTGATTGAATTCCCCAGCAGCAGACCCCGTGCAAGTAACTTACTAAGAATATGCTCCAGGACACACTGGAAAGAAAGGGGAGGAAGCTGAATAAGGGTGTGATTCCAGGGAAAGTCCAGTCTCAGTCTGATCCTGCAAGGGAGATAGACAGTATAAAGTATACTCCTGATTCTGTCCCAACTCAGGCAAGAGCTTTCCTCCTCTTCTGTCAGTAATTGATTGACATGTGGGATATGTTACCACTACTGCTGCTGCTAAGTTGCTTCAGTCGTGTCCGACTCTGAGACCCCATAGACGGCAGCCTACCAGACTCCTTCGTCCCTGGGTTTCTCCAAGCAAGAACACTGGAGTGGGTTGCCATTTGCTTCTCCAATGCATGAAAGTGAAAAGTGAAAGTGAAGTCGCTCAGTCGTGTCCGACTCTGTGCGACCCCATGGACTGCAGCCCACCAGGCTTCTCTGTCCATGGGATTTTCCAGGCAAGAGTACTGGAGTGGGGTGCCATTGCCTTCTCCGTATGTTACCACTAGGCACTTTTAAAAGCCCTCTGTGTAAACAAAGCACTCCAGTAACCAGTTCTCTAAATTCTCCAGAGTTGGAGGTGGGCAGTTAGAAGGAAATGCTCAGAGAGAAAGCCCAGAAGTATTTTAAAGGCCCTGGAGGACGAGGGTGGAACACGACAGGGCCTGCTAGATGGTGTTCGCCCCAGTCCTCCCAACAGGAGGCCAGGGATGGGCTTGCAGCTTGAATGTCAGTGAAGGTCAGACACAGAGAGAGAGAGAGGGCCCAGCTGAAAAGGTGGGTGCCAAGCGAACTTTTCCACTTTTCTGCCGCAGAGACACCTACACCCAAGCATGTCTCCAGACACAACCCACAAAGAGCAATTTGAGTGATTTAAATGATGTCTGTGTTGTGTCAGAACAAAGAGAATCTTTCAGAAGGAAACCAAGCTATATGTTGCTTGATTTTCAATGGGAAGTTTTAGTTCATTTCATTCTCCTATTTTTTTTAATAAGCTCAGTGAGGGAGTGATGCTAATTTTTGTCTTGTGAATAACATGGATAACATTTCACCAGGCGGTCTGTCACAATCCTCACACTCTTCGTAGTAACAGACTCATGCAGACTGCATGTTTTGGTATTTAGGAAGTGGCATCTATATTTACATATTACTATCTATATATAAATACATATGTGTATAGATATAAATATACATGCATCTACATACTTGGTATTTGCGTACACATACACGGATATGTGTAGAGACAAATCACAGCCTAGAGTGCAATTCAAGATGAACTTTTTGGATTCAGCTTCTGGTTATCAAGCTGCTTATCAGATTACAGATACATAATGTTCTGCACTCTAACATTCCTTCCCTAACCTAGACATTCACCAGGCAAGTTCAGGGAGAAGTTAGTATTTGCCTTTATGCCTGAGTGTTTTTGATAAACTCTAAAATGTCAAGTCATAAATAGCTAATACTGTCCCCTTTGAATTGAAATTATCTGCCATCACCTTTAATATGTGATTAAGTTTAACTTTACTGAAATCATGTAAAAATGCTTATGTAAGTGGTTTTATCATCAGAGAATAAATATGTTGTGAACTATCACAAACATGGTTATAAGCATAATAAGTTAGCGGAAGCAGAGAACGTAGGTTGGAATCCTTGCTCTGATACCTATCATAGATGTGACTTGGGGCATGTCCATTAATTTTTGGAGATTTTCAAAGAAACAAAAGCAATTTAGGGGAGTTATTAGAATTTAATGAGATGATATGAAAAAGAACTTTGTGCCTGTCAAGTGCTACGTGACTGTCAAGTGCTACATGATTGTAAAGTTCTAAGATCACGGTGGCTACGTTTATAATCAAAAGTCAAAACGATAATGGAGATAGAAGTCACCCAGCTCCTGACATTAACTTGCTTCTATTCTTTAGCAGGCAGCTCTGATATGGTGAGATACATTCATTCTATCTGAACAGAATGGTACTGCAGATCAATAAATTCAAAGTGAAATATCCTTAAAGTTTTAGGTATTTGTAACATTTGCTAGTGTTTTGTGCTGTTTATGCAGTTTATATAGTAATTCCAAAGTACTGTAACATATCTCTTGGTAATGACAGTATCTAAGTCTATTTTTTTCTTAAACACTAAAAGACATTCCAGAAGAGTTATAGTTGCAGTACTGGTTAACTAATTTATCTTGATATACATAAAAACTCTTCTATTCCATATAGCAGGAATTTTGGGCATTACTTTCCCTTATTTTGGTGCTATAAGGGTTTTATTTGTTAACTTAAAAAACAGTTGCACAGGTTTCAAACATCAAGAATGCAAGGCCTTGTAGTATTTTTCTCAACTTCTGTAAACCGTTACCCAAATCTAACCTTTTCCTGCTGACTTTCTCAGTGCGAATCCAGTGTGGCAGAGGCAGGTGTTCAGTAACTGTGTATATTCAGGCATGTTAGCCTCTAAGCTTCCGTTTCCCCATCTGAAATCACGAGACAATAAGTATGCTCCTCATGAGATTAGATGCTATGAATAAAAGGATCCTCTTGGCTCTTCACACACAACAGGCATTTAATAAGTGTTCTTCTCTTTCTCCTCACTCCTACTTCTTGTCCTTCTCCACCTCATTCTTTTTCTTTCCCTTTACTCTGGTTGGTTTTCAGCAACCCTAGATCCTCACCTATTTGCTCATTTATTTCAAGCCAGATATTTGCTCATTTATTTCAAACCAGATATTTAAATCTGACATGTCCCCAAATCAGAAGCTCTCTAGGATACTGTGGCTTATGCCCTAGTTGCTGTCTAGTTGAAAGGTCAAAGATAGCTTGCACTTATTCAGAGAAGATAACAATAGTGAATGGGTCAACAGCGCTCCTTCAAAGGGCAGTTAAAGTGGCATGGCAACAAGCACTTCTCTTCATAGGCTCAGAGTCCCTGAGAAGAGTGACAGTGTCCATGCCAAATTATGAGAAAACTGCCTAGCAACCTCAGGGATTATTCCAGCCATGTATCAGATGTCAGCTGTCACAAGCCACTGGTCAAGTGTTGGTTGCCAGCTTTAGCCCTGAAACGGATCTTACTCAGATGGAAACAACAGAAGGCTCTGAGGTGAATAAATGAAGACGTTTATCACAAGGTGGAAAGCAGAAACATTCAGAAGACTTCACTGCTTGCTAAAATGTCAGTCAAGAAGAAATTCTTTGGGTTGTGTATGGAACGTCTTTTATAATGAGTTTTATATAATTTAGGCAACGAATTCCTAGTCCCTCAGGGCAAGGAAGAAAATATATTCTTACTCTGATTCATTCGCTGATTTTTTGTGGGTCTGCCTTGATTTCTTTGTCTTTGGTCCTGTATTTAATACAGTGATGATATCCATAGAATCATGGCATCTAAATATCGAAGGGGCTTGTGAAGTTCCTTAGTTCACAGCAGTTCTAGAAAATGGTCCTGCAGCTTACCAATGTTTCCATAATTATATTCTCCCTTATACTGGTCCATAATTTGTATCTCATTCAGGAATGGATCTGAATACTTGGATTTTAGAAGAGAAAAAAACTTCAGAGATGATGTGTATCTGCACATTTCAGTCTTTTTACTGTCAGGTTTCTCTTTCTCTTCCTCTTCTGCCAAATTCCCCTCTTGATCATATTAATACTTTGCTTGAACCATATTGTGTGATTTAGGTGGTGGCATCAGCCATTAACCCAGTCAGAAATTTGCCAGTCTCCTGCAAGTCTTTTTGACTGATTTTCACATCCAACCAAGGTATGGACAAAAGTTTAGAAAATATTGGCAAATTTTGAAAATAAAATTTGGGGAGTTAAAGTATGAAGAGGAACCCAAAAAAGAAGAGTAGGAGAAAAAGATTAGAGAGAAAGTAGATCAATGAAGAACAAGCTATAGATGGCAAAGACAGCAAGGGTGGTTAGCACTGTGAAGTGTTGCCAGTAACCATTGTTTATGAGAACTGCCTGGTATCAATCCATTGGAAACCATGAGTGATCATTACTAAAACAGTTGTTGTGGAGGAATTCAGTCAGGTGTCAGATCCAAGGAGCTGAAGAGTAGGGAAATAGAGATGGAAAAAGTTTGACTCTTCTTACAAAAACTTAGCTGAAAAAGGAAACAAATTAGGTGATTCTACAGGGGCTTCCCAAGTGGCTCAGTGGTAAAAGAATCTACCTGCAATGCAGGAGCTGCAGAAAATGTGAGTTCAATCCCTGGGTCAGGAAGATCCCCTGGAAGAGGGCATGGCAACCACTTCAGTGTTCTTGCCTGGAGAATCCCATGGACAGAGGATCCTGGTAGAAGCCTGCCACCTGGGTGGCCCATTCACCCCTAATCACCGTCTTGGCTCCTAGAGCAACCTCACCCACCAGGTAGCAGACATCAGAAGCAAGAACTAAGGTTCTGCAGCCTGCAGAAAGAAGACCACAAATGCAAGAAGTTAGACAAAATGATATAACAAAGAAATATGTTGCAGATGAAAGAGCAAGATAAAAAAGTACAAGAACAATTAAATGAAGAGGAGACCAGCAATCTCCCTGAAAAAGAATTCATAGCAATGATACTAAAGATGATCCAATATGCTGAAAAAAGAATGGAGGCATAGATCTAGAAGATAAGAAATGCTTAACAAAGACCTAGAAGAACTAAAGAACAAACAGAGATGAACAATACAATAACTGGAATGAAAAATGCACTAGAAAGAATCAATAGCAGAATAATAGCAGAAGCATGGATAAGTAAGCTAGAAGATAGAATGGTGAAAACCCTGCTGTGGAACAGAATAAGAAAAAAAAATGAATGAACATCTCAGAGACCTCTGGGACAACATTAAATGCACAAACATTCCAATTATAGGGGTCCCAGAAGAGAAAGGGCCTGAGAAAACATTTGAAACGATTATAGTCAAAACGTTTCCTAACATGGATAAGGAAATAGTCACCCAAGTCCAGAAAGTGCAGAGAGTCCCATATAGGATAAATCCAAGGAGAAATACACTGTAAAAAGCACAAATACATGGGTTAAATAATTTGCTACTAAATAACCAATGGATCACTGAAGAAATCAAAGAGGAAATTAAAAAACACCTAGAGAAAAATGACAACAAAAAACATGATGATCCAAAATCTGTCAATCCAGTTCAGTTGCTCAGTCGTGTCCAACTCTTTGTGACCAAAACCTATGGAAATCAGCAAAAGCAGTTCTAAGAGAGAAGATTATAGTGATATAATCCTACCTCAAGGAACAAGAAAAATCTCAAATAAACTTAACTTTACAGCTAAAGCAACTGGAGAAAGAAGAGCAAAAAATCTCAAATTTAGTAGAAGGAAAGAAATCATAAAGATCAGAGTAAAAATAAATGAAATAAAAATAAAAAGACAATAGCAAGGTCAGTGAAATTCAAAGCTGGTTCTTTGAAAAGATAAAAAAAAAAGATAAGATAAAAAAATGATAAATCTTTAACCAGACTCATTGAGAAAAAAAGTGAGGACTCAAATCAATAAAATTAAAAATGAACAAGAGGAAGTTAAAATGGATACCACAGAAATACAAAGGATCATAACAGGCTACTACAAGCAACTGTACACCAATAAAATGGACAACCTTTAAGAAATGGGCAAATTCTTAGAAAGGTACAACCTTCCAAGACTGAACCAGAAAAAGATGGGAAATATGAAGAGACCAATTACAAGTACTGAAACTAAACTATGATATAAAACCTTTCAACAAACAAAAAATAAATGTCTAGGACCAGATGGCTTCACAGGCAGTTTCTAGCAAACATTTAGGGAAGAGTCAACGCCTAACCTTCCGAAAATTCACAGAGGCAGGAACGCTCCCAAGCTCATGCTACTCTCACTCTAATACCAGAGCCAGATAGATACATCACAAAAGAGAAAACTATAGTCCGTATCACTGATGAACATAAATGCAAAAACCCTTAACAAAATTCTAGCAAACTGAATCCAACAACACATTAAAGGGTCATACATTATGATCAAATGTGGCTTATCTCAGGGATGAAAGGATTTCCCAATATCTGCAAGTCAATCAGTGCAATACATCACATTAAGAAACTGAAGGAAAAAAATATATATGGTCATCTCAATAGATGTGGAAAAACGTTTTGACAGAATTTCACACCCTTTTCTGATAAAAAACTCTCTAGAAAGTGGGCATAGAGGGAACCTCAGTTCAGTTCACTTCAGTTCAGTCACTCAGTCGTGTCCGAGTCTTTGCGACCCCGTGAATCGCAGCACACCAGGCCTCCCTGTCCATCACCATCTCCCGGAGTTCACTCAAACTCACGTCCATTGAGTCAGTGATGCCATCCAGCCATCTCATCCTCTGTTGTCCCCTTCTCCTCCAGCCCCCAATCCCTCCGAGCATCAGAGTCTTTTCCAATGAGTCAACTCTTCGCATGAGGTGGCCAAAGTACTGGAGTTTCAGCTTTAGCATCATTCCTTCCAAAGAAATCCCAGGGCTGATCTCCTTCAGAATGGACTGGTTGGATCTCCTTGCAGTCCAAGGGACTCTCAAGAGTCTTCAACAGCACAGTTCAGAAGCATCAATTCTTTAGCGCTTAGCCTTCTTCACAGTCCAACTCTCACATCCATACATGACCACAGGAAAAATCATAGCCTTGACTAGATGGACATTTGTTGGCAAAGTAATGTCTCTGCTTTTGAATATGCTATCTAGGTTGGTCATAACTTTCCTTCCAAGGAGTTAAGCGTCTTTTAATTTCATGGCTGCAATCACCATCTGCAGTGATTTTGGAGCCCAGAAAAATAAAGTCTGACACTGTTTCCACTGTTTCCCCATCTATTTCCCATGAAGTGATGGGACCGGATGCCATGATCTTTGTTTTCTGAATGTGGAGCTTTAAGCCAACTTTTTCACTCTCCTCTTTCACTTTCATCAAGAGGCTTTTTAGTTCCTCTTCACTTTCTGCCATAAGGGTGGTGTCATCTGCATATCTGAGGTTATTGATATTTCTCCTGGCAATCATCTTGATTCCTGCTTGTGCTTCTTCCAGCCCAGCATTTCTCATGATGTACTCTGCATATAAGTTAAATAAGCAGGGTGACAATATACAGCCTTGATGTACTCCTTTTCCTATTTGGAACCAGTCTGTTGTTCCATGTCCAGTTCTAACTGTTGCTTCCTGACCTGCATATAGATTTCTCAAGAGACAGGTCAGGTGGCCTGGTATTCCCATCTCTTTCAGAATTTTCCACAGAGGGAACCTATATAAACATAATAAAGGCCATATATGATACATCCACAGCAAACATCATTCTTAATGGTGAAAAAGTTAAAAGCATTTCCCCTAAGACCAGGAACAAGACAAGCCTGCTCACTTTGGCCACAATTATTAAACATAGTTTTGGAAGTCTTACCCATGGCAATCAGAGGAAAAAAGAAATAAAAGAAATCCAAACTGGAAAAGAAGTAAAACTGTTACTGTTTTTGGATGGCATGGTACTATACATAAAAAAAAAATCCTTAAGATGTTACCAGAAAATGACTAGAATTAATCAATGAATTTGATAAATTTTGGGATATAACATTAATACGTAGAAATCTTTTCCATTCCTATACACTAACAACAAAATATCAGAAAAAGAAATTAAAGAAACAACCCCATTTCTCACTGCAACAAAAAGAATAAAATACCTAGGAATAAACCTATCTAAAGAGATACTCTGAAAACTATAAAACACTGATGAAAGAAATAAAAAATCATAAACAGGGAGATATACCATGTTCTTGGATTGGAAGAGTCATTATTGTGAAAATGACTATACTACCCAAAGCAATCTACAGATTCAATACAATTCCTATCAAACTACCAATGGGACTTTTCACAGAATTAGAACAAAAATTTTACAGCTTGAGTGGAAACACAGAAGACCATGAATAGCCAATGCAATCTTAAGAAAGAAAAATGGAGCTGGAAGAATCGGGCTCCCTGACTTCAGATTAAACTACAAAGCCACAGTTACCAACACAGTGTGTATGGTACTGGCATAAAACAGAATTATAGAGCAATGGAACACAATAGAATAAATCTATGCACCTGCCTTTTGTTGTTGCTTAGTTGTTCGGTCACTAAGTCGTGTTCCACCCTTTGCTATGCCATGGACTGTAGTATGCCAGGCTTCCTTGTCGTTCACCATTTCCCGGAGTTTGTTCAAACTCGTGCCCATTGAGTCGGTGATGCTATCTAACCATCTCATCTTCTACTGTCCACTTCTTCTCCTGCTTTCAGTCTTTCCAGGCATCAGGGTCTTTCCCAGTGAGTCAGCTCTTCATATCAAGTGGCCAAAGTATTGGAGCTTCAGCTTCAGCATCAGTCCTTCCAGTGACTATTCTGGGCTGGTTTGATCTCCGTGCATTCCAAGGAACTCTCAAGAGTCTCATCCAGCACCACAATTCTATGACTAAGTAGGCAAGAATATATGGTGGAGAAAAGACAGTCCCTTCAATAAATAATGATGGGAAAAGACAGTTACATGAAAATGAATGATATCAGAACATTCCCTAACACCATACACAAAAATAAACTCAAAATGGATAAAAATATAAATGTAAGGCTGGATACTACAATATTCTTAGAAGAAAATATAGGCAGAACATTCTTTGACAAAAATTGCAGCAAGATCTCTTTTGATCCACATCTTAGAGTAATGGAGATAAAAACAAAAATAAACAAATGGGACCTAATTAAACTTAAATGATTTTGTACAGCAAACAAAACTATAAACATGATGAAAAGACAGCCTTCAGAATGGGAGAAATTGTTTGCAACTGAGACACTGACAAAAGATTAATCTCCAAGACACGAACAGCTCATGAAGTTCAATATAAAAAAAAAAAAATACAGCCCAATCAAAAATGGGCAGAAGATCTAAATAGACATTCCTCTAAAGTAGACATACAGATAGACAATAAAAACATGAAAAAATGCTCAACATCACTAATTAATAGAGAATTGAAAATCAAAACTCCAATGGTGTATCACCTGACACTGGTCAGAATGGCCATCATCAAAATAGCTGCAAACAGTAGATACTGGAGACGACGTAGGAGAAGGGAATGTAAATTGATATAGCCACTCTACCAACTGGTTTAGCTTCCCAAGTGGTACTAGTGGTAAAGAACCTGCCCACCAATGCAGGACACTTGAGAGACATGGGTTTGATTCCTGGGTCTGGAAGATGCCTGAGAGAAGGAAATGGCAACCTACTCTAGTATTCTTGCATGGGAAATCCTATGGACAGAGGAGTCTGGTGGGCTACAGCCTTTGAAAAGGTTGCAAAGAGTTGGACATGACTAAGCACACACACACAGCCACTATGGAGAACAGTACAGAGTCTTCTTCTTTTCTTTTTTTAAATAGTGCTACCACATGATCCAGCAATCCTGCTCCCGGGCATACATCCAGAGAAAACCATAATGTGAAAGGCTATATGCATCCTAATGGTCATTGCAGTACTATTTACAGTAGTCAGAACATGGAAGCTTCCTAAATATTCGCCAACAGAGAAATGTATAAAGAAGATGTGATATATACACAATGGAATATTACTCAACTATAAAAAATAACAAAATAATGCCATTTACGGTACTGTGGATTGACCTAGAGATTGTCATATTGAGTGAAGTAAGTCAGAGAAAGACAAATAGCATATGATATCCCTTATACATGTAATCTAAAAAAGAGGTACAAATGAACTTATCTACAAAACAGAAATAGAGTCATAGACAGATGGAGAAAACGAACTTACGGTTTCCAGAGGGATAAATTAAGTGATTGGGACTGACATATATGCCCTACTGTACTTAAAATCGGAGAAGGCACTGGGGACCCACTCCAGTACTCTTGCCTGGAAAATCCCGTGGGCAGAGGAGCCTGGTAGGCTGCAGGCTGAGCAACTTCACTTTCACTTATCACTTTCATGCATTGGAGAAGGAAATGGCAAACCACTCCAGTGTTCTTGCCTTGAGAATCCCAGGGACGGGGGAGCCTGGTGGGCTGCCGTCTATGGGGTTGCACAGAGTCGGACCTGACTGATGTGACTTAGCAGCAGCAGCATACTTAAAACAGGTAACTAATGAGGACTTACTGTATAGCACAGGGAATGCTACTCAATACTCTATAGTGGTCTATATGGGAAAAGAATCCAGAAAAGAGTGGATATATATTTATGTATGACTGATTCATTTTATTGTATACCTAAAATTACCACAACATTGTAAATCAACAACAAAAGTTGAAAAATTAGATGAACTTTTATCAGTTTATAAGCGGAAGAAAATAAGAATAGATAAGAAACTAAGATATAAAAAAGGAGCAAGTATTTAAGGATGATTGTGAAAATAAATAAACTAGCTGACAAAGTTCCATCTAGTCAAAGCTATGGTTTTTCCAACGGTCATGTTTGGATGTGAGAGCTGGACCATAAAGAAGACTGAGTGCTGAAGAATTGATGCTTTTGAACTGTGGTGTTGGAAAGGACTCTTGAGAGTCTCTTGGACTGCAAGGAGATCCAATCAGTCAATCCTAAAGGACATCAGTCCTGAATGTTCATTGGAAGGACTGATGTTGAAGCTGAAACTCCAATACTTTGGCCTCCTGATGCAAAGAATTGACTCATTGGAAAAGACCCTGATGCTGGGAAAGATTGAAGGCAGGAGGAGAAGGGGACAATAGAGGATGAGATGGTTGGATGGCATCACTGACTCAATGGACATGAGTTTGAGTAAACTCTGGGTGTTGGTGATGGACAGGGAGGCCTGGCGTGCTGCAGTCCACGGGGTCGCAAAGAGTTGAACACGACTGAGCAACTGAACTGACTGATTGATGAAAATAAATGGTATGAAATGAGACTGAGGACATTGCTATAAGAATTGACTGGAATGAGGATCCTTATTAGTAAGTGCAGAGGGTAGGAATAAAATATATTTAGAGCTATATGCCAGCAAATTTGGAAAGCTCAGCAGTGATCACAAGACTGGAAAAGATCAATTTTCATCCCAGTTCCAAAGAAGGGCAATGCCCAAAAAAGTTCAAACTACCACACAATTGCACTCAGTTCACATGTGAGCAAGATTAATCTCAAAATCCTTCAAGCTAGGCTTCTGCAGTGTGTGAACCAAGAACTTCCAGATGTACAAGCTGGATTTAGGAAAGGCAGAGGAATCAGACATCAAGTTTCCTACTGGATCAAAGAAAAAGCAAGGAAATTCCAAAAAGTTCCTACTTCTGTTTCACTGATTACATTAAAGCCTTTGACTGTGTGGATCACAACAAACTGTGGAAAATTCTTCAAGAGATGGGAATACCAGATCACCTGACCTGTCTCCTGAGAAGCCTGTATGCAGAACAAGAGGCAACAGTTAGAACCGGGCATGGGACAATAGGATGGTTCAAAACTGAGAAAGGAGTATGGCAAGGCCTTTTGTTGTCACCCTACTTATTTAAATTATATGCAGAACACATCATGTGAAATGCCGGGCTGGATGACTTACAAGCTGGAATCAAGATTGCCAGGAGAAATATCAACAACCTCAGATATGCAGATGATACCACTTAAATGGCAGAAACTGAAGAGAAACTAAAGAGCCTGTTGATGAAGGTGAAAGAGAAGAGTGAAAAAGCTGACTTAAAACTCAACATTCAAAAAATGAAGATCATGGCATTTGGTCCCATCATTTCATGACAAATAGATGGGGAAAAAGTGAAAATAGTGACTGATTTTCATTTTGGGGGCCCCAAATCACTGTGGATAGTGACTGCAGCTGCAAAATTAAGAGATGCTTGCTCCTTGGAAGAAAATCTGTGACAAACCTAGACAGCATATTAAAAAGCACAGATATTACTTTGCTGACAAAGGTCTGTATCGTCAAAACTATGGTTTTTCCAGTAGAAATGTATGGATCTGAGTGCTGGACCATAAAGAAAGCTAAGCACCAAAGAATTGATGCTTTCAAACTATGGTGCTGGAGAGGACTCTTGAGAGTTCCTTGGACTGCAAGGTGATCAACCAGTCAATCTTAAAGGAAATCAACCCTGGCTATTCATTGGAAGGACTGATGCTGAAGCTGAAGTTCCAGTACTTTGGCCATATGATGTGAAGAGCCAACTCATAGGAAAAGACCCTGATGCTGGGAAAGATTGAAGGCAGGAGTAGAAGAGGGTCACAGAGGATGAGGTGTTTGGATGGCATCATTGATTCAAAGGACATGAGTTTGAGCAAACTCTGGGAGACAGTGAAGGACAGGGAACATGGTGTGCTGCAGTCCATGGGGTAGCAGAGTAGGACACAACTTAGTGAGTGAGCAAAGACAAGGGCTATAGATTATTTGGCTTTTAGCAGAAAAAAAATCATACACTTATTTTTTATAAATTCTGGAAAAATTTATTAATTCATACCAGAAGAATTGAATGCAAAAGGAAAATGCTTTGACTTTCAAATGGAGAATTTTCAAAATGAAGAGGCCTCTTGGAAGTAAAAGATGGAAATCTGACAGCATGGCCTGAGTGGTTTTCAAACTGTGGTTCCCAGGACCCTTGATACTCTTGAAAAAGTATCAAAGGCCTCCAAGAGTTTCTGTTTATGTGGGTTGTAATTATAGGTGTTTACCATATTAAAAATTGAGATGGAAATTTAATATAAAATTTTATTAAAAAAAACAAGCCAATAAAATCCTAATGGTTTCTTTTAATGAAAAATAATTGTATTTTCAAAAAAAAATTTAATTTATAAAAAACTGTTGTTTTTCATTTTTGCAAATCTCTCTCTGGTCTCTGTTAGTACAAGAGAGCTGGATTGCCATATCTAACTCCACATTTTATGTGTCTCAATATCCCATGTCATGTAGCTCCTGGAAAACTCATTATACACTATGGAAACTGACAGTGAAAACAGCAAATAATTTCTTAATTTATATTACAAAAATAATTTTTCCTTTGCAAATCCCTTAAAAAGATCCTAGTGACACTGCAAGTGTCTCTAGACCACACTTTGAGAACTGCTATACTATGATTAGTCCAGGATAGACTAGAATTACTCTGCATTACAGAGAAGGAGAAATGTGAAGTTTCTGGAAGCAACATTTCTTCAGAGAAGTGAGAAAAATAGAAAAACCTATCAAAGATTGGTGATGGTCAGGCGTTGAGGGTATATTAGAGATGGGGTGATGGCAATAGGTGTATGAGAGAGGGGACATGTTGAAAAATATAGGATATGGTTGACAAAGAATTACGGGCTGGAGTTTGACAGCACGTGTTAGAATGATTCAAAATGATGACCAATTCAAGAAGTAGAGTGGCTTTGATGGCACTGGAGTTGTGGATGATAAGGAACTGTGAGATTTGAACATGGAGTGGGTCTTCCACATATTAACTGGAGATATGTAGGACAGCGGCTAAATTTGGGCTAAAGCTGTGAGTCATATGCTAATATTTATAATTAATGAGGGACATAAGAAAGTTGGGAGAGATAGTGATTAGGGTTAGTCAGTGGTATGTGACCAGATGCCAAGTATTTCAAAGATGGAGTGTGCAAAGTATTATAATTTGGAAATAGCCAGGCAAAGCAGGAATAATGCTGGATCTCCTCATGAGGCCTGTGGGTTATGAGTGTCAGGAGAATAAGATATTTCCATCAGGGAAGGTGTAAGGAAAACAGGATGATGATTTTGGTAAAGGCTAAGACAGGGAAAAAGTATCTTTTAAGAAGTTTGAGGATATAATTTAGTTTTCATGAAATGAGAGCTTGAGAAGATGCACTTAAAATTTGTCAGAGCAGTAGAAGTTCTAGAATTTCCATACAAGAGGGGGTTACAGGTAAAAAATTGGTTGCAAGTGGGGCCTTGAAGACTTACCTGGAAGCTGCATTTGCAGAATAAGTATCTTGCTTCCTTAGATGGCTGAATACAGAATCCTCGGTAATCCATCCCTTGACTTCTCTGCTCATTTGAATGGAGGTAGGAGATGGGGAGGCCAGAGGAGTTTGGGATGAAGGAGAGGATGATCTCTAGGGCTAATATTTCAGCTAATGGTGATAGAGGATCAATTGAAATGAACTGGTATCCAGGTTTCAAGAGTCTTCCGTGACTGTTGAAAGAGAATCACAGCAGATAAATTCATGGTGTGGAGGGGACACCGCTGAGGTCATGATGAAGTAGAATCAGGTTTAGGGCTGGAAGTTCAAAGGCATGGACAACTGCTTCATTCCTATTCATCTTCTAAAACTCAATTCAAAAGTCAATTTATAGAAACTTATTTTCCTAATCCTCCCTCTCATATAGGAATGATTGTTTTCTCCTTCACCCCGAGCATGCTTTTATCAGAGCTGTTGTGGCTGTTGGTGTTCACCACTCAGTCGTGTTTGACTCTTTGAGACCCCATGGACTGCAGCACACCAGTTTCCCTGTCCTTCACCATCTCCCAGAGTTTGCTCAAATTTATTATGTTCATTGAGTCGGTGATGCCATCCAACCACCTCATCCTTTGTCGTCCCCTTCTCCTCCTGCCCTCAATCTTTCCCAGCATCAGGGTCTTTTCCAATGAGTTGGCTCATTGCATCATATGGCCAAAGTATTGGAGCTTCAGCTTTAGCATCATTTCTTCCAATGAATAGTCAGGGTTGATTTCTTTTAGGATTGACTGGTTTGATCACCTTGCAGTCCAAGGGACTCTCAAGAATCTTCTCCAATACCATAGCTCAAAAGCATCAATTCTTTGGTGCTTCTTTATGGTCCAACTTTCACATCTGTACATGACTACTGGAAAAACCATAGCTTTGACTACACTGACCTTTGTTGGCAAAATAATGTCTCTGTTTTCTTAATATGCTGTCTGAGGAGGCCTTACAAATAGCTGTGAAAAGAAGAGAAATGAAAAGCAAAGGAGAAAAGGAAAGATACAAGCATCTGAATGCAGAGTTCCAAAGAATAGCAAGGAGAAATAAGAAAGTCTTCCTCAGTGATCAATGCAAAGAAATAGAGGAAAACAACAGAATGGGAAAGACTAGATATCTCTTCAAGAAAATTAGAGATACCAAGGGAACATTTCATGCAAAGATGGGCTCAATAAAGGACAGAAATGGTGTGGACCTAATATAAGCAGAAGATATTAAGAAGAGGTGGCAAGAATACACAGAAGAACTATACAAAAAAGAGCTTCATGACCCAGATAATCACGATGGTGTGATCACTCAACTAGAGCCAGACATCCTGGAATGTAAAGTCATCCAGTCATTAGAAAGCATCACTACAACAAAGCTAGTGGAGGTGATGAAATTCCAGTGGAGCCATTTCAAATCCTGAAAGATGATGCTGTGAGAGTGCTGCACTTAATATGCCAGCAAATTTGGAAAACTCAGCAGTGGCCACAGGACTGGAAAAGGTCAGTTTTCATTCCAATCCCAAAGAAAGGCAATGCCAAAGAATGCTCAAACTACCGCACAATTGCACTCATCTCACATGCTACTAAAGTAATGCTCAAAATTCTCCAAGCCAGGCTTCAGCAATATGTGAACCGTGAACTTCCTGATGTGCAAGCTGGTTTTAGAAAAGGCAGAGGAACCAGAGATCAAATTGCCAACATCTGCTGGATCATGGAAAAAGCAGAAGAGTTCCAGAAAAACATCTATTTCTGCTTTATTGACTATGCCAAAGCCTTTGACTGTGTGGATCACAATCAACTGTGGAAAATTCTTCAAGAGATGGGAATACCAGACCACCTGATCTGCCTCTTGAGAAACCTATATGCAGGTCAGGAAGCAACAGTTAGAACTGGACATGGAACAACGGACTGGTTCCAAATTGGGAAAGGAGTACATCAAGGCAGTATATTGTCACCCTGCTTCTTTAACTTCCATGCAGAGTACATCATGAGAAATGCTGGGCTGGAAGAAACACAAGCTGGAATCAAGATTGCTGGGAGAAATATCAATAAACTCAGATATGCAGATGACACCACCCTTATGGCAGAAAGTGAAGAGGAACTAAAAAGCCTCTTGATGAAAGTGAAAGAGGATACTGAAAAAGTTGGCTTAAAGCTCAATATTCAGAAAACGAAGATCATGGCATCTGGTCCCATCACTTTATGGCAAATAGATGGGAAAACAGTGAAAACAGTGTCAGACTTTATTTTGGGGGCTCCAAAATCACTGCAGATGGTGAGTGCAGCCATGAAATTAAAAGACCCTTACTCCTTGGAAGGAAAGTTGAGACCAACCTAGATAGCATATTCAAAAGCAGAGATATTACTTTGCCAACAAAGGTCCATCTTAAGGCTATGGTTTTTCCTGTGGTCATGTATGGATGTGAGAGTTGGACTGTGAAGGAAGCTGAGTGCCCAAGAATTGATGCTTTTGAACTGTGGTGTTGGAGAAGACTCTTGAGGGTCCCTTGGACTGCAAGGAGATCCAACCAGTCCACTCTGAAGGAGATCAGCCCTGGGATTTCTTTGGAAGGACTGATGCTGAAGCTGATACTCCAGTACTTTGGCCACCTCATGCGAAGAGTTGACTCATTGGAAAAGACCCTGATGCTGGGAGGGATTGGGGGCAGGAAAAGAAGGGGACGGCAGAGGATGAGATGGCTGGATGGCATCACCAACTCAATGAACATGAGTTTGAGTGAACTCCATGGGTTGGTGATGGACAGGGAGGCCTGGCAGGCTGTGATTCATGGGGTGCAAAGAGTCAGACACGACTGAGCAACTGAACTGAACTGATAGATTTGTCATAGCTTTTCTTCCAAGGAGCAAGTGTCTTTTAATTTTGTTAAAAGAATGAAATTAAAAGTGACTGATGGCTGCAGTCACCATCCACAGTGATTTTGGAGCCCAAGAAAATCAAGTCTGTCACCATTTCCTTTGCTTCCCCGTCTATTTGCCCTGATGTGATGTGACCATATGCTGCAATCTTAGTTTTTACAACAGCTTTTAGTTTATATCTCTATCTCCTGTCCTCAACTCTAGGTTATTTTGAAAGCAAAGGTACTATTTTATGTGATGTTTTGCCTATGATGCTGAGTGTCTGATATTTATTGTAAGCATGAAAGTTATCGCTGGCACACAGTACCTGGTAAAGGTAAGTTAAACTCAGTAATACCTTCATCTGATAAAAATGTTTTGAGAACCTACTATGCTTTAGTACCTAGAGAGGTGATCATGATGCAAATTGGTTTGTACCCTCGCAGTGCTTACACTGAGATAGATTCTGACTTCCTTGATCTCATTCGAGTATGAAAATCATGAAAATATACCAATGATAATGCCATACAGAGTTCAACTTTCATTCCAGTCACCCTAGAATCCCAAGGGCAGGGGATTTTCTGATGTCAGTTCAATAGGTCTCTTTCAAGCAGCATTATTTATTGCTTTACCTCTCAGCCTCAATCTGTGCATCTGCCCTGATTTTGTTATGTTTGTTGTGTCTGAATCTTTTGCAGCCCCATGGACTGTAGCCCACCAGGCTCCTCTGTCCATGGGATTTCCCAGGCAAGAGTACTGGATTGGGTTGCCATTTCCTTCTCCAGGGGAATCTTCCTGATTCAGGGATAGAACCTGTGTCTGCTGCCCTGGCAGGTGGATTCTTTAGCACTGAGCCACAAGAGAAGCCCGTCTGGCATGACATGCCTCAGCAAAACCATGACAGTGAGCACACGGCTCTGTCTATATCAGAACAAGGCTCATGGTCATGGACAGCAGGCTTCGCTTGGTTTGAAGTGTGGTTTTAAAACTAGAAGGGGCTGTCTGGAGAAAGAACAGACTGGGTTAGGCCAACAGGCTTCTGGTGAGTTGGTCAAAGAGAAAGGAACTGTCAGCACTCATGATGACTATGGGAGAAAACTTCCTGGTGCATGTTAGACGATAAGTCAACAGAGCTATTTAAACAGCACGACTGAGGTAGTTTGTTTGGTGGAAGAAAATGAGGCTCGTGTCCCACGGGAACTGAGAGCAGTTACCTGCCTTGCTCCATTGACGCTTTCTCCCTCCCCACTTTCCTTTCCCTTCTCTCCTTCCACTCAACGTGTGCAGGTCTTCCCTATTTCTTCTCCATTTTCATAGAAAGAAATACCTTAAAGTTTGACAAACTCAACCATCTACCGGTGCCGGGCCAGCAGGGCCTGTCCAGTTCCCGTCACTGGGCAGAAAAGGGGCACAGAGGCGAGTGTGCCTTCTCCGTCCCTTCAGAACCAATTCATTCCATGAGTCTCTAAAGGGGTGAGCTTTATGCACTATTGTTGGTGCCTTTCGTCACGATTCTATTGTCAACCATGTGAGCTCAGCTGGTAACTGCTCACTTAAAAAAGTGATCCCTCCCCACTCCCACCCTCATTTTGTCCCATCACAGCCTGACAAACAAATAGCACCTGCCATCGCTCACAGAGAAAAATACAAGAAAATGGAAAACTAAAGGGGCGAAGCTTGAGAATCTCACTAATGCCCGATGACTGATCTTGTTAACGCACATAGTGCATGCTCGGATTTTTCCAGAACCTTAGATCTCTCTGCTGAACAACCAGAAATGCGCCCGTGCGCTCACACGCACACACACACACACACACACACAAAGGCACTTGGCAGCAGGCTGTGTAGCTGCCCCCACCCTCTGCCTGGAGCTTGATTGTCAGTCTCATACACAAACCCAGACAATGCTCTCAATAGGCGTCTTTTGGGGAGACAATTGCCAAAAGCATGATAACGGGATTTGTCACCCTGATGTGGCTGCTGTTTCAGCAAGCATTTCAATAATGAAAGAAAGTTTTACTAATTGTAAATGGGGATGAATTTCAGCTGTCTCCTCTTAAAAAAAAAATTCTTTTGGAAGAAAGCCAATTAAGATCATCTGTCTACGGCATCTCTTCACCCCCACTGCAACAATATGTCAGTTATAATAGACGTCTAATAAACTCAGACTTGTCAGGGCAGGGTGCTGAGCATGCCGAAAGAAGGGAGCAAAAAGGTTTGGAGGGGACTGATGAAACTTCTCTCTGGGAAAGCTTAGTCCATTGGGTGGTAGAGCTGGGGGTCATTTACAATACATCAGTGCACCAAGACAGATTGGATTTCAGAACAATGATCTGCCCTACCAGTGGCCTGGTGCACCAATTGTCCTCTTTCCAGGAAACTGGAGTAGCTTATTGTCAAAATCTGTGGTGTGGCTCCTGGATGCCTGAGGTCTTACATCAGAGGGGAAGCATTTGGAGACTTCAGGAGAATGCACAAGTGCTTTCAGAAACTGGAACACTGGCAGTCATGTTGGCAAATTCCCTTTCATGAGGAAACCTTTATGTAAATCCTATTCCCCTGCAACTGTGAGACTTTTCTCTCTCACTGTCTCAGCTGCTGCTCTAAGTTGCTCAGCTAGCTGACATTACTTGCTGAAAGACAAGCTGATAGCTTGGTTAGTCCATTTAGGGCACTGTGTTCTGTCCTTTGGAGTTAGACTCAAAGGTGCTGTTTGCCCTGTGGTGTCCAACCCACCATCGAGACTAACTCACTTTCATTAAAGTCCCCAGTCCTGCCATGATGCTCACGTTAACCTCACCATTGCCTTTGCTAGCATCAGCATCACCTCCACTATCACAGCTTATATTAATAGCATGGCATTTGTTAACATTTCTGCTATTGTCTGCAGTAACATCATTGCCATCTTCATTATCTCTGCCATCAGAACCATTAACATTTCTGTAATAAGCTGCATAATAGCATCCGCCCCCCAGAGATACCCAGGTTCTGACCCCTGGAATCTGTAAATATTACCTTATCTGGCAAAAGGTATGTTGAAGACATGATTACATTAAGAATCTAGAGGTTGGGAGATTATCTTGGACTATCCAGGGCTTACAATGTACTACTAAGGAATACAGAGTTTATATTTCCCAAAATGGCATTTTGACACTGTTCTCTATACTTCCCTGGTGGCTCAGACAGTAAAGCATCTGTCTACAATGCGGGAGACCCAGGTTCGATCCCTGGGTCAGGAAGATCCCCTGGAGAAGGAAATGGCAATCCACTCCAGTACTATTGCCTGGAAAATCACATGGACAGAGGAGCCTCGTAGGCTACAGTCCATGGGCTCGCAAAGAATTGGACACGACTGAGCGATTTCACTTTCTTCCAGGGAGGAAGTCAAGAAGAGAAGTTTAGATACCTGTGCAGAAGTGGTAGATAGTGTCTCTTCTCTTTTAAATCCCAGATTGTTCCACGAGGAGAGTATGGGATTGATCGCAAGTTGCTCTGTAAATAGGCAAACTGAAAATAGATGACGGGCTATTCATTTTCTTACCTCAACAGTTCAAATCTCAAACAGGAGGAAAAGTATCTTCTCCAATTTCCCTTGACCTAAGGTCCCGGTCACCTGTGGCACATGCAGATGATTTTGAGAACATTTAGTTGTGGGTAAGTTACATATGGTAACTTACCTGTAACATGTGGAAAGGAGTACCACTGGGCTGTCTGCTGTCGCCCTGTTTATTTAACCTATACACGGAG
Source organism: Bos indicus (assembly GCF_029378745.1). NCBI lineage: Eukaryota > Metazoa > Chordata > Mammalia > Artiodactyla > Bovidae > Bos > Bos indicus. The sequence goes on from NC_091773.1 coordinate 71,322,962, forward strand.
CACATCATGAGAAATACTGGGCTGGATGAGACAAGCTGGAATCAAGATAGTCAGGAGGAACACCAACAACCTTTGATATGTGGATGGTGCCACTCTAATGGCAGAGAGCAAAGAGAAACTAAAGAGCCTCTTGATGAGGGTGAAGGAGGAGAGTGAAAGAGCGGGCTTAAAACTAAATATTAAAAAAATAACAAAAAACACCAAACTAAGATCACGGCATCTGGCCCCATTCAGTTCAGTTCAGTTCAGTTCAGTCACTCAGTCATGTCCGACTCTTTGCGAACCCATGAATCGCAGCATGCCAGGCCTCCCTGTCCATCACCAACTCCCAGAGTTCACTCAGACTCACGTCCATCGAGTCAGTGATGCCATCCAGCCATCTCATCCTCTGTCGTCCCCTTCTCCTCCTGCCTCCAATCCCTCCGAGCACCAGAGTCTTTTCCAATGAGTCAACTCTTCACATGAGGTGGCCAAAGTACTGGAGTTTCAGCTTTAGCATCATTCCTTCCAAAGAAATCCCAGGGCTGATCTCCTTCAGAATGGACTGGTTGGATCTCTTTGCAGTCCAAGGGACTCTCAAGAGTCTTCTCCAACACCACAGTTCAAAAGCATCAATTCTTTGGCGCTCAGCCTTCTTCACAGTCCAACTCTCACATCCATACATGACCACAGGAAAAATCATAGCCTTGACTAGATGGACCTTTGTTGGCAAAGTAATGTCTCTGCTTTTGAATATGCTATCTAGGTTGGTCATAACTTTGCTTTCAAGGAGTAAGCGTCTTTTAATTTCATGGCTGCAGTCACCATCTGCAGTGATTTTGGAGCTCCCCAAAAATAAAGTCTGACACTGTTTTCACTGTTTTCCCATCTATTTGCCATAAGGTGATGGGACCAGATGCCATGATCTTCGTTTTCTGAATGTTGAGCTTTAAGCCAACTTTTTCACTCTCCTCTTTCACTTTCATCAAGAGGCTTTTCAGTTCCTCTTCAAAGCTTTCTGCCATAAGGGTGGTGTCATCTGCATATCTGAGATTATTGATATTTCTCCAGGCAATCTTGATTCCAGCTTGTGTTTCTTCCAGTCCAGCGTTTCTCATGATGTACTCTGCATAGAAGTTAAATAAGCAGGGTGACAATATACAGCCTTGACGTACTCCTTTTCCTATTTGGAATCAGTCTGTTGTTCCATGTCCAGTTCTAACTGTTGTTTCCTGACCTGCATACAAATTTCTCAAGAGGCAGGTCAGATGGTCTGGTATTCCCATCTCTTTCAGAGTTTTCCACAGTTGATTGTGATCCACACAGTCAAAGGCTTTGGCATAGTCAAGAAAGCAGAAATCGATGTTTTTCTGGAACTCTCTTGCTTTTCCCATGATCCATGTTGGCAATTTGATCTCTGGTTCCTCTGCCTTTTCTAAAACCAGCTTGAACATCAGAAAGTTCACAGTTCACGTATTGCTGAAGCCTGGCTTGGAGAATTTTGAGCATTACTTTACTAGCATGTGAGATGAGTGCAATTGTGCGGTAGTTTGAGCATTCTTTGGCATTGCCTTTCTTTGGGATTGGAATGAAAACTGACCTTTTCCAGTCCTGTGGCCACTGCTGAGTTTTCCAAATTTGCTGGCATATTGAGTGTAGCACTTTCACAGCATCATCTTTCAGGATTTGAAATAGCTCCACTGGAATTCCATCACCTCCACTAGCTTTGTTCGTAGTGATGCTTTCTAAGGCCCACTTGACTTCACATTCCAGGATGTCTGGCTCTAGGTCAGTGATCATACCATCATGATTATCTGGGTCATGAAGCTCTTTTTTGTACAGTTCTTCTGTGTATTCTTGCCACCTCTTCTTAATATCTTCTGCTTCAGTTAAGTCCATACCATTTCTGTCCTTTATCATGCCCATCTTTGCATGAAATGTTCCCTTTACTCTTTGGCAAATAGAGGGGGAAAAGGTAGAAATCATGACATATCTCATCTTCTTGGGCTCTAAAGTCACTGCGGATGGTGACTACAGCCAAGAAATCAGAAGATGTTTGCTTCTTGGCAGGAAAACTGTGATAAACCTAGACAGTGTGTTGAAAAGCAGAGACATTACTTTGGCGACAAAGGTCCATGTAGTGAAGGCTATGGTCTTCCCAGTGCACGCACAGTTGTAAGAGATGGACTGTAAAGAAGGCAGATCTCTGAAGAAATGATGTCTTCAAACTGTGGTGCTGGAGAAGACTTCTGAAAATCCCTTGGACAGCAAAGAGGTCAAACCAGTCATCTTAAGGGAAATCAACCCTGAATACTTGTTGGAAGGACTGATGCTGAAGCTGAAACTCCAGTATTTTGGTCATCTGATGAGAACAGCTGACTCATTGGAAAAATCCATGATGCTGGGAAAGATTTAAGGCAGAAGGAGAAAAGGGCATCAGAGGATGAGATGGCTGGATGGTATCACCAATGCAATGAACATGAACTTGGGCAAACTTTGGGAGGTGGTGAAGGACAGGGAGGCCTGGTGTGCTGCAGTCCATGGGCTCACAGAGAGTTGGACACCACTGGACGACTGAACAACATGTTACATGTATTAAAAATCAGTCGACATAGGAATGACTTTTCCAGTCTTTTCTTTAATTTAAATAAAGCCATTGATGAAATTATCTGATGTTTCATACTCCCACAAGTAGAAAAAGTGGTTAGAATAGGAAGAACATTATCAATTTTGTTTTTTTACCATTGACAGGATTTACTAATGGTCTGTTTGCACATGGCTGGGTCCTGGGCAGGGTGTCCTTGCTTTCTTGGAGCTACAATGAGCCTGAATAATTTAGATTAGGTGGCTACACTAATTGAATTTACCACATAATTAGCTCACGGTTTTCACTTCACTTTGCCGTGCAAGACCATTTTAAAAAAGGAAAACTCATTTGAATTTAACTGTTTTCTAAATACTTCAAAGCTGGGTTAATCAATTTGTATAGTCAGGAAAAGAATATACCTCCCTTGAATTATATTTTTGAAGCTATTTTTTCCTTTACAAAATAACGTAATTATATTAATAACACTTTGACAAAATACACAGAATTTTATCCCTCGGACATCACCATTTGTATGAATTTGCCATTTTTTCATTCTTTTTTTTCCTATGCCAATAACTGTTACATAATTAAAACTGGAATGTAGGCACCATTTAAAATACTTTAAATAAAATATTTAAAAATGTTTGCAATATTTTTCATTGAAAGTTATAAATAATCATCATAGTATATGAAATATTTACCCAATATGTAAATTATAAAAATCAAAATTATTATTTTAAAATGTAACAAAATATTTTTTTTTCCAGATAATATTCTGAAAATCAATCTTACAAACTTGAAGGCACACCAAACTTCACTTATTTGTCTCTTCCTGTGGTATAATAAACTTCTTTATTGCCTTTAAGACATGAATAACCATCACCAATGGTTATATGTAATAGTCTTGTCTGGGTGAACTGGAGCCCTCAAACTGTCAGTAAATCTAATAACTTGTCAATAGTGGACATGTTTAATACACATCAGTACAAGCTGAGAAATAAAATTCTTAAAGCTAAACTTATGAGCATTTCTACCAGCTCTTAGATGATGATGAAGTTTTACGCTACTCAGACAAACTGCAAATGAAGCTTAGACTTCTGTAAAGTGGCTTTGACACTTTGTGCATTGTAGTGAATTAACATTATTAAGGATTAAAATATTATTTGTGTGCACATAAGTGAATACTTACTCTTGTCCTCTAAGACAACCCACTTAATATAAGTGATCAAAATTATTTCCATTTCTAGGCTTGCATATATAGCTTTAAAATGTCTTCAGTTAAAGCGGATACAGAATTCACTGTTTAGGTTTTCTTCTTTCTGTTTCAGTTTCTCTAACAATAAAATGGTGATATCTATTACTCCTTGGAAGGAAAGCTATGACCAACCTAGACAGTATATTAAAAAGCAGAGACATTACTTTGCCAACAAAGGTCCATCTAGTCAAGGCTATGGTTTTTCCAGTAGTCATGTATGGATGTGAGAGTTGGACTATAAAGAAAACTCAGTGCTGAAGAATTGATGCTTTTGAGTTGTGGTGTTGGAGAAGATTCTTGAGAGTCCCTTGGACTGCAAGGAAATCCAACCAGTCCATCCTAAAGGAAATCAGTCCTGGGTGTTCACTGGAAGGACTGATGTTGAAGCTGAAAGTCCAATACTTTGGCTACCTGATGTGAAGAACTGACTCGTTTGAAAAGACCCTGATGCTGGAAAAGACTGAAGGTGGGAGGAGAAGGGGACAACAGAGGATGGGATGGTTGGATGGGATCACCGACTCAATGGATATGAGTTTGAGTAAAATCTGGGAGCTGTTGATGGACAGGGAGGACTGACATGCTGCAGTTCATAGGGTGGCAAAGAGTCGGACATGACTGAGAGACTGAACTGAATTGAACTACTTATATAAATTTTTTATTTGAAAAGAATTATCTACAAAGCACTTGGAGCTATACAATTTCCTTAGGAAGCAAGATAAATGGAAAAAGTAAAATTTTATGAATGTAAATTAGCAAACATAATACAAACATCAGGCTCCTCTATCCATGGGATTTTCCAGGCAATAGTACTGGAGTGGATTGTCATTTCCTTCTCCAGGGGATCTTCCTGACCCAGGGATCGAACCCAGGTCTCCCACATTGTAGACAGACGTTTTACTGTCTGAGCCACCAGGGAAGTCCAAAATACAAATTTTTTTTTTTTTCTTCCCACCCTCTCCCTCTCCCACAGAGTCCATAAGACTGTTCTATACATCAGTGTCTCTTTTGCTGTCTCGTACACAGGGTTATTGTTACTATCTTTCTAAATTCCATATATATGTGTTAGTATACTGTATTGATGTTTTTCCTTCTGGCTTACTTCACTCTGTATAATAAGCTCCAGTTTCATCCACCTCATTAGAACTGATTCAAATGTATTCTTTTTAATGGCTGAGTAATACTCCATTGTGTATATGTACCACAGCTTTCTTATCCATTCATCTGCTGATGGACATCTAGGTTTAAATTACAAAATTTTAAAACTACAGAGATGGAACTCCCTGGTGGTTAAGACTCTGTGCTTCCACTGTAGAGGGCAGAAGAGGCATGGGTTTGATCCCTGACTGGGGAACTAAGACCCTCCATGCTGTGGAGTGAAACAAAAAAAACAAAACCCACCATTACCACCATCAACAAAAATCCATCAAATACTCATATCTGCAGCATCTCAGAGCAAGAGTAGAACGATGAACACAGAGAAGTTTGGAATCAATTATTTGGATTTGTGAGCATGCCTGTTAAAGTCACTTTGTCATATCTGACTCTGCAATGCTATGGACCTTAGCCTGCCAGGCTCCTCTGTCTATGGGATTCTCCAGGCAAGAATACTAGAGTGGTTGCCATGCCTTCCTCTAGGGAATCTTCCCAGCCCAGGGATCAAACCCATGTATCTTAAATCTCCTGCATTGTCAGGTGGGTTCTTTACCACTAGTGCCATCTGGGAAGCCCTATTTGGGTTTCAGTTCAGTTCAGTTCAGTTCAGTCGCTCAGTCGTGTCCGACTCTTTGTGACCCCATGAATCGCAGCATGCCAGGCCTCCCTGTCCATCACCAACTCCTGGAGTTCACTTAGACTCACGTCCATCGAGTCAGTGATGCCATCCAGCCATCTCATCCTCTGTTGTCCCCTTCTCCTCCTGCCCCCAATCCTTCCCAGCATCAGAGTCTTTTCCAGTGAGTCAACTCTTCACATGAGGTGGCCAAAGTACTGGAGTTTCAGCTTCAGCATCATTCCCTCCAAAGAAATCCCAGGGCTGATCTCCTTCAGAGTGGACTGGTTGGATCTCCTTGCAGTCCAAGGGACCCTCAAGAGTCTTCTCCAACACCACAGTTCAAAAGCATCAATTCTTTGGCGCTCAGCCTTCTTCACAGTCCAACTCTCACATGCATACATGACCACAGGAAAAACCATAGCCTTGACTAGATGGACCTTTGTTAGCAAAGTAATGCTCTGCTTTTCAATATGCTATCTAGGTTGGTCATAAATTTCCTTCCAAGGAGTAAGGGTCTTTTAATTTCATGGCTGCAGTCACCATCTGTAGTGATTTTGGAGCCCAGAAAAATAAAGTCTGACACTGTTTCCACTATTTTCCCATCTATTTCCCATGAAGTGATAGGACCGGGTGCCATGATCTTTGTTTTCCAGATTTAAATCCTTGTTCTTTTCTCACTTTGTGGTTATCAGTAGTAAGTCACTTAACCGGTTTGACCTTGATTTCCATGTAACCATATGATTGTTACATAGTGGCCTCCTCAAAAGTACATCCTTTGCAGTTGGCATTGCTCTAGAGCTGTGCTGTCCAATATGGCAGGTACGAGCCCTGTGACTACTTAAAATTATTAAAATTAAATACCATAAAAAATTCTTTCTCTCAATTGCACTGGCCACATTTCAAGGACTCACTATGTAATCAGTGGCTACCATATTGGACAATAAAGACAGAGGAAACATTTCCAACATCACAAAATGTTCTATTGGAAAACACTGATCAGAGCGTAACTATTGTGTGGGGAAACAAGCTGTGTGTTAAAAGATTTTTGAAATAGTGATTAAATAAATTAATAAATTTAATAAATTAATGAATTAAATAAGTAAATTAAAACATATTTCTATACTGGTGTAGCATCCAAAATGGTAACATTCTGACAGAAACTGATAAAAATCCTTCCGCCTCCTTTTCTTCTTGCAAATATGACCCAAGTTTTGCTATAACTTGGGATTATTTGTCTGATTTACAAATTATTTGTAATGTGACTACATTATATATTTAAGAAAGAAGATGTCTTTGAAAAAGATCCTTTGATCTCAAGGTAAGTGCAGCTCCTGATCTAACAATGTACGTGACACCCAATTCTGAAATGCTAAGAGAAATCTTGTACATTTCCAGAAGAATTTCAATTCCTGATGAAAGAGATGTGCCTGATGATAGGACTTAATCTAAATGGTAACAATTATTTTAAATTGCTCATTACTAGTACATAGAAATAGTACTGAAGGCCCTATGTGTCCAGTGTGATGGTTCCACTCTGGCTATCCAGAACATGAGCATCTTTCATTCTTGTGGGCTAGCAAAGAACTAGCCAGCTGACCTCCCTGGTGGCTCAGGGGGAAAAGCATCTGCCTGCAATGTGGGAGACCTGGGTTCAATCCATGGGTTGGTAAGATCTCCTGGAGAAGGCAATGGCAACCCACTCTAGTATTCCTGCCTGGAAAATCCCATGGAAGAGGGAGCCTGGTAGGCTACAGTCCACGGGGTCTCAAAGACTTGGACATGACTGAGTGACTTCACTTTTACCCAGCTTACAGTTTTCCACTGGCTGCTGTTTCTCCAACAGTTGTTTACTGCCTATACCTGGCTTCCTGGAGTCTTTCCATGTCTGGGTGGAAGGTGGATATTTAGCTAAAGATTCGAATGGAACCTTGTGCAGGTCTCTGGAACTCTTTCCTTGTGAAATTCCTTTCTCTTTGTTTCTCTGTCTCCTAAGTTTTAGCTGTCTTAGCTTCCGATGTCTGAGCCCTCATCTCAGTGAAACTTCTGCCCTTGGTGAGATGTTTGGGCTTCTCCTTTTTACGCACAATGGCTCAGGGAGTGCCTCCACACAGGGATCTGTATGTGTATGTGTGTGTGTGTGTGTGTGTGTGTGTGTGTGTGTGTGTGTGTGAGTATACATGTGCTCAGCCGTGTCCAACTCTTTGCGACTCCATAGACTGTAGCCGCCAGGCTCCTTTGTCCATGAGACTCTCCAGGCAAGAATACTGGAGTGGGTTGCCGTGCCCTCCTCCAGGGGATCTTCCCGACCCAGGGACTGAGCCCGCGTCTCTGTGTCTCCTGCTCTGGCAGGCAGTCTCTTTACCACTAGCCCACCTAGGAAGCCCGGGAAGCCCATAGTCTCACCTTATTGGTTTCCTTTCTTTCAGGGATTACAGTCCTGCATTGCCTATTATCTAATGTTTCTAAAAATTATTATTTCATGTATTTTATTTAGTTTTCTTATTTGTGCTAAAAAAAACTGACTTGGTACTGAGTGGAAGCAGAATCATCCATTGACTTTCCCAATGTACATCATGTCAGCCAAGGGGGTGTATTCTGTGAGTTTCCCACGTTCTTGGTTCTTCTAAAAAGGGTTATGTTATTGCTTATTATAGAATTGTTTATTGACAGCCATATTAATTGCTTAATAATGAAGTGGTGTTTTCAGTATCTTGCATTCTAATTTGGTAATTTTTATGTCTTTATAGGTGTTTTACTATTTTTAGTGAATATGAAAAGCTGGTTTGGGGATTTGGGCCACAGTAAAATGCATTGTAATTTTTCCTATTTAAAATAATGAGAAATAGGCTCTTTCTTATCTATATCATGGACAAGCTCTAAATTTCAGAAATTTCTGAATTACTAATATTAACTGAGAGATGACTATATAAATATAAGGCACCAACTGTTCTTGATACACTTTGTCCTTTTCACAACTATATCCTAAGGACCTAGAATCATTCCTCGCATACAGTGGAGGGCTATGAAATATTTGCTGATTAAATGAAGTTTAGGTGTTCAAGATTGAACTTTCTATGATGATAAGAAGAATTAGTATCATAAACATTATAATAAACTTGTATAATGATCATAACCATACCTTGGATTATTAGTTTCTGTTTTAATTGAATGAATCACATTGAATCATTCTGTGTTCTGGGTTGAATTAACTAACTTAAAAGGGAGCCATGTTCCTTCTCATGAGGTATTGGGTACTGAGAATTGATAATATGCACATTTAGCAAGATTTAACAAAGTATCGATCAAGTGAGGTGGGGCTTTTGGTTGTATTATTTGACTAAACATTTTTAGGGTATGTCTGGACTACAGTCAACTATATCAACATCTACCCTCTCAAAGTGTGCAGGTACACTAAACTAATGCCAGTTTAGAGATAAGAACTCATTCTCTCAAAACCCATGAACTGTTGGCCCTGTCTGTCCCATCCCAACATGTGTATGGCTGAAGATAAGAGTACAAATGGAGACCCACACATCATACGTCTAAATGTAAGTTCCAAATCAGTTACTTAATGTTTTAATAAAATATATTATCCTGTAACTTTGATAAATATATTTTCACAATGCCTGGAAAACCAGGCTTGAATTTAGAATTCTTAGACTCCTCAGTGTTCATGTTTCAAAGTAGTGGGTCAATTTAGTCTCACCCCCTTTCCCCCGACTTTGGCCCTCCTGCCCTGCAAGGATTTTTGCATACATACTTGTAAACACCCAGCCTACATATCCAAGCTTTGTCCGCACCCTTTGTTGTCTCTTGGCCACTCTTAGTCATAGGGGCATTTACACCGATGGTGAATTCAGACTTCAGAAGCACTCACAAGGACACCCACCCAGGCCATGGAAGCGTGGCCAAGAAGTCATTTGGGCAGGGGATTTCTTGGCCTAAGCATCAAGGCATGATCTGGCAGGGTGGGAACACAGCTTCGATGAGATACCTCCCCTGGATCCAGTAAACTCCCCTCCCATGGCACTGGGGAACCAGAGCAGGTTCTTCAAATTCCTAGGCCCAGAGCAGGGTCCTTCTTAACTGGATTGACCCAAAGCATTGGGATTATAAATATACAGGAATGTCAAAGTTGGGACGTTAAGCTACTCATGCCATGGATTTTGATGGTGGACACTTCTAAACTGTTTAACCAATATCCACATTCCTATTCTTTCTTATGAATAGTGCCCTGATTTTGTTTAGGGCAGCAATACTTCTAGCTTAGAAGCTGTATCTCCAAGATAAACTTGCAATCAGGGATGACCACGCAATATGGTTCTAACCAATGAAATGGAGCAAAGGTTTCCTGGGGATTTCTGTGAGAGCTTTGCTTTCTTAATAAAAGTCTCTCCTGCTCTTCTTGGGGCTCTCTTCTTATAATCTTTTTATAATTTGAAACACATGTGTGAACTTGGAGTGGTGTGGAATGGCATCTTTATAAGATGGACTCAGAGATGAAAGTCATATGGTAAAGATGACATAGCAGAAACATAAAAGAATCCTGGAACATTGATGATATTAAGGAATTGCATCACCAGCCTTCTCAAGTTAAAATAAATCCCTATTTGACTAAGACATTATAGGCATGGATCCAAAAGTAATTCCTAATAAATGCAATCGTCTGATTTACATAATCATTATTCCTCAGAAAAAGGTGCATGTTTGTATGTTGCTTGTTAACATATACTAATAATAGAAGATGATCAAATTTATGTATTAAATTTATGAATTATCTTTTTGTCTGTCCATGAAGCTCCTTGAATATAGGGACTGGATTTTATTTATCATTCTCCCCAGCTTTTTCCACATAATCTGAAACACAATTACATTAATAGCATAAAGACAGAGGGTTTCCCTCTTAGCTCAGTTGATAAAGAATCTGCCCGCAATGCAGGAGACCCTGGGAAGATCTGCTGGAGAGGAGATAGGCTACCCACTCCAGTGTTCTTGGGCTTCTCTTGTGGCTCAGCTGGTAAAGAATCTGCCTACAATGCAGGAAATATGGGTGTGATCCCTGGGTTGGGAAGATCCCCTGGAGAAGGGAAAGGCTACCCACTCCAGTATTCTGGCATGGAGAATTCCATGGACTGCATAGTCCATGGGGGTCACAAAGAGTCAGACACAACTGAGTGACTTTCATAGAGATGTGCTAAACATTTAGATAAAAGTTTAATTTGTATATACTGAGCTCTTTCTATTTTTTCATAAATGGTTTATAATCAAGGTAGATAGTAAAGCAATAGCATCTTGAAATAAAATGTAAATGGAGGGATGCTTTTCAATTTTTGAATTGTTTGTTCACTGTTTATTCTCCAATATTGTTCAAAAAGGGAAGGAAAAGACAAGAGAACAAAAGCACACACAAAAAAGAGACCTAAGATCTATTCTGAGAAATTTGAATTGTACTGGTGGAAAAAACAGTGGGTGAAGAACTTCCCTGGTGGTCGAGTGGTTAGGAATCCGCCTGCCGACGAAGGTGACACAGGCTTGATCCCTGGTCTGGGAAGATTCCATATGCCGTTGGGCAGTTGAACCTGTGCACCACAGCTACTGAGCCTGAGTTCTAGTGTCCCTGAGCTCGGACTACTGAGCCTACGTGATGCCAGTCCTGAAACCCACATGCCTAGAGCACCAGCTCCATGACCAGAAAAGCCACAGCGATGAGAAGCTTGTGCACCATAACGAGAGGGTAGCTCCGGCTCCTCACCACACAGCAGCGGAGACCCAGCACAGCTGAAATACATACACACATAAACAGGTAACAAGGAAACATGCCTATCAGAGTCAATGACATTATTTTTAAAAAGATAATGGATGGATATTTTCCTTTCTTGGTGATTCACTAACAATTTTAAAGAAAACTTTAGACTAAATTTGTAAATATTTAAATCATTCTCAAAAATGAAAAAATATTTTCAATTATGATTTTGTTCAATATCTTAGCTAATGTCTTTTTGGTGATAACAGAGGCACTCAATATTTAGGATTATGGATCTGATGCATTGACATAAAATGAGCCTCCTAAAAACAATTTCCTATGGAAAAATATATAGAATTTTAGTGAAAGATTAGCATACACAATCACAGAATTTAGAATCTGATATATATAGGAGATTTATCAAAAAATACTTCTTTTTTTACCTAATTTATCATGTTCTTCATCTTTTGAGAAGGGAAAGGCTCTATTCTCTGATTTTCCTTCAGTGTCTAAGTATGTGTACTGCTGCTGCTGCTAAGTCGCTTCATTCGTGTCTGACTCTGTGCAACCCCAGAGATGGAAGCCCACCAGGCTCCCCTGTCCCTGAGATTCTCCAGGCAAGAACACTGGAGTGGGTTGCTATTTCCTTCTCCAATGCGTGAAAGCGAAAAGTGAAAGGGAAGTTGCTCAGTTGTGTCTGACTCTTAGCGACCCCATGGACTGAAGCCCACCAGGCTCTGCCAGCCATGGGACTTTCCAGGCAAGAGTACTGGAGTGGGGTGCCATTGCCTTCTCCATAGTACGTGTACACATTCGGAAAATAAAAAGACAGATTCATATTTTTATTTAAGGTTTCCTCTGCCTACTCTAAGATCCAAATAACTGTTTGAAAAAAATAAGTATCATTTCCCCCTAGTTTTGGAAGTAAAAATATTAGATTAGCAAAGAAAGTGGGTTTGAAGTTGGGCAGACTTAACATTTCGATTTTTTTTTTAAGGAAAAGTACTTGAACATGAAATCATTGGTCCTTTGTAGATAGAATTTTTCATCTTACTTTTCTTTGAATGGAACACAATTGGTTCACTAATTTTAGTTTCTTTCTGAAATGCACTCTATGAACACATGCCATAAATTTCAACATATTCAGCACTGCATGACGAAGATGATATTCGCTTGTAATAGTGTTCTGCTTTCTATTGACAACCACAAGCTTCTTCTCACCCTTTCCTCTTCCAAATTAAAGGTATAAGAAATACTGTGAATATGATTTATTACTTACTTCCCCAGAGGATCTAAACAGAAACTATTATCTCTTTCAAATCTTTTGTGCTATCACTATTGAAAATTTTCAGGGAGACCTGAACTAGTGTTCTTACTGTTGACATCAAAGCTATGGTACTACAATTTTTGTGCTGGGAAAAACAAAAACAGAAACAAATAAAAGAGCTGGAAAGGAAGGACACACATTTAAAGTTCCTAAAAAAAAGAGAAGCTTGCACTATGTTCTGATTGAAAGTATTCAACATTGTATCATCTGAGGCACAGCTAGCTTAAAACAGAGAATAAATGATGCGTTTTTCATATTTGTTATTATATTCCATAGACATGACATTAGCATGTTTGCAAAGAAGGAAAGCTAGAATAAAAATAAGCTATTTTTCTATATGCCTAAACATATTAGCACTTATAGTAAATTGTATTAAAATTAAAAATGGGTTTAATCTGGAGGTGAACATTATCAATATTCATTGGTATGCTTATGTTAATTAACTGGGCATTGATTCTGCAAACTTAAGCTAGGAAAGAGAAAACTTAGCTCTGTTTCTTCCTATCAGGATTGATTGTTGTATTTATTCATTTATTTGGCTGTATCAGGTCTTAATTGTGGTGTGTGGGCTCTAGAGCATATGGGATCGGTAGTTAGGGCACGTGGGATCTTAGTTCCCCAACTAGGGATCAAACCTATGGCCCCTGCATTGGAATGCAGATTCTTAACCACTGGATCACCAGGGAAGTCCCACTGAGAAATAATTTTTAAAGCCTCTTTATGAAGTGGTTGCTATAAATACATGCAAAACCCTGATAATGTAAAATAATATTGGTATGTGCAATGTATAATGGGGTCTCAATTCTCCCTGGGGAAGCAAGACTACCGAGTCCTGGCTTAGTATGTTTCAGAGTTGAACTGGAGAGGACGCCAAACCAGAGTGGAAGCAGTGAAGATAAGAGGTGTGAAGACGTCAGATGGGGAGTCAGCAACTGACTTGCTGTTAAGGGGGAAGGGGAGAGGATCTCTTGACACAAGCAACTCCTTGAACAGTCTTTTTGTTTACTGAGAGACCATGATCTGAGAGAGCAGATGATGAGATAACTGGGCTTTGTTGCATTTTAATTGCCTGGGGCACATCTGAGAGGAGATTCCACTAGCAATTGGATCCACAGGGCTGGAGCTCCTAAAGAAAGGTGGTTCTGGAGCTAGAAGTTTTTAGCCAAGGGATGCTCTCTGAACTCTTCTAGTAGGAAAGCTCCCTTGGAGTGAGTGCGTAGAGAGAGAAGACTTGAAGAGCAGAATGGTCAACGGCTTTGTTAGACTGAAGCATAGCCTGGGCAAAAGAGAGGAAGGATTGGAATCACGAGATCCCTGAACGTCAGGCTAAAGAAATTGGATTTTATTTCCTGGATTCTGTAGAATGATAGTACAGTGTCTTTGTTAAAACTTGGTTTCAGAGAATTCATTTGGAGTAAAAAAAGTAGGTGAAAGCCAGATGACCCAATCTGGAAGCAACTGTCAGTGAAATATACCAAAGATCCATGTTGAGATGATTCATATCATAAGACTTTGGAGAAGGTGTGGGGTCAGAGATATTCCAGTGGCAGATTCTACAGACCTGGGCATCTGATAGGGTTTGGGGAAAAGACTTATGCGACCAAGCAGACATCAAGCACCATTTAGAAAACAGAACGCTGAGTTTGAAAAGAAGACTGTAGGACATATATCAAGTAAAGTTCCAAATTTAAACAGGTTGCATTGGAGGGGAGGGGAGATCGGCCCACAGGCCTGGACACTTGACTCCAGCTCTGATCAGAGCCAGGAAGGCTGTCCAGGATGGACATGAAAAATTGGGAGTCATCTGAAGGGAGGTGATAGCTGACTCCGTGAGAATATTTCCTGCTAGAGAAATTACCATCCGCACTGAGACCCAGGAATAATAGAAGATGCATTTAAAAGAGATTCCCAGAAGCTCTTTGTGTTTCTATTGTCATTGGATACCCCTGGTCTATCCACGAAATACCAAGAGGCTAGGTACCTTTTTTGGATTTGTTGGTAATAATGTTAAACCAAACACCAATCCTGAACTTTTGTATACTGTCCTTCGCTCATGAGCTTAAAATGATTATTGAAAGTAGTATTTTCTTTAAATTTTTAGGTTAAAAAAAAACTAAACTCAGGTTTGGCAGTTCAAACAAATTTCCCGATCACACAGGCTGAGGACAGAGTCATTTGAAAAGCTAGAGCAGTCTTCCAGTAAGGCCAGTAAAAGGCTACCAGTTTCCCACCATGACTTCAGAAACACATGCACAATGTCTAATGTGTTATTAGCTACTCAAAATGTACTCCGGTTCCTGCTGTTTCACAGAACAAGTATGGCAGCCTGCATTGTTTTGCAAAACACCTTTCAAAACTGACTCCCAGTTTTGCCTTACCTGCTGACATTTAAAAATAACTGAGCTGTTTACTTTGTTTTCATTTCTTGGAGCAAACAAAAGTGAAAAAGATAGTGTTAGCATTTGGGTCCTGGAGCCCCAGTTGGAGATGCATTTTTTTCCCCTCTCTTTCCTTCTTGCTGTATTTTTTTTTTTTTTTTAATGAAAGGTTGTTATTTTTGTTGATTGGCCAATTAGACGAGCTGGTGGCTGCTACCTACTTCTAAGATTTGATTCTATTATAAAGCCTCAGAGGCTAATGCTGCTTCAGTCTTGCCCTAAAAAGACATAAAAGGATACACTTGCCGTTAAGTCTCCCGGCAGATGAAGGAGCATAAACCATTGATCACAATGCGAAATGCTGAAAACTGAAAAGGAATCCAATTTATTTTAAATAAAACTACTCTGTTCTCCAGTGACAGATTCCAGAATCAGACAACAGAAAGGAACTGACAGCAGATGTTTTAGAGCCAAGACACAGAGAGACTGAGTAATAGTATAGAAAAGAAATTGCTTTGAACTTCACCCCTGCTTTAAATACTTCAAATCAATAGGGTCACAGAGCTCTTTAATAGAGTGATGAGGTCTCGCCCTAGCAGATCTGCACAGTGACAAGTTGATGTGCGTCCTAGCAGCAGGGTCATAAAAATGGCAGGCTTCTCCCTGAAAGGGGGCTTTGTGTGAGCAGGGTCCATTGGACTGACTCCCCCGTATGGCCACTCTTGAGAGCCAGGCCCTAATAGTCTCCATCTAAATGGGACTGACCTCATGAATTACCTCAGGAAACTTAATCTATAAACTGGCTTCTTCTTATGCAGACTGATGAATTCTTGTTTATTCCTAAATGGCTGTCACAAGACCTATTCATCAAACTCTTAAGGGCGGGGGGTGGGGGGGGTGAGGAGACTTGCAGAATCCAGCCTCAAGTGCGGCACCGTTAAATAATCATTAGGCTTCACGGCTGGTCTTGAGACCCACTCCAAATCCACAAAGCGGGTTTCTTTTTTATTTTTTAAACTATTCATCCGAAGTGCATTGAGATGAGATTCTGACCTGATTTAAAGAAAAAAAAAAGTGCTTTTTGTCACTATCAGTTTCATGGCTGTGTTCTTTCTCTTTCGAGAGTTTCTTTTTTTTTCAACAAAAGTAAAAGAAAATAAAGGCAGATGGCCAACTCTTTTCAATATCCGTTTGCTTTATTTGAGCAGTTTAATGTAGTGAAACAGAGTGAAATGTTGCTGCTTGCTAAATGGTAAACAACACCATTACCCAGAATTCTGCTGTAGATTGGTACAAAACAGGGTGTTGGTGATTAATTAAACTGTTGTTGTAATTGTAATGCATGATACATAATAGATAGTGTGCCGTGTATTTTAAAAGCAGCAAATTAGCGAATAATAACTTTCCTACATAGCACATCTCCATTGCTTGCTGCTAATGCATAAATAATCAAAAATAAAAGGCTATTATGCAACTACCTAATAAAATGAATGTTTCTGATGTTCACCAATCTGTAAACATGTGCTAGTGAAGCTACCTACCATGGCTGCTGTAGGTCAGGTGCCCCTGGAGGCGAGGGGAAGGAATTTCTCCCCAGTGGACTTTCCATTGTCTCCTGAGTTATATATAATCCCCCCTATTCTCTTAATAGTCATACATGCAGTGGTCTACTTTACATGTATTCTACTTTTGTAGACTACCGGTCTGGGTTACAGAAATGGCTATGCAAATACTTTTTATAGAGGAAACATAAAATGATCAAGAGTCGTTTTCTGATGCCACGTTCGTGTCTTGCCTGCTTTTTCACTGTGACAATTAAAAAAAAAAAAGATGGAATGTAAAGGTGGTCATGTATCCTCCCCAATTCTAGGCAAACAAAATGACTCAAAAGAAGGTAATGGAGCAGAGTGCACGCTGGTCACGCATTTGGGATGACTGAGGTGAAAATGCACAGATGGAAAGAAAGGGCTCAGGTGATTTCCATGAACAGGAGACACTTTCATCACCATATCTTTTTTTCCTTTCCCTTATCTTATTTACACTGAGTAATAAACCTTGGATATTTTTACTTAAATAGCTTTATTGAGGTATAATTTACATACTATAAAATTCATCCATTTTAACAGCACAACTCAGTGATCTTTAATAAATTTACAGAGTTGCGCAGGTATCATCACAGTTCAATTTTAGAGCATTTCTGTCACTTTCAAAAGATTCGTTGTCCCCTGTTCCAATCCCAGGATTTGGGCAACGAGTAATCTTTTTTATATCTTTAGAGACATAAAGATTTGCCTTTTCTGGAACTTTCACATAATTAAAATTATACAAGAGTCTATCTTTTATGTCTGGTGTCTTTTGCTTTGCACAGTATTTTTGATGTTTACCCATGTTGTAGCTTATATCAGTATTTCAGACCTCTTATGGCTGTATAGTATTCCATTCAATAGATACACTGCCTTATGCTTATCTGTTTGCCAACTGGTGAATCTTTGGATGTGTTCTCATTTCTCTTGGGAAGATTACTTGAACTGGAATTGTGGAGTCATATGGTAAATTGATTCAACCTGAACTTTTAAAATGATCTCTCTCCATTTGCAAAATGAAACTGAATCCCGGGACAAGAACAGTTAGCACCCTGTACCTGGGTGGGACTGGGAGACACTTGGTCTGCTTGCAAGCTCACTGTTTCCATCCACATGACCCTAGGCAAAGTCATACTGCTCACTTTCCCTGCAAGATAGCTTCCTTTCCTTGAGTTCCCAAAGACAGTTGAGCACAGTCAACTCAGACTCGGTCCGCACGGCTGTTTGGTTGACTTGATGAGCAGCTCACAGAGACAGATAAGATTCTGGCACACTGTTACCAGCATGCAGACCAGAGGCAGCACCCCGATGTCTGGAGGTGGGGGGTGGGGGTTGAAGTAGGCGTTGATGAGTGTCTCCGCCTTGGTTGAGTGCTATTCCACAAGAAGAGAGTGAGTGAACCACGGGAGGATTCTGCTCCCTTTATGTGTTATTATTTGAGTGGGCTTTTCCCTTTCAATCACATAAACATACTCCAGGACATAAGGCGTCTGGGGCTCACATATTTCACTTTGTTCAGCCATTTACTACCGGTGATGGAGAAGGTCTCTGCCTTTTCTGCTGCTAGGGATTCTTAGCAAATACACGGCCACCTCTGTGCTGTCTCCTACCAGCCTTTGGCTTGGAGTCCTGATAAACCATGCTCTGTCTCACTTGCCCTCTCTGAAAATAAAAACAAATGATGACTTCTCTAAGTGTAGTCTAGTAAAACTCTGATCAATGCTATAAAGCAAAATGTAGTTGATTGCTGCCTGGCACTTAAGCAATGCATTTCGACACTCACCATTCTCCTTCAACAGTCCAGGCAGCGTTTAGTCAATAAGGACTCTAAGCACGTGTATGTATTTGTGTGTGTATTCTTCCTTTTTTGCCAGACATAAGAGTCTGCCTTCTGCCCCACAGGGGGATTCAGCAGAGCTCAAATAATTTGCCAAGTGAAACAAGGACATCCTGGGAGCCGAAATGGGTGTAAATCCCACAGCGTGAGCTGCCCAAACTTCTGTGGGATTCAGAAGTTTCATGGAGCATAGACAACTTCCTGGTGGGAGATGAGAACATTATGTACAAATAACTGTCTGCACAGGGTGTGTGCCACGCACAGGTTCTGCTCGTTTCTTTCTTCTCTGAGACAGCATGATTTTTTAAATTGCATAAGGGCAGGCAGGCTTCTGTTTTAACTTACCTAAGATTGTGCATGCTGGGGAGCTGGAATACGGGAGAGTGTCCCGTGGGGAACACACACATATAGAATGGTGCAATCTGGCAAGGGCAGGGGTACTTGAGTCACAGCGATGGCAGGTTTGCAGCACATGCCTTTCAGGTGTCTTCCTACTGTAGCCTCGGCAATATAGCCAAGGACTGGAATGTACTTGGGATGAAAGTTGTGCCAAAAAGCTTAATTAGTTTCATTCTTTTGGTTGCCAGGATCTGGGACTCACATATGCTACTCTAAGTAAAAGGAAACTTATTTTAAGGATAAGTGTGATGAAGAATTAGAAGCGAAGGACCACCCAGAGCCTAGGAGAAAAATAAATGAAAAGTGAAAGTGAAGTCGCTTCTGTTGTGTCTGACTCTTTGCTACCCCGTGGACTGTAGCCTGCCAGGTTCCTCCATCCATGGGATTTTCCAGGCAAGAATACTGCAGTGTGTTGCAATTTTCATCTCCAGGGGATCTTCCTGATTCAGGGAAAATAAGAACTAGTTATTTGCAGCCAGTCTTGACAGTGTCCCTGCATGCCCCGCCCAATCTCTACCCATTGCTGATTGGCCAGTTTCTCCATTTTCTGCAGGACTGCATAGGAAAGAGTACGTCTGATTGGCCATGTGGAAACCATCACCCCTATGGAGGAGAGTGCTTCGCTCCAGGTTACTGTGTAGACTACTCGACAAACTATGGCTGATGCTTGCACCACTTTTCATCCTGAATGTTCGCTGGAATCTCTGCACAAAGGCTGGACAAGCACTACCTCCTTGAGTTTGGAAATAAAGCTGTTCTTTAGAGAGAGGCAAGTTAAACAGAGTGAAAAGTGGATTAATAGCTGTGTAGAAGTTAAATAAAAAAGGAACAGACCCTGTTTTTGCATCAAACAAGTAAACAAACAAAGACTGATGTATAGAAAAGGATTTTTTTATTTGAACCTGTGGAAATTATTTACAAACTAATTCAACACTCATTAACTGAGTTCTTTGTTGTGCAAAACATATAGGTCCTGATATTAAGAAAGGAATAGGGGCGCATGAGTAGAGTACCTAGTAGTACAAGGAAGTGTTTGTTCATCTACAAATGAAAAGCCCACAGGTCAGAGAATTTGAGACCTGCCCCAAACCAAACAGTTGCAACAACAGATGACATAAATGTGTTTCCGTGGCTCCAAAGTCTATGTTATCAGACGGTTTCCAGAGATGTATATGGTTGGTTTTCTCCACGTAGGAACTTAAATATGATCGGAAAAATAAAGATAACTTTCAGAAAAGAACATAGGTTTTCCTCCTGAGAATGTATGTATCAGAAATGTTTTTGTTAACAGTAATGTGAATTGTTACTACATAATTTTGTGTATGCGTCTATACACATTTCACTTAATAAGAATTTGCTGTTCCTGTTCAGTTACTCAGTCATGTCCAACTGTCTGCAACCCCATGGACTGTAGCATGCCAGGCTTCCTTGTCCTTTACTATCTCCTGGAGTTTGCTCAAACTTACCTCAATCGAGGTGACGGTGCCATCCGAACATCTCCTCCTATGTCGTCCCCTTCTCCTCCTGCCCTCATTCTTTCCCAGCATCAGAGTCGTTTCCAATGAGCTGGCTCTTCACATCAGGTGACCAAAGTATTGGAGCTTCAGCTTCAGCATCAGTCCTTTCAATGAATATTCAGGGTTGATTTCCTTTAGGATTGACTGGTTTGATCCCCTTGCAGTCGAAGGGACTCTCAAAAGTCTTCTCCAGCAGCACAGTTGGAAAGCATCAATTTTTCAGGGCTCAGCCTTCTTTATGGTCCAACTCTCACATCTGTAACTGACTACTGAAAAAACCATAGCTTTGACTATACGGACCTTTGTCAGCAAAGTGATGTCTCTCTCTTTTTTTTATTACGGTACCTAGGTTTGTCATAGCTTATCATCCAAGGAGCAAGCGTCTTAATTTCATGGCTGCAGTCACCGTCTGCAGTAATTTTGGAGCCCAAGAAAATAAAGTCTGTTACTCTTTCCATTCTTTCCCCTTCTATGTACCTCACAATTGCACTCATCTCACACGCTAGTGAAGTAATGCTCAAAATTCTCCAAGCTAGGCTTCAACAGTACATGAACTGAAACTTCCAGATGTTCAGGCTGGATTTAGAAAAGGCAGAGGAACCAGAGATCAAATTGCCAACATCCATTGGATCATAGTAAAAGCAAGAGAATTCCAACAGAACATCTACTTCTGCTTCATTGACTATGTGAAGGCCTTTGACTGGGTGGATCACAACAAACTGTGGTAAATTCTCAAAGAGATGGGAATAGCAGACCACCTGACCTGCCTCCTGAGAAATCTGTATGCAGGTCAAGAAGCAACAATTAGAACTAGACATGGAACAATGGACTGTTTCCAGACTGGAAAAGGAGTACGCTAAGGCTGTATATTGTCACCTTGCTTATTTAACTTATATGCAGAGTACATCAGGCAAAATGCCAGGCTGGATGTCTCACAAGCTGGAATCAAGATTGCAGGGAGAAGTATCAGTAACCACAGATATGCAGATGACACCACCCTTATGGTAGAAAGTGAAGAAGAACTAAAGAGCCTCTTGATGAAAGTGAAAGAGGAGAGTGAAGAAGGTGACTTAAAACTCAACATGGAGAAAACAATGATCATGGCATCTGGTCCCGTCATTTCATGGCAAATAGATGGGGAAACAGTGGAAACAGTGACAGACTTGATTTTCTTGTCTATCTGAACGACTGAACTGAACTGATGTGCCCTGAGGTGATGGTACCAGATGCCATGATCTTAGTTTTTTGAATGTTGAGTTTTAAGCTAGCTTTTTCACTCTCCTCCTTCAACTTCATCAAGAGACTCTTTAGTTTCTCTTCACTTTCTGACGTTAGACTGGTGTCATCTGCATATCTGAGGTTATTGCTATTTCTTCTGACAATCTTGATTCTAGCTTGTGAGACATCTAACCGGACATTTTGCATGATGTACTCTGCATATGAGTTAAATAAGCAGGGTGACAATATGTAGACTTGATGTACGCCTTTCCCAATTTTGAACCAGTCTATTCCATGTCCAGTTCTAACTGTTGCTTCTTGACCTGCTTGCAGATTTCTCAGGAGGCAGGTAAGGTGGTCTGGTATTCTCATCTCTTTAGGAATTTTCCAGTTTGCTGGGATCCACAGAGTCAAAGGTTTTAGGGTAGTCAATGAAGCAGAAGTAGATGTGCTTTTGAAATTCTCTTGCTTTTTCAATGATCCAGTGGATGTTGGCAATTTGACCTCTAGTTCTTCCGTCTTTTCTAAATCCAGCTTGTACATCTGGAAGTTCTCAGTTCACATACTGTTGAAGCCTAGCTTGAAGTATTTGAAGCATTACCTTGCTAGCATATGAAATGAGCTCAATTGTGCGGTAGTTTGAACATTCTTTAGGCTTCCCGGATAGCTCAATTGGTAAAGAATCTGCCTGCAATGCAGGACACCCCAGTTTGTTTCCTGGGATGGGAAGACCTCCTGGAGAAGGGAAAGGCTACCCACTCCAGGTTTCTGGCCTGGAGCATCCCATGGACTCTATAGTCCACAAGGTTGCAGAGTCGAACACGAGTGAGCAACTTTCACTTTGAACATTCTCTTGCATTGCCCTTTTTTGAGATTGCAATGAAAACCAAACTTTTCCAGTTCCGTGACCACTGATGAGTTTTCCGAATTTGCTGACATGTTGAGTGCATCACGTTAACAGCATTACTTTCTAGGATTTTAAATAGCTCAGCTGGAATTCTTTCACCTCCACTTTGCTTGTAACAATGCTTCCTAAGGCCCACTTAACTTTACACTCCAGAATGTCTGGCTCTAGATGAGGGAGCACACCACTGTGGTATCCTATCTGGGTCAAGACCTTATTTGAACAGTTCTTCTGTGTATTGTTGCCACTTCTTCTTAAAGTGCTTCTGTTAGGTCCTTACTCTTTCTGTCCTTTATTGTACCCATCTTTGCATGAAATGTTCCCTTGGTATCTCTATTTTCTTGAAGAGATCTCTAATCTTTCCCATTCTATTTTTTCCCCCTCTATTTCTTTGCATTGTTCACGTCAGAATGGTTTCTTATCTCTCCTTGCCATTCTTTGGAACTCTGCATTCAGATGGGTATACCTTTCCCTTTCTCCTTTGCCTTTTGCTTCTCTTCTTTTCTCAGCTATTTGTAAGGTCTCCTCGGACAACCATTTTCCTTGTTACCTTTCTTTCTCTTCAGGGTGGTATTGGTCATTGCCTCCTGTACAGTGTTATGAACCTCCACCCATAGTTCATCAGGCACTCTGTCTATCAGATCTAATCCCTTGAATCTGTTTGTCACTTGCACTGTATAATCATAAGGGATTTGATTTAGGTCATACATGAATAGTCTAGTGGTTTTCCCTACTTTCTTCAATTTAAGCTTGAATTTTGCAATAAGGAGTTCATGATCCAAGCCACAGTCAGCTCCCAGTCTTGTTTTTACTGACTATATAGAGTTTCAAAGACTATAATCAATCTGATTTCAGTACTGACCATCTAGTGATGTCCATGTGTAGAGTCGTCTCTTGTGTTGTTGGAAGAGGGTGTTTTCTATGATCAGTGCGTTCTCTTGGCAAAACTCTGTTATCCTTTACCCTGCTTCATTCTGTACTCCAAGGCCAAAACTGCCTCTTACTCAAGTATCTCTTGACTTCCTACTTTTTCATCCTAGCTCCCTATGATGAAAAGGACATCTTTCGTTGGTGTTACTCGTAGAAGGTCTTGTAAGTTTTCATAGAACTGTTCAACTTCAGCTGCTTTGGCATTAATGGTTGGGACATAGACTTGGATTACTGTAATGCTGAATGCTTCAGAAGCATATGATGCCTAAATCTTCAGTATAGAACGTATAGATCATTAGTTTGTACTTACTAGGTATATCTTTCATTGATGAGTTCACTTTACTGGTACAACTGTAGATGGGCTAGATTGACCCAGGTGTCCTCAGCTCTTGGGTGGCTTCCATCTAAGCTGCATTGCTTCTAAGTTCACAAAGCTTGGAGGACTTACATGTTTGTTTGTTTGAGTCACTTCATTTAACAGTGATTGCTGATGTTTTTCATACTGTTTGGACAGGAACAAAATTCTAATGCCATTCCTTGTTAACTTAACATGAAACAATTTCTAAATGGCAAAATAACTCACACCCCACACTAAAATGACTTTTTAGTTTTTTGTTTCTTCTTGAGTTCAAAAGTGAAAGCTAAAGTTAATTTTTCTGAGGTAGTTCAAAGCACTGGTATTTAGATTTGGGTAACTTGTAAAAAACCAAAATCACTCTCAATATTAAAAAAATATTTTAAAAATTCTATAAACAATGAATATGGACTCTTGGCAGTATGAACAGCTTCTCTGTATCCCCTGATGAGTTTCACAACCTGAGTGCCAGAAGGAACTTCTGACTTCTCACATCTCTGAGCTCTGAAGTCTGTTTGCTCTTTGCATCCTAGCAGCAGGGCTCATCTTGGTTTCGTTCTGTTTGAGAGTCCTCTGTTCATGGGAGATGTGATGACCTGGCTTTCCTCTTTACCAAGTAAATATCTCACTAAAGATTTAGAGCTGTTCTTTCCATGCTATTGGTTGATCTGTTTTAGGATGCTCTTCTTTCACAGGGGAAAGGCGTAATCTGATCACCTTTTCTCCTCCATTTGGTGCTGATCAAGGTGTCTCTGTCTGGGAGAACGGTGGAAAGAATTTGGTGCTTTCTTCACATGTGTGCATAATCAGTGAACTAATAATTATAAATTTGCACAGAAAGAAATAAAATTTGTTTTCTTACCTAGAAGACACTGTCTTATATGTGAGGGGCATGTTTCAAACATATTTTTGCAAAACTCTCAGCATAACAGTCTTCTTTTCTAGTTATAATCAGAGTGTGAGATTCTCCCAAATTTATGCTTAACATCTTACTAAAAACTGGTAACCCACATGATTCTTTGTTTATTTATATTTTTTTTATTTTTGGAATAGGTTGATCTCAAGTCCCATTCTCTCTCCCAGAACTTTGTGCTTCAAACAAGGCTAATTATATTAATTTATTTTATAGCATTTTGTTGGTTGATATTAATGTTACTTTGATTTATTTTTTAAGAATTTTGACATTATAAGGTATTAAAAATCTGTAAAACACATTCAATTTGAATTACTTGATCTCCAAAACTCTGAAAGGTAAAATGAAAGTCAAAATAAGCAAGAAATAAAAATAGCACACTTTCTTTAGATACCAGATTTTTCCTTTTAACTATTAGCTGATGATAATTTCTTGTATTCATCTTGTTAATGTAACATCTCCATCCCTAACAATTGCATTAATAAAAATTCTTCACTAATGAAAAATTTTATAAGCATGGTTTCTATATGTCTTATACTGAACATTGCTATTCAATACCATCATTTTGATTGCATTTATAACAAATTATCATTTGAAAGAATTAGGATGAAAGTTTCTGAGCTTAAATCCATTGGAGAGTGAGTGTTGAAGCTGAGATGAAAATTCAGGTCTCTCTTCTGAGTTTAATTCTCTTCTTTCCTAAAAGTCAATATTATTGAAAAATAGCATAGAGGCAGGAAGTATTTTAACAGTTCCTGGCTCAATCTCAGCCAAGAACCCAGTGTGTGAGGGAAGTTATATATTCCAAATGGTCTAAAGACTTATCAAGGGAGTAACAGCTTGTGTTCTCATTTCATGTGTGCACACTCATCATTTTTGGTCAGAGTTGTAATCCCAGCATGATTTCCCCTGGACACTCAGGTTCATCTCTCTTTGCTCCCAAATGGTCAGTGTTCCAACACCAAGTAATAAGAATAAGCTAAGTATAGTTAGGAAAGATTTTCTGTGAAGAAATGTAAAACCGTGTGCCATAGAAATCCTTGTCCAAAGGTTTGGCTTATATGACAAGGTCGATCATTCTTTTATTGGTTTCTGCTCCCTTGGACAAAATCTATCTCATGGGACATTAATTTTCCCCACTCACAATAATTCAGGCATAAGTAACGTTTTTTAGGAGGAAGCTGGTTAAGAGGACCACCCCTTAAAGTTCTGCCCAGCTTTCATGATGGAGTCTATCTGGGTCCAGGGCATCCAAGTGCAGACTGGCAGAGCCTAGTAGGGACGCACTCACCTCTTACCAACACAGCCCCATAAATCTGTTACCCCCTGTATTTGGGCAGAAGTAAAATTAATCAAAATGAGCAAAAACAGGGGCTTCCACATGATGAATTTTGACCTGTTGCACAATGAAAAAAATCATAGTATAGCAGGGTAAAACTTTGAAATATTAGCTAGTGCATATTTTCATTGCTTACCAGGACACCTTGGCTTCTGAGATTCAGAATCTTAGGTCTAATGCAAATAAAAAGGGTTTGTGTATTTAAGCATTATTTTGGGTGAATAGCTGATAGGGAAAGGCAAGGCACACTTCCCCCAGCCCTACAATCTCAAGACTTGAAACCAGCTATCCCAGATTGGCAAGGAGAAGAGTATAAAGGTGAAACAAAAAGTAAAGAGATAACGCGTGTGCTTGAGAAGGATCTCTCACCCTGGTTCCTCAGTGTTTTGAAAACAGCATTTAGGAAAACCAGATATTGCAGTTGCAAGAGGGAAGATTGAGTGGTGAATGAAACTGAAAACTTACTTTTATAAAGCACAGATAGCCTTGAGAATTTTATAATCTAATATGAAATTGTCATATTTATATATGACATATATGAGCACACGTCATATATGTGTCATATATAAATATGTATATGCATGTCTGATTCATATATAAATATGACTCATTTCTGACTCTTTGCAGCCCTATGGACTGTAGCCCACCAGCTTCCTCTGCCCATGGAATTTTCCAGGCAAGAATACTGGGGTGGAGTGCTCACATCTCTTGCATCTCCTGCACTGGCAGGAGAATTCTTTACCACTAGTGCCACTTGAGTAGCCCCATATATATATATATTTATATATGACATATATATATATATAACATATATATAAATATATATATACATATATATAATAGAAAATACTACAAAAATAAAGAACTGTTGGTTGAAAATAGTTCTGGAATTTGTTGAGCTGACTATCTGGACTAATGCTCAGTAGATTAAGATGGAGAATACAGTATTTGAAAAGAATGCCTTTAATTGTATTAATCTCATATGACTCTCTTTTCCTTCCTGGACCAGTGATTAATTATGCTACCACAGACTAGTTACTAAATATTTGTTGGTTTTTTTTTTTTCTATTTATTCTTTAGGGCTTCCCTGGTGGCTCAGATGGTAAAGAATCTGCCTGCCATGCAGGAGATTCAGGTTTGATCCCTGGATCAGGAAGATCCCCTGGAGGAGTGAATGGTTACACACTAGAATATTCTTGCCTAGAGAATTCCACAGACAAAGGAGCCTGGCAAGCTACAGTCCTTGGGGTAACCTGAAACTAACCAAAAAGTAGGAAATCCTGTCAGTTAAGAGTTTTGGGGTATTAGTAGTATTTAGCTAACTTGAAAAGAAAAAAGGGCTTCCCTGATAGCTCAGTTGGTAAAGAATCCAACTGCAATGCAGGAGATTCCGGTACAATTCTTGGGTCGGGAAGATCCCCTTAAGAAGGGATAGGTTACCCACTCCAGTATTCTTGGGCTTCCCTTGTGGCTCAGCTGGTAAAGGATCTGCCTGCAAAGCAGGAGACCTGGGTTCAATCCCTTGGTCAGGAAGATCCCCTGGAGAAGGGAAAGGCTACCCACTCCAATATTCTGGCCTGGAGAATTCCATGGACTGCATAGTCCATGGGGTGGCAAAGAGTCGGACATGACTGAGTGACTTTCACTTCCACTTAAAAAAAAAAAAAATTATTGCAAGATTATAGGAAAGTTTCGGTATCAAAAAGAGGCTGAAAACCATAGAAAGGACAGGAGCCAGGCAGTTTCAAGGGACTCAGAATCACCACAGTAGGTATCATGACGGTCTTCTCCAGGCACTGGGAGAGGAATGAATCCCATCCAAACATGTTCATTCCCTGCCATGTTATATTTTAGGGAGAGAACTCTGGTCATGTGCTTGCTACTTGGATAAAAGGAGGATGGGGGTTCCTTGACTGATACAGATTCTTTACCAGCTGAGCCACCAAGGAAGCACGAACCACCCAATGTATCACCCAATTGTATCACTCAGTGATACAGAGGGAAAGCCTTCACCAGGAAATCAGAGTCCTGAGTGCTCAAAGAAGGAGGAATTGGTTTTATAGTGCCAACTAGAAACACAGGTTCCTTGCCAGTTGTATGCCATTTTGACCTTTGTGAATGTCACAGCAGAGGTATCCCTAATATCTATGCAATAGTTCCACTTATTTCCTTCTCTGTTTCTGACTTACAGTTTCCATTTGCACAAAGATGTCAGAATTGCTCTCAAGTGCCAAATGCCTTTTAGAAGAAAGAACAACTTAACAGATCGTGAGATGCTAAGACTGGGTCTGAGCCAGAGATGCTAAGTGCTGAACATTAATATTTGGCCAGTGACCATGAAGTCTACTATATGCAGTCATATATCTCTTCTTAAAAGAGAGTGTCCTTCCCAATCAACTTGAAAAACAACCCCAATGCACTCATTTTTTAATGTGCTTTTGTAAATACCTTCTCCTGAGCGAACATTTTTCTGTTGTAAAAGAAACTGCTACCTCTTCATTCAATCACTGAGATCAGCACGAGGAACCTAAGTATTTGGAACTTAGTCCTTACGATGCATAACTAAATTAACCTTACATCTAAAGTAAATGATGTATTTTATTTATTAAAATAGATGACCACCTGCATTCACAGTCAAAGGATGAGTGATGGACATTTTTCATTGCAATCTAAAATTTTCAGCTTGTAGCATGACATTCTGACTTTAATGCTGAGTATTTTACTGGACTTTCTGCACCAATATACTGTTTGTTTGTTTTTCAGGTGAACTAAAGAACTGTCAACTGCTTTCTCTATAAATTCATTAATCACTCATTTATTATACTTATTAGAAATAAACTATTATAGAATACTCAAAACTCAGAGACCAATTTATTTTAAAAATCAATTGTACAGTTTGTATAATGTATCAATTAGCCTAACTGATTTTGGTCTTTTGGAAACTATCTGTAATTTACAAATATGTCACATTAAGTTAACAGAAATGATATCAATAATTCAGCAATCTGAATTTTATATATATAATTTCTGTGAAAGCACTGGATATAAATATTGAATATGGGGCTAGGGAGAATGCTACAACTCATCACTTTCTACTTACCACACTGAGCAGAATAGCTAGGTTGGACAGTAGCACCCGCTATGGGCTTATTCCTTCATGTAATTTAATCTGGAGGCACAACATCAGAACACAGGTATGACCTACAGACATAGAGACACACACTCAAATGCATGTATAACATAGAGATATTCACAGACACACAGAGAGCGTAAAAGAGGCCAAAGGGGTCCACGCCTGATTATCGATGTCTAAGTTAGTAAAATTCAGAAGCAGTTTTCTGTTTGAGTTTCATCTATGTACTTGCTTCAACATGATATTCTTCATTGCACCTAGCCTAGTTCATTCATAGTAGTTGTTCAGTTGTGTTTTACTTTAATAAAAATGTCAATTAAAAATTCCACACAGTTCAATAACGTTATTTTATAGCAGCTTCTACTGTGTCTAATATTTGCACAGAAACATAAAAAGATATTTTGTGTTGGTATTTTTCCTTGTTCTATCCAATGGAGATATTAATAAGAAATTTATAACCTCAAAGCAGGTGCTGGAGTAGAAAAGCAAGAGCTCAAACTCATCTACAAGTTGGGTCATCAGGTCCTGGACGCTGGAGAATAAGTACTGATTCCTGATTTAATGCTCAAGAGTCCTGCAATGTTCTATGCTGGTTTTGTCCTCCCTCTAAAAGAAATGTGAAGTGAAATGTAAGCTACAGCCAATTTTTAGGAGAAAATAATATCAAAACTATTCAGTTTATGATAAAAAACACATGTCAGTTCAGTTACGTCGCTCAGTCGTGTCCGACTCTTTGTGACCCCATGAATCACAGCACGCCAGGCCTCCCTGTCCACCACCAACTCTGGAGTTCACTCAAACTCATGTCCATTGAGTCAGTGATGTCATCCAGCCATCTCATCCTCTGTCGTCCCCTTCTCCTCCTGCCCCCAATCCCTCCCAGCATCAGGGTCTTTTCCAATGAGTCAACTCTTAGCATGAGGTGGCCAAAGTATTGGGAGTTTCAGCTTTAGTATCAGTCCTTCCAGTGAACACCCAGGACTGATCTCCTTTAGGATGGACTGGTTGGACCTCCTTGCAAGTAAAAACAAATTTCATGCTCAGAATCCATGACATTCCTGGTATTTTGCTAAATTATTCTTGTGAAATTCCTGGAATGCTGAATATTTTAACTACTTTAGGTCAAAAGCTACTGTAAGACACATGGGCCTTGGCACTGATTATTCCACCTCTTTGATTTGTCTTTAAATTTTCAGGGCTACAAAGTATTTCAAGAAAACATTTTAATAAGCTGTTGGTATTTAGAAAATTGGAATATTAACAAAGTAACCCCGGCACACTATTACTTTTCCAAAGTAAAAACTTCAGTGGTTTCAAAATATGTCATTTCATCAACCTTATAACCTAGACAGCAGCATAACTTCTCTTTAAAACAGTAAAATTGTGAGAGGACAAAGAAAATCTTAGAAGCAAATATTTACAGTCACATACATGTATTTTTAGAATTATTGTCATGCATCACAAACGATTGAAATTCTTTACTGAAATTCAGTTGAACATTATTTTTCTACTTAAGTGGATATTTATAGTCTGAGTTTTAAGGTTTATTTTTTCCCCCCATTTGATAGTCAGTTACTTTTATTTTTTTCTTCTAAAATGGATAAGCAATGGAAATGATAGTGATTTATCATTTCCCTTGGATACCATAGATATGGCTGAGTCATTAAATCCTAAAGAGATTTGCCTCATATTTTAAATGTTCCTTCTAGAACCTAGTTGGAAAAGACCCTGATGCCGGGAAAGATAGAAGGCAGAAGGAGAAGGGGACGACAGAGCATGAGATGGTGGGATGGCACTGCTGACTTGATGGGCATGAGTTTGAGCAAGCTCTGGGAATTGGTGATGGACAGGGAGGCCTGGCATGCTGCAGTCCATGGGGTTGCAAAGAATCCGACATGACTGAGTGACTAAACTAAACTGAACTGAGAACCTAGTTTCATGAGATGAAAATTACTTCATTTTCAATGGGGTTCATTTAGAGGGATAACATATACGGAGGCTCAGAGGACTGACATTTTGATTGGGAACATAACCTTTCACAGGCTCTTTAGACTGACACAATGGAGAACTTTGGGATGAAATCATGCTTTTTGCAATGCTGTCCTAAGTCGCTTCGGTCGTATCTGACTCTTTGTGACTTGACTGCAGCCAGCCCACCAGGCTCCTCTGTCCATGGGATTCTCTAGGCAAGAATACTGGAGTGTGTTGCCATGCCCTCTAGTATCAAGTAATACTTTCTTAATTCCTAAAGATGGCCAACCACCTTTAGGAACTAAGAAAGTAATTTACTCTTAAAAAAGTAAATTTACTCTTAAGAGAGTAATTTACTCTTAAACTTTAAGTAAGTAGAAAGACACTTTCTGATGAATTAAGAAATATGGATTGCCTTATATCATTCTTTGTTCCTCTGAAATCTTTCTATAATATGAATATTTAGACTAACCAGAATCTCTCATTCCAGGAGGAACTTGGCACTATGATTCCCAGAGGGGGTCACAACACCGCACCCAACGTGTCGAAAGCTTGGAGAGTCGAGGAGGACTGCTGAGAAGAATAGGAGGCGGACGGCGATGAGAGGGAAGAAAGGAGAGTGAGTCCAAGTTCTTGACCTGCAGAAACTCCAGCCCCTGGAAACTGTGAGATGTATCCAAGCTCCCCCAATCCTACCAGCGTGTCTAGGTGCCTGGGTACTGACTACAGTCTACTAAGGTGGGTCGGGGACCAGATTTGTTTCCTGTGTCATGTTTAGAGCAAATTTGGCAAGATGCAACTTTTGAAATATGAGTATCTGACTCATCACAAGCAGAGTTTCAATGGAACCACAAATTTGTAGACACATCTGTCCATGACTAAAAACAGCCATTGTTAGAGGAATGGAATTTAGCGTGGTGACCTCTGAAGTCCTTTTGCTGTTCAAAGGCCCTGTGGTTTTCTGTCAGAGACCTGACAGATGGGACTGCTGAGAGAAAAGAGATGGTTCCCAGTATCTTGAGTGGACACATTTCACACATTGTAACCAGGGCCTAGTGTTTGATGTTCGTCCTGCAGAACCCATAAAACTAATAAAATTAGTTATTGCATGTGGAAGGGATTGAAATTCTACAAGTTGTTTGTGTGTGTATGTGTGTGTGTGTGTGTAAGGTAGAAAAAATAAAAAGGACCGAATAATATGATTTACTTGAATATTTTTCCTGTATTTTGAATGAATATGATTCAGACTTAAAAACATTAACTCTTTTAAGTGAAAAGAAAGTGAAAGTTTAGTCACCCAGTTGTGTCCAACTCTTTGCAACCCCACGGACTGTATTTAACCTACCAGTTTCCTTCATTCATGGGATTTTCTAGGCAAGAATACTGGAAAGTTAAAGTGAAAGTTAACTTGCTCAGTCGTGTCTGACTTTTTGTGACCCTGTGGACTGTAGCCCACCAGGGTCCTCTGTCCATGGGCTTCTCCAGGCAAGAATACTGGAGTGGGTTGCCATTTCTTTCCCCAGGGGATCTTCCTGACCCAAGGATCGAACCCAGGACTCCCGCATTGCAGGCAGATGCTTTAACCTCTGAGCCACCAGGGAAGCCCAAGAATACTGGAGTGGGTTGCCATTTCCTTCTCCAGGAGATCTTCCAGACCCAGGGATTGAACCCAGGTCTCTTGCATTGTAGGCAGATGCTTTACCATCTGAGTCACCAGAAAAGCTGATCAAATTTACTTGATAGCAGTCCTGGTTTTCAAAAGAATGACAGAAATGTTCCTTTTCTTCCCCCCTTCCTGGTTTATGCTTCAGATCTGTACTTTCTCAGTACCTCAAAAGATGGGGGAAATGTGCACAGGCCTTAAGGTTGTCAGACTTAGCAAATAAAACCATAGACTGTCCAGTCAAATTTGCATTTTATATTTTAAAATGACTCACGTTACATCTGAGATATACTAAAATCTTTCATTGTTTATCTGAAATTCACATTTAACTCAGTGTTCTGTGTTTCGTCTGTCAACCCTGCCTGCCCTCTGCCTCTGCCGTGAGTGGCTGATTTGACGTACAACGTGCTCTGAGCTGCTTATCTACCTTTCTGAGATCTAGGGCTTTTTTCTCCAGACTTCCTCCTCCCGGGCCCCACCACCTCACCAGACACCATGACCTCAAGCTTCTCTCAGACATAAACCATTTTGCTACTGGTTACAAATCATAAAGCTAAGAAAATTTAAGATTTCAGTGGTAAAAACAAAACAACTCATTGCCCTGGATATCTTGACAAAATTCTCATTGTTTAGAATTTTATCTATCAGCAAAAGAAAAAGACTGTATGAAGTCCTCCTCACTAAAGCATGGCCACTGAAACTTATCTTGGACTTGATGCCCACTCTGTCACCTACAAGCTGTATGAGCAGAAGCAAACTCTTTGAGTTTGGACATGGAACAACAGACTGATTCCAAATAGGAAAAGGAGTACATCAAGGCTGTATATTGTCACCCTGCTTATTTAACTTATATGCAGAGTACATCATGAGAAGTGCTGGGCTGGATGAAGCACAAGCTGGAAATCAAAGATTGCCAAGAGAAGCATCAATAACCTCAGATATGCAGATGACACCACCCTTATGGCAGAAAGTGAAGAACAACTAAAAAGCCTCTTGATGAAAGTGAAAGAGGGTGAAAAAGTTGGCTTAAAGCTCAACATTCAGAAAACGAAGATCATGGCATCTGGTTCCATCACTTTATGAGAAATAGATGGGGAAACAGTGGAAACAGTGTCAGACTTTATTTTTTGGGGCTCCAAAGTCACTGCAGATGTTGATTGCAGCCATGAAATGAAAAGATGCTTACTCCTTGGAAGGAAAGTTATGACCAACCTAGATAGCATATTCAAAAGCAGAGACATTACTTTGCTAACAAAGGTCCGTCTAGTCAAGGCTATGGTTTTTCCCGTGGTCATGTATGGATGTGAGAGTTGGACTGTGAAGAAAGCTGAGTGCCCAAGAATTGATGCTTTTGAACTGTGGTGTTGGAGAAGACTCTTGAGAGTCCCTTGGACTGCAAGGAGATCCAACCAGTCCATTCTAAAGTAGATCAGTCCTGGGTGTTCATTGGAAGGACTGATGCTAAGGCTGAAACTCCAGTACTTTGGCCACCTCACACGAAGAGTTGACTCATTGGAAAAGACCCTGATGCTGGGAGGGATTCGGGGCAGGAGGAGAAGGGGACGACAGAGGATGAGATGGCTGGATGGCATCACCGACTCGATGGACATGAGTTTGATTGAACTCCGGGAGTTGGTGATGGACAGGGAGGCCTGGCGTGCTGCGATTCATGGGGTCGCAAAGAGTTGGACACGACTGAGCAACTGAGCTGAACTGAACTGTCACCTACAAGCTGTCTGAGCAGAAGCAAGCTATTTGAGTCTTAGCATTCTTAATTTCAAGTTGAGGATAATGATAGATAATAAGAAAAGCTACCCTGGCAGGGCTTCCTCAGTGGCTCAGATGGTAAAGCATCTGCCTACAATGCAGGAGATCCAGGTTCAAACCCTGGGTCTGGAAGATTTCTTGAAGAAGGAAATGGCAGCCCACTCCAGCATTGTTTCCTGGAAAATCCCATGGACATAGGAACCTGGTAGGCTACAGTCCATGGGGTCTCAAAGAGTTGGACACAACTGAGTGACTTCCCTGGCAGGAAGATTAAATGAGATAAGACATAAAATGCTTAGCACAGTGATAGTAACAGCTATTTCTAGTATTACTTTTATCATTACTATCTCAACAACTACTGATACTGCTCTTACTGCGGTTATGCACAAGGCATTGAGGCAGGCAATATAAAGCAGTTGGTGAAGGACTTGCAGCCTGTTTTGGAAGCAGCCCAACTCTTTGAGAAATAAAGAACAATACGAGCCAGCAGATTCTAAGTGCCAAATGAAGGTTGCAGATGGATAGACTACAGGAGCTCAGGGGAGCAAGGGACATTGACCACATCCCTGGAAGCATATGAGGATGATAGTTTATGTCATATCATTTTCCCCGGGGAAGTTTCCTCTTATTGGACACCTCCAAATGCAGATAACTGATTACTTGTTATGGCTGTACCAGCTGCCTTAGGTCTTCTCACTATAATGAACAGAAGTGCTCTCCTTAGAATCACCAGTAATTTTCTCCAGGTTAAATTCAAAGACCATTATTTCTTTCCATATACTTCCAAAAATTTTTTTGTGACCATCTGTTGATCATGCATCATTCTTAACATTCTGTTTTAAAAATATACAATATATATGTATGTACCTGCTTCACTCTCTTCTTTCTACCCTTTGCTTTGGGTTTCAGTTCTGTGCCTTTTCTTTTTACTCTTTTCTATTATTTTTTCCTTTTTAGCTCCTTTATGCAAATGGTTACTATTGTTTATTCTACAGGAATATTTTGTCCCTTCTAAAACAATCCCTCCCCAAAAGTTGCTTAATATAGCTGTTATCTTTACTCATCATAATTACATACTATTGAAAGAGGTATACCCAGGTAATGTGACACCTTTATGAAAATGCTAGTGAGTCTGTAGACTTATACCAACAATGGATTCATAAAATGAGTTGATAAAATTAACACTGGGCTCAACAGAGTAAAGCTGATCGATGTCCACTCAACTAAATTAATATTTCCAATTTAATTGAATCATTTGGCAAGTCTCCTGGGCTGACTCATGTAGTTCTCTCCCCAGCTCGACCCCCCAAAACATTACTCGGTTGTCACTTCAGTAAATATTGAGAAATGGTAGGCTTTATGTTTTCTTCTTTTTTACAGTGGCACTCACTGAGCTATTTCTGACACTTCATGAAGCAGACACGCATCCAGGACCATAACGAGTAGAACACTAGCAGGAGGTGGAAGGTCAAAGGTGGGGGAGCCAGAGAAGGAAAATGGCAGGGCATTTTCTAACTCATCAATGTTAAGACTCCTGTGATTTTTTAAATATATATTGTACAGCCTTAAGGATATTATAGAAAGTAAGATGTTCAGCAAATGAAGGCAAACATCTTTCCAGAACACCAATTATGTGTCTGGTTCTTGTGGTTCAAAAATAACTAAAATACAAGGTCTTCAACCAAGGAGAAGGCAATGGCACCCCACTCCAGTACTCTTGCCTGGAAAATCCCATGGACAGAGGAGCCTGGTAGGCTGCTGTCTATGGGGTTGCATAGAGTCAGATACGACTGAGCAACTTCACTTTCACTTTTCACTTTTCATGCATTGGAGAAGGAAATGGCAACCCACTCCAGTGTTCTTGCCTGGAGAATCCCAGGGAGGGCGGAGCCTGGTGGGCTGCCGTCTATGGGGTCACACAGAGTCGGACACGACTGAAGCGCATTAGCAGCAGTAGCAGCAACCAAGGTGTCACATATAGCCTGAAAGGATTTGAATGATGTTGGACTAATAGAGTGGCCTACCTGGGCAAGGCACTTGTTGTTTTACAAAATGAACCCATCAACAGAGCTGGTTGGTTTAGGTAACTCACTCTTCAAATGATAAAAACAATTTTAAAACCCAGCATGTGAGAACTGAAGTATGTGTCTCTGCCTGGGGACTAACAAGGATTTGGACATTAATGAACAATAAAGCAAAACCAACTCTCAATCAATTACTTGTCTTTTCGCATTGAGGGTCTACTCAAAGCCAATTTGTAAGCCACCTTCCACAGTCATTTTCGTATATATAGAAGAATATTCTTTTCTAATAGGAATAAAAATATCTATAATTCATATAAAGCTTTGTCACTTGCAGAGAATTTCTTCACATATATGATGAAGGGGACAGGATCAGCAGTCAGAGTATGTGGGTTTTGGTTCAAACTCTACCACTTTCAAGGCCATCAGTTTTCCTCTCCGTAGAAAGGGTATGCCAATACCACTCAGGATTATTAAGAGAATTCACTGAATTTTCCTGATACATTTATCCCTTGGGGGTCTAAATTAACATCTCGATTATCCAAATTATATAAAAACAATAGTTATTACAGTAATGTATACTGATTTTAAAGCAAAAAACAAAACAAACAAAAAAAGGTTTCTTTACATTTGTCTGCCACTCAGAAATGTCTATCAAAGTATATAAAGAATATAGTTATCAATTAATTGCATACATCTGAGCATCTTGAACATGGCAATCAACAAATATTTGCTAAGATATTTTAAATGAATCTGCTGCTAAGTCACTTCAGTCGTGTCCGACTCTGTGCAACCTCATAGATGGCAGCCCACCAGGCTCCCCCGTCCCTGGGATTCTCCAGGCAAGAACACTGGAGTGGGTTGCCATTTCCTTCTCCAATGCATGAAAGTGAAAAGTGAAAGTGAAGTCGCTCAGTCGTGTCCTACTCTTAGCGACCCCATGGACTGCAGCCTACCAGGCTCCTCCCTCCGTCCATGGGATTTTCCAGGCAAGGGTACTGGAGTGGGGTGCCATTGCCTTCTCCAAAATGAATCCGATGAATATCAAAATAAAAAATTTCATCAAGTAACTGAAGATTTTATGTGCGGAATGTAAAAGCAAAAGGTCCCTCTTACCATCATATCTGAATTACACACCCTTTAAGGTAGGGCAGATTTTGGGCTGATGCATCCCAGAACAGGCCTACCTGTTATTTAAAGCTAACATCCTTTATGATTTGCTGATGTCCATAACATAGGTGTTAAGTAATTTTAATTTCACCCTTACTTACAAAGACATTTTCAGAATTGTAAAAAAAAAAAAAAAATATTGGTTGATATCCAATTCATTCTCATCATATTATATTACTAGAAAAAGTGAAAGTGTTAGTTGCTCAGTCATGTCCGACTCCTTGCAACCCCGTGGACTATAGCCCATCAGGCTCCTCTGTTCTTGGAATTCTCCAGGCAAGAATACTGGAGTGGGTTGCCATTCCCTTCTCCAGGGGATCTTCCCAATCCAGGGATCGAACCTGGGTCTCCTGGATTGCAGGCAGATTCTTTGCCGTCTGAGCCACCCGGGAAGCCCTGTATTACCACTGTGTATTAGTCACTATGATTTGTTGTTTACTTACCTTATGCACAAGATCTGTGCAACTGTTTTCTCCCCTTCCTTAAGGAATGAGTGCATATATACTCAGTCGCTGAGCCGTGTTTGACTTTTTGTGACCCCATGGGCTGTAGCTCCCAGGCTCCAGTGTTCATGGATTTTTACAGGCACGAATACTGGAGTGGGTTTCTCTATCTACTCTGGGGATCTTCCAGACCCAGGGATTGAACTCGCATCTCCTGAACTGGCAGATGAATTCTTTACCACTGAGGCACCTGGGAAGCCCTTCTTAAGGAATACACATCATAAATTGCACAGAACATCTGTAATAGTGAAAAGTGCTCCCTTCTAGGAAACTTTTTGTATTGCATAGTTCTTGTTAGCTACATCTTACAGTGCTACACATTTAGATGAAAACTTTGACAGATATTAAATTAAAAATTATTCAGATGTTTGGAAATAAGTTTTATTTATTTTTTATTTTTATTATTTTTTTGGAAATAAGTTTTACAGTTAACTTTATTGGTATTCATCTTTGTTATGTCTTTTGAGAATTGCTTGGATAAGAAATGAATTATTTTCCAACCTACATACAAATATGTGGTGTGTTGACACTAGCAAATGTGCAAGTGGACAGTTGTTCATATTGATGACTGGAAATCACCAGAAGGATCACTATTATTGATTTTTCTTTTGCCTCAGGCTCTAGTATGGCTGAGCACAGCACTGTTCCTGATTCTGTGTCATCTACAATTTTGATATTTTGTTCATCATGGATTTTTTTTTTTTTGATTGTGTGGTATTGATGGAGGAATAGACGTAAAGATCAATCGACCAGAATTAAGAACCCATAAACAGACAAACTAAATACGCTTAATTGATTTTTGACAAGGGTGCAATAGAATTCAAGGCAGGAAATATTGCCTTTTCTATACATAGTGCTAGAGAGATTAAACATCACAAGCAAAAAAACGAACCTCAACCTAAATTTTACTTCTCATGCAACAAAACAACTCAAAATGGAATTAAATATAAAACATAAAACTATAAGACTTTAATAAGAAAACATAGGAGAAATCTTCGGAATCTGAGACTAGACAAAGTGTTCTTAGACTTGACACTAAAAGGACAATTTAAAACTGAAAATTATCAATACATTGGAATTAATCCATTCATCAGAATCTATAACTGTTACTCTTTTAAGACCCTGTGAGGAGGATTAAAAAAACGTGCTACAGAATTTGGCAGGGGTGGGGCGAGTGGGGGCAGAATATTTGCAAAACACATATCCAATGAAGGGCAAGCTTCTAGAATATATAAAGAAGTCAAATCAACAGTTAAAAAAAAAATCCTATTAGGAAATGGACAAAAGTCATGAAGAAAAGTTTTTTGAAGAGGATATACAGATAGCAAGTAAGCAATGAAAAGATGGTAAAATTGTTGGGGTTTAGAGAATGCAAACTAAAACCACTTCACCTGTCAGAATGGCTGAAATGAAAAATAGTGACAAAGACAAATGCTAGGAGACAGGGAGAAAACGGATCACTCATACATTGCTAACGGGATGTAAAATGGTACAGCCATTCTGGAAAACAGTTTGTTATTAGCAGTTTCTTAGAGACCTAAACATGCAACCACCATATGACCCAGCCATTGCACCCTTGCCCATTCGTCCCTTGAAAGAAAAACTATGTTCACACAAAAATCTGTACATGATGTTTCACAGGTGCTTCATTGGTTTCCAAAATGGAAACAAGCCAGAGGACCCTCGAGTGAGTGAATGCATAAGCAACTGTGATCACCCACGCCACGGCGTGTTCCTCAGCGGTACAAAGGAACAAGCTATCAATGCCT
This sequence comes from Bos indicus, assembly GCF_029378745.1. Taxonomy (NCBI): domain Eukaryota; kingdom Metazoa; phylum Chordata; class Mammalia; order Artiodactyla; family Bovidae; genus Bos; species Bos indicus. Next base: position 71,362,994 of record NC_091773.1, read on the forward strand.
GCGACAGCCTGGTGATCTCTGAATAATTACACTCAGTGAAAAGGAAATCCCCGAAAGTCATATACTGTTTGACTGTGTTGATCTGACATTCTCTAAACGGCAAAATTATGAAATTGGAGAAGACATTAGCAATTGCCGAGGACTAAAGGGGGGCAGGAATGGGAGAAAAGCGGACATGACTATAAAAGGGCCACATGAGACCCTTGTCATGATGGAAATGCTCTATATTTTGACTATACTGGTGTCAGTATCCTGGTTGTGACACATACTATAGTTTTGCAAGATGTTACCACTGGGGGAAATTGAGTAAAGGGCAGCAGTAGGGAAATTTCTTTATATTATTTCATATAGCTGCTTATGAAACTGTATCTCAAAATTTTAAGAAAAGTTTAATTAGAAACATGCTTGAAAATAATATTGTACTGAAACATTATTTATATAGGTTGCTGAGTTTTTTGGTGTTCCCTTAACTTTTCTATCTGCGAAGAGTGACTTTCTCACCTCATTGTAATCTCAGTTATAGAAGTCAGATTAAATGAGGAAGAAACCAGAATAAATGGGGGTAGAAAGGAATAGTCAGAAGTTCCTAAGGAGTGCTCCACTTCCTTCCAATGATGGAAGACTAACATATTTGGGGAAATAAGAAAGATAAGACTGGAAACCACAAAAACTTCAGGAAAAGTTTAGAGAGACAGAGCTGCTGAACAGATTCTTCCTTGCATTACTTGGAGGCATGCACAAAGAGGGATATTATGTAAATACATATATTTAGAGGAATAAAACAAAACAAGGTTTTTGTTGCTGCTGTTCACTGCCTCCCTCCTGCTGTGAATCTTGCCAGAAGGAATCTTAGAATGCTAATGTCTCAGTATTTGACACAGCGAGTGATAATTGCACAGTGGCCAATTGATTTCTGACTCACCCTTTGCAGATCAGCCCTGCAACTTGGCATTCATTCCAAGCCTCTAGGAGTTGAGCACAGCAACGACAGAGCCCACCTTCATTGTCAGATAATAAAGTTTAGTCATGCAGCTTAAAATAAAATAAGCAAGAAGCAGATGGCAAAAGGACAGAATGTAGGATATTTAATCTGCCCATGTTTGCAAGGAAGCAATTGTCTTCTTAGCTCCAGAAAAATCGAGCAGGACAAACAATAAGGCTTCTCTTTCCTAGACACCTATGACAACTGTTTACATAGGTGATCTGGAGTTTGGGGATAATTTGCCCCTCAGCTTGCTGAATTTTTCTTGGAACCAGGAAACTGAGCCTGTTCCCTTCTCCCTGCAGGTAGTCAATGCAGGGGGAGGTTTAACAGAGCTTGCTCAGTAAACAATGCTGATCAAAATGAGAATACCCAAATGAAACCAATATTGGACTAAGTGACCCTCCCACGATCTGGGGTGCTCATCTATAATAACAGAGCTGTCAGTCCAAATGAGTTCAATATAAACTGTTAGGCAGTCACCACTATGAAATGCAAGTGGTGAAGAAGCATCATGGAGATCTTATTCCAATCTGCCTTGTTTAGAATCCCTGAAATGCTGGAGAAAGGCAATGGGAAAAAAATGATTCCACTCCTCTGAGAGGGCTCTCTGACACAGAAATCTGGAAGGCTGACTTGAGCCCTTTGCTTGGAGTTTATTCTTGTTCCAGTTCAAATGATGCCTGAGTGTATTTAATGATGTGTCGATTAAGGCCCATAGCTGACTGCAGAGTGGAAGCATCCGATGGAAATCTATGTGCAAGAAAAAGGGAGGATAAACAGCAAAATCTTTCTGTAGAGCACAGAGAATATTCAGTATTCTATGATAAACCATAATGGAAAATAGTATAAAAGACTGTATGTGTGTGTGTGTGTGTGTAGCTGGATCAATTGATACAACATTGTATTATAAATCAACTATCAGATCAGATCAGATCAGTAGCTCAGTCGTGTCCGACTCTTTTCGACCCCTTGAATCACAGCATGCCAGGCCTCCCTGTCCATCACCAACTCCTGGAGTTCACTCAGACTCACGTCCATCGAGTCAGTGATGCCATCCAGCCATCTCATCCTCTGTCATCCCCTTCTCCTCTTGCCCCCAATCCCTCCCAGCATCAGAGTCTTTTCCAATGAGTCAACTCTTCACATGAGGTGCCCAAAGTACTGGAGTTTCAGCTTTAGCATCATTCCTTCCAAAGAAATCCCAGGGCTGATCTCCTTCAAAATGGACTGGTTGGATCTCCTTGCAGTCCAAGGGACTCTCAAGACTCTTCTCCAACACCACAGTTCAAAAGCATCAATTCTTCGGTGCTCAGCCTTCTTCACAGTCCAACTCTCACATCCATACATGACCACAGGAAAAATCATAGCCTTGACTAGACGAACTTTTGTTGGCAAAGTAATGTCTCTGCTTTTGAATATGCTATCTAGTTTGGTCATAACTTTCCTTCCAAGGAGTAAGCGTCTTTTCATTTCATGGCTGCAATCACCATCTGCAGTGATTTGGGAGCCCCCCAAAATAAAGTCTGACACTGTTTCCACTGTTTCCCCATCTATTTCCCATGAAGTGATGGGACCGGATGCCATGATCTCGTTTTGTGAATGTTGAGCTTTAAGCCAACTTTTTCACTCTCCACTTTCACCTCCATCAAGAGGCTTTTTAGTTCCTCTTCACTTTCTGCGATAAGGGTGGTGTCATCTGCATATCTGAGGTTATTGATATTTCTCCCGGCAATCTTGATTCCAGCTTGTGTTTCTTCCAGTCCAGCGTTTCTCATGATGTACTCTGCATAGAAGTTAAATAAGCAGGGTGACAATATACAGCCTTGACGTACTCCTTTTCCTATGTGGAATCAACTATACTTCAATTTAAAAAAAGAATGAGGTGGAGCTGGGCAGCTGGAAAAGAAGAGACTGAGGAAATGGGAAGAAAGGTTAAAAAGCAAATGAAAATGAGATTCAGGCTAGTTATTTTTTTCCACAGTGTTTAATCATATAGCAGAAAAAACACTCACAAAATCGACATGCTTTTAAAAACAATCCATTGAGACAGAAGGAACTTGGGGTTGATCAAGAAGAGAACTGTCAGTAGCTCTAACATCTGATCTTGCTCTGTATCTACATCCTTGCAGAGTATAAGTAATTTTCAAAGAGGAGGAAATGCTGTGTGACCTGTCAAGATATGAAAGTCATTCCCCTGATCCATAGAAGCTGGGCTGTGAGCTTAGTTTTCTGGTGGTACATGAACTATGCTGGTTGTTTACTGCTGTGAGTCAGGAACCAAATGAGGAAGTCAATAAAGAAACTGGCTTCCCCATCTCATTGCAGATCTATTTGCATCCATTCCAAAATCTTTACCAAGCCCAATACACTTCAATGCTTCCTTTGCTTCTCTGAGTTTCTATCCTATAGACCATGCAACACACATCTCAACACTTAACTTTCAGGTTTTCATTTTAATTTACCTCCAATGCTCATCCTCTTGGTCACCTACACTAGCATCAGTATGGCAAGCATAATAGCCAGGTTGCTGTTTTCATAGAACTTGACACCAGGTGGGGGTGCAGATTTTAATGAAAGTTCCTTAGAAACAGGGACCCTTCCTACATTCCATGACTTCTCAAAGCAGATGTCTAAACAGTTTCATCTGAAAGTATATCATCTCAGGAGTGCGCTAAATTCATCCAGTATAGTACCTCCTTAAGCAGGTTTTTCCTTATAAAATTAGAGATGTTGGATATATCATTTTGATTACTTTCTGAGTGCAAAATATGAGACTTTTAAAAATGGAGTAAACTATAGTACATCATGGGCAATAAGAAATGAAACTGCCCATGCTATAGCAAATGCAGAGATTGAATGGAGAGAGTAGCATGGAAGCATATACACTACCACGTGTAAAATTGGTAGCCAATGGGAATTTGCTGTATGACTCAGGGAACTCAAGCCAGGGCTTTGTAACAACCTAGAGGGGTGGGACGTGGGAGGGAGGTTCCAGAGGGAGGGGACCTATGTATACCTATGACTAATTCATGTTGATGTATTGCAGAAATCAATCCAATATTGTAAAGCAATCATCCTTCAATTAAAAATAAACAAACTACATATAAAGAAAGAGTAGAGATTGGAACCTGCTTCTAACTTTAGTTCTAACCATGTGGCCAGAGAAATGGAGGAAGCTGGTCCGCAGTGGGAGAAAATGAAGCAGACACTCAAAGGGACACAGCCATGAGGGACGGGAACAGCCTGCACTGAGCAGTTTCCCAGGTCAGTGGACTTTCAGTGCTAAACTCAAGAAAGTTCCAGGCAAACTGAAATGAGTTGGCCACCTAATGAAGAATTCCTGGAACCCAGGTTTGTTTTTGTACTTGATTCTAGAAGAGATTCTTCTCTTGATTTACATTTTGCTGATTAGGGTTTCTGTTGCACTACATTACTTTGCCAACAAAGGCTATGGTTTTGGTCAAGGCTATGGTTTTTCCAGTGGTCATGTATGGATGTGAGAGTTGGACTGTGAAGAAAGCTGCTGCTACTGCTGCTAAGTCACTTCAGTTGTGTCCGACTCTGTGTGACCCCATAGACAGCAGCCCACCAGGCTCCCCCGTCCCTGGGATTCTCCAGGCAAGAACACTGGAGTGGGTTGCCATTTCCTTCTCCAATGCATGAAAGTGAAAAGTGAAAGTGAAGTCGCTCAGTCATCTCCGATTGCTAGCGACCCCATGGACTGCAGCCTACCAGGCTCCTCCGCCCATGGGATTTTCCAGGCAAGAGTACTGGAGTGGGGTGCCATTGCCTTCTCCAAAGAAAGCTGAGCACGGAGGAATTGATGCTTTTGAACTGTGGTGTTGGCGAAGACTGTTGAGAGTCCCTTGGACTGCAAGGAGATCCAACCAGTCTGTTTTAAAGGAAATCAATCCTGGGTGTTCATTGGAAGGATTGATGCTAAAGCTGAAACTCCAGTACTTTGGCCACCTCATGTGAAGAGTTGACTCATTGGAAAAGAGGTTAGAGTCATTGCTGGGAGGGATTGGGGGCAGGAGGAGAAGGGGACGACAGAGGGTGGGATGGCTGGATGGCCTCACCAACTCGATTGGACACGAGTTTGAGTGAACTCCAGGAGTTGGTGATGGACAGGGAGGCCTGGCTTGCTGAGATTCATGGGGTCACAAAGAGTCGGACGCGACTGAGCGACTGAACTGAACTGAACTGAAAGTCGCTTCAAGTGTGTCCTACTCTTTTCAACGCTATGGACTGTAGCCCGCCAGGCTCCTCTGTCCATGGGATCCTTTAGGCAAGAATATTGGAGTGGGCTGCCATGCCCTCCTCCATGGATTCTTCCTGACTCAGAGACTGAACCCATCTCCTGCAGCTCCTGCATTGATGGGCAATTCTTTACCAGTACATTGCTGGAAAAAAAAAGGTTGAATTTTTCACCTTACAAAGAGTTTTTGAGTCCCACAACAACTCTGAAACAAAGTAGATGACATCCTCATTTTAGAGAAGAGAGAGTGGACTTGGAATCTTGGAGACATTTTTCAAGATCATATAGCTAAGGGTTCAGAAGCTTTGTACTTCTGGGTAGGCTCTTTCTCAGTATGTAGGGGTTTAAGCATCTTGCAGAAATGGATCTGCAATTCATGGGCAATCCTCCAGTTACAACCTGCATGTTTAGAGACTCCTACCACACCTCCACTTTGCTAAGTCTGGGGGTTGCCTACACTTTCTAAACCTTATGTTAAACTCCACCATCATGGCCCATTTTCCTATCCATAGTCTTTATTTTGACATGACTGCATGACAAATGGTAAAGTAAGAATAACCAAAACTCAGAGATTAACTCCCTTTGGGGCTTTACATACATTATCTAATTTAATCCTGAAGGTTACTGTGTGAGGTAGATTTTACCATTTCATTTTACAGATAAAGGATCTGAAATTCAGAAATTTTAAGTGGCTTGTTCAATGTCACGTAGCTATTATCCAGTGAAACCATGGTTCAGATCAAGAGCTTCTGACCCAAACTTCTGAGTATACAGATTGCACTATTTTGCACTAAAAATATAAAAAATTTTTTTCCACATAGGGAAAACAAAGGGGAGTCTGTGCAAACTTTGAGGTTGTAGAAAGGTCAGGGAGAATGTCAGGTGACTCTGGATGTCCAGTCTTAAGGCAGGACTATACAATACAATTCTAGAGCTGGTAGAACAGGAGGAGCCCCATGATATATGGTATTTTCTATTCACAATTCATTTATACTCACTTTGGAATTTTCCCCTTCATGTATTTGAAAGGCTCCCTGTTTCAAAAAGGAGAGAAAGACATGATCTTTTGTTTAATGTTTATAATTTTCTTATGTCATAAATCATAGGTGTTTATTATAAAAGCATAATAATTGAAGTGTGAAATTATTGAAAATACAGATGAATAAACAAATAATAAAGAGCTTTCCTTTATATGCCCCCTCCACCAAATCACACTTGTAAAAATTTTGTCATTTTAGAAAAATTTTTCCCAGTTAAAATCACACATAACCCTACACAGGCACAGGCATACACACACACACACACACACACACACACTTTTTAACCAAAAATAAAATCATATAAAAATGGCTTTCTAACCAGTTTATTTCCCTCTTAAAAATAAATTGTGAATATCTGTACATGTCAATGTATAGTAATTCTTATTGTTTTTTTCTAATATCATAGAGCATTAATCTCTACCCAGATAAATGCCAGTAGTTATGCTTTTTAATTGTTATTTCCTTTCCCCTCTCCCCATCACCAAAATTCAGGCCCATCCATGAGTAATGCAGTGTCTGATGAGCTGAAGTATTTAGTAAGCTAATGTTCACTGTCCACAGCAGGAGGCCCGCACAGCTTGGCTGATGAGAAATGAACTGCCTGAAGCGTTCTTTTAATGGCAACTAATTCCCTATATTTGATTCTCAGCTTAGCCAACTAATATCTAGTTCAAGCGTGACAAAGCATTCACAGTTCCTTTTGAAAGTTCTCTATCTGAGAAGCCTAATAGTGTGTTCGGGGGCCATCGTGACCTTCTGAGATCTTGTCCTGGCTTTTCCAGACCAAACTTTGATCAGCTGGGGTCAGGGATCTTACAAAAAAGTTTAAGGGTGAGTGTTTTCATATTGAGAGCTTTCTGTTTTCAAGTCTACTTTTAAGTTTGTGATGAAAATTACTGGGCAACAAAGTTTGTGAATGTCCACTAAGACTTTTCAGAGCAACCATACATCTAACCTTTAAGAATGTTTTCATTTTTCTCTGTTTCTTCCAAGTGATTTTGCATCAATCGGTCTTTCTTACCCTTAATGCAGTCGAGATACCTAATGTCTGTTAAGCTCCTCTATCCTTGGCCTTAAACAAATCCTATTACTCTGTGAGTCTATCCCATTACACAGTGATTACTGAATAGAGCGCAGCTTAATTGGATATGATCATGTCCCGGTATGTAGAACTATCATCCAGGAAGTTAGTATTTTTAGTTGTCACCAATATCCTTATTTCTGCTATATTTTACATTCAAATTTTTTTTCAAATCTATGGAAGGTTTCATTAACATTAAAAAAAATAGTTCTAAACATTTTCAATAACTATAGTATGACTAGGTTCCAGGAAGAATATATGCAAGGACCACTTGCTACAAGTTTAATAGGCAGAGAGGGAGGTACAGGGCAGCACAGTGAACACTGATGGGCTTGAATTGTAGGTGCATACATGTATGTGCATGTGCACATGTACACACACACAATGCTGTATGCACATGTGCGTGCATGTACACACACACAATGCTGTATGTGCACGTGCGCACATGTACACACACAATGCTGTATGCACACGCGCACGCATGTACACACACACACAATACTGTATGCGCACGCGCGCGCATGTATGCACACAATGCTATATGCGTACATGCGCGCATGTACACACACACAATGCTGTATGCGCACGTGCGCATGTACACACATAATGCTGTATGAGCACGTGTGCGCACATGTACACACACAATGCTGTATGCGCACGTGCGCACATGTACACACACACAATACTGTATGTGCACGCGCACACATGTACACACACAATGCTGTATGCACACGTGCGCGTATGTACACACACACAATGCTGTATGCGCATGTGCGCATGTACACACACACAATGCTAAAGTTGTTTGCAACGTCAGAGGAAGGTGCCATCTCCTGCTCCCCCACCTTTCACGTATGACCTCTATTTCACATACCTGTTCTGGAAACCAGAGTTATGAATATTTTTACTTTGGATCAGATTACCATTTTTCAGTTCTAAGTCAACCTCGCCAGTTTATGTGAGTGAATAAGTAAGAATGGCAATCTTTCTTCCGGAAGAATGGCAATCTCAACTGGTACTGTAAATCATTCACAAAAGCCCAGGCTGACACAGCCAGCACAGTGAGACTCATAGAAGGAAGAGAGTCAGGAGGCTGTCAGGGAATTTGATGGGCCGTGGGCCCTCAGCCTACAGTGACCACAGCATAAACGTGCTCCTGTAAGTCCAGACTATATTCATTCTGGGAAATTAGCCTTTCCAATAATCTAGACTCATGTGGTTTATTCCATTCCAGCCCTTTAAGAAGAAGTAAGATCATTCTTCGACTGTGTGCCTTGGAGAAAGGTTGACCCAGACATTCCTTTGTCCCAGTATTCCCTTAAATTGCCCAGGAATCAGTTTTCCAAGTTGCAGACTCACTCATATTAATCCATTGGTGGAGAGGTTGTCTAGTGTGGAAACTTCTGTTCTCTTATGAAGTCCAAGAAATTCTATCATCTTTCTAGAACATTCTTACCTTGAAGTGGTACAAAACCACATCACACAGTGGTTAGGGCAGTTGGCCCTGGAGTCTGGCCCATCTGGTTTGAACCTCAGTTCTGCCACATGTTCTTGCTATAACCATGGACAAGTTATGCAGACTTCCTAAGTGTCAATTCTTCAATAAATCAGATGGGGACAATAATAACAACCATGGCATAAGGATTCACAAGGAATAAATTACATAAAGCATACAAAATTCTTAGATGAGTGCCTAAGGCAATAAATGATTAACTGTTGTTGTTACTATATTATTGTTATTACTACTGGTAATATATTCGTCTATGTTTTCAAAGCCCAGTCAATTTAGGAACAATTTGTTAAGGACTTTAGGTGCTTGGTTAGGGCACAGACTCTGATTCCTTAATGTGTGCTCAGTTGCATTGGACTCTTTGCAACCCTATGGACTGTAGCCCACCAAGCTCCTCTGTCCATTGGATTTTCCAGGCAGGAATACTAGGTTGCCATTCCTTTCTCCAAGGGATCTTCCTGATTCAGGGATCGAATATGGATTTCCTGCATTGCAGGCGGATTCTTTACCATCTGAGCCACCAGGGAAGCCCAATTCCTTAATAGTTCATGTCAATTAGGTGAGCAAACAACTATACTTCAAGTTACGTGTAGTTAGTGACTACCATATCGGATAGTGAAGACTATAGGACATTTCTTTCAGCCCAGAAAGTTCTCCTGGAATGCTTGACTTTCTAGGGTGCAGGGAAGAAAAGGTCAGCTTTGAGATGGTTGAAACTAATGTGCAGATCCTTCGCATTGTCCTGTGGGAATCATACCTCCTAGGCTTAAGTACCCTGAAAATGTACTCACTCTTCAATAATAGACGACTAATCTGGTTTTGACCCAACTGTTGAACCTTGGATTAGCTTGAGGGACTTTAATAGATCTGCAGGAAATCAGGGAAACTGGTTCCAAGGGTGGCTGTGTCCAGGATGACTTCAATTGAGTTGAGTCACCTGTTACCTGGTTGTGAGAGAGGCAGGGCCCCAGTGGTCAGCACCCCCATTGGAGGAGGGTCACATGTTGAACCAACCAACACTAACAGATGAAAAGTCCCACTAGGGTTCACCTTGACCTGCAACGGGCTTTAACCCAATGTACTTAATGCCAGCACTAGTAATACAAGATGCAAAAAATTCTCAGATTCAGTTTACACATGAACAAAGCTGTTCTCAATTTCGATTCTGTGTTTGTAAGTAATCTGTCTAAATCTGGGTATCTGGAATTGACATAGCTACAGTTCCAATCCAGATTTCCCGATAACAAATCCTAGACTTTCCTCTTGAATTAGGATATGTTTTAGCTTTAATAATAAATATAGAATAGCTGGTATCTTTGCTAGTGTGGTCAGAAAGTTTATTTTCTTCTTGGGTTAATGACTTATCTTTCACTAGCATGAATGTCCCCTTCACATATGATTCCACTAAGAACGTCACAAATATGATTATAATTATTATTTTACTTTTACAGACTAAGGGGCCATGGGTGCCAAGCAAAAGTGCATTTGCCCTATTATTTCTCAAAAGCTCACCTGGCATATGCCAATCAGGTAATTGCTTGTGCAAATGCATCATTAGGTGCACAATTACCTCATTTGAAACACAAATTCAGGGCTGAGTGGAAGCAGCCCCTGCATGAGCGGTTTCCTGAGTATACTCATCATTACGCCCAATACGGAAAAATTAGCCCTTAAATCCTTTTCCCACCCATGGCTTTCTGTTTCCTTCACTGATGTTATCCATTAAAATCAAACAAACATGATGTGTTTCCTGGACATAAACAATTAGTCACTTTCCACCTATGTTTTTTTGAGTAAACATGTACATAAAACCGAGTTGAGTATGCAAACTTCACCTCATTCTATCCAGGCAGGATAGTTCTCCCTTTACCCCAGGCTCTGGCTGACATTCTATTTCATAACTGTTTGCATGGAAATGATGAAGGCTTTATTTTATTTTATTTTTTTCTTTCCAAATACATTTGGCAAAATCGTCCAAGCTGTCTCTTTATGGCAGAACATTGTCCCTGGCCCATTTATATGCTAATTGCTGAAGTGTTACCTTTTACCGACAAGTATTTACATGTTAATTAACTTTGGGAGGAGGGTTAGAAATACTAGTTTGCCCTGTTTAAAGTGATAGAGGGGATGCTCTTTCCTTTCAGGAAGAGAACAAAGACAGTATCATAAAAGGAAGTTATTTAATTACCTCCTCCTAAGAATTAGAAATATGTTTTCCAACCTTTCTCTCTGTAGAGGAATTCTCCAGATTGTGACCTGAGGCACAAATGGGAGCAGGGAGTGAACATTCTTCCCTTTAATCTGAGATCCAGGTGAACACATCTGGTGGGGGGAATCTAGGTCAGCGATCCTGAAGGAGGAAGAAAAAGAAAAAGGAAGGAAGCTTGGAAATAGTCTGTTTTTAACTGAGCATACTTGAGAATAAATGGATTCCAGGAAAAACCCATACAAGCAAATTACAAATAGTCTCTTGACCTCTTACTTTCTTAGGCTGGTATGTGCCCTGTCCATCACTGAAGGTGGAATCAAAGGAGGGCTGTGACGTAACAGTGAAAATTCTGGGAACATGCTAGGAAGAAATGGCCAAGCTAGGAGTCAATAATATTATAAGAACCAAATAAAAAGTACTTTGAATTCAATGAACAGAAGAAATCTTTACTGCAAAGTGTGGCAGATCAAATGGGAGCGTGCAGTTGAGGCATGTTAACAATTTTAAGAGTATATTTGAACAAAAACCAATTCAAGTCATGCAGCACTAATCAGAATTGTTTAGGGGGGTGCCACCCCAGGAGCTAGGTGCCAACTACAAATTGGCAATAATCTACAATAATATCTGTAAGGATTAAGTCATGAGCTGCTGCAACCGCCAACCTTCTACACCCGAACAAGTATTCAGGGTGAGATCAGGATAAGGCACTCTGTGATCTGGGAAAAACCAAAACTGTTAGGTTGTATTTTGGTGGGCTCTGAATAACTCTGGCCCTTTATGTCTCAGTGTAGAGAAGAATTCAGTGAGAGCAAAGTGATAAGAAGTGATTTATTAGGATAGGATTCTTATGAGGCTTACAAGTGGGCAGGCTAGAGGATGCTGTACCCTGAGAACTTACTAGGCTACAGTTTTATAATCAAAGGAAAAATGGGAAGGGGGAGAAGAACTTCATCTTTCTTGAGTAGACATCATGCTTCCATCAGCAGCTCCTCTTCCAGGTTGGGCAGGAGAGTTTTATTAGTCTTACATGGTCAAGATAGGTCCACAAATTAATGTTTTCTAAGTGTTCAGAGAGTACATCCCAACTTACTGAGTTCTCTGGGCAGGATACGGGGCTCATGCCACCACTGTCTTATTATCTGGGGGCATGTCTTGTGCTTCTGTTGAATGGCTTTGTTGGTAAGAAAGCTTGCTTGGTCTTGTGGTTAAGCAAACCCGCTTTCTTCAGTAATCATTAATGTACAGGAGTCTCCGATATTTTTTTTTCGACTCACAATCTCCTAGTGGAATTAACTATTTAATCATTTACTTTGTCCCTTTATTCAGTTAAGTTCAGTTCAGTCACTCAGTCGTGTCTGACTCTTTGTGACGCCGTGGACTGTAGCACGCCAGGCTTCCCTGTCCATCACCAACTCCCAACTTTACTCTGTCTACAGCAAACTAGCAGAACAGGACTTCGAATAAATCTTTCTGGAGGAGATTTTATGAGCTCTATTCTTGCATCTCCTCACACCTAGAAAAGCACTAAAATCGTTAGTGATAACATCTGGGAAACTGATCATGACCCTGTGGGACTCCTGGGTATGGAAGCCTTTCTGTGTCCCCATTTTCTGATGGTGGGGAATAGGCTTCAGCCCCCAAGATCTTCCTGAGTCCCTCAAGGGCAGGTTCAAACAGTCGCTAATCAGGGAAAGGAGGGAATGCAGAGTCAAGAAAGGAGCAGTCAAGGAAAGATAGTGCAACCTTAGGACAGGATCCCAATTCCACCTCAAGGGATATACATAACAATATCTTTGAGTTCTTCTGCAGAACTAAATCCTTCAGCAAATGGAAGATGTAAACTATTTGATGAAGTATTCTTCATTTTGGAGAGAAGGTCACAGTTTAATAACAAGAATGGCAGAAGCTCATCAGGAGATCACCTGAGGCCAGACTAAAGGCATGCAGGCCCTGCATACACTCTGATCCTTATCAACAACCCTGCCCTTGAACCACTGCTCTAAAACTCTTCAAATACTCCGGAAAGGAATGCTTAGTTTTGGGGGCATGAGCCAGGTGGCCCCCTTTCCTGGCAAGGCAATAAAGCTGTTCTTTTCTATTTCATCCAAAATTCTGTCTTCAAGATTCAGCTCAACATCAGCACACAGAGGCTGAGTTTTTGGCATCATCTGCTCCTCGTGACTATCAACCAGTCTCTGCAAAAATGTGTGCTTGACTGCGCATGCCCCCCCTTCACTAAAGTCATATATAGCACTGACCTTCCCCCTCTTCCCCTTTGGGACAGTTTTTCGGAGCTATCTGAAATGCTGTCTCCTGGGCTGTAGTCCTCATTTTGCCCCAAATAAAACTTAAGTCACGAGTCTCAAGTTGTGCACTTTTTTTCCCCCCAATTGACATGAGGAAAGACTTACAGAGAAGAGGAGAAAGAAAAGCAAGAAAATCATTTGACTCATGATAGCTGAAGTGGATTCTTTCTTTGGGAAAGCCTAGTTGTCTGCTTGTGATTGGGTTTCATTTCTTAACCTTGAGGCGTTTCAGGCTTAGGTATCGGTTTGCCTACACCTAGGGTTTCCAGGTGGCTCAGTGGTAAAGAATATGCCTGTCAAGGCAGGAGACCCGAGTCCGATCCCTGGGTCAAGAAGATCCCCTGGAGAAGGAAATGGCAACCCTCTCCAGTATTCTTGCCTGGAAAATCCCACGGACAGATGATCCTGGCAGATGATGGGGTTGCAAGAGTCAGACATGACTTAGCGACTGAACAGCAGCTAATTTAACATGATCAAGAAGCAGAGGGAGCGCACGAGTGCTGACAGGTAGCGCACAGTCACCATGTGAGGTAGCTCACATGTGAGGTAGCTCACAGTCATCATGTGAGGGACACTTCAGGTAGCTCACAGTCACCATGTGAGGGACACTTCAGGTAGCTCACAGTCATCATGTGAGGTAGCTCACATGTGAGGTAGCTCACAGTCACCATGTGAGGGACACTTCAGGGTGGGAGACAACTTAGTAATTTAGGTCAGTGCTTGTCTCTCGAGGTCTTGTAAACTCATAAATGTCCATGCGTGCCCTGAACTATTCATAAGCTTTTTTGAAATGTTCAGTTTTAGGGAAATACCAGCTGGTACCCAGGATTGCTTGTCTTTGTCATCCTCTCAGGCAACAAATCCTAGAGATTTTGCTTGCTCTCTATCTTTAAAATATATCTGGCTGCTGTTCTCCATTTCTGCTACCTCATCACTTACACACTTAGCATCACTAAAAATCTTCTACCTAATCACACTAATTCCAACGTGACAGATCTCTAATTCCTCTTTTACACTTCAGCCAGAATGATACACTGCATCCTCAGTTCACTGATTCATCTATTTACCAAATATTTATTGGGAATTCTCTGTGTCATAAGTTCAATGCTAGGTGTATAAGTTTTACTTGAGTTCTTACTCTAAGATATTTGAATGGACTTGTTACTCAAGCTACATACCTCTCCATCTACTAATTGGTAATCACATTCATAAAATATAATAAATCTGAAAACTATGCTGTTAGCTATGAAGTTTGGATTTCAGGTATTTTATGTATTGAGTTCAATAGAGATGATGAAAATTTTGTGATTTTCCAGAAACTGAAATATGTAAAATTTATATTAATCTTCTTTGCCAGCACAGATCTGTTCTACTGATAGAAGTGTCTTTAGTGAAGCTGTTGCTCAGGGAAATGGAAAACTAGGAATTTCATACCATCCTTCGTAACTTCTCTACTTTTTCAAAAGGGAAGTGGTGAATGGTATAAGATGGTGAGGTCTGTTTGGGAAGGGAGGTGGAAACTTGTGAACGTTGATGAATAGCAGGAGAAAAATATGTGAAGAGAAGACAAAAAAGGTCAAGGAATTGTATGTGTATTGGGGGGATTACTGACTAGTGGAGGAAATAATAAGGCAGGCTAGAAAGAGGGAAAAGACAAAAAATTCTCATTTCAAAGGAGAAAAGTACCCCTGATAGGAACATGATATCAAGTAGAGTAAATGCTTTATATCTATTTAAATTCGTTGAAAATTAAACTCTAGCTATAGAAATTATTTTGCACCTACGTATAGCATGTCCCCTTCAAAAGACTTTTTGCTGTAATAAAGAATATATAATATGCCTATAGGGTTTTCTTTGTAAACCTAAGCATTATATGAAATCTCAAACTTCTAACCAAATAGAAGAGAGTATATATCACTATTTGTTAGAAAAGAAAGTAATTTTCTGATTGTGTTCTGCATGGAAGAGCATTATTGCCCTGTTGATTTTTTGTTTTTTTTTTTCACTTTCACATTTTGTTTGGTCTTAAGCCAAAAGAGGAAATAGAGTCTGAGTGTGAGGATAATTAGGGCCTTTCCTCCAACTGGCTGATTGTAAGCAGGCGGGGAGAGTGCTTTCTCTAGGATATAGCCATCTGTAGGAAGAAAAGACCAAACGCTCTTGGCTTTTCTGTGTCGGTGCCACTCTAGCACCAGTTCTGGCAGTAGTTATGCCTCAGAGGGGCTCCTGTCTAGAAACAGATATTCATGGTGAGATGACATAACCATCCCACCCAAGCCTGGTTGAGAGTCATGGGTACAATGCGATTAAATGATAACTAGCCCTAGTGGAAGTTTGGTGAATGATACGTTGGAAAAATGTATTTATACTCTATCAGCAGATGCTTGATGATGTGCTGTTTTAATAACGTATGCTAGCATCTGTCCTAACTTCTGGAAATACACCAATAAACCAAATCATTTGTCCTCGTGGAGATGACAGTCTGGTGGAACTATACCTACTTGCTTTTTAAAATCTTGCTTTATTAAATAGAAAGCTTATTTTTTAAATAGAAAAAGTGCTAGCTGATGGTTATATAGGGAAGGCAGACAGTAATTTTTCCTTTTTAATAAGGGGTAGAAACCCCAAAGCTCTAATTGAACCTCACTTCTTGCTATGCATTTGCTGGGACTATGCTCTGATTATAGACAAAATATCAAGGAGAAAACTAGTCACTTATATTCTACGTGGACACCCTAAGCTAAAAGATAAGAACATCATAGGGACAGACTCCTGGGAACAGGCTCACATTATAAAAGGGAAAAATCTATATGTGCTATTTTGTTAAAGTTCTTTCATGATCCACATACACATACATTGCACATTAGAGTCTTCTCATTACTGGTTATTTCACTTGATAAATTAAATATAAAAAGGAAAAAAAATTGTTAATTTTTCCTGAGACTTCACAGGTTTCTGTACACAACGGGGTAAAACCAGCTCACTGTGTCCAGCCAATAACTATGGTTATTCTTCAGTGTGATGAAGATGCTGTATGGTGTGAAGTTAATAAACAATTATTTCTGTTTGTTTCTCTGTTTCTTAAGTCTTCTATTGTTTAAAATTTTACCTCCCTTTCCTTTCGAATACTTGAGTTAATGACTCAAGTGTTCATGTCAGAATTTTCTCCTTTTATGTAGCCCTCTCATACCCTACTGTTCACATCCACTTGAAACACACATAATTATAAAAGATGAGAGCCCAATTATTATCTTCTCTCTGCCTGATATCCTCACAGGTGCCTGGCTACTTCAGAAGTGTGAGTTAATCACAGGCAAGATTCATCCTCTCTTGGCTGGCTCATACTTCAGATTGAGTCCAAAGAAAGTGGTCTACTTAATGAAACTGATTTTCATTTTTTTTTATTAGTTTAGGACTGAGACTGTGAAAGGACAGAAGAACAAGGTGAAGAATGATAATTAAAAAAACACATTTTTCTGATCCTTTATTTTATTTTGATTCTCTCCTTAAAAATATTAAAAATAAAAATTTACCTATTTGTGTATATTTTTCTTTCTCATATTCTACTGCTTATCTTCCCCTGCTTTTCCACTTTACGAAGAGACAATTAGAAAATCCATGGCCACATGCTGAAATTATCCGAAAGACCTCCAATTTTCAGCTCTACTGTGGATAAGAACTATATACAGCTGACCCTCGCACAAAGCAGAGGTTAGGGGCACTGACCTTCCACCCCCCTGAAAATCTGAGTATAATTTATAGCCGGCCCTCTGTCTATACATTCCTGTATCTGAGGATTCAACCAACCAAGGATCAGGATTTAAGCAACTGGGGATGTCTAGTACTATGGTATTTACTTTTGAAAACAAATATGCACATAAGTGGACCCGTGTAGTTCAAACTCATTGTGTAAGAGTCAAATGTACTCTGTCAAGGAGCCTGGCATTGGCTCTATCATCCCATAAATCCAGAAGAGCCTTCTCACAAGGAAAAAGGAATGGTAGCAAAGTCAGGAAACTCTGAGCATGTGTATAAAATGGTGTAATCGTGTATTTTTGCTTATATATAATGAGTGTACTTTTTGGGCTAATTTTTCCTCTTAAACACTATTATTAGGTTATTTGAAATTCATTACTTAGTAAAGCTACAATTTACCTTTTCTAATTCACCTTTTCTAATTCATTTTTGTTCTTCATAACACAGAAGAAAAGAAATTGAGTAAGCTTTCTATTCTCGTTTTAGTGCCAGGATCAAAATAAAGTAATTTTGGAGAGAAAACAAAAACCTTGTGTCAGAAATCTTACAAGTAACGACGACTGGAGTCCAAAGACTTTCAAAAGCACCAGTGGGAGGGGATGGGTGTGCAGCGGTGAGAGAGTATCTTACACAACTAAAAAGTCCTGATTTTAAAACTCTAGTAAAATGAGTTTCACACAGGTCAGGTGAATTTTGGCATGAGGTGAGTTTTATGTGTGCATGGTGACTACATTGTCTATATATTTTAAATTTTCTGTATATTATGATTTTTTTTTTTTTTAACCTCTTAAACTTATCCAGATAGGGAGAGACTACCCCTTATTGGGCTAGACAATTCTTAGAAACAGTCTGTGATGGGCTTACCATTCCACAGCCCCAACTCAGCTATTGCCCCATATACTTCAGGGGGCAATATTCATCTGCTTTAATCTTTTCAGGGCCAGATAACCAGTAATGACTATACCTCATAGCTTAGAGTTTATGGAAATTATCCAAGCTGGACCACCTAAAACTGTGTCCATCCTGTCTGACCTTTCCTGAAGAAACCCCAATCAAGTCTCCAATCTCAGCTGTCCCCATGTTTCTGGCACTTCCCCTGTGACTCTGTGTGGCCTTTAGTGACCCTGTCAAAAACTCTGAGTACAATAAACTGTTTTCCTAAGACTTCTGTGGCGAAACCTGACTATTATACAGGAGAACACAGAAAGTGAATTGGTAGACGGGTTGTTTTATCTCAGAGAGCAGACATTCAGGCACAGGAATTGTGCGAAGGGGACACTGCAGGGGGTTATCCACAAGTTCTGTGATAATGACCAGTCATGACACGTACCCCAGTGAAGACTAGGCTGTGGTTTGACGTGCCCAGGAAGGACTGAGGGCAACAGGCTGGGAAGGACCTGGCCCACAGTTCTCAGCTCCAGAGATCTCCAAAGTCTCCTAACATGGTCCTATGATGGTGCTGACTTCAGCTCAGTAGAGGGTCCACTGTGTGCATTTTAGAGAAAGTTCTAGATGTTGAGGATGTCCAAAACCTTTTACTTAAACAATGACTTTCTCACTGTAGCATGTAGAATGTGTGACTCTTACTCTACCCACCTGAAAATTAAGAACCATTGCATTCTTCTATTTTCTTTAAAATGAACTAAATCTACTTAACTTCTCTGGTGAGGACAGAAAATTTCATCTTAGATAGTAGTAAGATTCTTCCATCTCATTTTCTTTCTCCTCCCTCTCCTGCCCTTCTTTCCACCTTTACTTCTGCCTTCTTTCCGTAGGCCCTTCAAGTTGTTCAGTCTTTAAGAATTCATATCCCAGAAAATGTTTATTATGCTTTGAAACAAAGACCTTCAGTGCTGTAAGGTAATGTTAGGATCCGACTACTTCTTTCAACAGAAAGGGGAAAAATGCAATAAAAATAAGTACAAATTAATGATTAAAACCATTATATTGCCACGTTACCATGACCTGTATTCCACAAACCGTTAATATCAAGTTTCCTATAATATATGGCTTCTCCCCTCAAAAAAACACCTGGAGTAGATTGCCAAGGGAAAGTGTGTGAAATCTTTCCCTGGAGGTCTTAATGTAAGCCTGAGAATCTCCTAACCTAGAGGTCTAAAAATGCCTTACTGCTAAATTGCTTCAGTCGTGTCCGACTCTGTGCGACCCCATCCCTGGGATTCTCCAGGCAAGAACACTGGAGTGGGTTGCCATTTCCTTCTCCAATGCATGAAAGTGAAAAGTGAAAGTGAAGTTGCTCAGTCGTGTCTGACTCTTCGAGATCCCATGGACTGCAGCCTACCAGGCTCCTCTGTCTATGGGATTTTCCAGGCAAGAGTACTGGAGTGGGTTGCCATTGCCTTCTCCGAAAAATACCTTACAATTCCTCAAATTCTCTCAGCTCTAGACCTTTCTGTATGCTTGCCAACCTCTGCAAGGGCCGCTTCCTCCTTTCCTCTCCACTCTTTACTTATTCATTCTAATCTTCTCAACTCCGAAATTAACCTTCCCTATCCAAATGATGCCCACACATCCTGAGCTTTTCCTTTGGCATACATAGAGTTTGTAGATGTAATTTGTGCCCCATTAATTAGTTAACATCTACCTTCCTTGCCAGAGACTCAGACTAATGTGGCCAATGACCATGTTCAATCTCCAAATTTCAGCACAGTGCCTATTATATAAGGTGTTCCATGTGTGTTTATCAAATAATTGAATGTACTTTCATTTCACTTGGTAGATAGAAAATGTCTTAGAAATGAAAGAGAAAAATTTGTTTGGAGAGCCTAGCGTGATGCCATACTTATTATTTTATTCCTACAGCAACTTGAAATGAGAGATGGCATTATCTTCATTTTGGCAGATGAGAAAAAACTGAACCTTCAGAGATTAAGTCACTTAAGATTATAGTCAGTGAAAGTGAAAGTTACTCAGTCATGTCCAACTCTTCGCGACTCCTTGGACTATAACATTATAGTCAGTAGGTACCAAGAATATCTGGGTCAACTGTTGCGCATTTTTTCATGGTCCCATTGTCAAAGTGGTTTGTCTCTTTCAACAATAGCCAGGGAGTGCAAAATATATATCTCCCTTAGGAGGAATAGACAAAAAGGATCATGTGGAGGAGAAAAAAATAAAGGAAAAGACATTTGAAAAGTGAAAAGTGAAAGTGTTAGTCTCGAAGTCATGTCTGACTGTTTGCGACCCCATGGACTGTAACCCACCAGGCTCCTCTGTCCATGGGATTCTGTAGGTGAGAATACTGGAATGGGTTGCCATTCCCTTCTCCAGAGGATCTTCCTGACCCAGTGATTGAACTGGCGTCTCCCGCATTAAACTAGCTCTAAAAGTCTAAAAAGAGGTGTCACTTTCTCTGTATTTACCCTCTGCCTTCATCCTTGATAGGAAGCCAGGACTGAATCTAGATCTTGATAAAGGACAAACTCGTATGTAGCAGGAAGTTCACTCTTTTCTGATGACTGGTGAGCTTATTTCTGCAAAGTCGAAGGGACCATCACTATGCTAATGTTCAATCAGAGATTTCGTTTTATTCCATGAAAGTGATTTTACTGAGATGGCTTTTTTCCAGATGGGAATGTAGAAAGTAGAGGACAGAATGAGGTTCATGGCCATCCCTGGGCCATGAGGGGCATTTCCACCATGCGTGGAAATCAGCTTCTGCTGGCCCCAGCCAGTGTGACTCTGGTGGAGTGTGCAAAGTTCTCTCTGCTTTATGTCTGCTCCAGCTTTTCAAGCAAATGAAAGGATCATTTTTAGCGGGTGCCCTTGTCAGCTGTTTCTCTGAGAATAGGGCCTTTGATAACATTCAGAAAAAAAGTAATTGTGCCCCCGCCCCTGCTTCATTTACATAACTGAGATTGATGAGCCGGGAAGGAAAGTGTTTACAGAGCAGGAAGATAGGAATTTCGGGATTAAGTAGGAAGCAAACCGAAATGAGCTGTCTGGGGTAATTATGAAACACATACTTCATATGTTTTCATTAGATATTGCTATTATACTACACAAGGCAAAGGAGTTTGATTAAACTACAGTTCGGTATATAAATGCATGCATAAATTAGAGGGGAAATAGTTACTTCATTATATTTCAAGAATTCTTCAGGGACATTCAATAAGTAGAAATTTAGTCACTAGGTATACTGCATTAGAATAAAACCGTGGTCACTCAAGGAGAGTGAAGTCATCAAGCAGATAGCAAGTGAGCCCTCTAAACATGACCAATAAAACTTAATGATTTTGGCCTGAAAAAAGGAAAAAGCCAAGGTGGCAATACGTGCAAAATGTAAGAAACCATAACAACTTCATAGCTATTATTGTTATCTCCTGGAAAATAATATCCTTAAAATAATCTTAATGTAAATAATATGAAATAGTTTACCAATTCTCATCTGCTATTATGATATTTGTTCTTTTTTTTAAGTGCCCAAGACAAAATGAATGGCTTTTCATTGTGTCAGTACATCTCTGAGAAAGCCCTCAGTGAGTCCCTGTTATTCCTTAGGGAGGCAATAATGCATTTCACCTTCTCTGGTTAGTCCTTTATCCATGAACCATCCACATCTGATCCTTTGGAGGCTCTGCCTGAGTCTTATTTTAGAATAAGATGAAAGGAAAAACAGGTTTCCTTTAGTCCCAGCCATAAGCATTCTCTCTCCTCCTCATTTATTGCTACTTTTCTTAGTCAGTCACTGTATCAAACTGAACTGATTTATTATATTCACTCAACAAATATTCTTTCCACAAATATTTGCCTACTAAGTGAAAGACAGAATATTTTACTTTCCGAGGGCTGCTGTAACAAATTACCACAAGCTGAAAACAAAGAAATGTGTTGTCTCACAGTTCTGGAGCCGGAAGTCCAAAATCAAAATGTTGGCAGGTTGGTTCCTTCTGGTTGAAACCATGAGGGAAGAACAGTCTCATCCCCTCTCCCAGCTTCTCGTGGCCCCTGGCAATCCTTGGCACCTACTGGCTTGTAGTCACATGGCTTCAATCTCTGCACTTGTCTTCCCAATGCTTCCTTCCATTTGTCTCCTTTTCAGCGCTGGACACACTCTCACTGGGTTTAGGGCCTACCCTAGTCCACTATGATTTAATCTCCTGAACCTTATCTTTATTGTACCTGCAAAGACCCTTATTCTAAATGAAGTCCCATTTTAAGGTGGCCATAAATTTGGGGGAAGCATTATTAAATCCACAGCACAGATTAAATTAGATTTGGTTTAATAAATTTTCAGAGCTTTAGATCACAAGTCTGGGCCCGCTCAATGTCCCAGAGATGTCTAGTGTGTTAGGTACATGGAGCAAAGTCCCGACTGAAACTCATGACCAGAGCTTTGGCCAAATCCAGTGATCTGATAGGGTGACTCTGAGCAATGTATTTAAACGACAGATAGGAGGATTCTAGGTTTTGCAAGAGGTATCCAGGGATTGGGGGAGAACAGTTAGGGGACCTCTACATAAATGAAACAATACCTCAACTAGAGTGGCTGGGATTTTTCCTGTTTTATGTATTGAGGTTCAGTATAAAAATATGTTTGTAAAAGAAAATCCACTGCACAAATGATTGAAAATTAATGACCAAAACTTCCATCGCTGCAAACACATATTTTTGAATAAGAAAGCATGTTATGGTTTTCAGAATTAGCTCAGTCAGTAAAGAATCTGTCTGCAGTGCAGGAGACCTAGGTTTGACCCCTGGGTTGGGATCCCCTGGAGAAGGAAATGGCGACTCACTCCAGTATCCTTGCCTGGAAAGTCTCATGGACAGAGGAGCATGGCAGGCTGCAGTCCATGGGGTCACAAAGAGTCAGGCACGACTGAGCGACTAACGCTTACTTACTGACTTAACTCCATCACTTTCCAAGGACCTGAAGGACTGACTCACAGAGTTGGTGAGTTTCGAGGGGTGTCTGTAGGGAAGGTCGAGACGCTGAGGTGCTACTTCACCTGGAGACCTTTTTTCATCACCGTTTGGAAACCAGCAGCTTCCAAAAGGACTGGAGTTATGGGTCATTATACTCTGAGAACAGAGCAAAGCATTTTATAAAAGGGTCCTCCTTGAATGCTAAGGGGGTGAACGTTATCAGCTTAGAGTCAGGCACATTCACTGTCCTCATGCTGGCAAATGCCTAGCATTGGGTTGTGATGTGTGGACTCAGGTCAAGGTTCCGTGGTGATTATTCAGGGAGTTGGGAAAGCTACTTTAACTTCCATTCAGCCTTCTCAGCTCAGCTCTTCAGCAACCCAAAGCAGTGAGATTGTTGGGGAGTTACAGAGGCTTTCTGGACTCTCACATCTGTTTATGAATAACCCCAAACTCTAAGCTAAGCAAATCTATTTAACTCACTGTAATTATAAATATGAGCTTTTATTATTCAAATGACTTCTTCATATGCCAGGAAAACCACCTTGCAAAGCTTATTAAGAACCACAGAATAGAAATCTTTGTTCTCAGAAATGACAGATGTCTTAAAGCAAAACAAAGCAAAATAATAATGTAATACCCAATCTCCCCCAAATGGCAGCTTTTTATACTAGATGAAGAATAGATATCTGACCTCCAAACCAGTGAGATGTCGGGAATGGAAGGGAAAAAAAAAAAAAGGCCGCTTGCCACATCATCTTGATTAATAAGCTTCTACTCCAGTTGGTTTGGGATGCTTACACTCATTGGGAAGTATCTCCAATGAGATCATGTGGAGTCTACTCTGAGGAACCCTCTCCTCGCCCCTTCACCTCCCCGCTCCCCCCAACCATCACCACCAAATAAAGAGCCATTCTAAATTCTACATTGTCTTATATTACGTTGATCTTAAGGGCATTCTTGGTCATGCTGTATTCTCATTCTGTAGTTTCTAGTTAGTTTCATTGCCTGAATTTAAGTGTATTTTTTTGGAGATGGGACTAGAAAAGGGGTCACATGTATGCCTCCATCAGCGGTGTCTCATTTCAGCATGAGCTTAACAGGCACCAATGGCTTGGTCACGCAGCTGCGGTGTCTGAGTGATGACAAGAGAGGTGAGCTTATTTCAAAAGGTGAAGCGGTGGGATCACGTATTCCTTTCAAGCAATAGTCCAGGTAAGTGATGAAAAGCACAAGCTCTGGGTAAAATTCTGCTGTCATTCACTCGCTGGCAACATTAGGCATGGTCCTAGGCTCTTGGTCATAAAAATTACATAGATCAACACGTATAAAGTGTTTGGGCCTCTACCCGGCACTTTGTAAATGTTAACTATTAAACAAAGCGGAAAAGGGCTCCTGCATCATCTTCATGATCAATCAACCAATCCATTGGTTAATTTCAGATACTGGTATGAAATAAATAAGAAATAATAACGAGACCAAGGCTCAGTTGGAGAAAAAGCTCAATGTGAGAGATCTTAGAAAGGAAAGAGGACAGCCTGCGTACAGGGGGAGGAGGCTGGTAGGAGATCAGGAGGTGAGGGAGGCAGGTAGGGGTCAGATCATGAGAGGCCTCTCGGTTCATGGAAAGGAAACTGGATGTTACCCAAATGGACTGAGAATCCACTAGAAATTACATTACGAGATTTAGGCCTTAAAAAAAGTCCTTTGTATACAACAAAGGACTATGAGTTGTAGAAGGGCAGAAGCAGAATTAGGAAGGCTGGTCAGGGGGTCCGCATCATGAAAGAGCTCAGGGTCTGGAAGTGGAAAATCTGTGGTTTACAGCAGTGTGGTCATAGGTAGGCTTCCTGAGGTCTGCTTTTCTTATTCAGATACATGAGAAACAGTAGCTCTTACCTGCAGTGTTGTTATCAGGACGAAATCAGATAAAGTGTATGGAAACGTCTGCTGAACTGCAATAATAAATATGAGTTTAAGACTACGACTGCATGCATGGACACTGAGTCACTTCAGTCATGTCTGACTCCACGACCCTATGGATCATAGCCCACCAGGCTCCTCTGATCATAGGATTCTCCAGGTAAAAATGCTGGAGTGAGTTGCCATGCCCTCCTGCAGGGGATCTTTCCAACCTAGGG
Organism: Bos indicus; assembly: GCF_029378745.1. NCBI lineage: Eukaryota > Metazoa > Chordata > Mammalia > Artiodactyla > Bovidae > Bos > Bos indicus. Next base: position 71,388,166 of record NC_091773.1, read on the forward strand.
ATCGAACTCGCGTCTCTTATGTCTCCTGCCGTGGCAGACGAGCTCATTAGTACTAGTGCCACGCGTGTGCTGCGTTGTGCTTAGTTGCGCAGTCGTGTCCAACACCCTGCGAGCCCATGGACCGTAGGCTCCTCTGTCCACGGTGTTCTTCAAGCAAGAATACTAGAGAGGGTTGCCGTGACCGTCTCCAGGGGATCTTCCCAAGCCAGGGATCGAACCCAGGTCTCCCTCATTGCCGGCAGATTCTTTATCATCTGAGCCACCAGGGAAGCGGGACCTGGGAAGCCCTTTCTATGACAACTACTTAGAATTATGTTGTTAGGTTCTCACTCTATGTACACAGAATCACCTGAGGCACTTACCAAAAGTCAAGCGCTTTTACTTCAGACTTATTTCCACCCACATGTTCAGGTCACCCATCCTGTTCTGACAGCAGCATTGCAGTACAGTTGTTAGCAGTGTGCTGGCTGCGCTAGAGCGCCTGTTGTCAATTCTGGCTTGGCTTTGACAGTTCTCTTTACCTCTCTGTGCCTTAGTTGCCTCATCTGTAAAACGGGAATTATAAAGCACTTCTTTTATCAGATTTTTGAAAGGTTAGTGATTTAGCACATGAATAGAAGAGAAAGTGAAAGTGAAGTCACTCAGTTGTGTCTGACTCTTTGTGATCCTGTGGACTGTAGCCTACCAGGCTTCTTCATCCATGGGATTTTCCCGGCAAGGGTACTGGAGTGGGTTGCCATTGCCTTCTCTAGGGGACTTCCCAACCCAGGAATTGAACCCCGGTCTCCCACATTGCAGGCAGATGCTTTACCCTCTGAGCCACCAGGGAAGCCCCAAATAGAAGAGAATGAACCACTAAATGAATGTTAACCATTATCACTTTGCAGGAAATGTATGGTGCGGCACAGATGTTAGTGTTGAATAGAATCATTCAAGACTGATCCCTTGATCTGCAAATACATAGTCCTTGTTTGTGAGGTGCTCACAGAGGTGACAGACAAATAAACAGATCAATATTTGCAATGTCATAATTGGCACAATAAACATTAAAGAAAAGAACTGTAGTTCATAGAGCATTTGTGCTGATTCGTGACTTTTGGTTTTAATTTGAATTCCTTGCTGATCTCACTCTCTCTCTTTTTTTTTTTTTAAGTTAGGCCTAGTTTAGTATTCTTCTATCTTTAGATTTGTTAAACCTGGCTAACTTCAACGACAGTTAAAATATCATTTAAATATTTGGTTCTGAGAAATGAGCCTGGAAGAAGGAAAAGGACTGCAAAAGCTGTACTCCCTTTATTTTTCTCATTGGCTTCCTCCTAGTTTGTGTTCCAGTAAACATTTATATTTATAGCTGACTGAATAAGCTTGCTTCAGCTTTAAAGACTTCGATGCAGTCTGGCTTTAGATATGGAAACATTAGCAAAGCTGAGAATATGACTATCAAGCTGAGTGTAAACTGGAGCTGGAGAAAGAATCTCTAAGTTTTGCTTGGAGTGTGGACTTTTAACTTTTCTGTTGATTTGTAACTTCAGCAGTGGATCTTGAATATTCCATGAAATAATTTACTAGGCACCCTTTGTCACAGAGGGCATGTCAGTTTTGTTATGGGCTTCCCTTGTGGCTGTGGGAGACCTGGGTTCAATCCCTGAGTTGGGGAGATCCCCCGGAGAAGGGAAAGGCTACCCACTCCAGTTTTCTGGCCTGGAGAATTCCATGTATAGTCCAAGGGGTTGCAAAGAGTTGAACACAACTGAGCAACTTTCACTTTCAAATTTTGTTATTATTTACTATTGATTTACAATTTTGTGTTAATTACTGCTATACAGCAAAGTGATTCGGTTATACATATATACATTCATTTTAAATATTATTTTCCATTATGGTTTATCATAGGACACTGAATACAGTTCTTGGTGCTACACAGTAGGACCTTGGTGTTTATTCTGCATGTAAAAGTGTACACCTGCCAACCCCAACCTACCTCTCCATACCTCCCCCAGCCCCCTCTCTCTTGGCAACCACTAGTCCTTTCTCTAGAGGACATGTAAAATTTTGCATGTTTCCCAGAGACATAGCATATACAAAAATGTAATATGTACCTATCTATATGGGCAGTGGTGGGGCAAAGATTCTGAATGCTGCAGGAATTTAGAGAAGGAAAATGGTCAGGAGAAGCTTCATGAAGGATATGTTTCTTGAGCTGTGCCTAGGAGGGAGATAAGAAAAAAAATGTATATTTTGATAAAAAATATTCTAGTACTTGATAAGTATAGGGTATCTAACCAAAAATTAATCACTTCTCTTTGTAACACCCATCATATATGGAGAGAATATTTTTGAAGTTATAATCCATGCCTATATTTCTGGAACTTATTCCTTCGTCTTGGACAAACCATATTACGTACTATTTTACTTTCTTAAGTTTTAAGGGGACAAAACACTTGGCATCAGAATAAACCTCCTTAATCCTCATTTTCTGATTTTCACATTGAGAAGAATGAGTGGCATATTTAGACAAAGAACTGGATGGAAAATGTGGTTGGATTAATCCAAATGGTGTACATATTTGAGATCTCTAGCCAAGACCCCTTGATGGATCACAGCCTTGTTGTGGTGAAGGGGCTTGTATAACTCAGTGAAGCTGTGAGCCATGCTGTGCAGGGTTACCCAAATGGGCAAGTCATAGTGAAGAGTTCTGGCAAAGTGTAGTCCACTGGAGGAGGGAATGGCAAACCACCCCAGTATACTTGCTGTGAGAATGCCATGAACAGTAAAAAGGCAAAAAGATATGACACTGGAAGATGAGCTCCCCAGGTTAGGAGGTGTCCAATATGCTACTGGGGAAGAGCAGAGGGCAATTAAAATAGATCCAGAAAGAATGAAGCAACTGGGCCACCAAGCTGTGGATGTGGCTGGTGGTAAATGTAAAGTCTGATGTTGTAAAGAGTAATATTGCATAGGAACCTGGAATGTTAGGTCCATGAGTCCAGGTACATTGGATGTGGTCAAGCAGGAGATGGCAAGAGCAGGCATCAACACCTTAAAAATCAGTGAACTAAAATGGGCAGGAATGGGTGAATTTAACTCAGATGACCGTTATATCTGCTACTGTGGACAAGAATCCCTTAGAAGAAATGGAGTAGCTCTCATAATCAACAAAAGAGTCTCAAATGCACTAATTGGGTGCAATCTCAAAAATGACAGAATGATTTTGTTTCATTTTCAAGGCAAACGATTCAACATCACAGTAATCCAAGTCTATGTCTGAACCACTAATGCTGAAGAGGCTGAAGTTGACTGCTTCTGTGAAGATCTGCAAGACCTTCTAAAACTAACAGCAAAAAAACATGTCATTTTCATCATAGGGGACTGAAATGCAAAGGAAGGTAGTCGGACCTGGAGCTGACTGTGGCTTAGATCATGAGCTCCTTATTGCAAACTTCAAGCTTAAATTGAAGAAAGTAGGGAAAACCACTAAGCCATTCAGATATGACCTAAATCAAATTCCTTATGATTATACAGTGGAGGTGACAAATAGAGTCAAGGGATTAGATTTGGTAGACAGAGTGCCTGAAGAACTATGTACGGAGGCTCATAACATTATACAGGTGACAGTGACCAAAACCATCCCAAAGAAAAAGAAATGCAAGAAGGCCAAGTGCTTGTCTGAGGAGATTTTACAAATAGCTGAGAAAACAAGAGAAGTGAAAGGCAAGGGAGAAAGGGAAATACATACCTCAAAAATGCAGAGTTCCGGAGAGTATCAGGGAGAGATAAGAAGACCCTTTAAAATGAACAATGCGAAGAAACAGGAAAACAATAGAATGGGAAAGACTGGAGATCTCTTCAGGAAAATTAGAGATATCAAAGGAAAATTTCTTGCAAGGATGGTCATGATAAAGAACAGAAACTGTAGGTACCTAACAGAAGCAGAAAAGATTAAGAAGAGGTGGCAAGAATACACAGAACTATACAAAAGAGGTATTAATGACTGGGATAAGCATCATGGTGTGGTTACTTATTTAGAGTCAAACAATCGAACCATCCAATATGGAATGTGAAGTCAAGTGAGCCTTAGGAAGCATTACTGTGAACAAAGTTAGTGGAGGTGACTGAATTCCAGCTGAACTATTTAAAATCCTAAAAGATAATGCTGTTAAAGTGCTGCACTCAATGTGTCAGCATATTTGGAAAACTCACCAGTGGCCATAGGACTTGAAAAGTTCAGTTTTCATTCCAATTCCAAAAAAGGGCAATGTCAAAGAATGCTCAAAGTACTATACAATTGTGCTCATTTCACATGCTTGCAAAGTAATGTTTCAAATCCTTCAAATTAGACTTCAATAGCATGTGAACTCGGAGAAGGCAATGGCACTCCACTCCAGTACTCTTGCCTGGAAAATCCCATGGACGGAGGAGCCTGGTAGGCTGCAGTCCATGGGGTCGCGAAGAATCGGACACGACTGAGTGACTTCACTTTCACTTTTCCCTTTCATGCATTGGAGAAGGAAATGGTAACCCACTCCAGTGTTCTTGCCTGGAGAATCCCAGGGACGGGGGAGCCTTGTGGGCTGCCATCTATGGGGTCACACAGAGTCGGACACGACTGAAGCGACTTAGCAGTAGCAGCAGCAGCATGTGAACTGAGAACTTCCCGATGTTCAAGCTGGATTTAGAAAAGGCAAAGGAACCAGAGATCAAATTGCCAACATCCATTGGATCATAGAGAAAACAAGAAAATTCCAGAAAAATATCTACTTCTGCTTCATTGACTATGCTAAAGCCTTTGTGTGAATCACAACAAACTGTGGAAAATTCTTAAAGAGATGAGAATACCAGACCACATTACCTGCCTCCTGAGAAACCTATATGTAGGTCAAGAAGCAGCAGCTAGAATCGGACATGAAACAGCTGACGGTTCCAAATTGGAAAGGATTACGTCAAGGCTGTATATTGTCACTCTGCTTATTTAACTTCTGTGCAGAGTATATCATGTGAAATGCCAGGCTGGGTGAATCACAAGCTGGAATCAAGATTGCTGGCAGAAACATCAACAACCTCAGATATGCAGATGATACCACTCTAAAGGCAGAAATTGAGGAGGAACTAAAGAGCCTCTTGATGAGGGTAAAGAGGAGAGTGAAAAAGCTGGCTTAAAACTCAGTATTTAGAAAACTAAGATCATGGCATTCAATCCCATCACTTCATGGCAAATAGATGGGGAAAAAGTGGAAACAGTGACAGATTTTTTTTTTTTCTTGTGCTCCAAAATCACTGTAGATGGTGACTGTAGCCATGAATTGAGAAGGCACTTTCTCCTTGGAAGAAAAGCTATGATAAACCTAGACAGTGTATTAAAAAGCAGGGACATCACTTTGCTAACAAAGGTCTGTATAGTCAAAGCTATGGTTTTTCCAGTAGTCATATATGGATGTGAGAGTTGGACCATAATAAAGGCTAAGTGCCAAAGAATTGATGCTTTTGAATTGTGGTGCTGGAGAAGGCTGTTTAGAGTCCCTTGGACAGCAGGGTGATCAAACTAGTCAGTCCATCAGGGAATCAATCCTGATTATTCATTGGGAGGACTGATGCTAAAGCTGAAGCTCCAATACTTTGGCAGAGGATAAGTTGGTTAGATAGCATCACTGAGTCAATGGACATGAATCTGAACATATTCCAGGAGGTAGTGAAGGACACGTGAGCCTGGCATGTTGCAGTCCATGGGGTTTCAGAGATAAACATGACTTAGCGACTGAACAAGAACAAGCCCAACAGAAGTAGACGATGGTTACCCTTTAAAAAAATACCACCGAGATAAAATTGAGTCTCTGAGAAGCCAAAGCCATCCCAGATTTACATACTGAGTATTTAGCCAAGCCGGAAACATAATAAATAATACTTCACATTCCATAGCACCACATTATCCTTCCAAATGTGACCCATGGCTATTTAGGTCATGTTCATCTCCTCAGTACCAACTGCATCCTTGTTTATTCTGATATCCACCGAAATTGACTGCCGAAGGCTCTCAGAAGGGCCCTTTGAATAACCAAATCCTCTTTGACTTTGTAGAGCATTTAATATAATCATCCACTTCCCCTCTGCATTTCCTTCCTAAGTGGGCTTTCTTGAGGTGGCACAGTAAGACTAACATCTTTTCTTTGCAAGGTTTGGCTGTTCACATACCACTTTTTTTTTCCTTTTCTGTATTCTGTCTCTACTATGATTTAATCAATAATTTTATTTATGTCCTCACTTAAAAAAAATCTAGATCTATCGAACAAAAAGAACCAATGCTAATACTATAACAGAAAAGCCAGTATCATCTGTCATAACCAGAAGATAAATATTATATAAATAATATTTGAATAAAACAAATTCTTAAATTCTCGACAAGTTTTTGCTGAAGACTTTGATCCTGAAATCCTCACTTTTTTTCTTACAGAGGGGGTTAACATTTCTGAAAGAAGTGTTTCAACCCTAAGTGCCTTTTGGAAACTTTCTCCTTAACATTATTCCAAGAATGGGGATAATGTTGTCTCCATATGATTAAATGTTACACAACATCAAATTCATGTACTCTTCTCCTTAAAATAATATTTTTAACCACTGGTTATCTTGGCCTCACACTTCAGGAAATACAAGCATATAGAATAAAACATAAATCTCTCAGCCTGGCAGAGAGGCCAAAAGTACATCTCAATTTATTTTTTCTAGCATTGCTATTATCTGTCTACATACACCCTATCCTGCAGTGCAATTCAAACTTTCTCCCTTCCCAGACACATCTGGAACTTTCCATATCTTGCTTATACTTCTTCTCTACCTAGGATGTCACCTCAAATGCTCTATTCTCTACCTATTCTCAAATGCTGCTTGGAGCCATTCTTGATTTCCTCACAAAGTAATTGCCTATTTTAAAGTTTCTAGAACTTACAGTTCCCTTGGGCCACCTCTTAATCAAGCTCATCACCCAATATTGCAAAAATTATCAGCATTTCTCCTTGGTATGAGAGGCAGCAATCCTTGAGGACTTAATTTGGATGAGCAGATGGATCAGTAGATATTAGGCACTTAGAAAATGTCCCTAGATTTGTATAGTTGGGTTGGGCTGGGGTGAACCTGGCTTTCAGAATTTAGCTGTATGTCATCTGATAGAAAGGAAACTTATCTGGGAATCAGGATATTTAAATTTGCACTTAGGTTGTCTCTGGCAATCAACTATTTTCTCTGATCATCTGTGATCATATCAGATCTGTCCCTGTTTACATGGAGTGGGAGAAGTCTGGGCACTGGTGAGAACTGTGCTGAGGGAAGAAGGGGGACTGGATGGAGCGCCAAAGGAAAGTCCTACCTAAGGTGGCCACTGGCCATCATTCTCTCTGAGTACCCAGGCTCTTGGTGTCCAATAGCTTTTTTATAAGAATGAGGGTACTAAACTGTCTCCTTTAAAAGACAGAATGCTTGCATTCTGGACTCAATCTCCTTTAATGTCTCGTCTTTAAACTTCTTGTTCCTCATCTATAATAGGGAGATAATAGTGAACCCTCCTAGGGTTCATGTGACAATTAAATGAGATAATGTGTGGAATATTTAATTAACATTAAGGATACAGTAAGTGCTTAATAAAATATTAGCTTATTATTCTTGCACATTAAACTGCATCCAAAAAATATATAAACATTTCAGATCAAGCATATAACACATAATGCAAATTTTATGTACAATTTTTATAAATAGTGAAATAAAATTTGCTTGCTAGAATTTTCATTTGTCACTGTTAGTGTCAGTCTGTGCCTTCCTCTCTCCTCTGGCCTGTCTTTCCATGGCTTCTGTATCAGTGAACAAGTGACCTGCAAGCACTTAACCAAAACATTGCTTCTCTCCATAGAATCCCATAGAAACAAAGCCCTAGGGAAAGCCTGGAAGAGCCTGGAAGGGGCAGCCAGGAAGGGCGGAGGGGGAGAGAGGGAGAGGGGAGGGGGACGGAGGGTCAACACGTGGGCAGAGAGCCTTTCTCCAGATCTTGCTCGTCTTGTCCAGACATGGTTATTTTACTTTCTGCATAATTTTAATCTCACCCATGACTATGTTGGGCTTCCCTGGTGGCTCAGGTGGTAAAGAATCTGCCTGCAGTGCAGGAGACCTGGGTTCGATCCCTGGACTGGGAAGGTTCCCTGGAGAAGGAAATAGCAACCCACCCCAGCATTCTTGCCTGGAGAATTCCATGGACAGGAAAACCTGGTGGGCTACAGTCCATGGGGTCACGAAGAGTCGGACACGACTGAGAGACTGACGCTTTATGTTCGTGCTCTGTTCTAAGTCAACAGTTAAGTATTCAAGATTTTGTTGGCCACTGAGCCCCATTTCCTTATTGACGGAAAGAAAAGACATAAAACTCTTTGAAATCTGTATTTGATTAACCACTATTCCTCCTCCTCCATCATTTTTTTTTTTTTTGCTTCTGCCTTTTGGCCTCTTTTTTTTTCTCTCCCTTCCTCCTCCACCCGCCTCCACACTTTGCCCATAACCATTTAGATTTATTATTGGTTTCTTGGCTGTTTGTTCAATTTGACCTTTTGTTCATGGTCTCTGCTGAAATTTGACTCATGGATCTTCTTTCTTAATCCTCTCTGATTTCACTCCATAATAACTCTGCCCCACTTGTTATTTCTCCAGGATCTCCTGTCTCATTTCCATCAACAGCTTCAATAAAATGGATAGCTACTGTGTCCAATCCCTCTCATCACTTTTAGGCAGTCATTATGCTTAAATATTTAGTCTCTATTGATTTCCACTTGCACATAACAGTTTAGTTAAGACCATGATGTCAAATATCCTTTATAGCTTTTTCTTTCCTCTTTTTCCCTTGTCATGCTTCTTTTGCTCCTGCATAAAATTTCCTCAGAAATTTCCCTGGAGTGGCTAAGAAATGCCTCTCTCTCTATATATATTTTTCTCCTTGCACCATAAGCTTTCTGCTTCACTACTTAACATTTTTTCCTTCTTTCTCTGCTTAAGTTAACTATTGGTTTTCTTATTTTTTTCCCTCCTTTTTCATACTTAGGAACATAACTGCTGAGTCCTTATACAGTCTTCTGATTTAAAGAAGCTGATGAAGATGTCTTCAACTGCAACTACTCCAAATTTTCTGCTGTGCTGTGGTAGGACTACAAATAAAGGAGAAATGTTCTGAATTAGGTAATATATAAAGGACTATTTTGGTAAGTTATCCACACAAGCTAGAGTAAAGCTAAATGTTATTCTATAAGCAGAACTCTGGCCATAATACAGATGACTGCCTGGGGCTCTGAATCTGAGGTGGTAATGTGGTTAGGGTTACAAAGTGTAGGCCAGTTTAGTAGCAGCTTTGACATCACTTAGATGCTTGTTAGGAATGAAGTCCCTTTGGTTCCAACCCAGACCCACACAACCAGAATTTGCATTTTTAACAGATATGTACACATTACAGTTTGAAAGCATTGGCATCGAGAAGAGCCTCCTTAAAATTCAGATCAGTTCAGCTTTAGCACTTTTTAGGCAGACTTTGACTTGGACACTTTGAATTTCGGTTTACTTGCCCATGAACTGTGAGTAATAATATAGAATCGTGCAGTTTGTTTTAAGAAATAGAAATAAAATGTGTATAATTCTTACAGTTGGTAAACAGTAGATTATACTTATGGATTTCTTAAAAGATAAAACTAGGAGGGGATTTTAGTTTCTCTGACTACATTTTAAGTTTGTAGTCATTAAAAGGAAAAAGCCTGGCTTGAAAATGCTCATTTCCCCCCTGCTATCTGAAACAACACCCCACATTTCTCAAGCCATATAGATGAAAGCCAAATTATTTTGTGAGTTATAAAGTTAGTAAGAGATGTTAAGCAAATGTTTAAAATCGTGTATACAAAGCAGACAAATGGATTAAATGTTAACCCTTGCTACCATTTCAGGAACTCTCCTAGTAACAAGAATAATGCCTGGAATTGGGTTTGAGTCTCAATTAATTTCCTTTTTTTGTGTGTGTGTGCCAGTACCTTATTATCTTTTTTTTTCTATTTTTATGTTCATTTTTTAAAAAGTTATTTATTGTGTTGGTTTCTGCCATATATCAACTTGAATCACTCATAGGTATATGTATGTCCCCTCCTTCTTGAACCTTGCTCCTCTCTCCCACCCCAACCATGTGAGCTTGGCCAAGTCACAGAACTTTTCAGGGCCTTGGTTTTCTCACCTATAACATTTGAGAAATAATAATTGGGACAGTTACTCTGGGGCTTCCCTGGTGGTGCTAGTGGTAGAGGACACACCTGCAAATGCAGGAGACTTAAGAGATAAGGGTCCGGTCCCTGGGTCTGGAAGATCTAAAGGAAAGGCAAAGTAACCCACTCCAGTATTCCTTCCTGGAGAATCCCACAGACAGGAGCCTGGTGGGCTACAGGCCATAGGGTTGCAAATAGTTGGACACAGCTGTAGCAACTTGGCATGCACTCAGGGTTGCTTTGAGAATCAAATAAAAATAAAGTGACTTTTTCATTATATATTTGTCCTTCTATCCATCCATTTGACAAACACTTATTAACTGCCTATTACATTTGGGGCACTGGGAAAGGAACTAGGCATGTAAAAATGAAGAAGATATAATCCTTTCAAAGCAGTCACTCTTTTAAGAAAATATCTATAAGCCCTAGCTACCATGGACTTCCATGGAGGTAAAGAATTCGCCTGCAATGCAGGAGACTCCGGTTGGATTCCTGGGTCAAGACGATCCACTGGAGAAGGGATAGGCTACCCACACCAGTATTCTTGGGCTTCCCTTGTGGCTCATCTGGTAAAGAATCCTCCTGTAATGCGGGAGACCTGGATTTGACCCCTGGGTTGGGAAGATTCCCTGGAGAAGGAAAAGGCAACCGATTCCAATATTCTTGTTTGGATAAATCCACAGACAGAGGAGCTTGGCAGGCCACAGTCCATTGGGTCGCAAAGAGTCTAACACAACTGAGTAACTAACACTTTTCACTGTAATATTGAACACATAATAGATGTCAGATACCATACTAAACACATTATGCTGTTTTACTTGCTTCTTAGGAAAACAAGGCTTAGACAGGTTAGGTAACTTCCCTAGCGGGTATTCAGGGAGGCAGGGGCAGACACGAACTTCAATAAACCCTAGGAGTATAAGCTATAGAGCAAGCTCTATTTAAAAGTTAGCAGCTATGATCATGGCAGAGGGCAGAACCCGGACTAGATGGCTTTATTGGAAACTTCCCTGACCCTGGGGTTCCTTTTTCTACATCTTTTCCTGAGAAATGAATTCCTTTCACTGTGGACTGTTTCTCTTGTTACAGATGCTTCCCAGCTGGAATTGGGATGGCTGAGTCACCTGCTGAATGTTGAGACTCACTCTCCTTCCCTCCCCGGAAGAAAAAAAACAATTTCTGTGGTTAAATTTCATGTGCCTTTTAACTCTCCAACAGTCATTTGGTCTCTGCTGTTTCTATTCTGTGGATGAATTTATTTTATGGTTATTTCCCTTTTAAATTTTAAAGACACGTATCTTCCTGAAAAGAACAAAGAAAGAAAAACAACTTGTAAATTATCACAAGAAAAACCCCTGCTAAAAGCAATAAGTTTGCTGACAGATGGCAGAATCAGTTGAAAAGCGAGTACCATATTTACTGAGTCTAACCCATTTAGGAAGCCAAAAAAGTGTTATCTAATTCTATCCCCTGGGTATGTGTATGTTTTGGAATAAACAGATGCCTAATGAGAAATGTGTCTAGTATAGTTTTGGAGGAACCTGGATAAACCCAGGTTCTGGTTCAGGGCTTGAGATTGTGCAAATTTGAGTCTATCATATTAAATCGTCAGAGTAAAAATAGCATGAACATGTTGCCAAAGAAACACTATTAAAAAAAAATACCTCAGAATTATTTTACCATGTAAATTTGCTTTTAAAAATCCCTCTATTATGTAGTTTTATATCAACTACAAATTATTAAAAAAGGACACATGTCATGTCATCATTAGGAAACCTGGATGGATGCCCAGCCAGTGTAACAGATTCGGATATTATCAAACTTTTTAAAAAGCATTCAAACATAAAATGGAAATAACTATTCAAAACATACATTTGTTATATTGTACAAGACGTGGCCGAGACGCAAGCTGAGATGTGGCCTTCCCTCCTCACCTCCTTCCTCCACGACCTAAAAGAAAGAAATGCTAATCCTATGACTGTCTTCTTTTGGACACTGAATTTTGAGATTGTGTATCCAGATGAAGATATATCAGGACTGAGCCTAAGCCACAAGGCATAAATGAAGTCAAGGATACTGTACATATGAAAAGGACTAAGTGAGCACATGAACCACGGTTTCTGGAAAGTGAACTTATTGCTTATTGTTCAATCCCTCTGAGAGTTTCCACAAGTGAAACACCGAGAGCAATGAGTCTCAAAGTGTCAGGAGGAGTGCAGATATTCCTCTCTAGGCAACAAGGTTGTCACTGTTGTTCAGTCATGGAGAAAAGCCAAGGACTGCTCTTCTTTTGGGGAGGCTGGTGGGCTTCTGTCTATGGGGTCACACAGAGTCGGACACGACTGAAGCGACTTAGCAGCAGCAGCTCTTCTTTTTGGACTTTCTTTCTCTCCTGTCTCCCTCCCTTCCTCCCTCCCTCCTTCTCTTCCTCTCTTTCTTTCATTCTTTCTTTCCTTCCTTGTCTTTAATAGAGAATGTGGAAACAAATTATCAATTAATATAACAAAGTAAACGTCAAAATAAGGACTATCACTAGAGAGATGAAGAAAAACATAGCACAATGATAAATGGTTATGATAAATGGTTCAACTTACTAAGAACCCATTATAGTCCTAAAGTATATGCATCTAATAACAGAACTTCAAAGTGCATGAAGTCAAAATGACAGAAAGAAAAAGCCAGATAGAAAAAGTACTCCGTCATAACTGGAGTATTAACAGTCCCTCGTCAGTAATTGATAGAACAAGTGGACAGCAAAGCAGAAGAGACAGACATGAATCACTACCAACTGGACCTAATTCATGTTTATAGAAGCCCATACCTAAGAGCTGCAGAACATTCATTCTTCTTAAACACATATGGAACATGCGGTATCTCATTGGGCTTTAATTTTCATTTTTGTAATTCATGAGCATGTGGAAGTGAAGTGAAGTCACTCAGTCGTGTCCGACTCTTTGTGACCCCACGGACTGTAGCCTACCAGGCTCCTCCATCCATGGGATTTTCCAGGCAAGAGCACTGGAGTAGGTTGACACTTCCTTCTCCAGAATGCATAGTATCTATGCTGATTTTTGGCTATTGGCATAGATACTATTGGTGCCCTGACCAGATCTGCTTCACCAGCACAGTGCTTTTGTGATTCAGTTCCTGCTGACAGCGTACTCCTGTCTTTTCTTAGAGGCTTGCCATTGGCTGATGGGAACCACCTTGTTTCACATGTTAGCAAGGTAATCCTAAAGGAAATCAGTCCTGAATATTCACTGGAAAGATTGATGTTGAAGCTGAAACTCCAATACTTTGGCCACCTGATGTGAAGAACCGACTCATTAGAAAAGACCCTGATGCTGGGAAAGATTGAAGGCAGGAGGAGAAGGGGATGACAGAGGATGAGATGGTTGGATGGCATCACCAAAGTGATGGACATGAGTTTGAGTAGGCTCTGAGAGTTGGTGATGGACAGGGAAGCCAGGCATGCTGCAGTCCATGGGGTTGACTGAGTGACTGAACTGAACTGAACTGAAGCAAGGTAATGCTCCAAATCCTTCAAGCAAGGCTTCAACAGTATGTGAATTGAAAACTTCCAGATGTGCAAGTTGGATTTAGAAAAGGAAGAACCAGAGATCAAACTGCCAACATCCATTGGATCATATAAAAAGCAAGCACATTCCAGAAAAACATCTACCTCTGTTTCATTGACTATGCTAATGACTCTGACTGTGTGGATCATAACAAACTCTGGAAAACTCTTAAAGAAATGGGAATACCAGACCACCTTTCCTGCTTCCTGAGGAACCTGTATGCAGGTCAAGAAGCAGCAGTTAGAGCTGGATATGGAACAACAAACTGGTTCAATATTTGGAAAATAGTACATCAAGGCTGTATATTGTCACCCTGCTTATTTAACTTAAATGCAGAGTACATCATGAGAAATGCTGGGCTGGATGAAGCTCAAGATGGAATCAAGACTGCCAGGAGAAATATCAATAATCTCAGATATGCAGATGACACTACACTAATGGCAGAAAGTGAAGAGGAACTAAAGAGCCTTTTGATGAAAGTGAAAGAGGAGAGTGAAGGAGCTGGCTTAAAACTCAACATTCAAAAAACTAAGATCATGGCACCCGGTCCCATTACTTAATGGCAAATAGATGGGGAAACAATGGAAACAGTGACAGACTTTATTATCCTGTGCTCCAAAATCACTGCAGATTGTGACTGCAGCCATGAAATTAAAAGACACTTGCTCCTTGGACAATAAGCGATGACAAAAAACAACATATTAAAAACAGAGACATATCTTTGCTGACAAAGGCCTGTATAGTCGAAGCTATGGTTTTTCCAGTAGTCATGTATGTATGTGAGAGTTGGACCATAAAGAAGGCTGAGCCCTGAAGAACTGATGCTTTTGAACTGTGGTGCTGGGGAAGACTCTTGAGAGTCCCTTGGACAGCAAGGAGATCAAACCAGTCAATCCTAAAGGAAATCGACCTGAGTATTCATTGGAAGGACTGATGCTAAAGCTGAAGCTCAATACTTTGGCCACCTGATATGAAGAGCTGACTCACTGGAAAAGACCCTGATGCTGGGCAAGACTGAAGGCAAGAGGAGAAGGGGACGACAGAGGATGAGGTGGTTGGACGACATCATGGATTCAATGGACAAGAGTTGGAGCAAACTCCAGGAGATAGCGAAGGACAAGGAAGACTGGTGTGCTGCAGTCCATGGGGTCACAAAGAGTCGTACATGACTGAGTGACTGAACAACAGCAACAAAATCTCACTCTATAGAAGGCATCCTGCTTAGAACTCCTGGAAGAACACAGCATCTTGCCCAAGGCAGCCCACAGCTAGACTGACTGATCTAAGGGTGCAACAGGCCAGTTACCTTGGGTCTGGGTGGGACAAACTGTGGGTTGGGGGCCAATTCATTTTGCAGATCTTCCTATAAGATCAGATGAGGCCAGATTTAAACAAACAAGCACACAAAGTGCTTAGCTCTTCCTCTTTCCCATGCCTGCCGGGGATGGGAGCTATGTGTGCGGAGGAAGGCAATGGGGCAGTGGGCACTGCCAATGCTTCCGTTTTAGTAACATAAGTAGGGGGAACAGACTCACGTCTACTCACTTGGGTTTGAGGTCTTTGTTTCTTTAAGGCATAATTGCTAGTAGTGACAGGAAAGAATCTGTAGGCTGCCTTTTCTCAAAAAAAAAAAAAAATATATATATATATATGGCATTATAAGAACAGAAAAGCTTTGATTTGTCCTTTTTTTTTTGATTTGAGTCCTAAAACCTTTTTAAACCCAAGGTTACTAGTCAGTTTGCGTTACCCTCTTAAAATAAATAAATCTAATTCTGTAAATACAGTTAGTAACAGAGTTTTCAAGTGGTAGCCAGTGCTCTTCCCTTTCCTTTTAAAGTAGAAAATGTTCTAGTTTATGTAAAGGTCTTAGAGAAGATTCTTGACGTTCTTCTAAGTTCAATCAAGATCCAAGTACAGAGATTCTTCTTTCTTTTTTTTTTTTTTTCTTTCCAGTAATTTGCTGAGCTGTGCTGTGCTGTGCTGCTTGGCAAGCTACTTAACCTTTCTGAACCCGAGTTTAGAAAACTTCAAAATACTTGACACATTTCTCTGGAGGCGCCAGCGGAATTAGCAAATGATTCAGCAAATGGGTTTCATGATTCCTGGAAAAGTAAGCTCATACTTTTTATAAGCACAGGCTAGTGAAAATAAGCCTTTTCAAACACTTTGCTCATCTAGCCTAATGTACTATTTTAAACGAATAAGCCAGGTTTTCTTTCTTTATGTGTTCATTTTATCTATGCTTTCCCTTTGTCTAGAAAACCAACCTATATAGCCTTCATTTGATGAAATAAGGTCTGAAAAAGCTAAGCTTTGAGCAGTTTAATCTTTCTATTTTTTATTTTTCTGATTGAAACACTAAAATATATTTGATTTTTTAAGACTTCAAATATATGTTTGACTTAGATCAGGAGTCAGATTTTGTTTAAGGGCTATAGCTGGACAACCTGTGATTTAGCTGGTAGAAGAAACCCATATCTAACCCCACTCTGTACACAGAATCTCTCTTTTTCATTCACTATTTATTTGTGCTTTGTTTTATATGCGTCAGGAGGGTTTTGCTCCTATATTTTTAATGTACCATATTAATTTCAGAGAAATGAGCTATACCTAACATTCAACTGTAAAGCGAAAGTCGCTCAGTCGTGTCTGACTCTGCAAGCCCATGGACTATACAGTCCCTGGAATTCTCCAGGCCAGGATACTGGAGTGGGTAGCCTTTCCCTTCTCCAGCAGGTCTTCCCAACCCAGGAATCAAACTGGGGTTTCCTGCATTCCAGGAGGATTCTTTACCAACTGAGTTTTCAGGGAAGCCCTAGGGTAATTATAAAAGTATGATAAGTACTTGTCTCCATCTGACCCATCTTTGCTACTGCCCCCAAAACAACTGATTCTTCCCCTTTTCATTTTCAAAATTTGAATTTTATCCTTGATTGTTTTAATCATACTTTTACCTTCTCTTTAAAACTGTTTTTTCAAACATTTTATTTTCAAAAATTTCAAGCCTACAAAAAAGTATAATTCTCATATAACATTCACCTGAACTCACAAATTATTAAAATTTTCCCACATTTACATTCTTTCTCTTACATTTACTTTACCAAAATGTTTGAGAGTTGCAGGCATGCAGACCTTTGACCTTTGACCTTTTATACTTTAACAACTTCACCCTTGGTTCTTTCCAGGTTGCGCAATGGTAAAGAATCTGCCTGCCAATGCAGGAGATGCAGAAGACGCAGAGTCAATTCCTGGGTTGGGAAAAATCCCCTGGAGAAGGAAATGGCAACCCACTTCAGTATTCTTGTCTGGAGAATCCATGGCCCGAGGAGCCTGGTGGGCTACAGTCCATAGGGTCACAAAGAGTCAGTCAAGACTGAGCCACTGAGCTTGAATCAACAGCATACACCCTTAGAACAAGGATAGTCCCTGCCACTCCACCCCCGCCTTGAAGTAGAACCCAATTAAGTATCACACTTGGTATTTATTTGTCAAATATCTTTGTTTCCTTTTAATACAGTTATGCCTTCATGACTCTTTAGCTGTTTGTTCTTCAGAACATCAACATTTTTATGAATATAGGTTACTTGGTATGTAGAATACCTTCAAAGCTGGGTTAGTCCAGTAATTTCCTCATTACTGTATTCAAGTTAAACATTTTGGCAGGAGTGTTAGCTGGGTGCTGTCTTGGACTTTTCATTACATCCTGCCAGGAAGTTTATGTGTTTGTCTCATTTTGGTGATGTTAAGTTGGAATATTTGGTAAAGGCCTTCCTCCCAGCTCTCTCTTTGCAACCAAGAAGACTTCTGTGGTGTAATATTTTGAAATTAAGTGAATAAACTGTCCTTCAATAATGTCCCAATTTGGTATTTGAATAAAAGGATGGTTTTCTAAGTTTTTCATTTCTTTCACATGTACTAGTTGTTATTCTTATTTAAATGAAAGCTTTACCTTCTGTATCTCCAGTTTTTGTGGAATATTATTATGGTCTCTTGTATTTTTTAAATTCAATATGTTATAACCTATCATATCTTTATTCTTTCTGATGCTCAAATCTTAAGTGGTTTGACCAGTGTGGGGCTTCCCTGGTAGCTTAGCTGGTAAAGAATCTGCCAGCAATGCGGGAGACCTGGCTTTGATCCCTGGGTTGGGAAGATCCCCTGGAGAAGGGAAAGGCTACCCACTCCAGTATTCTGGCCTGGAGAATTCCATGGGCTCTCTAGTCCGTGGGATCACAAAGAGAAGGACACGACTGACCTACTTTCACTTTCACTTTGACCAGTGGGAGCCCATCGAGCTGGGTTTTGAATCTTTGGACAGGTCTCCATCTCCTTTTGGGCACTTCAATGCAGGATTTTCCAGACTTTGTATATTCCCTGATTGTACTTAGAATCAAAAATCTCTCCAAGGACCTTCGTTTTCTTTTGGAGAAAGATAGTGTTTTGAAACCAAATCCTTTCACTGGTTTTGCTCATTGCTACTGGGTTGTCATTTCTTCTAGCTTATTTCAGTGGCAGCTTGGAACATAGATCGTTAAAAACATGGTGAGTACATAGGGGTTCTTTACATTTACATTCATCACCGGAATTCTTTATCTTCTCCTCTTTCTATATTTATATCACTTTTCCCCCATAGTGAGAACCCTGATTCCAAATACATCATTCTACTTATGTATGGGTTCTTGTGTAATATAAAGCATTTAGATTAGGTACTAATTAGTAGCAAACCCACTATGTAAAGTTTACAATTTCTTTGCAATTCTCTTTTTGTACTATCTTACCAAGAATAAGCAGTAAAGGTGCTGTTTTTACAAGTAACTTAATTTAATGTTTCCTATGTGTTTATGCTATCAATTTGATTAAAAATTAGGTTTCTGTGTTTCTGCTTGTATTAACTTTAGGGTTAGCTTTGTACATCCTTTTTGATTTAATTATTTTAATTAAAAATATTTTATAGCTCAAATGTTAAAACTATATATATTAAAATATATTCAGAGATATCCCTATTTCTAGTTCTTCTACTACTTTCTTTACTCCTGTACATAATAATTATTATTGCATAGTTTAGATTATCTAGTTTTAGGTTTTTTGTAAAAGTTAGTATTAATAGCATCTATCCACTTACCATATATACTCCTATTTCTTTCTTCTTTCTATGTGTACTAATATGCATCTTTCTTTGGTAGCTTAACAGTACATCCTTGAAATCACTTCTTACCACGAGATTATCTCATTCTTTTGCATTGCTGTATTATTCCATGTATAGAGTTGTACACAGCTCAATTAGCCTCCCTTTAGATGTTTAGGCTATTTTCAATATTTTGTTGTTACGCATATTTCTTCAGTGAATAATCTTGTGCACGTCTGTCTGTGTTGCCATTATTTAAAGAGAATTAATTCTTATCTTGGGTACATAGTTTTAATTGTCTCCTAAGAGATAATAAAACTGTGTTACAGGGTTGGAAGGAGAGGAAGGGTTCAGTGGAATTGAACATGAAGTAAGCAGTAGGGCCCCAGAAGCTGAAGAAGAGAAAAGGCGATAGGTCAGTAGTCAGCAGAGTCCTGTCCCTAGTCCCGCACAGTGCCTTCCAAGATGGCAGAAACCATAGTGGAGAGATTCAGGGAGGGAATGAAACGGGACTGTGAGGACTCTGTTCTTGGAAGTCTAACATTTTCTGGTGACTGAGTAGACTTGGGAGGAGTGGATTCTTTGAACAACAAAGCCACCCCTACTCTCCAAATACTACTCGGGCTTGGGAAAGTCTCATTGTGTCGGTGGCCATGATAGGTGCAAGCACAGAGTTTGTTCCCAAAATTTTATGATTTTTAAGCTCTCAGAACTCTTGTGGGAACTTAGGAAGGAGGAGGAACACTGTAAATATTACTCAGATTGAATTTTCTACCACCCTGGAGGGACAGGAAAATAAAGACACAGGATGTTTCTTTGTCCCACCGCTGTGAAGTGAACTCGTTTCTATTGCTAAAATGATTGTTTTCATGTGTATATGTGTGTGTTTACTGAATTAGTATAGTATTCTAAATATTTACTAAAAGGTATAACATTTCATTTATGACTTGTTTTTCTCACTTTACAAAATATTTTGAACATCCTGCATTTTTTTTGAACACCTGCATATTATTTTACTATGTGGATATATGCTTTTTTTTCTTGATAAGCCGCTATTAGGATAAATAAGTGCTAAGATAGCAATGGAGTATTACATAGATTTTTTAGAAGCAGATTTTGCAGCTGACTGTGCAGCTCTAAGGAAGTTTTAGTTCTAAGAAACTTTGTATTCATGTTCTTCACAAGGAAAATAATTATACAGTGTTCTTTGTATTTTTACAACATTGACAGATGGTGAGTGAACAGCCTGGGAGGAGGAGAAGTGACCCAACTTGCCTCTGCAGTGTTCAAAAAGATATCAAAGCAAGAGGCAGACACTCCCAGGGCCAGAGACTGTGTTTTCTTTTTCACTCATCTCATTCAAATTGATCACAAATTGCTTTATTACATTCTACTGTGTCAAAGTAATTCCTATTTACCTTTATATTGAAGAAACGTCTTAGCCTATGATAAAATGATTTCCTCAGTTCATCTGAGGTTGAAAGGAATTGGTAATAAAAATTGTTCTGGAATCTTTCATAGTCATCATAACAATATATGGAGCTACAGAATATTTACTATTCAATATGAAAAGGCAAAAGTAAACATTCCAATGAGCATTATCTCGTGGGCTGCAGAAGTTAGGGTAAATTTTTACGTGATTCCTCACCCTCCCCTGAATGTACACTGGAACTCCATTGCTTTGCACAATGCCAGATTTAAGTTGTCATTAATTAAACAGCAATATAAAGGACATTCTGTATTGCTAGTGGGAATCATTTTGTCCATTTTTCTTTTTTGTTTAGCATATCTGTGCAACTAGTTAACCTCTAAGGTAGAAACTTTGACACCTAATTTGCATATATTCTTGAAAGAAAAAGATTTTCTAAAGCATAGAAAATAACTTATACTTCATGGGGTGGGAGGGTAGAGGAATTCTTTTTCAAATATCTCAGATCCTAAAGAGAAGATAAACATGGATAACAGCAATGACTGAAAAGTGTTAGAAAGAGCACAGAAATTAAAATTAGAACATTTGAGCTGTGGTTCTAATATTTTTCATTAGCAATGTGACTGTGGGCAAGTCACTTTCACATCATTGTTTGATAAAAAATGTGTATGGGAGAAGTATTGGACTAGGTGATTGTCAAGGTCCTAGTGATCATTTTGCTTCTCCTGGAAACAAGTTTTGCATGAAAGTAATATGTGTTTAAAAGAATGTAATGTGATTTAGCAGTCCAAAAGCTTCTCTAGTATTATGTAGCTGTTTTTCATTTATTGATAGCATAATTCTAAAAAAATAGACTATATTTATTTCATTAAGTAGATAGTAAAGCTAGCAATATTCATAAACTTTAATACAAAAGACTGTAAATTACAAATATATAACTACGAATTAGGCTCTGAATATATATTTCTTTTATTCCCAAACATTTAGTTCATGTATACTAGAAAAGGACTTCCCACACAGCTCAGTGGTAAAGAACCCATCTGCCATTGCAGGAGATACGGCTTCCATCTCTGAGTTGGGAAGATGCACTGGAGAAGGAAATGGCAACCCACTCCAGTATTCTTGCCTGGGAAATTCAATGGATACAGGAGACTGGTGGGCTACAGTCCACGCAGTTGCAAAAGAGTCAAACGTGACTTAGCGACTAAACAACAACAGCAATAATATTAGAAAGGAATTAACATGTATTGAGTACTTACTATGCTAGGAATTTGGAAAGCAAGTACTCTGGAATCAAACTGATTTAATTTTATTCCTGATGCTGCCGTTTTTTAGCTGTGACCTTGGACAATGTCCAAATGGCTACCCATTCCAGTATTCTTCTTGGAAAATCTCATGGACAGAGGAGCCTGGTGGGCCACAGTCCATGGGGCGGTGAAGAGTTGGACACGACTGAAAGACTAATATTTTAACACTGCACATAACCTTTGGGTATCAGAGAGAAGTTTATGGGGAAAGCCTCAATTCCTTGAAGATGCAATATATCTGTTTAAACACATTTCACTGTTTCAATTTCTGGTGCAAGTGTGATATATAATATTACTTATGAACCTGGATTATAGCAAAAATGATCAATTAAATTTTTTTATAATATAAACAGAATATGTATTAAATTTACCTTTATAAATTATGTAAACTGATGACAGAAAAAGTCATGGATGGTGCTTTTAAGGGAAAGATATGTGAAAGGAGAATCAATTCTCAAGGTAGAAAATCTGTTTGGGGCCCTGAAAATAGTTGCTGGACAGATAGGCCATTTAATCCAAAATCCCATTGAAAAAAAGAGTCCAGGATCATAGAGAAACCTGGAGCAGCCACCTAAAAAGACAATAGCTTGGAAGACCTCTGCTCTTGAAAATGCAGTGGGAAGCATTCTGAACTCCAACAAACTATTTAATCTTACATTTGAAATGTAAAATGGGAAAAATAATAAAATCAGCTTTTGAATGAATTAAATGAAATAATATACAAACAACTGAAATATAACTTAGTTATCTCGAGACCAGTCTTCACTTTGCCAAACATTCTAAAGGACAATGAATATGAGTTCATACAAAAATCTCTGAAAAATCATGAATACGTTCTCTGAAAATCACATGGGAACTTTAGGTAATAGGTTAGACAGTACACCACACACACAAAAAAATCATCTTAATCCATCTTTTTTCCCAAAACTGAATCCCACAGGGCAGCTGCCCCCAAATTTCCTGATTCTCTGTACACACTTTTCTTAAAACTGCCTTTTCCTTCCTTCACCTTGGAACTTCTTCGCCTCTTCCCCTCACCTACTCCAGTCCATTCATCATGTAATGCCTTCTGGTCTTCGTTCCTTTCAACTGAACTTCAAATGAACACTTTTATTCCTAATGATCTCCTTCACACCCATAACGTTGTGTAACATTATATAGCGTCTATATGCTAATGCCCACCAGGTTACTGTACTTGGTAAGTATCCACAGTATCTGACAGTCGCTGTGCTGTGCTGTGTTCAGTCGCTTAGTCGTATTCGACTCTTTGCAACCCCATGGACTGTAGCCCGCCAGGCTCCTCTGTCCATAGGAATTCTCAGGAAAGAATACTGGAGTGGGTTGCCATGCCCTCCCCCAGGGGATTTTCCCAATCCAGGGATCGAACCTAGGATTCCCACATTGCAGGTGGATTCTTCACCATCTGTGCCACCAGGGAAGCCCAAGAATACTGGAGTGGGTAGCCTACCACTTCTCCACTGGAGTGGATCTTCCTGATCCAGGAATTGAACCGGGGTCTCCTGCATTTCAGGCATATTCTTTATCAGTTGAGCTACCAGGGAAGCCCCTGACACGACACAGTCTTAAACCCGCTACAAACTTACATGTTATCTCCAATTGACAGGCCAAAAACATCACTCTTGATTCCCAGCATCCAAATTATTTTTCTCCCATTCTTCCCTGTATCAACAATGTGCAATCATTTGCCTGCCTTCTTAAGGGGAAGAGTTGATTCATCCTTTCCCTTAAACCTTTCACTGAGTCTATCATCAAAGCCTTTCATTTCTAACTCAAAACATGTGGCAAATCTACCCACTTCTATCATCCTAGATCCATATATAATCCCTGCTCAAATGGTCTCCCATAACAAATCACAAACTGGACTCATAATTACTAACAGTTGACAGTGAACTTTTAAAACAGAAGCCAGAAATTTCTTTTTTTTTTTTTTTTTAATTTATATCATGAATTTCTTCTCTGTGAAAGTCTCCAATGACATCATATTTGGGGCAAACCCCAAATTTCTGTGACCCATAAAGTCTTATTACTCAGTTTCTGCTTTCTAACCCTCCAACCTCATTGCAGAACACTCCCCGCCTCTCACTACATCTCAAATATCTTAGCTTTTACCTTTGTCTCACGTTTCTAGACTCTTCCTCCTAGTTTCAAAAGACATTTTTGATTCAGGCTTTAACTCAACCATCGCTCTGGTAAGAAGCTTTCCCTTATCACATTATTGAAACATCTTCAAGTTAGGTCAATTTAATTTTTAATTTGGTAAATAATTATATATATTACATAGTGTAGTGCATATTATTCAGTTGCTCAGTCATATTCAACTCTTTGCAACTTCATGAACTGCAGCACACCGGGCTTCCCTGTGCTTCACTATCTCGTGGAGTTTGCTCAAACTCACATCCGTTGAGTCGATATATAGTATATATTTTAATATACACACATAATTTCACGTACTTGTTCATTTTCTGTCTTCTAACAGTTTTTCATATGTCTCACTTGAGGGTAACTGCCAGGGGGATAGGGACCATGTTTTCCATATCTATGGCTCTAAATCCATAGCCGAGTACACTGCATGAACTATAGGCACTAATAGCTGAGTGATTGACTGGGTGAAGGACTTTTATTTAATTATTTGATCACTGCCACTCTTTTCCCCTACAAATTGCTGTAGAGGACACCCAAACTTTCCTCTAGGGACTCCAGCTTCCTTATTTCCTGCTAGATTTAGAGAGATGATTCAGATGCCTTTAGGCATAGTGTTGCTTCTCTTAATTACATTGTGTTTATCAAAGTTTCTTCTTAAAGCCAAGGAGTTAGAAATGATACTGGGAACAAGTCCAACAGTTTCAGACTTAATATCTCCACAATTTGTGTCTGGGATGGCAGAAGAGAAATGGGTGTCCACTGGCGTCTTTCCCTTATGTGTGCACCTTTTGCTACAAGTGAAATAATCATGTGGGCATCACTAATCCCAAGTACTGCATTTGCCAGTGAATTACGTATGCATTTTGAGGTCTCTAAAGCACCAAGAGATTAATGCCCAGATTTGCACAAGATTTCCACTGGGGACCAAATCTGACACGAAAAAACAAAAAAAAGACATCACAGTCTAGTCTAAAAGCACATTGTGAACTGCCCCTTAGGGGGTTCCCTGAGGAGGCTTCAACTTTATGAGATGGTGACCCTTCTCGTATTACTTCTAACTAACCAAGCCTCCCTTGCCTCCTCCCTTTAAGTATCCTTCTTTGGTCTTGAGCCCAAAGGACGGCTGTGTTGTTGTCATTCTTTCTTTTCTCAAATGAGATTCAGGAATCACATATATTTCAATGACCTCCTGCGTTTGAGGTGGAAGGCTGCTGCTGCTGCTGCTAAGTCGCTTCAGTCGTGTCCGACTCTGTGCGACCCTATGGACAGCAGCCCATCAGGCTCTGCAGTCCACAGGATTCTTTAGGCAAGAATACTGGAGCGGGTTGCCATTTCCTTCTCCATGAGGTGGAATCAAAGTGTGTTTAGCTGCAGTTTGCTGTGAATTTTTCCTAATCTGACTTGAGGAGTTTCTCATTTTTAAAGCTGTACTCTGCTACACCTTGCCAGAGGACAGATTGAAGAAATTGCTTCAATACACATGTAAAACACCCATCCCCTTTATGGTGATGTGCAGTTAAGAGCCCACACGTGAATTCTAGAAGCTCATTACAATACTATAAACTGGTTTGTATACCAGTATCTAGCAATTCTCTATAAAGACTGATCTCTTGCCAGAATCTTTTTTTTTTTTTTGATACAACATGGTGACCCTCATGTAGCTTCCATCAATCCCCAAGTGGCAGCATCAATCATCCTGCCAGAATTTCAATTATTTGACGCAGCTACAATTCTGTACTCTCTTCTCTCATCCTTAGCATAGGTTTCTCACCACCTTCTCTTATTTTGGGTAGCAAGCGGTCTCAATATATTCCCAAAGCCTGGCTAATTTCTTGTGAGGGCAGAGGTAGATATGATTAGGGAAGTACACACCCACTGCCTCAACTTCATTTATTCCATCTCTTCAAGTATCAACTTATCCATATTACGGCAATCCCTTCCCTATTCTTGCATTAGCCTCTTACCTGGTCTCTTTGCATCTATCATTGCCCTTATGAACCTCTTGTACACCTTACACTATGACATCTTCAAGCCTTTGCAATGATCATGTCTCTTACTTGCTTAATGAATTTATTTATTTTTTTATTGGAGTAGAGTTGCTTTATACTGCTGTGTCAGTTTCTGTTGTACAGCAGAGCGAATAAGCCATATGTATACACAGGTTGCTGTTGTTTAGTTGCTAAGTTGTGTCCGACTCTTGGGAGCCCATGGACTATAGCCCCGCCAGGCTACTCTGTCCATGGAATTTCATAGGCAAGAATACCTGAGTGGATTGTCATTTCCTTCTCTAGGGGATCTTCCCTAGCCTGGGGTGGAACCCATGCCTCCTACATTGGTAGGGTTATTCCTTACCACTGAGCCACCTGGGAAGCCCATATATATATATATATCTCACCTCTTTTCAGGATTTTCTTCCTGGTTTGGTTACCACAGAGCACCAAGTAGGGTTCCCTGTGCTATACAGTAGCCTCTCACCAGCTATCATTTCTATACGTACTAGTGTACATATGTAATCCCAGTCTCCCAGTTCACCCACTCCCCGGCCCTTTCCCACAGGGATCCATGCACTTGTTCTCTATGTCTGCCTCTCTATTTCTGTTTTGCAAATAAGATCATCTCTGTCATTTTCCTAGATTCCACATATATGCATTAATATACAATATTTGCTTTTCTCTTTATGACTTCATACTGTATGACAGTCTCTAGGTCCCTGCACATCTCTGAAAATGGCAGTTTCATTCCTATCTACGGATGAATGACATGGCATTGGATCTATATGCCACATCTTTACCCGTTCCTCTGTTGACTGACATTTAGATTACCTCCATGTCCTGGCTATTGTAAATAGTTCTACAATTAACACTGGGGTAGATGCGTCCTTTTGAATTATGGTTTTCTCTGGGTTTGTGCCCAGTAAGGGGTTTGTTGGGTCATAAGATAGTTCTATGTTTAGTTAAGGAACCTCCACACTATTCCCCTTAGTGGTTATATCAGTTTCCATTCCCACATCAGTGTAAGAGAGTCCCTCTTCTGCACACCTTCTCTAGATTTGTTGTTTGTTGACTTTTGAATGATGGCCATTCTGACCAGCGTGAGGTGTTACCTCATTGCAGTTTTGATTTGCATTTCTCTAATAATTAATGATATTTGTCAGTTGCTTCATTTGCAAATATTTTCTCTCGGTTCTGAGTATTGTCTTTTCATCTTGTTTATGGTTTCCCTTGCTGTGCAAAAGCTTTTAAATTTAATTAGGTCCCACTTGTTCATTTTTATTTTTATTACTCTAGGAGGTCAGTCAAAAAGGATCTTGCTGCGATTTATATCAAAGAGTGTTCTGCCTATGTTTTCCTCTGAGATTTTTTAGTGTCTGGATTAACATTTAGGTCTTTAACCTATTCTGAGTTTATTTTTGTGTATGGTGTTTGAGAGTATTTAATTTCGTTCTTTTACATGTAGCTGTCTGATTTTCCCAGTACCACTTATTGAAGCCTGTCTTTTCTCCATTGTATATTTTTGCCTTCTTTGTCATAGTTTAGGTGACCATAGGTGCAAGGCTTTATCTCTGGACTTTTTGTCCTGTTCCATTGATCTGTATTTCTATTTTTATACCAGTATTATGCTATGTTGATGACTGTAGCTTTGTACTATAATCTGAAGTCAGGGAACCTAATTCTTCAAGCTCTGTTTTTCTTTCTTGAGATTTCTTTGGCTATTTGGGTTTTGTGTGTGTGTGTGTGTGTGTGTGTGTGTGTTTCCATACAAATTATAAACATTTTTGCTCTAGTTCTGTGAAAAATACCATTGGTTATTTGATAGGGGTTACGTTGAATCTGTAAACTGGCTTGGGTAGTATAATCATTTCATGATATTGATTCTTCTAGTCGAAGAACATAGTATATCTCTCCATCATGCTTGATTTCTTTCATCAAAATCTTATCATTTTCTGAGTATAAGTGTTTTCCCTTCTTAAGTAAGGTGTATTCCTAGGTATTTTCTTGTTGTTGCAGTGGTAAATGGTGCTGTTTCCTTAATTTCTTTTTCTGATTTTTCATTGTTAGTGTTTAGGAATGCAATGGATTTCTGTGCATTATTTTTGTATCCTACAACTTTCCCGAATTCATTGATTAGACCTAATAGTTTTCTGGTGGCATCTTTGGGATTTTCTATGTATAGTATCATGCCATCTGCAAACAGTAACAATTTTACTTCTTCTTTTCCAACTTGGATTCATTTTACTTCTTTTTCTTCTCTGATTGCCATGGCTAAGATGTCCAAAACTATGTTTTATAATAGCGCCAAGAGTGGACATCCTTGTCTTGGTCTTGATTTTAGAGGAAATGCTTTCAGGTTTTCACCATTGAGAATGATGCTTGCTGTGGGTTTATCATATATGGCCTTTAATATGTTGATGTAGGTTCCCTCTATGCCCACTTTATGGAGAGTTTTATCATAAATGGGTGTTGAATTTTGTCAAAAGCTTTTTCTGCATCTATTGAGATTATCATATGGATTTTATCTTTTAACTTGGTAATATGGTGTATCACATTGATTGCATATATTGAAGAATCCCTGCATCTCTGGGATAAATCCCACTTGATCATGGTGCATGATCTTTTTAATGTGTTGTTGGATTTGGTTTGCCAGTATTTTGTTGAGGACTTTTGCATCTATGTTCACCAGTGATATTGGCCTATAATTTTCTTTTTTGTGATTTCTTTGTCTGCTTTTGGTATAACACTGATGGTGGCCTGGTAGAATAGGCTTGGGAATATTCTTTCCTCTTCAAATTTTTGAAAGAGTTTAAGGATAAGTGTTAGCTCTTCTCTAAACATTTGAAAGAATTTGCCTGGGAAACCATCTGGCCCTGGACTTCTGTTTGATAGAAGACTTTTCATCACAGTGCCTGCTCTTTGGTGGATGGAGTCTTTTTCTTCTGATGGGCAAGGCTGCATGAAGTGGCGTGTTTGGTGTATCGGTGAGCTTAGTGTGTCTTTAGGCAGCCTGTCTGCTGATGGGTGGGGCTGTGTTCCTGCCTTGCTGGCTGTTTGGCAGGACAGCACTGGAGCCTGGAGACAGGTGAGTAGAGCCAAATCTTGGTGTCGAGATGGAGGCCTCCATGCGAGTTCTCATGGATTAATGTTACCTGGGGTTAGGGATTCTCTGGTGGCTCAGGGTCCTAGAATTGGTCCTTCCATTCTGCAGGCCCAGGCCCGAACCCTGGCCAGGGTACCTAGAACCCACAAGACGCAAAATGCTGCCAGAGAAGAAAAAAATAAAAGAAAAAAACCCAGACAAACAGAACCCAAGACGAGTAGCAAAAGCAAAACAAAAAACAGCAGCAACACGTGTACACACACAAAGAAGAAAATAGAGAAGTCAAGTTCAAGGCAAATGATTAAAATGACACCAAAGAAACAGGAACAAAAAGTTAGGCAGAGAAAAAGAACTAGAACAGGAAAAAAAAAAAAAGCAAAATTATAATAAAGTAAAAATAGACACATTTAAAAGATATTTTTAAAAGTTTTAAATTAAATTAATAAAAACAACACCAACAACTGAACAAAAGGAAACAAAAAAAGAATAATAATAATAAGAAGATTTTTCCAAGGGCCTCCTCTGGCAGTGTTCTTGCTCCCACAGTGAGCCATAGCCAACCCATTGAACATTTTAATTATTTTCCATTGTTAGAAGTTAGGATAAAGACCAAAATCTGTAACATGACCTTTAACTAGGGTAATAATATAATTTCCTCAGCAGGCTGGAGTGCATTTAAGAATGAAAGGGTGTGTTATTTTTATATTAGACAGCAGGCATAAACTGAGACCTTCTCGGGTTTTCTGAGGCATGAGACTTGCTATGCTGAACCTCTCCCTTTGCTTATCACTTCCTCTTTTTCCAGCCTTATGTTGCAGCTTGCTTGCTTTTGCATTTTGCCCTCAGCCACACTAGGCTTCCCTTGGATTATTAAATGTGCTTTACCGTGTTAGCCACAGAAGCACTTTCCTTTCTGTCTGGGTTGTTCTTCATCCTCTCGAGTTCCACCCTTCTCTTTACATAGTGAATTACTTTCCTTAAGCAAAATCCTATTCTAATATGGCATCAGCCAGTGATCATTTCCTCAGAAAGCTTCATTCTTCCTGCATCCTTTAGCTAGTTCCCTCGTTCTGCACTCACCAGATACCTCACTGACAATGCAGCCTCCCTGTGATGAGCTCATCATGGTTGTCTCCCCCATGGAACAAAAGACATGATGCTGTTTCATCTCTGCATTTAGAAAGGTGGCAAATCTCTATGTGTAGAAAGTGCCAGGTATAATGCCCACTTCATCAATACCTGTTGATTAAATTAATTAACACTGCCCTTAATACTTACAGAGTTTACACTGCAGACCTAAGGCATCTCTACAGAGTGCATAAGAATGATCGCCATAAATAGATGACTTTTTAGAGCATGTTTTAATTTTTTTTTAAATGTTGAATTCAAGAAATCTTAGGCTCTTACCTACATCTTTTCTGTAGTCATTTAAAATTCTCCTTCTTTTAGAAGAAAAGTTTTTAGTTTGCCTAAGATGAGGTAACCATCATGGGAATTAAAGACTCATGGTTCAATGACTATATTCTACATTCATGAAATAAATAGTCCATAAAATATCCAATATTTTAATTTCAGAAACATTCACAATCAATACTGATCATCAAAGTCTATTCAATTGTCCAGTGATCCATGTCGATCATGATGACAGCTGAAATTCATCGATTGGGTATGTCCTACACACGCAGTTTCCATTGGGAAAAGCACTTTGAAAGGAAGAAAGACCAAGCGTAGGCCAGTTTGTGAAATAACTGTCAGTTGTCACACTAGCCCCTGGTGGTCTCGTGCCTTCAGACGATTCCTCCAATTCAAGTGCCAAGTTCTCTAGATATGCCGCACCCTTACCAAAACCTATTTTCAGAAAATGATCAGTTATATATATTGCAGGGAGAATGCTAACTTCAGTTATAGAAAAGTCAGAATTTTAAGCATCATCTCTTAATACGCTCAAGGAATATTAGGGGATTTGACATGGGGCTTATGGGCCATCCTAAGCACCTTCAAAATAAAGCCTATTGAGCACTGTGATAAAGAATTAGTCTCACTCTCCAGGAAAGGTTACTCTACATTAGTAATTTCACACTCATATTTAGAATGTTTCATCCATTACTTCTTAAGATTTCAGGAATCTCTTAGTTTTAAAAATCTTTTTTTTTCTGCCTGAAGACGAATGGATAAGTTTAATGTGCAATTTAGTATCAAATAGTGGTTAACCAATATTGTTTCTAGAGGAAGATCTTGCAAAAGAAAACTTTAAGAAAATCTTCAGTTGACATAGAATCTGCTTTTAATAGTTTAATGATTACTATCCCTGAATTATTCTTTCTTGGAGTTGATTATCCTCAGACCACATAAAGTCAACCTTAGTATAGACCATTTGATGTGAAAGACAGGTGTGGAGGGAATCCAGATGATCTTTCAATCATTCTCTCTCTCTACCTTATAAGGCATGCACACACACACACACCTCCCACAAACACCCAGACAGGCATACACATTGCCATCTCCTGTGTATCAGGCATGGGCCTAGTCTTTAGCTCGTAACTCAGTGGGAAAGATAATTAGCTAGGTAGAGATAGAATGGAAAGAAATCATGCTGATTCTATCACACTCTGTCATAGCAAATAGAGGCTGTCAAAATGCCTAGAAATAAGGAAAATTTTATTGAGAAAATATAATTTGTATTTCCTAGACTTTTAAGATCCCTATGGGCTTCCAAGGTGGTTAAATGGTAAAGAATCTGCCCACAGGGAAGGAGACCCAGGTTCCATTCCTGAGTCAGGAAGATCCCCTAGAGAAGGGAATGGCAACCCACTCCAGTATTCTTGCCTGATTTGATCTCTGGGTTGGGAATAGCCTCTAGGGAAGGAAATGGTAATCTACTCCAGTATCTTGCCTGGGAAATCCCATAGACAGAAGAGCCTGGGGAGCTACAATCCGTGTCCGCAAAGAGTCGGACACAATGGTGACTGAATAGCAGTAGCAGTGGCAGAAGCAGCACAGAAGCCCTTCAGAGCCTTTTACTTTTACAGTCAATATGCTTTCTCAAATTAAGCACGGAAAGAATATAATAAATGACACGAAAACTACGCAATATTAGAATATTGGTTACAAAGGAAAGTAAAAAGAATGTAATATACTTCATACTAGAAGTACAGTGAGAATTCAAAGAGAAAATGAGTAAAATAATAGAATGAGATGAGAAGGACATTGAAGAATCAAGAAAACAAATTGAGAATCAATATACAAAACTAAGGAAAAAAGCAAAACACAGACAGGGAGAGGGAAGGAGAGAAGGAGGAAGGAAGGGAAGGAAGATGTTACAGAAAAACTTGAACAAACTTTTTGGCCAATCCAAGAGAAGGTCAGATTAACTCTTTCCACTTCTAGTTCTTTATTTTCTTTGCTTGTGGCTTAAAGACTTAGGAATAAAAATTCTGTTGAAATTCTCCTTTGCCAAAAATTTCCCTTCTGGAGAAGGGAACGGCAACCCACTCCAGTATTCTGGCCTGGAGAATTCCATGGACTGTATAGTCCAGGGGGTCGCAAAGAGTCGGACACAACTGAGCAACTTTCACTTCACTTCACTTCTTTTGAATACTCTTTTGTACTGCCCTTCTTGTGATATGATAGATTATATATAGATAAAATAAAAAGATTTATTTTGAGACATCAACTCACATGATTTTAAAGGCTGAGACGTCCCATGATTTGCTGTCTGTAAGGAGAGCCAGTGCTGTAGTTTCAGTCCAAATCCAAAGGCCTAGGAACCAGGGGAGCCATTGATGTAAGTCCCAGCTGGAGTCCAAATGCCCAAGAACCAGGGTGTGTGTGTGTGTGTGCACTCAATCGCTCAGTCGTGTCTGACTCCTTGTGACCCCATGAACTGTAGCCCTCCAAGCTCCTCTGTCCCTGGAATTTTCCAGAAAGGAATACTGGTCAGGATTCCATTTCCTACTCTAGGGGATATTCCCCAGCCAGGAATCGAAGCCACCTCTCTTGAGTCTCCTGCATTAGCAGGTGGATTCTATACTACTGAGCCACCTGGGAAGCCCAAGATCCAGGGACAAAGGTGTAAATCCCTGTCTGAGTTCAAAGCAGTGGCGCCAGTATCCCCAGACAGGAGATGCATGTCCTGCCTCAAGCAGAGGGCAAAGTTCATCCTTCCTCTGCCTTTTTGTTCTCTTCAGGCCCTTGGCAGATTGGATGATGCCCGCCTATACTGGTATTTCTGGAGCATCAATAGGATGTGTTAGAACTTCTTTTATCTTCGTTTCTCTCCATCTCTATTTTATATTCTCCATCTCCCTGTTTTGCTACGTTAAATCTAACTAATTTGTTGAGTTAAATATGCTGTTACAAATTATTTCATCACCTCTGCCCAGGCTTATTTTAAACTTACTCATTGAATTTTAAATTTCTGCTTTTAAGTTTAATTTACAGAATTTTCTATGTATATCTTGCAAATCTAAATGGTTTTTAAAAAATATGATTGTTATGTGCTTCTGTGTGCAACCTCTATTTCCCATTTTTAAATGCTAATAGCAGAAAGGAGTTTTAGATGTCTGCAGATGATCCCTTATAAGGCTTCATTCCCTTGGGTGTTTTTATCTTTCTGGACTACTAGATCATATTTCTTAGAATTTTATCTGTGGGCATACTTTGATTTTGGATTGAGGTACACCATGTGAATCTGTTTACTTATCTATTGGGAATTTACAGCTTATATTTAAAAGGCCTGGGACTCTAGGAAGCTAATTGTGCAGACAATGTGAATTTAGATCATTAAAATACATAGAAACCAACTTGTGTTTGCAGATTGTCAAGGACTATATTTATTTATTTTTTCTATCATTTAGTGCCAAGGTCTAGATATGAAAGATTTCTGCTGCTTCTTCTGTGCAATTATTTTATTTTAAATTCACTCTTCTACTGAGGGTAGAACCATTTAGGATTCTTGATCGTTTCGTGTCAAACTGTGCTTGGACTGCTGTAAGACTTATCTGCAGTCGGTACAGACACTAAACAGTGTAGTCATCAGCTGTGTGCTGGATAAACCACGGATAGTATATTTATACAGTGGGTCCTATGCATCAGGAGAATAAATAAATGATTGCCAGTTGCTTTCATATGAATAGATCTCTCAAACAAAAATTTTTAAAAAAGAAGCCAGTCACGAAAATATATGTATAGTATGCGGTTCCATTTTTATGGGCAAGACTAATCTCTAGTTGCAGAGTCAGATGATCACCCTTTAAGGGAGTTAGTAACTGGAGAGAGAGGGGTGGAGGGGGCAAAAAGTTTGTTTCTTGGTTACAAAGGCTGTACACATTGCGTGGGTGAGGTCACACAGGTGTGGGCTTACTTTGTGAAAATCCGTGGAACTGAACACCTGTGATTTGTTTACTTTTTTGTATGTATATTATTGTTCAGGCTGGTCCTGAGTGCTGGTGCCCTACCCTGCATCATGCCACTTGCATTAGGAGCAGAGGTTCATACTTGCCTTTTCCCTTATGTTCTTGCAGGTTCTCTTTCGTTGTTTTCCTCTCCTTTTGTTTCCTGACACATGATGCATTAAGGATGACTGGAGTCAGACATCCTGCATTAGAATCCAGATGTCACTACCCACTAACTAGTTTGAGTTAGATGCTAACCTTCAACCTTCAGTGTTCTCATTGGCAACTTGAGGAAAATAATAGTTCCTAAATGAAAGGATTATCATGAGGACTTAATTAGGTAATGTGCATAAAGCTCTTCGGACTGTACTTGGAACACTGCAAGCTCTGACAAAGATTAGATGTGATGATTATTATTATTAACCTCCACTCTCCTTGATTTCATGTTATATTCTCATCCTCCCTGGTCTATTTAGATTGCAGCATAATCTATTTAGATTCCCCTCTACCCACTCTCCTTGTTCTCACCCTCTTTTCCACCAAGCTACAGTCCAAAGTACACGGTGGCAGAGTGCCCAGATACTTTTATGATCTCCAAGAGTGCTCTCAAAAGCTATCACGCAAAATTGAAAAGAGGCGATTGCTTGATCCAAAATGAGAGAGAAAGGCTTGCATTCTCACATATTAGAAATTAAGTCTTAAAACCCCCACAGTACCTAGCACAGGATTCTGTATTTCAGCCTGGTGTTTAATAGATGTTTTTGACCAGTCTGGTGAGAAGAGTTCATCCACTTCATACACAGGGCTAGGATAAAGTGTCCTTACAAATAACCTCCCACAAAGGCGGCTCTGATATTTGTGGAGGTATTCGTCTTAGCATCACCTGTGTATTTGAGTCTTTAGTCTTCAGTTTGTCAGCTTCCTTTAGTTATGGAACTTCATGACTAAATAGCTGAAGCTTTCTTTGCAGTGGAGGCGCTCATTTAAAAGTTGCTTTCTCATTGTAACACGCAATATGTTGAGTCATTTACATAGAATCTCATCTATAAATGGATCTACTCATACATTAGTAATTCATTATAAAGATATAAAAAAATGTTTATGTAAGGTCCCTGGCACAGAGTGAGTGTGCAAAGAATGGTGGATTCTAGGTCAGATTAGAGTGCCGACCTGGAGGTATGGAAAAGAAGGAACACTGAATTTTCTTCTTCACTTCTCAGAATCCCATCTCCTTTCCCTTTCAGAGGCCTCAAGCTAGAGGTGGAAGAGGCCTGATGTGGTTTTATGCCATACTGTGAACTGCACGAGCAGCCTCACCCAGGATATCATTTCCAAGTCACGCAACGTCCGTGTTAAAGACTATCCTGGTGACACTTCCGTAAGTGGGTTACAGATTGTTGCTGTGGCGCGTGCAAAGCATATTGGATAAATGTCTTTAGGAAAGGGAAACGCATTAGTCTCTTCGAGATCAATAGGATAATAAATTGTGTTTTGTTTCTCTACCTGGATTTAATGTTTACCTTTTACATAAACAGCAGCTTGCTTCTTTGCTGCCTCTGGTTTTCAAAGCTTGTAGGGCCTTGAAACATAGTTACTGTCTCCATGGTCAGCAAATCCCAAGTTTTTCTGGCATACAAATGGTCACACAATTGGAGAGAAAAAATAATTAAAGCAATTAAAAGCAAGGGCAGATGGTTTAGATGGTAAGTGTGGAGCAGAACTTTGATAATCGACACCACCCATCAAGTAGCCTTTGAACCCCAAACAGAACCAAATTTCCAGGTAGACGCATCCTCTCCTATGTATCAAACACATACTCTTAGCTTCCCCTCCCATGTCCCGAGGCTTCTGTGATATTCTTTTGGAGGAATTTCCCCTTTATCACATTGTCAACAGTGTGTGAAATGACAGACTTCTGACTATCCAGTACTTGAGAATGAATATACATAATAGTTTTTTGAAGTACAACTGATTTACACTATTATATTAGTTTCACTTGTACAGCACAATAATCAGTATTTTTACAGATTATATTCCATGAAAGTATTAAGGCTTCCCTGATAGCTCAGTTGGTAAGGAATCTACCTGCAATGTGGGAGACCTGTGTTCAATCCCTGGTTTGGGAAGATCCCCTGGAGAAGGGAAAGGCTACCAACTCCAGTATTCTGGCCTGGAGAATTCTATGGACCGTATAGTCCATTGGGTTGCAAAGAGTCCGACACGACTAAGTGACTTTCACTTTCACTCTCAAAGTATTACAAGACAATGGCTGTATTTTCCTGTGCCATACAATGTATCCTTGTTGCTTATCTGTTTTTACACATAGTTGTTTGTATTTCTTAAGCCTATACCCTTATCCTGCTCTTCCCCACTGGTAACCACTAATTTGTTTTCTGTAAGTGAGTCTGTTTCTATTTTCCAAATAGGTTCATTTGTATCATATTTGTGGTTCCACATGTAAGTGATATTATATGGTAATTTTCTTTCTCTTCCGACTTACTTCATTTAGTGTAATATTCTCTAGGTCCATCCATGTTTCTGCAAATGGCAGAATTTTATTCTTTCTTATGGATGAGTAATATACCATTATGTACGTATGTCTTCTTTATCCATTCAGACACTGCTTTCAATTAACAGCAACTTAAATTATTTCCATTCCATTCTGCTTTCTTCAATTCAAATATGATCAATACTTAAGATTCTGCAAGAACCAGTGTGGAGATACTTTTCATTAGCAAGGAGATTCATTGTGGAAGGACAGTTTTGTTAGTGTCATTTCTTATCCTCTTTGTCTTCTTTCATCAGAGTTGCTTCGATTAAGGCAAACAAGTTCCTAACATCCTGAAAAATCATGATTCAGCCAATTAGAATGGAAATAGAATGAAAAGAGGTCTTCATAGTTTCTTTCCTTAATTTTCTTCCCAAATGACCCATTCTGAATGAAAAGTAATTTATGATATTTCTTATCCCAGTTCAGTAGGGCTAGCTGGGAGACAGGGAGAAGGTTATACCCCCTCCCTGTATTATCCCAACTAAATAAAATCTGTCCAGTTTGGCTGTATACACAGCTAGTCAGTGACAGACTCTTTGGGATCAACACTAAAATTAAAAACCCAAGTGTAACTAGAGTCCTCCTGGACTATATATCATTTGTTCTTCTTATTCAGTCACTAAGTTAAGTCTGAATCTTTGCAACCCCATGGACTATAACACGGCAGGTTCCTCTGTCCTCAACTATCTCCCAGAGTTTGCTCAAATTCATGTTCACTGAATGGGTGATGCTACCCAACCATCTCATCCCCTGCTGCTCCTTTTTCCTCCCGCCTTCAATCTTTCCCAGCATCAGGGTCTTTTCCAATAAGTCTGGTCTTCGCATCAGGTGGCCTAAGTATGGAGTTACAGTATCAGCAACAGTATTTCCAATGAATATTCAGGACTGATTTCCTTTAGGATTGACTGGTTTGATCTCCTTGCAGTCCAAGGGACTCTCAAGAGTCTTCTCTAGAACCAAAGCATCAATCCTTCAGTGCTCACCCTTCTTCATGGTCCAACTCCCACAAGTGTACATGACTACTGGAAAAACCAGAGTTTTGATTAGATGGACCTTAGTTGCAAAATGATATCCTTGCTTTTTAATACAATGTTGAGTTTTGTCATAGCTTCCCTTCCAAGGAGTAAGTGTCTTTAATTACATGATTGCAGTCACTACCTGCAGTGATTCTAAATCAAATCCCTTATGATTATACAGTGAAAAACAGATTCAAGGGATTAGTTCTGGTAGACAGAGTACCTGAAGAACAGTGGACAGAGGTTCATAATATTGTTCAGGAGGCAGTGATCAAAACCATTCCAAAAAAAGAAATGCAAGAAGGCAAAGAGGTTGTCTGAGGCTGCTTTACAAATAGTTGAGGAAAGAGAAGTGCAAGTCAGGGAGAAAAGGAAAGATATACCCAATTGAGTGCAGAGTTCCAGAGAACAGCCCACAGATATAAGAAGGCCTTCTTAAATGAAAAATGCAAAGAAAAAGAGGAAAACAATAGAATGGGAAAGACTAGAAAGCTCTTCAAGAAAATTGGAGACAGCCAGGAAACATTTCATGAAAGGTTGGGCAATAAAGGACAGAAATGGTAAGGACTTAGCAGAAGCAGAAGAGTTTAAGAAGAGGTGGCAAGAATACACAAAAAAACTTTACAAAAAGCATTTAATAACACTAATAGCCATGAGGGTGTGGTCACTCACCTAATGCCAGACATCCTGGAATGTGGAGTCAAGTGGGCCTTAGGAAGCATTATTATGAACAAAACTAGAGGAGATGATGGAATTCCAGTTGAGCTATTTAAAATCCTTAAAGATGATGCTGTGAAAGTATGTCAGCCAGTATGTCAGCCAGTTGGAAAACTCAGCAGTGGCCATAGGACTGGAAAAGGTCAGTTTTCATTCCAATCTCAAAGAAGAGCAGTGCCAAAGAATTCTCAAACTAGCAGACAGATGCACTCATTTCCATGCTAGCAAGATAATGCTCCAAATCCCTCAAGGTAGACTGCAACAGTATGTGCACTGAGAACTTCTCAATGTATGAGCTGGGTTTTGAAGAGGCAGAGGAACCAGAGATCCAACTGCCAACATTCGTTGGATCATGGAGAAAGCAAGGAAGTTCCAGAAAAACATCTGCATCTGCTTCATTGACTAGGCTAAAGCCTTTGACTATATAGATCACAACAAATTATGGAAAATTCTTAGAGATAGGAATATCAGACCACTCCTACCTGTCTCCTACGAGACCTGTATGCGGATCAAAAGCAACAGTTAGAACTGGACATGCAGCATCTGACTGGTTCAAAATTGGGAAAAGAGTACGACAAGACTGTATATTGTCACTCTGCTTATTTAACTTACATGCAGAGTACATCATGAGAAATGCCAGGCTGGATAAATCCCAAGCTGGAATCAAGATTGCCAGGAGAAATATCAACAAGCTCAGATATGCAGATGCTATCACTCTAATGCTAGAAAGGAAACAGGAACTAAAGAATTTCTTGATGAGGGTGAAAGAGGAGAGTGAAAAAGCTGGCTTAAAACTCAACATTTGAAAAACTCAGATCATGGAATCTGGCCTCATCACTTCATGGCAAATAGAAGGG
This sequence comes from Bos indicus, assembly GCF_029378745.1. NCBI lineage: Eukaryota > Metazoa > Chordata > Mammalia > Artiodactyla > Bovidae > Bos > Bos indicus. The sequence continues at coordinate 71,427,661 of NC_091773.1, forward strand.
AAAAAGTAGAAGCAGTGACAGATTTTGTTTTCTTGGGCTCCAAAATCACTGCAGATGGTGACTGCAGCCATGAAATTAAAAGGTACTTGCTCCTTGGAAGAAAAGCTATGACAAACCTAGACATCATATTACAAAACAGAGACATCACTTTGCTGACAAAGGTCTGTATAGTCAAAGCTATGGTTTTTCCCAGTAGTCATGTATGGATGTGAGAATTGGACCATAAAGAAAGCTGAGCACCGAAGAATTGATGCCTTTGAACTGTGGTGCTAGAGAAGACTCTTGGGAATCCCTTGGACTGCAAGAAGATCAAACAAATCAATCCTTAAGGAAATCAACCCTGAATGTTCTTTGAAAGGACTGTTGCTGATGCTGAAGCTCCAATATTTTAGGCTACTTGATGTAGAAAGCCAGTTCACTGGAAAAGGCCTTGATGCTGGGAAAGATTGAAGGTAAAAGGAGAAGGAGGTGGCAGAGGATGAGGTGGTTAGATAGCATCACTGACTCAAAGAACACGAATATGAGCAAAATCCAGGAGATAGTGAAGGACAGGGGAGCCTGGTGTGCTGCAGTCCATGGGGTCATAAAGTGTCAGTAATAACCTAGTGACTGAACAGTAACAGTAACAATACCTGAATGGCTTAGTGCTTTTCCCTACTTTCTTTGATTTAAGCCTGGATTTTGCAGTAAGGAGCTCATAATCTGAGCCACAGTCAGATCCAAGTCTTGTTTTTCTTGACTATACAGAGCTTCTTCATCTTTGGCTGCGATGAATATAACCTTATTTCGTTATTGATCACCTGTGATGCCCATGTGTACAGTTGCCTCTTGGATTGTTGGTAAAGAGTGTTTGTTATGATCAGTGTGTTCTCTTGACAAAACTCTGTTAGCCTTTGCCATGATTCAGTTTGTACGCCAAGGCCAAGTGAAGTGAAGTGAGAGTCACTCAGTTGTGTCCGACTCTTTGTGGCCCCATGGACTATAAGCCTGCCAGGTTCCTCTGTTCATGGAATTCTCCAGGCCAGAATACTGGAGTGGATAGCCATTCCCTTCTCCAGGGGATCTTCCCAACCCAGGGATTGAACCCAGGTCTCCCACACTGCTGGAGAATTCTTTACCATCTGAGCCACAAGGGAAGCCCAAGAATACTGGAGTGGGTAACCTATCCCTTCTCCAGGGGATCTTCCCGACCCAGGAATTGAACCAGGGTCTCCTGCATTGCAGGTGGATTCTTTACCAGCTGAGCCACAGGGAAGCCCCTCCAAGGCCAAACTTGCCTGTTATTTCAAGCATGTCTTGACCTCCTACTTTTGCATTCCAATCCCCTATAATGAAAAGAACATCTTTTTTTGATATTGGTTCTAGAAGGTGTTGTAGGCCTTCATAGAAGCAGTTAACTTCAGCTTCTTTGCATGAGTGATTGGGGCATAGAGTTAGGTTTACCATGATATTCAGTGGTTTACCTTGGAAATGAACTGAGGTCATTCTGTCATTTTTAAGATTGCACCCAAGTACTGCATTTTGGACTCTTTTTTATATATCACATGGGTGAAGGGATGATTAACAAATATTTATGCGTACTATGTGCTGGGCATTCTGCCAACATCTGGAATCAAAAGTGGCTATTGAGAAAGAATGAACATTTGAAACCATGGGGAAACTTGATTGTAGCATGGTTTTGTTTTTCTCCCCAATGCTGTATAGAACATGTAAAGTAACCTCCCATACTCTTGGGTGTGTTGATGCATGAGTGCAAATAAAATGCACAAGACTTGCATGGGGTAGCAGTTATATGCCTTTTTTATTTCTACACAAATAGGCCCAGCCCAGCTTTTGTTAATTGCTATTTAGAGTGATGATGATTGAAGTAAATACAGGAGTACAAATAGGAATGCTTTAAAATAATGGTGCAGTCATTACTAATTCATTTTATATTTATTGTGGTATTAATTCTAATGAAGCTTCTTGATATTAATGTGGATGTTATAAGTACTCAGATTGAATTTTTCACTGTGAGTCAGTGTTAATTAAGTGAATGGTTATTACTACCTGTGTAATGGGCCTAGAAGGGAAATTATTTTGGTGTTTATAGAAATCAATAGTAATGCTTTAGTAGTAAGAGCTGTTTTTATTCTTTCATGTTGATTATGGGTGTTGCTTGATTAATACATGTTTATTGTACAATAATATAATTAGCAGAACCCAAACTCATGACCCCTAAGTTCCTGTGACGTCTTCCTCCTCTGCCAAAGAAAGAGTCTATCATATTAAAGTTGTCCTGAAATGGAATAAACTTGTCTTTCTAAGTCTTTAAAACTGTAAGCCCATGTGTGGTTTATATGGAACATACTCCATTAGTCAGATTATTAGAATAATCTGTATAATTTTCTGAAAGTAGTTAAATGAGGTGATGTAAAAGGGGTGGAATGCTATAAATTATAATTTTCTCATATCTGACATCGGTAGAATATGTTATAGTCCTCAAAGACCTTTCACAACTGTAGCCCTACTCCAATTATTTGTATTAGCAGTATTATTTTTAATAAGAAGCTATATGTTTAGTTCAGTTAAGAAAATAATCTAACAGAGCAAAGATAATCTTGCTTCTGGGGTTGAATCCTAGCTCCACGGCTTACTAACCATATGCTCTTCTAAGACTCAGTGTCATGATTTATAAAACAGGGATAACAAATGAATCTACCTCCTAGCTTTATGAAGCACCTTACTCACTAATTGGGACGGCTAAAGTTCCCAGTTTGCGTTAGCTTCTGCAATTTGACATGATGGACAGTTTGGCAGGGGACTGAAGGAGCTGGTGTTGGCCATGGATCCATCTGTAGTGAAAGAAGAGGTGTTTAGGTAGCATTTTTTTGGTAGTGGAAGGGGGCATGATGAAAGAAGTATAGGAGGGAGGAGAGTGCAAAGTAAGACAGGAGGTGGAGCTGGCTGCTAGACCAGCTCATAGGAGCCAGCAGGGCGGTGAGGACCAGCTTCGGGAGGGCAGACGGCTCTTGGATTGAGACCCACAGGAAGAAGGCGCACCACTGACTCAGGGAAGGTATCATAAACAAAGCTGGCGCACTCTGAAACTTGACCCCACGATCTGCACATTGTGAGGAGGAAACAGAAATGAGCCAAACTCTCCAAAATGCGTGCCACACTCAGAAATGTACTGCCAAAAGTGGGGATGACTTTTAGCAAATCTTATGCATCTGAATTAACTGAGAATTTGATTTCCTTCATGAATTAACATAAACTATGGGGAGGAAAAAATAATTTCAGTTGCATATCTCAAATTGTGTTTTGCCTTAATAGGATTAAGACAGGTGTCAAAATGTTCATCATATGTAATTTTAATGATTTGTTGAGAATTAAAAACTCTATCAGTCATATCTATGTCGACTACATATATGCATAAAAGAAATACTATTGTAAAATATTGGAGATTAGTTTTTACTAAAAGTTATATGTGCATACTAAGTTATTTCAGTCATGTCCGACTCTTTGTGACCATACGGACTGTAGCTCACCAAGTCCTCTGTCCATGGGATTCTCCAGGCAAAAATACTAGAGTGGGTTGCCATACCCTCCTTCAGGGGATCTTCCTGACCCAGGGATTGAACCCGCATCTATTACGTTTCCTGCACTGGCAGGTGCGTTCTTTACCACTAGCACCACTTGGGAAGCCCCTAAAAGTAATATAGCCTTCTGTTATATTCAGGTTTTAAAAGTAGAAACATATATATACATATATGTATATATATAATTCCTTTGTACTAAAAAGCAAAACACATATTTTGGTAATTAATTAATAGCACATCACACACACAGTCTCATTAGTCATAATACAATTGCTTCAGTATTAAAACATAAATTAAAAATTTGCCATACTTTGAAAAATTAACCTTAATGCATAAAGTGCATTACAGTGCAAAAATTAACCTTAATGCATTAAATCTCAATGCATGTATTAAATAGCTACTCTGTTAATTTATGTTCTGAATAATTTTAATACATAGTGGCTTATGGCATAATTTGAATCATGGTATAATTCAGATACTCAATATTTAAGCATAAAGAGTCAAAAGAAAAAGTGAAAAATTTCAAATGGAGTAAAAATATAAATCAGGCCATCATCAGTAACAACACAGTACTTAATGGGTGACTAGAAAACTGGGCACTCCTCAGATCTGTGAAAATTTAGCTTATATTTTTAAAATATCCATTCAGAAAACGAAGATCATGGCATCTGGCCCCATCACTTCATGGGAAATAGATGGGGAAATAGTGGAAACAGTGTCAGACTTAATTTTTTGGGGCTCCCAAATCACTGCAGATGGTGACTGCAGCCATGAAATTAAAAGACGCTTACTCCTTGGAAGGAAAGTTATGACCAACCTAGACAGCATATTCAAAAGCAGAGACATTACTTTGCCAACAAAGTTTCATCTAGTCAAGGCTATGGTTTTTCCTGTGGTCATGTATGGATGTGAGAGTTGGACTGTGAAGAAGGCTGAGCGCCGAAGAATTGATGCTTTTGAACTGTGGTGTTGGAGAAGACTCTTGAGAGTCCCTTGGACTGCAAGGAGATCCAACCAGTCCACTCTGAAGGAGATCGGCCCTGGGATTTCTTTGGAGGGAATGATGCTGAAGCTGAAACTCCAGTACTTTGGCCACCTCATGTGAAGAGTTGACTCACTGGAAAAGACTCTGATGCTGGGAAGGATTGGGGGCAGGAGGAGAAGGGGACAACAGAGGATGAGATGGCTGGATGGCATCACTGACTCGATGGACGTGAGTCTGAGTGAACTCCAGGAGTTGGTGATGGACAGGGAGGCCTGGCGCGCTGCGATTCATGGGATCGCAAAGAGTCGGACACGACTGAGCAACTGAACTGATAAGATAGGCATGATATTCTGCTGAATTAATCTCTCTCTCCTCTCTCTCTCTCCCCTTCTCTTGCCCTGACCTGTATTACCATCGTCTACCCTTAGGAAAAATAATCCAATGGGAAAAAGTCATTAGATTCTTTCTTGCACACACACACACACACACACACACACACAGACTGCCCCTTTCTCTCAATGTAGTTGATATTGAAGTCTTTTTTTTTTTTTAGTAGAGAATGTAATATTTGAAATTCATCTAGTCAGGACTAGGATGCTTATTTCATAAATAAAATCAGTATTTTAAACATAGATACATTATATGTTATGCATGTATGTGGTGGTGCTAGGGGTAAAGGATCTGGCTGCTAATGTAGGAGACATATGAGATGCAGGTTCTATCCCTGGGTCAGGAAGATCCCCTGGAGGAGGAAATGGCAACCCACTCCAGTGTTCTTTCTGGGAGACTCCTATGGACAGAGGAGCCTAGTGGCCTACAGTCCATGGGGTCACAAAGAGTGGGATGCAACTGAACATCTGAGCACGCACAGCAGGCTATATGTAAAGGTCTGCTCATTTGAGTGTGGGATGACTAGTGGAAGATCAAATTAAAGGGGGAAGGAAAAGAAGAAAGAGTAGAAATATAGAAAGTGCATTGAGAGAGAAAATCAGTGGTAAGAAATGCTGTATGAATAAAGGAAAGAAGGACAGAAATGAGATAGAGAGAGTGGGTCAGTAAATGATAAGGGGCAGAAGGAGGGTGATTCACAGAGGGGGTTCAGGAATTGAAAGCTTGCTTTAGAGTTTTGTCATAAGAATTAGATATGTGATCTAATCTGTACAGGTTTTCAGCTATTTCTTGGAATAGTACAAGAAGTTATTCACTAGGATTCCAGGTCGCACAACGCTGCTGAGCTCATTTTGCAGATGGAAAACATATGATACGTGGTGAAGTTTTCTGACTAGTACATGTTCCAGCAATGTTTAAGTACATTTCAGGTATTTGCAGCTTATAAATCCATTTTCCCATGACAAAGGGAAAAAGAAAAGTCGGAGAAAAAAATCCCAAGTTCTCTTTTCTATTATTAAAAACAATAGCAGTGGCATCTCCACATAACTTCTGGTAAGACTAAGCTCCTACAGTGATTCTGTTCTCACTTCATAACCTGAATTGTTAAAATCTCTTTTAAGCTGTCAGGAAACCCATGCTACATTTTTCTTTTGATCCTAACATCTCTCTTTAGAAGCTAAACATGGAAAGAGAGAACCTAAATGTCCGTGTAATAAAAATAGCTATGGCTGTTTAAAAATAATTGCTTTCCAGGAATATCTGATTCAGTTATTGTCTGCATTAAGTTTTAGATCAGATATTTGCTTTTTGGATATAGTGAATATTTGATATTTAAGAAGCATGTATATTGCTATTGATAAGCAAAATGAGGTCTGATAGGATTATGTCGGGAAACAGGCCCTGACTGTAGCTGTGGGACCAGCTCGAGCCACTCCGCACAGCAATGGCCACAGTGCCAGGTGACATTCTGATTATTTTCTCTATTCATCTTCAAGGTCAAATGATGTAGAGCCAATGCCAAAAATATTAATCAACAAATTAATTAAAAATTAGCAATAAATCTCTGGATCACTGAATTTCTAGCTCACTGAGTTTCTGAGTGAAATATATCATAATAATACTTTGAATAAGGTTTATTCTGAAGGTCCTTGGCTCTGTTTTTCTTTTTTCTACCTTTTCTGTTTCATTTTCCTTTCCTTCCTTTCATATACGATATCCCTTTCCTTCATGCTTGCTATTTATTGTGTTATTTAGAGCAAACTAATGATGCAGTTTGTAATATCTCAGTTTTCGCTCAAAAACTCAGACTTTTTGAGTCTTTGGTTTGTGGAATAGATATAATGATTCACCCTAAATTTTTTGGTGACTGCTGAGAGAGTTCTTTCAGGGTATCCTTTTGGTCAGAGCCCAACATATAGTTAGTATTGATACTCAGGGTTAATGCGCCTCTTTAGTTTGCGTTATAATGTTATAAGCAAAAAAGAGACCACAGGCTATCACTGCCTTTTCCCCTCTGTGAGGATGAAGAGAGTACAGTTTCCCTCACTAACCGGGTAGAACAGATACGTAGAACAATATGGAACTGCATAAAGAGATTTACAAGTTGTTCCCACATTGCTCATGCAAATCTGACATTTGGATCCCACATCTCCAGCTTCATTTACCTACCTGGAGCCCCTTTATTATTGTCAAATGGCACCACTCTGAATTCAATGAAACACAGCAGAGACATTTGGTGTTTGATGCCCTCTCTTTTATAAAAAAATATATATATTTATTTTTTAATTGAAGGATAATAGCTTTACAGAATTTTGTTGTCTTCTGTCAAACCTCAATGTGAGTCAGCCTCCCTTTTGAACCTCCTTCCTGTCTTCCTCCCCACCCCACCCTTCTAGGTTGATGCCCTCTTAAGAGCAGTTCCCTTGGGTTTAGAAGACTTCACACCATCTACTTTCTGATAAGTTCTTTCTCTTTTAAATGGACTCACTTGCTTGGAATCCTTCAGGAAGAATTGGCACTTGCTATGACTTGCAGAAATTTTATAGAATCTGCCTTTAAAATTTTTTTTTGCACAATAACTTGATAACTGCAAGTACTAAAAGATATACTAAAGGTACACTGAATTTTTCAAGAGTTTATTTGAACAAAGATGGATTCAAATTGGGCAGTGCCAAAACAAAGTGCTCAAGAGCACTCTATCCATAGATGCTAAGAGAAAGGGTTTTAGAGAGCAGCCCATGAAGCCAACGAAGTAGGGACATCGTTTGATAGGCTGTCACTTAAGCAGTTGTCTAATCTGGGAAAGCTTAGGTGGCAATTTGTGATTGGCTGTTTCTTATTTAGGGTTGTTTTTCTTTCTTTTTCTTTTTTTTTTTTAATATGAGTGCTTTTATAGGTGTTGACTCTGACTTGAGTTTTGTTTTGCAAACTTAGGTTGCCAAGAAATTAGAGCTACCTCAATCTAATGGCCTCCTTGTTTATTTTATTTAATTTAACATATTGTTTTATAAGTTATCCTTTCTTTCTCTCTTCTCATCAGATAAGTAGCAAACTGGAGGCAGTGTGCCATGCACAATGCAGGTCAATCAATTTATCCATAGGCTGAATTTATTGGCCATTATTTTATGAATTCTTTTAATATGGAAAAATGGGGACAGAATTTTTTAAGGCAGGAGGGGGATCCAAGGGCTAAATCCACCTTCGTTCTTGACCCAGTGATTAACTGTCCTTCTGCCAACCCATCAACCCAGGCCAAGTAGAAGTCCTGCCTGCACTGTGCAGTCCAGAAGCAAGCTTTCCTCCAACAACCACGGCATACAACTGGTCACAAAGAGTTGATTAATTCTCTAGTGTATCTTGTGCCATCAGCCAGGATAAAATAGTATCAGTCACTGGAAAGCGTCTCCTTCAGCTTTCAATTTAAAAATTCATGATGGCACAATTAAGATAAAACCTCGTAACACTAGCAACTGAAGTCAGCAATTTATGGGAGTCTGAGAGGAAATTTTCTTTAATTATAGAATTCATTAGTTCCTCTTTTACTTTTTTAAAAGCTAGTTTGAGCTGATTTGCTGAACTTAATCAGTGTCCCATAGACATTTTCCCCTCTGAAATAAAGTCGTGTAGTTGAACAGGTATTATGAGAGGAAGGGCTCCTCCTCACCACTTGACTCTGTCTTGGGGACACAGGATATATTTAAATTACAAAGGCTGCTCTTGCTCAGGGGTGTTTGAATATGGCCAGATTTGGTACTTCTTTTTCTACTACCATCCAAAGATCACGACCATCAGTAGAAACTACACCGAAGGTGCTGAAGGCAGAGACAGACAAAAAGTCGGGGGATAATGAAGCCTGGACACTGGTTTTGCTATTCTGCACACGTTGCTCCCTTTGAATGAAGTGATCTTCCAAACATACGGACTTGATTATCTGTAGTACAGCGGGTGCTTTTGCTTGCCTAGAACCCATATCTTTCTGCAGTAACAGTTTCTCTTCTTTCTCCCAGGAGAGCTCTCTCTCCCTCCCGGTCAGTCCTTGCTTCAGGTAGAAGAGAACAGGGCTCAGACCTGGCCACAAGACTTTCGCTTTTTCTGGTCTCAGCAATTCACTTGGGGAAGGCACAGGACTTATTCCTGAGACTGATGCTGCAATCATTGGCAGTGAGAAGCCTTCTCTTGTTCAGGTAGCAGACATGGTTGAAGGTGAATATGGAGCTGTTTTTGATCTTTCTGAGAATTCTGGAATCTTCTGGATAAATGAAGCGGACACAGAAGATAACAGAGTCAGATGATAGACAAATTCCCTGGACGCAACCAATCATGCTTGAAGCCTGGCCTGGCTTAGATTTCTCAACTCCTTGAAAAATCAGTGATTTTTATTTAAACCTGTTTGCTGAATCTGCTCACAAGCAAAATGCTGCTGATTGACATACCACTTCTCTCAGCTCAGCTTAAGCGTTACTTACTCAAGTAAGCTTTCTATGATAAAACCACTGCCTCTTTCCTCTGCCTTCTCTCTGACTCAGTAAGGTTCCTTTGCTACACGCTATCATGAGTTGGTATTCATTCTTTTTATCTCTGTGTGGGATTTTACATTCATGTCTTATTGGATTAGCATGAGTTATTGGATTAATACGAGTCTTCCCTCTAATAATAATGATGATGCTAATGGTGATATATATATTGAGATCTAACCATGTGCCATGGAGAAGGTGATGGCACCCCACTCCAGTACTCTTGCCTGGAAAATCCCAAGGATGGAGGAGCCTGGTGGGCTGCAGTCCATGGGGTCACGAAGAGTCAGACACGACTGAGTGACTTCACTTTCACTTTTCACTTTCATGCATTGGAGCAGGAAATGGCAACCCACTCCAGTGTTCTTGCCTGGAGAATCCCGGGGACAGGGGAGTCTGATGGGGTGCTGTGTATGGGGTTGCACAGAGTCAGACACGACTGAAGCGACTTAGCAGCAGCAGCAGCAACCATGTGCCAGGCATTGCTGTCATTGTAGTAAACACGCCTTCTTTATGGTTCAACTCTCACGTCCTCTTTCACCCTCATGAAGAGGCTCTTTAGTTCCTCTTTACTTTCTGCCATTAGAGTGGTGTCATCTGCATATCTGAGGTTGTTGATATTTCTCCTGGCTATCTTGATTCCAGCTTGTGCTTCATACAGCTGGCATTCTGCATGATGTACTCTTCATATAAGTTAAATAAGCAGGGTTACAATATTCAAGCCTTGTTGTATTCCTTTCCCAATTTTGAACCAGTCATTGTTCCATGACCACTTTTAATTGTTGCTTCTTGACCCACAAACAGGTTTCTAGGGAGACAGGTAAGGTGGTCTGGTAGTCCCATCTCTTTAAGAATTTTCCATAGTTTGTTGTGATCCACAGACTCAGACTTTAGCATAGTCAATGACACAGAAGTAGATGTTTTTCTGAAATTCTCTTGCTTTCTCTAAGATTCAGCTGGTGTTGGCAATTTGTTCTCTGGTTACTCTGCCTTTTTGGTTCCTCAGGTGCTTCAAAACCCAGCTTGTATATCTAGAAGTTCTCAGTACACCATCTGCTGAAGCTTAGCTTGAAGGATTTGGAGCATAACCTGGTTAGCATGTGAAACGAGTATGGAATTTTTATGGTATTTTGAACAGTCTTTGGCATTGTCCTTTTTGGGGATTAGAACGAAAACTGGCATTTTCCATTCCTGTGGTCACTGCTGAGTTTTCCAAATTTGTTGATATATTGGGTGCAACACTTTAATAGCATCATCTTTTAGGATTTTAAAGAGTTCAGTTGAGATTCCATCATCTCCACTAGCTTTGTTCATAGTAATGCTTTCTAAGGCCCACTTGACTTCACACTCCAGATGTCTGGTTCTAGGTGAGTGACTACACCATCATGGATATCTGGGTCATTAAGACCTTTTTATATAGTTCTTCTGTGTATTCTTACCTCCTCTTCTTAATCTCTTCTGCTTCTGTTAAGTCCTTACCATTTATTTTTCCCTTATCATGCCTACCCTTCCATGAAATATTTGCTTGATATCTTTAATTTTCTTGAGGAATTCTCTACTCTTTCCCATTCTATTGTTTTCCTCTATTTCTTTGCATTGTTCATTTAAGAAGCCCTTCCTATCTCTCCCAGCTATTCTCTGGAACTCTGCATTCAGTTGGATATATCTTCCATTTTCTCCCTTGCCTTTTGCTTCTCTTCCTTCCTCAGCTATTTGTAAAGCCTCCTCAGACAACCTCTTTGCCTACTTGCATTTCTTTTTCTTTGGAGTGGTTTTGGTCCCTACCTCCTGTACAATGTCATGAACCTCTGTCCATAGTTCTTCATGCACTCTATCAGATCTAATGCCTTGAATATCTTTGTCACTTCCACTGTATAATCATAAAGGATTTGATTTAGGTTATACCTGAATGGCCTATTAGTTTTCCATACCTTCTTCAATTTAAGCCTGAGTTTTGCAATAAGGAGCTCATGATTTGAGCCACAGTCTGCTTCAGGTTTTATTTTTACTGACTGTATGGAACTTCTTCATCTTTGGCTGCGAAGAATGTAATGTCTGATTTCAGTATTGGCCATCTGGTGATGTCCTTGTGTACAACTGTCTCTAGGGTTGTTAGAAAAGGTTGTTTCCTATGACCAATTCTCTTGACAAAATTCTGTTACCGTTTGCCTTGCCAGAGCCTGCTGCAATAATTCAAACGAGTCTACCCTAAGCCTGCTCACCCACCTCACATACTCCTTCCTGTGGAAACCATAATAAAGGCTCTGCTGACATTGTCCCTTTGCTCGCTCTGCCCTTGACTAACCCTGGTGCTTCCCCAAGTGGCCCCTTCGTGTGGCTTGTCACACTTCATGTTTCTAGGGATCTGTGCATATAATAAACTTTTTTCTTCATAGCAATCATTTCTGTGTCTTTGTGTCTTAGCATACCTGGTTAAAACAAATCCTGGATATCTTTTAAACCCACTAGGACCTAATCATTGTATAATTTCATGATGTGAGTGATACACTCTTTGGCTAGCTGTGGCAATGCCCTATTTCTCAACCTCTTCCTGCTGATATCTGCTAATCTCTACTGGCCTCCCTTTTGGTCAGGTTCCAATCATGAGGGCATAGCCAACGTGGCAAACACACTCCAGCAAGCCAACTGGCACAGGGCATTCTCCCAATTCGCCTCTGCTTTCACATGTAGTTTAGGGCAGTCTCAGGCCTTATGAACTTACCAGGTGGAACGCAAGCTCCAGGGACACAGGTCACTTCCTAGCTCATGGAGGCAACTATAAGGTCCAACCAGGCAAGCAGTTTCCCGTCTGTCCTTACATAGACCTTCATAAGGCAGTTCTCTTAACCCTTTCTTCTTTGGGTGGGATAAAGGAGAAATGTCACAGCTGCTGCTGCTGCTGCTGCTGCATCACTTCAGTCGTGTCTAACTCTGTGTGACCCCATGGACAGCAGCCCACCAGGCTTCTCTGTCCATGGGATTCTCCAGGCAAGAAAACTGGAGTGGGTTGCCATTTCCTTCTCCAAATGTCACAGCTCTTGGGTCCATAATACTCAAACTTGAGGCATTTTCATTCCCCTTCTAAATGGAAGCGAGTAATAGGAATGAGGGATGCTGATTCTTTAATGAGTTCTGATAACTTTTTAGTGAAAATAAGATAGAGCTGCACGCTACTTCTATTTAGGATGGGAAAGTACTTTTGCCTAATTTCTTTAGCTTTAGGGGCCTAAACTTCAGTTCATCTCATCACGTACCCCACATTCAAGCACTGTAAGTAGCACCTCTGTTGGAGAGATTTAATGTAGTGAGCCTTTGAGCTACTGTGTCTTAAGCAAATAGTTTCTGCTTTTATCAGTTTCCTAGAAGCAGTGCAATTTTGAGGAATTTTCATTTAAAAGTCCCAGGGCATTTTATTCTAAAGTGAGAGAATATGGCAGTACTAAATAATCTACTTCTCTATGATCACATTAAAATGCATGGCACAATTCGTTAATTACCATCTCAATCTAATTCTCTAAGAAGTTTGCCCTAATTGCATTGTTGATATGCACAGATGCAAATAGGATGTTGGTTGTTTCACTTATAGCAAACCACTGTTTCTAGTAAGTACCAATCTATTCTCTTGTTAGGAAGACTGGTATGGTTCCATTGAACCACTAAACATTGTCTCTCTATCACAAATGATAATAGCTAAACCCAGAAACCAGAGAGCACTTTGCTTCCCATCAACCCCACCCCCATATAGACACCCCCAAACAGCAAAGACATGTCCACAAATAAGGCAACAAATAGCAGGAAATTCCCTGTAGATTGGCAGGATGCAAGTGCAAATTGGACATTTGTGGAGTGGCACTTGCCAGAAGGTATGTGAAACAAACAACCCCCAGCTGCTATGCTTTGCTTTTGTAAAAAGATCTTAAGGTTGTTTCACAAACACAGATGTGAGAAGGCAGAAAGAAAAAGAGGAGGAGAAGAGAGAGAGAATGATACATGGAACACTGGCAACCACAAATAGGGATGGAAACTAGATGTGTTGGCATGACGTGAGGCATCTGCCTCCCAGAATCTCCCCTCCCTCAGCTGTTTCTAGGTCCTCTCAGCTGTTCTGTTGATTCCTGAGGGCACTGAGCGTGGATAGGTGTAGGTAGACGCTGGAGGAAGGTCCAGAGTGGCGGAGAGAGGGATCTGAAGCCTGGTTAAAATATATTTTTTAATCAGCTAAATGGAAGATCTGTGACTTGTACAATCACATCTCCTTAAAATCATACTTATATTCCTATAGGAATGAAAAAAGAATAAATATTTCTCTATACGAATTTTTATGTCTGCCACATATCGCATTTATTTATCTTTTAGCTTATTTCACTTGGGATATTTTGTCCCTCTGCAAAGTGTTTTTTTTTATGGAACACTTTATGCAAGTATGTTACAGTTACAAAACACAAATCTTGATTTTTCCAATCATGCTGTTGATCTGGGATTTAATTATAAAAATGGCCAAAATAACATTTTATGTTTTGTAGATCAGGGTTCAGATATGGATTCAAGAGATCATGATGTCAAATTCTCCTCTAGCTTCTGCTGAATGAGCTTTGAGTGGTGACACTTATACGTACTTGTGATTCTTTGTACTGCCGTAAATTATTTCTTTCGTTAAATGGGCATTTGGGGATTAATACACTTAGTTTCATTAAAACCTCATGGAACCTTTGGGTTTATGGAAACAAAACCCTTTATTTTAATATTCAGGGAAAAAGAAAGTGACTCTATAGGTGAATAAATCATTTTGACAAATTTTGGAATAATTTATACTTTCTCCAAGTGCTTTAAGTAATAGGATTGCAAATTTGGCATGTTGTCAGCATGATCTTTGTTTATCCCTTGGCTATACTGAAGAGACTTTTTAATACCCTGGATGATAGAGTTTCAGAAGGATAAAAAGAGATGCTGGTTGTTTACTGGCTTCTTCTTTAGCTTATTCTTCACAGATATTTGCATTTTTGCCTGCTGAGCACCTATTTCCCATTCTATAATGGCATTCCAATTTTTCCTTTATCAAAGCATCCTCTTTGGAATTGTCAGATAAATATAGAACTCCTGGTTAAATCTGAATTTAAGAGAAACAGTGAATAATACGTTAATGTAAATATGTCCCCAACATTGTGTGTTGTGCTTAGTCGCTCAGTCATATCCAACTCTCTGTAGCCACTCAGCATCCCCCACCATGGGGATTCTCCAGGCAAGAATACTGGAGTGGGTTGTTATGCCCTCCTCCAGGGGATCTTCCCAACCCAGGGACCAAACCCAGGTCTCCCACATTGCAGGTGGATTTCTCCACCAGGGAAGCCCCTGTCCCCAACATTGAATAAGACATAGTTATACTGACACAATATTCATTATTTATCTGCAATTCAAATTTAACTGGGTGTCATGAATTTTTATTTGCTGAATCTAGCAGCTCTCTTCCTCTCTGCATGTGGTTCATGTGTGATTGACTGTACCACTGAGCTTTGGGAGCAGGCATGCAATCCAGACCTGCCAATCAGAGCATGGTCTTAGTGATTGATTCAAGGATTGGTTTAAGATCATCTCAGGCCAGTCAAAGTGCTTCTTGGCCCTTTTACTAGAAGTTTTGGGAGAGAAAACCTTCTTTTATTGAAAAATGAAACCTAGAACAATGGAGAACAATATGCATAAAAAGCCTACCTAAGAATGACGTTAAGAAGGAGGAAAGCAGAGTCCAGAAATACTGAAAGACACTGAATCTTGACCTCATTTAACTTCCTTGATCTGGCTATGCCTGAAGCTCACAGTCTTACTTGAACCAAGAAGTTTTCTTTTTTTTTTAATTTAAACTAATTTGAAAGATGGTTAAATGTGGGTCTTTTGAAGTTCTCTATTTTTATTAATAATTTGTGTATACTTGGTTCTACCCAAGCAGATTTGTGAAATGCTCTATGACATTCTGGGTGCAGCTAATGATACATTTTTTTTTTAATTTGCAAAATTTAATGACTTCTGGAACAAAATCTCTACTCTTTTTGAGGTATTGCTGAGAAATATCATACATTTAGGATCCTTCTTATTCTTCCTTCAACAGTGAAAGAACTGGAGTGAATTAGGAATAGGATTTCATTATGTGCACACACCACATTTTGGTTATCCATTTAATGGGTGATAGACATTAGGATTGTTTTCACTTTTTGCCTATTATAAATAGTGTTCCTATGCAGATTCACATACAAGTTTTTGCATGGATATGTATTTTCTGATATTCCCCATTGTTTTCTTGCCATCACCATTGGATATGGTTTTTCCTTAGACCTGGGGCTCCATGATAACAAGCAAAATCTTTCTTGCTTAATTTTTTTTCTATTTTTTCATCTCAAATCCTTCTATCACTTTCAGGAAGACTTCTGCAATTAATGTGCCATGTCAATCAATGTTTCAGAACTTCTCACCAAAGTTCTGAACCATTAATTGACATAGTTCTCAAATAAAGCCCCAGTCTTCAGATTAACTTTAATTTTTTCATTAATATATTTTTTCAACTTCCCCCCAGACATGAAAACAATCTTTGAATGATCCTCCGAGAGGGTGAAGACCCTCCCAGTTCAGGAGGCGCTTACGCTCATTTTTCTTATGTCTTTACCTTTGTGTCTGCTCCCGTTTTGACATGTCCACTCAGATGTCTTCTTCCCTCCTGTACACTTTTTAATATTCTTTATATCTTCTCTTCTATAGAATTCTATTACAGAATGTTTTGCCTTCCTTTGGCTTCAAAACCAGTTAATGTCTATATCATTCATATTTGCATTTAATCACTAATTACCTTTTATTGTTCTGTAACTGCTTAATGGACATGTACCATATCTGCTTGGCCATGTGAAAGGTCAAGAATGGCAAGCATTGTGTCCAAAAGGAGGCAGCTGTGAAAAAGATAAAAAAATCCAGTGATGCTTGACTCTGATTCCAGTAATCGATGGCTGGGTAATAACTCAGAGCAACTTTGTCAACAAAGATTACTTGAAAAGCTGGGCAAATATTTTTGAAATTTAGTTTAACTGCTAGACTCATATTTAAGTGAAGATAGATAATCTAAAACTCAGAGAGAAGGTGAAGGACAATGTTGAGAACTGGACACTATGAAAAAAGGAAATAAAAGTTTTGGAAAAGATCCAAAGAAGAATATTAGAATTGAAATTTTAAATTACCTAAATTAAGATGGATTTAACAAAACATATTTGATGCCACAGAAGAGAGGATTAGTGAACAGCCAGATAAAACAGAAGGAAGTGTTCAGAATAGAGCATGGAGTAACAAAATATATGGCAAATAGAGAAGAGATAGTATGAAGCATAGAGAATACATGGAAAAAGTTTAATATGGAAAATTGGAGGCCAAAAATAAGAGAGAAAAACTGGACCAGAACAATATTTGAAGGGGTAATGATGAAACATTTTCAAAACTAATAAAAGATATTAAGCCTGATTTTATTTTTTTTAATTTTATTTTTAAACTTTACAATATTGTATTAGTTTTGCCAAATATCGAAATGAATCTGCCACAGGTATACATGTGTTCCCCATCCTGAACCCTCCTCCCTCCTCCCTCCCCATACCATCGCTCTGGGTCGTCCCAGTGCACCAGGCCCAAGCATCCAGTATCGTGCATGGAACCTGGACTGGCTACTTGTTTCATACATGATAGTATACATGTTTCAATGCCATTCTCCCAAATCTTTTCACAAATCTTCTAACCCTCTCCCTCTCTCACAGAGTCCATAAGACTGTTCTATACATCAGTGTCTCTTTTGCTGTCTCATATACAGGGTTATTGTTACTATCTTTCTAAATTCCACATATATGTGTTAGTATACTGTATTGGTGTTTTTCTTTCTGGCTTACTTCACTCTGTATAATAGGCTCCGGTTTCATCCACCTCATTAGAACTGATTCAAATGTATTCTTTTTAATGGCTGAGTAATACTCCATTGTGTATATGTACCACTGCTTTCTTATCCATTCATCTGCTGATGGACATCTAGGTTGCTTCCATGTCCTGGCTATTATAAACAGTGCTTCGATGAACATTGGGGTACACGTGTCTCTTTCCCTTCTGGTTTCCTCAGTATGTATGCCCAGCAGTGGGATTGCTAGATCATAAGGCAGTTCTATTTCCAGTTTTTTAAGGAATCTCCACACTGTTCTCCATAGTGGCTGTACTAGTTTGCATTCCCACCAACAGTGTAAGAGGGTTCCCTTTTCTCCACACCCTCTCCAGCATTTATTATTTGTAGACTTTTGGATCGCAGCCATTCTGACTGGTGTGAAATGGTACCTCATAGTGGTTTTGATTTGCATTTCTCTGATAATGAGTGATGTTGAGCATCTTTTCATGTATTTGTTAGCCATCTGTATGTCTTCTTTGGAGAAATGTCTATTTAGTTATTTGGCCCATTTTTTGATTGGGTCATTTATTTTTCTGGAATTGAGGTGTAGGAGTTGCTTGTATATTTTTGAGATTAGTTGTTTGTCAGTTGCTTCATTTGCTATTATTTTCTCCCATTCTGAAGGCTGTCTTTTCACCTTGCTTATAGTTTCCTTTGTTGTGCAGAAGCTTTTAAGGTTAATTAGGTCCCATTTGTTTATTTTTGCTTTTATTTCCAATATTCTGGGAGGTGGGTCATAGAGGATCCTGCTGTGATGTATGTCGGAGAGTGTTTTGCCTATGTTCTCCTCTAGGAGTTTTATAGTTTCTGGTCTTACATTGAGATCTTTAATCCATTTTGAGTTTATTTTTGTGTATGGTGTTAGAAAGTGTTCTAGTTTCTTCTTTTACAAGTGGTTAACCAGTTTTCCGAGCACCACTTGTTAAAGAGATTGTCTTTAATCCATTGTATATTCTTGCCTCCTTTGTCAAAGATAAGGTGTCCATATGTGCGTGGATTTATCTCTGGGCTTTCTATTTTGTTCCATTGATCTATATTTCTGTCTTTGTGCCAGTACCATACTGTCTTGATGACTGTGGCTTTGTAGTAGAGCCTGAAGTCAGGTAGGTTGATTCCTCCAGTTCCATTCTTCCTTCTCAAGATAGCTTTGGCTAATCGAGGTTTTTTGTATTTCCATACAAATTGTGAAATTATTTGTTCTAGCTCTGTGAAGAATACCAGTGGTAGCTTGATAGGGATTGCATTGAATCTATAAATTTAAGCCTGATTTTAAAATAATGAAAAATCTTTATTATTCACAAATCATATGATAAAACAAATATAAATTAATATATGAATTTGTGAGTTTAGCAAGATTGCTGAATATATAGTCAACGTTCAAAAATCAATTATAGTTCTATACACCAGCAACAGACATTTGGAAAAATAAAATTTTGGATTCCTTTTGATGCCCTACAATAACATTCTTATCAAATTATTTGTGTTAAAAAAACTCAAAATGTATCAGAACTTAATTTAGAAAACTATTAAACATTACTGATCAAGATGAAAGAAGACCTAAATAAATGAAAAATACCATGTTTATGGATTAGAAGATACACTATTATATAGACACCAATTCTTCCCAAACTGATTTATAGATTCAATGTAATTCCAAACAGAACTTTATTAAGTTTCTTTGTGTGTGTGTGTATGGGGGGGAAGTTTTTGAAAATTGAGGAAATGATTTCTCAGTTTGCATACAAATATGCAAGGCAATGGCACCCCACTCCAGTATTGCCTGGAAAATCCCATGGACGGCGGAGCCTGGTAGGCTGCAGTCCACGGGGTCACTAAGAGTCAGATACGACTGAGTGACTTCACTTTTACTTTTCACTTTCATGTGTTGGAGAAGGAAATGGCACCCCACTCCAGTGTTCTTGCCTGGAGAATCCCAGGAATGGGGGAGCCTGGTGGGCTGCCGTCTATGGGGTCGCACAGAGTCGGACACGACTGAAGTGACTTAGCAGCATGCTAAAGACCACAAATATCCAAAATAATATTGAAAAAGAACAGAGTTAGGAGATCTAAGTAACCAGATATTAAGATTTTTCATAAAGTTACAATAATTAAAAGTGAGGTATTGACGTGAGAAGAAATAAACAAACATATGGATCATAATGGGAATTCTAGAAATGTATCCACATATGTGGAGATACCAGAGATTTTTGTTTTTTGTTTTTTTTTAAGATAGCACTGTAGAAACTTTTAAATATATCCCAAGGCAATTGGGTATCTATTGGAATCTATACATGATAACAACAAAATAAAAATTCTAGATTAATTTTAGATCTAAATGTGAAAGACTAAATAATAAAACTTCTATTAGGTAATTTAGAAAATATCTTAATGAACTCAGGATAGAGAAATATTTCTTAAGTAGCACATGGAACTTGGCATAATGAAAAAGATTAATGAAACTAAGAATTCCTGCTTATCACTATTAGGAGAGTGAAAAGAAAATCAAGGACTAGGAAAAGATATTTCTCACACAGAACTAAGAAAGAGCTGATAATCAAACTTTTTTTTTTTTAAACTCTGAAGAATCAATAAGAAAAAGACAACCAAATGGAAGAATGGAACGCGCACTCCACAAATTATGATGCATAAGTGAGTTGGCATTTTCTGCCAAAGTACAAGATGTGCACAATTAATGACCCAGTGTCCCATTTCTCGTGATACATTTAATAGAAATGTGTGCACAGGCACATCAGGAGACACATACAAATATGCTCACAGCAGCATTATTGGAAAGAGCTGAAAACAGGAAACAAATATCTATCAATAATGGAATTAATACTACCCAATCACCATGTGTTACTGCTACTGCTAAGTCGCTTCAGTCGTGTCCGACTCTGTGCGACCCCATAGACGGCAGCCCACCAGGCTCCCCCGTGCCTGGGATTCTCCATGCAAAAACACTGGAGTGGGTTGCACAAAATAATAATACACAGAGTTCGGCTACTTCTAAGCATGGATAAGTATAGTTTGAATGAAAAACATCAGATTCAGGTTATATGTATGTGTTTGCATACATATGTACACACATGCATGCAGTCAAATGTGTTTAAACACACACATACACATATACACACATATATAGATTCTATGTACGACTTAAAGCACAAATGCAGTCATAGTCTAGAGATGAATGCTTAGATGGTACAATGTGAAGAACACCAAGTATTGTCATATTTGTAAAGACAGTACTTACTTTTGAAGGGTGCTGTGTGTTAGTCGCTCAGTCATGTCTGACTCTTTGCAACCCCATGGACTGCACCCCGCCAGGCTCCTCTGACCGTGGGATTCTCCAGGCAAGAATACTGGAGTGGGTCACCACGCCCTCCCCCAGGGGATCGTCCCCACCCAGGGATCAAACCCAGGTCTCCTGCATTGTAGGCAGATACTTTACCGTCTGAGACACCAGGTGGTGGGATATGATTAAGAGTTGATATTGAAGAAACCTCTGGGACTCTGACAATGTTTTACTTTTATTTTTTCAAAACGAATTCATTCTTCATTAAATTCTAGTTGATTTATAATATTGTGTTAATTTCAGGTGTACAGCAAAATGATTCAGTTATAGATACATCCGATCAGATCAGATCAGTCACTCAGTCGTGTCCGACTCTTCGCGACCCCATGAATCAGCACATACATGCATATATTTCTACATTCCTTGATTCTTCTCGTTTATAGTTTAATACAAGATCTTGATATAGTTCTCTGTGCTGTACAGTAAAACCGTGTTTATATATTTTATACATAGTGGTATGTATCTGTTCAACCCTGCTCCTAATTTATCCCTCTCCCTCACCTCCTCTGTCTGCTGGTAATCATGTTTATTTTCTATGTCTGTAATAATGTTCTATTTTTTGACTTTAGTGATGGTTATAACTGTGTGCTTTTAAAACTTTACCCTAAAATATTTTAAAAGAAGGAGGAGGGAGAGGAGGAGAAGAAGAAAATGTGAGGAACAGATCTGACCACCATTCGCTCTTTCAGTAACTTTAGGCAAATTACATTATCCTTGTGAACCTTAATTTGTTCATTTGTAAATTGTGAATCACGTCACCATCCTCACCAAACTTCCATGAGGATTATGAGATCCTGCATGTAAAAGAACTTTATAAAGACATAAAGCACCTTATAAAGTTTGAGGGAAAAATAGTATTATAATAATATCTAATGCCATTCTGGAATTGCAGTAGTCATGAAAATATCATATTTGATTTGATTGGATCTTCAAAAATTACTCAGTGCATTCATCAGAAAACAATATAATTGAATTAAGAGGGAATATGAAAATATAGTTATGTGTAATAAAGTAGATTTTTCCCAACTTGTAAATAGCTTCTTTCTCTGTACATATATACACAACACCTCACCACCACCACTTCTTTTCTATTCTGGATCTCGTTTTTGCAATTCCAAAGAACTTTGTGTTCTCTTGACCTCTCTTACTAAACCAAGTAAAACTCATAGGGAAGACAGAGAGAGGAAGCTGGAGATTTAGAGGGGTTTGTTGTTACCCACAGATCAGAGTCCCCACAGTGTCCCGAACAGTGACGGTGCCTTTACCGAGAAACTCACAGAACTTCTGAGTTGAATAGGATGGAGCACTGATATCTTCAGTTACCTTCAGTCGCTCAGTCATGCCTGATTCTTTGCGACCCCATGGACTGCAGCATGCCAGGCCTCCCTGTCCATCACCAACTTCCGGAGTTCGCTAAAACTCATGTCCATTGAGTCGGTGATGCCATCCAGCCATATCATCCTCTATCATCCCCTTCTCCTCCTGCCTTCACTCTTTCCCAGCATCAGGGTCTTTTGAGTCAGTTCTTCCCATCAGGTGGCCAAAGATCCTGATATCCTAGATCCTTGAATAAACACTCCTCAGATTGTTGCAAGCCTAATTTCCAGAATTGTTAAATGGTTGATTTTGACAATTTTTATCAATATTCCTGTTGCTTTTATGGAGAAGTGAGTTTTCAGAGGCCCTTAGTTTGTCAATCTTATTGATGTCCTAACGCCCCCAGATGCTGACATGGCCTCTTTTTCTCCTACCCCCATCCTGACAACTTTCCACCTAAAGATATTCTCTTCAAAGCCTGATACAAGTTCTTCCAGGGTTTCTCCAAATAGCCAGCAGCCATTCTGTCAGCACCAGTTTCTTCTTTGGGGATGATCATAGCTCTTGCCCATATTTTTCTTGTGTCCTTGCTCATATTCTCTTTCTTTGACTCAAACTCTAAATGTTCAGCCTTTTCTGGTGAGATTGCCTTCCTCAGTCCCTCTCATTGGGCCTATTTTGTTTAACTTCCTATTTAGTCATCTACAGGGCTCCTAACCCTTTCATTGCTGCTGCTAAGTCGCTTCAGTCGTGTCCGACTCTGTGCGACCCCATAGACGGCAGCCCACCAGGCTCCCCCGTCCCTGGGATTCTCCAGGCAAGAACACTGGAGTGGGTTGCCATTTCCTTCTCCAAACCCTTTCATTACTGAATATCTAATGTGAATATCTGTATGCCCCTCGGCCCAAGTCTTGGTATAGATAACTGTTTTCCTGAGGCTATGGGCTCTGTGCTTTCCTCTGTTACACTACAGTCCTCAGAGATCTTTTCTTTTCCTGGTGTCATCTGCCACAACCAAACAAATGATATATAAATCTCACCAAGCCATCTCTGATCTAAACTTAAGCCACGTGACTCTCACTGCTTATAAGACGTTTCCACTTTGCTATATCTTTATTAACTCTAATGTGGCAACCTAACTGGAATGCCTGTGAAACTGGCACATGTACTATCACATTCAAGAAAAAAATAATTTTGACATCTGAAAGGATTTAAAAGTAAATTAAAAAATAAGAATTTTAACATCCAAAAGGATTTAATAGCAGTCACTGCAAAAAAAAACTAAAGGATAGTTTTCTATTAAGAAGAGAAAATTTAATCATCAATCTATCTTCTGAGAGATTAAATATATCTATTGGATAGATTAGATACAATCTTTTGAGATTATATCATGGCGGCTAATCAAATAACTCTCCCTTTCATTGTGGGAGAGCCTTCTAACTCTCTGTCAAACACAGTGCGTTCTAGATATTGCTTGTCTCGTTACTACCCTCTCAATCTCTATGTAATGGTCTTATCTAGAAATCACTCTCTGTTCTTTGCAGTTAATCACTCAGATCAGTTTTCTTAATTCTCCCTCTTGAGTATTATCCCAATTCTACACAGTGAAACCTTAGAAATTAATCTGGCAAAGATGCAATTCTTCTCAAAACTTAAATGAGGAAAAATGATATCATACAAAACAAAAACAAAAACAAGAGATAATAGTCGTATATTAATGTTATTTTTCTACCATATCATGACCTTTCAAACTAAATAAGCCTTCCTATTTCCTTCCTCAAAAGACACACAGACACTAGTCTCCTTGGTGATTATCACGACATAATCTTCAGGTTTTAAATGGCTCCCAAACACTTCATGTATGAACTTAGAAGCAACTTTGGAGAAAAAGTATCATTATGAGCTGTACTGATGCTTTAAGAAAAAAAAAAAAAAAAAAAAACCAGCTAATAATAATATGATTATAATGAGAGCATATCCAAAATAACCAGTCATAGAGAAAAGTGTTTTCATCACTGTTGACAAGACCAAGGCAAGAAGATGCTCACTTGTATATAAATTATTGAAATATTTCCTATGCATCTAATATTTGCATAGATGATTCTTTAAATTGGCAGTAAAGACTTACGGGGAAAAAAATGGCCTTTGAAACAGTTTTTGAGGTCACAGAAAGCTACAAGAGTAACATGAACACATGCCCAGGAACGGGCACATACACTGAGCACGGTGAGTACTCAGTTCACTACAGGCCTGGGCACGTGATGAGATGGACAGAGTATGGCCCACGGTAAGTCACTGGGGAGAATTAATGGACTGGTAAGTTAAGGTCGTCCAGTTGACCACTTTCAGAAACCTGCACCTGTTTGGTAGGCGATGGATAGTAAATATTTCTTTGAAGAAAATATGTCTTGTTTACATTACATTACAATATTTTCATCAAACTAAAGAATCTGAAGGGAGGTGGGATACAGTAAGGACAAGAGAGCTTATCTGTGTGTAGGTTTTACGATCATTTATAAACGCTTCTTTTTCGGTGGAATATTAATCACACTGAAACAGATTTGCTAGCAAAAAATAAATGAGGGAAAGTGCCCATTTATCATTCCAACACAAATTGAAAATGAATTAGTTAATAAAATGTGAACAACATAATTACTGTCCTTAGTTAACACTGGATCAGATGGTGAAGAATCTGCCTGCAATGAACAAGACCTGGATTCAATCCCTGGAAGATCCTCTGGAAAAGGGAATGGCTATCCATTCTAGTATTCTTGCCAGGAGAATTCCATGGACAGAGGAGCCTGGCAGGCGATAGTCCATGGGGTTGCAAAGAGTTGGGCACGACTGAG
The DNA here is from genome assembly GCF_029378745.1 of Bos indicus. Classification (NCBI taxonomy): domain Eukaryota; kingdom Metazoa; phylum Chordata; class Mammalia; order Artiodactyla; family Bovidae; genus Bos; species Bos indicus. The sequence continues at coordinate 71,452,603 of NC_091773.1, forward strand.
CAACTAACATTTTCACTTAGTTAACCCTAACACGGCTCCTTCTTTGCTATTTTACTGTTCCTTTCATTCTTAAGTCCTGAACATTTCTCTTTGGTTACTTTTCGAAGAGTTTCTAGTATGCGCATGGTTACAAAATTTAGTATCTTCGTCCTTAAACATCTAGAAATCATGCAAAGCAATAACTGGGATTTAACAAAAAAATTCTAAGGAACTCATTTCAATGAATCTAGAAGTAGATCGAATCCTCAGACATCCATATGCTTAACGAGGGCTTCCAGAAGCAGCAAGGATGGCGCAGAAGCTGTGTGAGAGCAGGAGGCGGTGAAGAGACGAAATGTGGAAGGTGGAGATGAGACGCGGTACGTTAGATCTCAGAAGAAGCTGTGTGAGAGCAGCAGGCGGTGAAGAGACGAAATGTGGAAGGTGGAGATGAGACGCGGTACGTTAGATCTCAGAACACGCCTTCACAGACATAGTCCAGAAGAGTGAGAGCCCTGATGCTCCAAAACGAAAAATCATACTTTTACTTGCAGGAATAAGTCCAAAAGTAGGGTGAGCAAGGCCCTTTCAGATTTGATGAGTTCTAAATCAAAGGCTTCCAGCAATGCCGAGAAAGGTCAAAGCTCCAAACCTCCTAGCTTATGACCTTAACTGAAACATTTCTCATTCACTTGGACCCATAGTTTATTCACCCGATAAAATAAGGTGGCATTGGTGATTATAATTTTTTGGTTTCTAGAACACCTGGTGAAATTTGCAGGAAAAAAAAAAAAAAGATTTGAACTTAATCCTTCTGGGTGTTTAGCTGCAAGGCAGCGAAGAAGATGGCATGATGTGACCCTGGAATCACAAAGATCTGGATTAGACGGGGCAGGGCTCTTGCAGTTACCCTTGAACTGGTCCACCTGACCTGCCTTTGCTCTCTGGCTCCTGCCTCTTGGTTTATCTGGTATCTGTTCTGGTTAGATCCATTTTGGCATTCCAGCTCTGGTGCCTGCTCTGAACAGTCAGCTGAGACCCTCAGGCTATAGACTTTGATCCACTTCAAAGCACTGGCTTTTCTGAATACAAACTCTTCTTTCCATATCTAAACCTAGTAGGAGAAAAAGTCCTTATGAAATAGGATTGTGGAAACTCCAAAGAGATCAGCCTTTTTCACTTGGCTTTATGGGCCTGACAGCCCTTACTGTGCCATATGGTGTGATGTGCTCAGGGTTAGGTCTAGCAAACCCCCACTTCCAAAAAAAAATACCACAAATTTATACAATAAGTGCCTTAAATTGCATGAGCCATCTTCCTAAGATTCAAATTTTATAGACGGTTTTCACTAGAAGTTATTTGTTTCATTTTAAGAGGGAAAGAAAAGATCCCCAAACAGTTAAATTTAGGGAAATATAATATAAAGGTATTAAATTGCAGGAAGGTATCACACACACAAACCCCCAAACAACAGAACAAACCTTGAACAGCATTCTGATCTTCACTGAAGAACAAAGTCCTAGAAGTTCATAGTGAGATATCAAACTGAGGATTGTGAAAGTAGGCAAAGATTATTTATTGGATGGTTAGCTGGAGTGGGACCATGTCCCAAATACATATCTAGCATCAAAAACCTGAAAGTCCAAGCTGGAGAGCGAGAGGGCGCCTAGGTCCAGCGAAGTCTGTTCTTTATTCTCAGAGGGGTTCTGGCTCATTTCAGTGCTTGAGCCAAAAGGCTCTCTTGCCCCTTTCCACGTTCATCACACTGGTTTTAAAACATCACAGAATCTTCTTTTGTCAGCAGCTCTGGGAGCTACAAGCTACGAGGGATCAAGCTTGGGTAGATGGAGGAAATGTACTTACTTAGCAGCAAGTGAGAGAAACAGCCAACCTGCTTTTCTGCTACTCTTTTGGGTTCTGTCCTCAGGCTTTCCACGATGTCTCACCACCCTTCCCGACAATGGGGCATAGGCTACATTTGATGGCATTTGTCACTAGCTGCAGTGTGAAACAGATCTTTCAGTTTCATTACCTTTCATTTTTAAAGATAAGAATGGAATTTACTTAAGATAGAAAATCCACATAGCAACATGGGTGTAGAAAAACAAGCAGGTGTTAATAAATTTCCAAGAAACATTAATCTGTTTCTGCAAATACATCCTGCTGTTCATTTAAATGGAATGATACTCTATAAATTTACCACTTCAGTCACTCTCTGAGCTATCAAAATGTAATATACAACACCTTCGATGATCAAAGTGAAAGTAAGTTTAGAAATCCAATTTGTTTTTTCACCATGTAAGCTCTTTATTTAACTTTTGCATTTCAGCTCTCATTTGAATCAAGCTTCAATCTTACTTACACACATCACAGGTATACTTCAGAAGCTGTCATGGAATCTTGCAACTGCCAAAAACAAAGTTCTATACTAAACCAACTGTATCTATAAAAGAAAAATACTATATTCTGTCACACTTGGAGATTTAAAATAATTTATCATTGTACTATTCAAAAGTGGTAGTCATTGATTGAACTAGAGATAACCATTGGGGGAACTGTGAATGGGACTGTATCTGTCTCGGAAAAAAATGAGAAATGAGGATCCATGTGACATAAGTGGCCAATATATAAATTCTGAGGTTGACAATAAAGAAGCTGTAGATAGATTCATCATTTAAAGGGATTGGCAGAAACATTGATGGAACTGAAATCGAAGAAGAATTTTAAGTGATTGTCTGGGAAGATGGATGAAGGGATGGGTCTGGACAGAGTGAAGTGGTAGTAATAGAGTAACTCTTGCTTTTTACCCTGAGTCATTCTGCCATGTTTCATTTTTCCTTCATGCCTATATTACTTAAGTAAATAGAATAAGCAATAATAAAATAATTTCTAACTTTAAACTACTTGATATCCACTTACTTGTTAAATCATTTTAACCCTAATTTTAGAGATCAGCAGATCATCTGGGAACCTCTTTTATCACCCAAGTCAGCCTATTTAAGCAGAAATACCTAGAGTGAATCTGATTTTAACAGGAAGGTTTTTTTTTTTTTTTTCCTGGGATCAAACTTAGGTAACCAAGACAAAACTGACCGTATATTGTAAGAAGGCAGAACTTTTCAATTTACTGCCTTTGGATGAGAATAGCCAGAAGGCACTCTCTCCCTTCCTTTCCTCATTACTTCTACAAACATGCCTTCTGCTAACATTGGACTCTTGTCTCTTACCTTGCTCTTAAGAACATAACTATTTGGGATATAATATTCAGTAGCTTAGATGAAAGGAAATGATGCATTTCTTTTTTCCTGAATGAAGCTTTACAATCCACGCTTTAAGCCTCAACTTTTTAAATTAATCCTTTCTGGAGCATGGTTACTTTACAATGTTGTGTTAGTTTCTAGTGTACAACAAAATGATCAGTGGTGCATACAAATATATTCCTTTCCTTTTGGGCTGCCTTCCTATAAGTGGGATCATTCCATTTAAATGAACAGCATGATGTATTTGCAGGAACAGATTAATGTTTCTTGGAAATTTATTAACACCTGCTTTTTTCTCTACACTCATGTTGCTATGTGGATTTTCTATCTATCATATGTAAACTCCACAGTGCGTTAAGTAGAGTTCCCTGTGCTATACAGTATGTTCTCATCAGTTATCTATTACAAGGTATCAAAAGTGTATATGCGTCAGTCCTAATGTCCCAATTCCTCCCACCATTCCCTTCTCCTTTGGTAGCCATACATTTGTTCTCTACCCAGAGTGTGTCATAGAGAGTGAAGTAAGTTAGAAAGAGAAAAATGAACATTGTTTATTAATGCATATATGAGGAATCTGGAAACATGGTATAGATGATCCTATTTGCAAAGCAGAAATAGAGACACAGATGTAGAGAACAAATTTAAGTCTTAGATTTAATTTTTATTGTTGTTGTTAGCTCAAGTTCTGTGCTAAGTTCTGCACTGTGCTGTGCTTAGTCACTCAGTCGTGTCTGACTCTTTGCAACCCCATGGACTTGGCCCACCAGGTTCCTCTGTCCATGGGATTTCCCAGACAAGAATACTGGAGGGGGTTGCCATTTCCTTCTACAGAGGATCTTCCCAATCCAGGGACTGAACCTTCATCTCTTGCCTTGGAAAGCAGACTCTTTACCACTGAGCCACCAGAGAAGCTCCAAATTTAATTTTACCTTCTAAGATTAAGGGATGCCTTAAAACTTAAGGGGATCACTTTATACTTAGGTCCTTAGAAGCTAACATAATACTGAAAGTAAATAAAGACCTAAAAGGCAGGGATGGAACCTGTGGAAATTCAAGACAAGTTCAATGTAATTTGGAATCTGTCTGTGTGTGTGTGCACACACGTACATGCACATGTGTGCACTTTGAGGTGGGCATGGTGGTGCTTTGAAGGAATAATTGGAGCTTCAACCAGGCCACAAAGGATAAGTAGAATTTAGATGGAGTCAAAGGAAAAAATGGAGTTGGAAAGAAGAAACAAATGTTTGCAAATTAGTAGAGTACTGAGATATGCAAAAGCTTTAATTTATTAAATCATTCATTAATTCACTAAAAATTCAGAGCACTAGTAGCAGCCAGGCATTGGAGTAAGTGCTGGAGAACAAAAATACATAAGAGCTGTCCATGAACTTGGGGATATTACAGTCTGTAGGGGTAGTTAAGTGTGGATACAAATAACTTCAATACAGTGGAATGCATCCTGCTGGACAATGCAAATGGAGCAAAGGGTGGCAGGCACTGGAGAGAGTAAGGTACATGGAAATGTTTGGGTAAAACTCCACAGAGGAGGTGCCTTAGATGTTGATGTCTGAAGGCTGAGTGGGATATCTCAGGTAGATAAAGAAAAGATAGCATCCCAGGAAACAAGGAAGCAGCAGGAGCAGATGTGTGGAGACCTGCACCGCCCAGACCTGGGAACGGGGTGGGTTCCTTATAGCCAAGGCATAGGGCAGGTGCTTGAGCAGCATGAGAACAGAAGGGGTACTGTGGTTGGGTTGTAAAGGGCATGTATGACATGTGTAACTTGGACCTTATTTTCATCTGTTAGAAACCACTGGAAGTATTAAAGCACCAAAAATGACGCTATCATATTTATGTCTCAGAAAGATCTAAAGTTATCTTCAGTCTTTTTTTATATTCCCTTTTATTCCCAACTAATGTTTACTCTAAAAAATGAAAACAAACCCAAGCAAGCAAAGCCCCACCCTTCCTTAGCATTAGGTAGCTGTCTCTTTCCTTCCTTTTAGACTCACTGTCTCCAGTCGCACACACGTCACTGCCCATTTTCCAATCCTCAACTCAATGCTATGCAGCTCATAGGCCCATTTAGCCCCTTAAAGTGCTTGACCACCAGTGACGTCCTGACCACCAAGGATAGGCTCACTGTATGTGGTTCTCAGAGGCACTTCATTCTGAGATGGCTGCCTTCTTGAAACTTTCCCAGCATCTTAAAGATCTCTGCTTGCTGGTTCTCCTCAAGGCCACTGACCAGGTCTCCCAAGGCTCTATGCTGCCAGGTCTTTCCCTCTCCATGCAAACAGTTCCCTTTCCACTGTTTCCCTGCATTCTTTTCTCTCTTCCCTTTCCTCACACTTGCTTGAGGGATCCCCTCTACTCCGTGGCTTTGCTCACTCTTTATGGCTGAACTGCATACCCCACAAAAATTTATAACTTGAAGTTCCAACTCTCAGCATCATGCAATTTGATCATTTTTGGAGATAAGATCATTCCCAAAGTAATTAAATTAAAATGAAGTCATCAGGGTGGAAAGTGAAAGTGAAGTTGCTCAGTAGTGTCCGACTCTTTGCAGCCCATGGACTGTAGCCCACCAGGCTCCTGCATCCATGGATTTCTCCAGGCAAGAGTACTGGAGTGGGTTGCCATTTCCTTCTCCAGGGGATCTTCCCAACCCAGGGATCAAACGTGGGTCTCCCGCATTGTAGGCAGACACTTTACTGTCTGAGTCACCAGGGAAGTCCCATCAGGGTGGACCTTAGTCCAATATGACTGACTGGTGCTATCTCAAGAAGAGGAAATTTAGACATACACACACACACACACACACACACACACACACACACACATGAGGTTTGGGTGGAGAGGCATGGCCAGCATAAATCATAAGAAGAAGACAACCACCCACAAGCCAAGGGGAGAGGCCTGGAGCATATCCTTCTCTCATGGCCTTCAGATGGAATCTATCCTGCTTGACTTCAGACTTCTAGCCTCCAGAACTATGAGAAAATAAATTTTGTTGTGGAAACCACCCAGTCTGTGATATCTTGTTACCACAGCTGTAACAAACAATTATACTCACCAAGTAGGCTGAAGACTGCCAAATCTGTAGCTCTCTCCTGAGACGCAGATGCGCATGGCCAACTGCTAACCACACATCTCCACCTGCCTGCAGATACACCCCTATTCTATTTTCCTGCAAATGTGCTCCCCTCTAAGTTTCCCTTATCTTGATGAATGATATCCTTATGGAACTAATCGTGCCAGGTCAGAAATCTTGTCAGCACAAATATCTCCCCTTTTCTTTATTCACATACCTTTAACCCAATTAGCCCTAACATTTTTACTCTCATATAACCCCCAATTTCATTTTCCCCACCCCCTGTGTTTTAGCCCAAATCATATCTCTTGACTGCTACTATAATAGATTTCTAATGGGTCTTCCCATTGCCATCTTGGGTTTCCCTGGTGGCTCAGAGGCTAAAGTCTCTGCTACAATGCAGGAGACCCAGGTTCAATCCCTGGGTTGGGAAGATCCCCTGGAGAATGGAATGGCAACCCACTCCAGTATTCTTGCCTGGAGAATTCCATGGATAGAGGAAACTGGAAGCCTACAGTCCATGGGGCTGCAAAGAGTCAAATATGACTGAGCAACTAATTTTCACTTTATTGCCATCTTACTTTCTCAAGTTCAGACAGAGTAAAATTCCTACAAAATGAAAATGAAATCATATTAATCTACTGCTTAAAAAATCATCAAGTGTTCCCCTTTGCCTGTGGGATAAAGTCCAGATCTGTCCACTGGGCATACAAGACCCTTCATGATTTGATTCTTCTTATGTCTAACTTCATCTCTGGCCACTCCTCTCCTTATACTCTATCATTCAGAACTGCTGGCATCATAGAGCTTAACAGACATAAAACAGGATTGTATTGCTAAGGTCAAGTCAGGGGTAAGAAACACTGGAGCAAGGACATGTGTCATGACCATTGTCTGATATGAGATGTAGCCCTATAAACATCTTGGAGATCCATATATTTGCTTTCCCAGCTCTTAGATTAGAAATTTTATGTGTGTAGAGGTCATGAGTGTCACCCCACTCCAATACTCTTGCCTGGAAAATTCCATGGATGGAGGAGCCTGGAAGGCTGCAGTCCATGGGGTTGCTGAGGGTCAGATATGACTGAGTAACTTCACTTTCACTTTCATGCATTGGAGAAGGAAATGGCAACCCATTCCAGTGTTCTTGCCTGGAGAATCCCAGGGACAGGGGAGCCTGGTGGGCTGCCATCTATGGGGTCGCACAGAGTCGGACACGACTGAAGTGACTTAGCAGCAGCAGCAGCAGAGGTCATGAGTATTTTGTTTTCTAGTTAAAGAGAAAGTCCTTCAGAAATAGGGGTCTGTAGTCCAAAATTATCTGGTTTTGAGATTTCAACATATCTGAAAATGTCTTTAAAATGTTTTTGTTTGTGTTGTTTGTTTTATGAGAAGGCCCATGAACCAAGATAGCCATGGCCCTGTGATAGTGGCAAACTGTGATAAACTTAATTCACACTTTCTTCTAGGGCCAAGTGTGCGATTAAGTAAAACAGTAGGTAGATTTGGGCTTTTTATAGGGATTCTTATTTCTCACAAAGGCATTAAAATAATCTCTCTGTTATCTTGGGGGAGGATTTAGGCTTTCCCAGTCTTGGTTAGCCTGATTGGTGTTTGAATGCTGTCATTGCCCTCTTAAATAACAGAAGTATCTGTACATCCAGAACATAACAACAGAAAATATAAACAGGAGTGCCTTTCCAGCCAGATGTTAATAAAGGTCCTCTCCTATACCCATAGCTCCACTTTGGTGGGATGGTCAATGGATAGTTTAGTTCAGTTCAGTCACTCAGTCGTGTCTGACTCTTTGTGACCCCATGAATTGCTGCACGCCAGGCCTCCCTGTCCATCACCAACTCCTGGAGTCCACCCAAACCCGTGTCCATTGAGTCAGTGATGCCATCCAACCATCTCATCCTCCATTGTCTCCTCCTCCTGCCCTCAATCTTTCCCAGCATCAGGGTCTTTTTAAATGAGTCGGCTCTTTGCATCAGGTGGCCAAAGTATTGGAGTTGCAGCTTCAAAATCAGTCCTACCAATGAACACCCAGGACTGATCTCCTTTAGGATGGACTGGTTGGATCTTCTCACAGTCCAAGGGACTCTCAAGAGTCTTCTTCAACACCACAGTTCAAAAGCATCAATTCTTTGGTGCTCAGCTTTCTTTACAGTCCAACTCTCACATCCATACATGACCACTGGAAAAACCATAGTCTTAGCAATGGATAAGCAATTGGCAAATGAGGGTTTCATATGGGTGTCAGATCCTCCTTTAGGGCCAGAACTTAGTCCATGAGATGCTTTGAAAATATAAGAGTATGAATATCCCTTCAGGGGAGCTGCAATCTCCATCACTGATTTTGAGAACCAATTTCATGACTTGTTACCAAAAGCAGACTAGGTGAGAAGGGTAATGACTTCTTAACTTTAATTAACAAAAGCTTACTGGAATGCTCTCCCTCAAAATTCAAATTCACCCAAAAGTTGACCCTACCTACAAGGACTATCCAACCATTTACTCATCGTATCATGTGACTGGCTGTGAGTAGGACTGCTGTATATGACAGTTTCAATTATGAGCTGTATGACTATCATGGACACCAGTCATACTGTAGCACATGTGCGTGGTGCCCCTTGGGGTTAAATGTTAAACAGCCTGCAGGGCTATGCATAGGAGCCTTATAAATGTTCTTTGGTTCTTCTCTGAGGATTTTGGGACTCTTTGGGCCTTCAGGAAGGTCACTTACAGAAAATGGAGGCAAAGGGATTTTCATCACTCTTTCAGGCACTCACAGGGATCAGAATTATATCCTCCCTAATAGACACTGCTCCTTTCTCTAGAAGGAGAAGCTATTTGTTTACGACAGGAGATAAATAAGAGGAATAAATGGTTTATATTTACAATGTGAGAGACCTGGGTTCGATCCCTGGGTTGGGAAGATTGCCTGGAGAAGGAAATGGCAACCCACTCCAGTACTCTTGCCTTGAAAATCCCATGGACGGAGGAGCTTGGGTCGCAAAGAGTCAGGCATGACTGAGCGACTTCACTTATGGTGATAGAAATGGCAAGTCTGCTTAAAGCGTTCTGGAAAGAAAAACTGAAATTAGAGTCATGCTAAATCAGAAATGAGACTTAAGAAAAGCAAGTAATTAGCTCAACCAAGTGGTGTGTCAAGGAACCCTGAGTGAGAATAAGCTCCACGAGATAATAAGCAAATAGCGAGGGTTAAGTGGGAAGCAACAGAAGCTCTTATCTCAGAAGGCTGAGATCAGGAAACAAGTATTAGGCGAAGTTTCAGGAGAATGGCCCCTTTGATGGGTCAAGGACGTCACTCAGGTAATTCGTTTCTTAGGAATTGTTTTTATTATTGTGTTATATTTCAAAAGCATTTTCATGTATCTGGCGTTCCCCAGTTTTCTGCCTTTTCTGCCTCATTTTGGTGATGCCTCCTGATCCCCTCTCCCCGTGACTGTCCATTCTGCTTTGTGTGTGAGGACCTGACACACGGGCATCTGTGCATTCCTGTCCCCAGGCGTTTTCATTTTCATGACTCTATTTGCAAATGGAGCCATTGTTCACATGGGACCGAAGAGAATGGCAATCTTGGGATGTTCAAAGGTCTCAGTGACTCCTAATCCAGTTCTAATGCTTGGTGTTTGACGCAGTTTCCAAGGAGAGCTGTGACACAGGGGCATTAATCTACCTCGTGACAGCATGGGGTTTTAATGCATTTTCTGTATCTGAAGAAAGAGTCTCCTATGGAGGTGGTGAAAGGAGTTATGGCGAAATCAATATCTTCATTTCGCTGGGGCACTGACAATTTGTAGCAATGATATGAGGGATCACTGCACAGGGAGAGCTTGTTGGACAAAATCTAATGCACAGTACATATACTTCTGAAAATGGACACAGAGACTTGCTTCATGAGTCAAAAAAAAAAAAAAGGTGAGTGGGTTACAGGGAACTAGTGTCTTTCTAGAAATATGTAGATAACCTCTTGTATCATCCAGGACATGATTTTGGAGCAATAAAGATTACATTTCTGCTTTACAGATGTGATATTATCTATAAATAAAGATAAATTTCATAATGTACATTCAGGAATCAGTGGAAAATATCCTGACTTTTCACTGAAATATTCACACCAAAATTATGATGTCTGATAATCTACTAAAGGGACAGACCAAACCAACCAAGAAAATCATACAATAAGATGCCAAGAATAAGGCCATTCAGCCTTGTCTGTGATACTGACCAAGGAGGAAAGTAAGGGCCACCTTCGAAGGTATTATGGGATGACAGACGAATCAGAGTACTGACTGGACCAGACTCTTCAGTTCTTTCTCAATGACAGGTATCGGGTTTGATGTTAATATCAGTGTCACTCAAAAATAAAATTTAATAGCCAGCCACTGATGCATTTTTCCCTGGGTACTATTGCTCAGCTTACTCTGATTTCTGTGATATTACAATATGATTTGTATATTTTTGCAACTAGCAATGTTACTTCGACATGTATCTCTATATATACCTGATTTCTTTCAAATAAATAGTTGAGGATGGATGCATACTTCTAAAGATTATTATTCATTGCTTTGGTATCTTCATAGTATACACAAGGTTTAAATACATACATGGAAAAGCTTCTTTATGCCTTACATTAGTAACATCTTGCTATGGTAGGAACCATTTAACTTATTTTATATACACACAAAGATAGTACAGAAATGGTTAATATTTCTATATTTTCCATGAGTTTTATTTTTATTCCTTTCTATTATTTTCTGACAAGGTGAAGGAATATAATCTTATATTCAGATGATTCTAACATTTTCTTTTCCTAAGTCATGAAAAATGATTTTTACTGTTTTTCAGATATGGTGGCTATTTCTAAATTAGGGTAAAGATAGCATACATACAAGATGCAGATATTCAAGAAAATACAGTCTGTTGCAAAATTTCCCAGACTTGTGTTCTGTGAAAAACTAGTCTCAAAAGAGTTCCTTCATCGAGGAAGTTTGGAAGATGCTGCATCTGATCTCCCTTCTTGGAGATTTACAGCACACTTGAGAATATAAAAACGGTGGTAAATTCTGCAGAAGAGAAATTGGTTTAACAAAGCCCAGCATTTCTTAAACTTGACAACAAAACTTGGGTTTAAAAATTCATGAAACACCCACTAACACACTGCTTAATTATCCCTGACTCGTGGATGGGACAGTCTGCCCATGACTCTTGAACTTTCATGGATATGGCCAATACTGTGCAGTGTCCTTGGCAGACCAGGGTAGAAGCAAAAATATGAATCCCTCTATCCCCCACCTTAACGACTTCATCTCTTTTCATTACCTCTTCCATTATTTCATAAAACTGCTATGAAAAATAACCAGCTAAATGGTCATTTGGCTTGTCAAATTAAGTGCTGTATGAATGTTATAATAATAGCGACTATTAATGGAGCACCCACTCCTTGTCAGGCAATGAAGCACTAAGTCAGACACTTAATATAAACTTTCCTTATTCTACACAACTAGCAGAGACACATTGCATCTTCACATAAAATGTAAGGAAACTATCTGGGAGAGGTCATATATCTTGCCCCAATTCACATGCTACTATGGGAAATATCCAGAATTGCATAACCATCTCTCTTTTGTCTCCCAAGTCCCCGCACTTTTCACTATATCATACTGTCTCTCTAAATAACATGAATTCAGCCAGTCTCAATGAGATAATAAAATATGAAGTGATAAGAATGATGATGCCAATAATGGCAATTAATAACAACCAGAAAGGTATTAAAACTCTACGTGTTGTCATCGTGAAAAATTTATGGCAGTGTGATGTTTTAACAGTATCGAGCCTACTCTCCTTTCTCCCAGCCCCACATCCAATTAATCATTAACTCTGGTTGATTTTTTTCTTTAATATCTCTACTGCTACTAACTGTTGTGCAAGTCACCCTCTTATCTGCTCTGGATTTTTACTGCAAACAACATCTGACCTGACCTGTATTGTTGCTTTTCTCCAATTCATTTTGTGCCCTGAAATCACAGTGGCTTTTTAATGCACAGATCTGACAACCCGATCATTCACTCTTCAATTAAAATCCTCTAAGACTTTTCAGTGACACTGGGTTAAAGGCTGAACTTAGGGGTCTCTAGGATCTCCTATCTTTTGGCCCCCGTTACCTTTCCAGTTTCAAACTCCGCACTCTCTGACCTCATTTGATGGATTTGTTCAGTTGTTTGTTTTCCTTTCACCTCCCTTAATCAGAAGTGAGCCCAAAGAGGGGCAAGACCTAGACTCCCATGACCACTGTGTCTTCTAACACCCAGCACACCCTCTTACATATAATAGGAATGAAATAAATGCCATTGAATGAATGGCCAGATAAAAGGGTGGATGGATAAAAAAGAAGTAGTGAATGGAAGAGAAAGAGAAGTGCAAGGGATGTCCTGAACGTGTCCCCTGTCTCTGCGTCCCCTTTCACTTTACTGGAACTGCTTAGGAGAGGGGTCAGGGTGAGAAAAGGAAACTTGCTCTCAGTGAATTCTGTGGGACTTGGCTCCAGCAGAGCTGCTTTGTGGCCTGGGTGAGGCAGTGTGATGAGACAGGAGGGCCATTATCTCATCCACAGGGATCTCAGCATGGCTCTCCAGCTTCAAGGAGGGGCAGCTTTGAAAACAGCAGATAGAACGCCTTTGGAAAACCATCAGCCTCCCCAGGAAGTGTCCTACCAAGAGAGGCAACGGTGAGAGTCTTCAGGCCCTTCAAGGACAGTAGAAATTGATGGGGGAGAAACAGCAGGGAAAGCTGAATAAAGCAGACACTTCATGCTGAGTCTGTTTGGTAAACTGCTTTGCGAGCACTTGGGGGACAATCGTTCGAGGATGCCAAGGTATATTCAGTAGGGGGTGGGGAGGGGAAGCTGCTCAGGGAAGAGACTAGAATCCTGTTTTAAGAAAAATGATAACAAGAAACATGTTTCTTCAAGTTTATCCACAGACTTACAAGTCAGAAACTGCTGTTCTAGAGTACTAAATTTGGAATCAGAAAATCAGTCTTAGTTCTTACTCTTGGACATTCTAGCTCTGAGCTTTGGGGCAAGCTACAGGGTCTTTCAAACTCTTATTTCTTTATCCAAAATATAGGAATAAGAATAAATACTGAAGGGCATTGTGAAGAGCAAATGAGGTAAAATTCGAAAATATTTATGAAAACACTTTTATAAAATAACGCTAAAAGTGCTAGTTATTTGTCATAGGCACGTGTGTGAGATGGTCTGCATATCTTATATTGCTGCTTAATAGCTTCTTGAGTTTACATAACTGGCTGCCTCGGGATTCATATTTGTTCTTCTGGATTGTACTCCTTTGGTCAGAGTTTATTTGGACTAGAAGAAGACATCAGATCAAAGCTCACCCAGTCTGACTTTTCTTCCAGGGATGCTGAACTGGAAACAAAAGTCTCTATTTCAACCTAAGTCTTTTGACTAGCAAAGTCCTAAACTCGGGAGCTATAGGGTGTCATCATAAATTCACACACACTACTGCAGAGCAAAGAAGAACAATCAGAAAGAAACGATGAGGCAAATTTCTGGAGAAGCTGCCTGGATTCAGGATGATTTTCAGTCCCTGGATCTGGTTTCCTTGAATATTGCTGTGACTGAATTATAAATTCTGAGCCTTAATTATAAATATCCTTTTCTCTCTTCAGTTAAATAAAGTTGGCTCCTGTTCTGTTACAGTGAAAGAATCCTAACACTAAATAGATCAATATATAGCTGGAAATGCATATTATACATTTGCAACTCCAATTATGTACATATTTGCTGGCTCAGAGTCTGACAATGGGAAAGAACACATAGATTGAAGGATCTGAGAACTATGGTAACACAGCACATAAAAATATTAAGCTTTACCGTTTGTGGGATCACTGTGAATACACATATATATTATACATGTGTGTTTATAAATACAGATAAACCTTTTATAAGAGCCACACAAAACCTATAATTCAGTTGTTCCCAAGTTATTTCGTAGTGATACAATTACCTGCAAAAGCCTATTTTTAGGACTTCTTTGATCAAAAATGTTTGCATACCTGAGTAGGCTGATCCTTACTCACTGATGCCTGAATTAAGAAATCAAGTATGTATTACAACTTCACTAATTTGTAGGCAAAATGTGTTTGAATTAATGAAAGAGTATGAGTTATATAAATTTATGTAATAAATTATAGTACTTTATTAAATTAGCATTCTTTTCAAGCTTGCTTCAATGAATTATAAATTTAACTGTTAATAAGCCACATCTGTTGCCAACATGAACATGCTAAGGGTCTTTAAAATATTTTGTCTATGAAGTAGGTGTTTTACAGAAATGGCTATATTTGTTTTAAAAATGATACCTTTGGTTACATGGTGTAAAGGCAAGTAGCTCAGTTCCCCCAACCCCACCACAACAACAACAACAAAAAAATCACAGAAAATATCTGTTCTGGTGTTTCCCATAATAGCTTGGGTCCATTTCCATCATTTTATGCAACATGTTGTTTTAATCATCTTGTGACTCTTTTCCTCCCTGGAAGACTTCAGTCCTCCTGAGGTTAAGGGTGGGTCTTGTTCTTCTCGTCACAGTGTATCACGCAGTGCCTCACATAGAACGTCGGCAACAGTAATCACTGTTGAATGAATCAGTGTGTTGGCTTCACTAGCAATTTTCTGGGATTTTCTCAGTGTGACAAAGAATTATTACCACACGCTGAGGCATCAGAGGGTTAAGATTCTGCTGGATAATGATGCCAATAATGGATCACCTGAAATGATTTTCAATACGGGTTCTTTAAAATGTGTCCTCAATCAGTGCCCTATCAGTTCATGTTTAACAGTTTAGAAAACAGAAAAGTTCAGTCCCAAGAAGCAATCTAGGGAAACAGAAGTCAGGAAGAAAAAGAAACTGTGGGAGATGGAGCAAGACGCCAGACTCATTCCATGCTCTTGGAATTTCCGCTTCCAAGAGCCCTTCCAGATTTCTCGCGTTTTCTGGCTGAGTTTTAACAGCATTAATGTTTTGTTGCCCAAGACACTGCAAAGGATCATTCTTCAGTGAGTCAATCCAAGAAGCCTATGGTGCCCATCTTTGTTGTTCAAGAGCTGGGGGCACTTCAAAAACTGTTTCAGTCATCATCAGTTTTGTAGGAATGGACTCCTTTTCCCTCCAAGAACACCTACACACGTTACTATCTTAAGGGCAACCATTTGTGGTTTCCTACAATGACTTTCGGAGAAGGCAATGGCACCCCACTCCAGTACTCTTGCCTGGAAAATTCCATGGACAGAGGAGCCTGGTGGGCTGCAGTCCATGGGATCACTGAGAGTCAGACACGACTGAGTGACTTTACTTTCACTTTTCACTTTCATGCATTGGAGAAGGAAATGGCAACCCACTCCAGCGTTCTTGCCTGGAGAACCCCAGGGTCAGCAGAGCCTGGTGGGCTGCTGTCTATGGGGTCGCACAGAGTCGGACACGACTGGAGCGACTTAGCAGCAGTACAATGACTGCACGACCACTTTTCCCAAGCTTTTGTTGGTGCTCTAAGTATCTGGAATTAGGAAAGATTGATTCAATGTGAAGGAACAGCCAGTGTGCAGCATTTGTCTAATTCCCACACATCTGTATCCATCCCAAGTTGTGTCTGTGCAGTGCTAACTTCCCGTCAGATTTGGTGACATTGTTTCACGGTCAGCACAGCGAGATAAGTGGGAGCAAATGTCTGCGTCTGGGGTGGTCCTGTCCCTGTGCTGTCTGTCCCCTGCAGTCTCCCTTTCAGCCTGCAGGATCCATTTGTTTGTAGACCTGATAACATCCCAAATGACTGTATTGCTGTCAATCTCTCTTCCTTTAAGGAAGAGATAGAAAGTTCCAGAGCTTTACCCTGAGACTCCAGATTTTTATTTGGCATTTGGAAAAAGTGACCTGTGTGTCCGGGGGTCAAGCCTGATTTTTCTAGATGACTCTATGTGTTCACAAAACAGCTCCTGAGTTTCAACTTGAATCTCTTCACAAGATGACCCAAGTTTCTTTATTGTAGGTTCCTTGGGGATTTTGCCTTTGTGGCTCTTTGAGAGCACTTATCTGCTGGCAGTAAATGAAATAGCAAATCTCCTCAGTTCTTCTCTGCCCTTCTAAAGCAGCTAATGCAGTCAGAGCTGTTTTGTGTTTTTATCTACTGTTCTAATGTATCATAGGAGATAGGATATCAGGGTTTCCCCCAAAGCAAACCAAAAGGGAGTGCAAAGAGGTGCTGAAGGATGAGAAGACAACTTGGGACAGGATAACTTGTGCCTGTAGCCTACCTGTTAATTAACCAGAGCCACGATCCAATCATACGTCATGAACAAGAGCAGGAAGCAGATAAATTGTAGTCACTTCAAATTAGCTCACTCAACAGGCCAGGAGCAAGTTAATTCTTAAACATTTAATTCAGTCAATTGGCACTCAAACGAGGAGAGGCAGAAACAAATGGTGTAGTCTTTGTAAGATTTTTCACGTGACCCAAGCTTATAAGAGTAAGTTATAATTTTTAGCCTTTCTCCAATTTTTCAGTGTTGTATAAATACACATTAAAAAAATTAGTTTAATGTCCTCTTCTCTGGGTTAATCACAGGTCTACCACCACATATATGATTTAATCCTTTACTTAAACTGTGTCATGATAGTCTTATCTATAAAATGGGGATAATGATAGCAGCAATATTTACAAGAATTAAGAGAAATAATACATTTAGAGCACTCATTAAGTACTGAATTAACTATCACTAGTATTTCGGTATATTCATATTCAAGACACTGAAAGATAGGAACTATTAAAATGTCTACATCATTATTTTCAAAGCCTCTCTTCAATCAGGGATAGGTCCCCTCCTGACCATTGCTTAGCACGCGGCAATAACTATTCACAGGTAAATATCAGCCTCTAACTATATGGTATTTATTTTCTCTATTACATTAAAATTAAATGTTGGTTATACTTTCTCCTCCTTTTGTAGTATATAACTAATGCTGGTATTTTACCCTCTTGGTAAGGAAAAAAATATGATAATCCTCCTATTTCTGCCCTGCGGTAATTCCTTGGAGAGCCATGCCTTGATTCCTCTTCTGCAAAGTGCAGGGGATCTTTCCTTGGCTCCTTCTGTTATTCTCTGAGACTCCCGATCACTGCAACCGGAGGGCCTTTCTCTCTCTCTCTTTCCTAATAAGGAACAGAACTAAAGCAACTGGGATCACTTTGAACACTGGCATTTTTTTTTCTGAATAGAGTTCTAACTAAATTTGTATTTTTATGCTGTGGGTGGAAATGCCAGATAAGAGGAAACAGATGAACAGGGATGAAAGAGTGAGATGGAAGGAGGAGTCGGTTCTTTGGATTTCCTTAGGTGGGACATTTGTTGAAGAAATGGCAACCAGCTCTTTAAAAAACACACACACTGGAGTTCAGTACCATTAACAATAGATAAAGGAAGGAGGCAAGGCGCCGCACGGCGTTAATCTCACCCCTCACAAATAATGGCACCGGTGACATTTGACCATGTGACAGCTGAGTGAGTGGAGAGCCCTGGGACTGCGATAGTGACAGTTTTCTTTTTCTACCCTTGTAAATTATTCAGCATTGGCACAGCACTGGGAAAACACGAGCCTTCGAGAGGGGAAGGGAGAAAAGGAATTCTATTGCAAATGAGCATGGCTGCTGACAAGTCCATTAAAAAACAACAACCCGACATTCAAGCTGCGTCCGCTGCCTTCCAAACGTCCTTCAAAGGTGCAGTTCGCTAACCTCTTTTAGACATGCGAGAAGGTGGCAGAGAAGAGAGGAGAGCCCCTGTTAGAATCATCCTACACTAGTCTCTCTTTCCGGGTGTGACTGCGTCATTATCAACGATGGGAGGCAAGGGCCTCTAAGATCACGTGGGTTGGTAAGGTGCAACATCCTCGCCACACATTTCCGTCCCAGTAATTACGTCCTGCTGACTGCACTCACTGCTCCCCCGTTGTTTTTGGTTAGACGTGATTGCCTTCCATCCTTTTCCTTCTACTGTGTTCAAGCTGCCATCCCAGTAGAGACTGTTTTTTTGAATGTGGTTATAAAATTTCACAGACAAATTGTAAAAATGCCATGGGGGAGGGGTGGTGGTGGAAATACCACGGTGCATTTAAAAAATTTGTGATATATTATTGTTTATCAATGAGCTTAATTATTTCTCTTCTCTTCACTTGGAGGAAAGCAGGGCTGTCTTCCCGCCTAAGTATCCACAGCAGAAATGGGGGCCCGGTGAGGTCTCCAAAAATAAGACTGTGAGCAACAGTTCTAACACTGAGCCAGACCAATTGCTCTGCCCCAAATTTTCTCCCACTAACATCTGCTGTGCAGCTGGAAGGTGAAGGAATTGATGTTTTTACATTGCTTGTCCAGCAAGGGGGGCTAGAAACTACAATTCCATTCCTATTGGAGACTATCCCCCGTCTAATATATCTTTGCCAGAGAAAGAATAGCTAGTAACATCCTGTATTTCTATAAGAGATTTTATGTGACATTTTCAAAATATTTTACATTAATGTATGAAGCTTGCCTTGGTCAGGTATAATAAGTGAGCACTTTATCTCCATTTTCGGGAAGGGTAAAGTGATACAGCAGCAGGCTCAGTGAGGAATAAATCCACCACGGCGTCAGGTATGGCCCCCAGATGTTTCCCCTCTGCCCCCTCCTCCCCGCAGCGCTAACATTTCTTGTCCACGGTATTCTCTCTACAACAACGGTATGATTTTTCAAAGCTTGTCCTATACCAGCCCTTTCGTGGCAGGAAATAACATGAGAGGGTGGTAGGCGCGTCGCAGAAGGGTGCATGGGTTTCGTTGAGGCCATTGTGGTGATTCACTGGGAGTCCTTCCACCATCCTGAGTGGCGCATGCGTCACCAACCTGGCACAGCACGTGTCTGAGACCGACAATTCCTGAGGTTTCCGACCTTTAAGGTTCATTTTGCACCACCTTCCTCCTGCTCCAATCGTGGTCACCCACTCGTGCCCACCCTCTCCGACTTTGCCTCTAAACAGACTAAAGAGCTTCCACTTAGATCTAAGCCAAAACTTTACTACTATTATTTCTTTAATGCTGAAACAGGTTAAACAGAGGGGTGTAAAAGGCTTTTTCTGACAAGCTAGGTCCAGCCAAAAGCAGGCCATTGGACAAATGATCCAAAAATAGAAAGTGTTGGAACCTAAAATTTTAATCTATGTGTCTGTGACCACAGTTTGGGTCCTTTAAGTGAGGCATTTTCTCCAGGTATGGGAAAATGTTTCTGCTTTAGATTACGTCCAGTAAGTCTGATGCTGTGATTCCTCTCTTCTTACTCTCCTATTCTTTCTTACTCTATAGTTTCCTCGATGACTTTCATTGGCTGAGCCTCACTCCTTGGTGAGCTTGAAAGACAGACTATGGTTTCAGAAGAACTGTATCTGCTTTTTGTAATATGTCAAGTAGGACTTAAGAAGATCAGTATCTGATGTGCCTCTACTCGCTTGATCATTAGAAATCAAAAGCTTTGCTCATTAAGGACTTATGGTAGGAGTCTGCTAGTAAGTTGAAAATTAAATGCTCAAAATGGTTAGCAAATAGTTAAGTGCATTTTTTTTCTGAAATGTTAAATGCATAGAAGGTCTCACAGGGCAGGCTTTGAACTGGACACATTTGCATACCAGACCTGGCCTTTACTTTTTGGTGGGTGTAGGTAAGAAGATAAATGGAAGATCGCTAAGTGGAAAACACCATTATGGTATTTCATAAGCCCAAACAGCCCTCATCCCAGTCTTTGCTACCAGGGTAGGGTTGGGAGGGCACTGACTATTCCAGTGTTTCAGGAGAAGAGGCAGACACATATCTACCTTGTTTGTTTGTTTGTTTGTTTTTTAACACAACAGAAAGTATCTTTGATGGCTTCCCAGGTGGCGCTAGTGGTAAAAATCCCTCTGCCAATGCAGGAGATGTAAGAGACACAGGTTCGATCTCTGGGTTGGGAAGATCCCCTGGAGGAGGGCATGGTAAGAACACCCCAGTATTCTCATTTGGAGAATCCCATGGACAGAGAAGCCTGGCTGGTTACAGTCCATAGGACTGCAAAGAGTCAGACATGACTGAAGCAGCATAGCACACACATGTCTTTGACAACCTGTCTATTGGTAGGGAGGAAGAAAGGTCCGTTCTATCTCTTTTCTTTTGCAGCCCATTATTTCTAAAGCCACACCAGTCTGGGGTGAAATTAGAGAGACTTTACAGTAATAAGTGGCTGCCATTATGGGGCCTTGATGCTCTGATTTTCCCCAAATGATTCCTAAGCTTCCTCTGCAGAGAGTTTTCATCAAGCACCCTCTGGAGTGCCTTGTTGAGGAGACTATACTCTTAGCAGTCCCTCCATGGCTCACCAGACATTGAGACTGTGGCTGATCAACTACTCAACAGATATTTCCCAAATACCTACTCAGCGTCAGAAACTATTAAATCTGGGAACTTTCTCAGTGACTATGATAGAAACCTAATCTGAATACCTTATTACATTTTGGAAACCTACCTTTATAATTTGGAGGTGTCTACCGTTTAAGAAAATGACAGATTTTATTTTAATGCATTGGCTACAAGTACTAAAGTATAGTAGTGATTGAGGGTAGATAAGATAGAAATAATTAGGCCACAATGGCAAGTTACTTGTTCATTCTATCCCACCTAACCATCTCAGGCTGGATGATGGTTTACTTCACTGAGGGCAAAATAATACTCTCGTTTTTCAATCAAAGTGAGAAAAGAGAGATTTAGAGAATATCAACTGTGTGACTTCTTTATAAAGAAAAGGGAAGAAGTGTGTGATCTCATTTGATAGATTACATAATAACTCTGGCATTTATCTTTTTTAAATTAGTGAACCACATTTGAATTGATGTTACCAAGGAAATGGCAACCCACTCCAGTATTCCTGCCTGGAGAATCCCATGGATAGAGGAGCCTGGTGGGCTACAGTCCTGCTGCTGCTGCTAAGTCACTTCAGTCGTGTCTGACTCTGTGCAACCCCAGAGATGGCAGCCCACCAGGCTCCCCCGTCCCTGGTATTTTCCAGGCAAGAACACTGGAGTGGGTTGCCATTTCCTTCTCCAATGCATGAAAGAGAAAAGCGAAAGTGAAGTTGCTCAGTCGTGTCTGACTCCTAGCGACCCCATGGACTGCAGCCCACCAGGCTCCTCTGTCCACGGGATTTTCCAGGCAAGAGTACTGGAGTGGGGTGCCATTGCCTTCTCCGGGCTACAGTCCACCGGATTGATAAGAGTAAGACATGACTGAGCAACTTCACTTTCACTTTCAGAAGTTGCTGAAAAAGTCAAAATTAAAAACAAACAAACAAACAAACAAACATCTTTCTCCAATCCTGCCAACATGTGGCGCTAGTGGTAAAGAACCAACCTGCCTATGTAGGAGGCACACGAGATGCGGATTCGATCCCTGGGTTGGGAAGATCCCCTGGAGGAGGGCATGACAAGCCAACCCAGTATTCTTGCCTGGAGAAGCCCCATGGACAAAGGAGCCTGGAGAGCTAGAGTCGAGAGGGTTGCAAAGAGTCGGACATGACTGAAGTGACTTAGCACTTAGCAGAAGTTGCTGAACAAATCAAAAATTTAAAAAAACTTTCTCTACTCTGCCAACACAGCTGACTATTTCCCAAGGTGGATAACAAAACCCTCAATGGCTGTCAGTCCTGGCACTGCTGAGAGTCCTCATCTTTTTCTTCCTCCAGTGTCTACATAAATCAGAAAGGAACTTGGTCCTGGGGAGAGTTTCACAGGCAACTCACTACCAAAAATATTTCTCGAACTAACTTCAGAGAATACTCTTCCCTGAATTATAAATGAAAGAAAAAGCAGTTTTATAGGCATGTGCATCCAAAATGCACTTTATATTTTGTTTTATATTTTATCTATGTGAGGGAAAACCATTCCTCAAGGTGATTCGCAGCTGGACCTTAAAGAGGAATTGAGACTAGTGGGCGAGTCAAAGCTCCAGAAACTAACTATAGGAAGGGCCCCTCGTCTGATCTGCTTCAGCAGGTTTTAATTTGCTACCAGCTTTAGGTTTTTATGAGGTTGGAGAATTGGAATAAGTTTCCTGGGTCGAATTGGTGGTATCTCACCTCAGAGGTCACATCCAAGAGGTGATGGTAAAAATGGCATTGGAAGTTGTGGCTCTGCTCCCTGGTGTTGTATAGGTTGTTTTGGTGGAAATGAGGAAATAATATTTGTGTGGGGAGGCTGGGAGTTAGGGAGACTAAGAAAGAGAAAAAGAGAAAAATCCTGTGAAAATTATATTATCAGTAATTTTGTCATTATTTTTTTTCTTTATTGAGGATTCATTTTCCAAATGACTTTACAGTGCCGTATACTACCAAAATGATCTCAAAGGTACTCTTTAATAAGTTAGCTTAAAGATATGCCTTGGATGGTATGGAGTACCCAAGATTGGTGGCACAGCTTGATTTGACTTGATGCTTGTGTTACAAAGAACTGGGGAATTAACTGCATCCTCCAGCTACCAGAACTCTAAGAGAAACGGACTCAACTTTTCTCAGAGGTAGCTTCGAGCCTGAGACAAGAATGGGCAGTTGAGGGCTGGATGCTATTCTTAGTTTTCTGAGATATGAAAGAGCCAGGGACAACGCAAAGGCTGCTAACAGAAGAAAACTGTGGCTGCTGACGATTCTGGGACAGATGGCTGCCTCCACCGCCAGTAGGACCTGTCTGTGAATTATTGTCAGATCAAGTGCCCGCTGCCCTCAGGAGCAGCATTCCTGAGGTCACATGGGAAGTTTCTTCTTATTGAAGCTTATATACTGCTTGCCTGGAACTAGGTCTCTGCACTTCTGTGACCTGCTGATAGGTCATCCCTGACTTCAGATACAGATAATTGATCCCAATCACATCTCACTGAGAAGAAAGAGTCGGATTCTCCTACCAGAAGGCTTTCATAGACTTGGACTCAGACTTAAGAGTCTGTGTCTCATCAATTGCAAAGACCTAGACCTCCGATTCCCCACTGGAGCTGTAAGAAAAACTGAATCAGAGTTATATAAGAAATACATGTGTGCATATGTTTACATCGTCTCCTTTCAAATTTTATTTTAATTGGAGAATTAAATTAGTTTATAGTTAGTTTATAGTATTGTGGTGGTTTTGCCATACATCGACATGAATCAGCCATGGGTACACATGTTCCCCCCATCCCGAAGCCCCCTCCCGCCTCCCTCCCCACCCCATCCCTCTGGGTTGTCCTTATTCCAGTAGATGTGCATCAAATAAAACTGTGAAATGCAACTGTCAGCTATACGTTGTTTGAACCCCACTGATGTTTTCAGAACCGACCTTGACCTTCTCCCTTTGATTCTCAGCCCCTCATCACACTTATGTCAGTGACAAAGCAATGATCTAGTTTTCACATTTAGGCTGAGTCTAAGAGATAGCCTCAATGGCAATCCAGTTCTGTTTACTGGGTCCCTGCTTTGAGCCTGCCTCAGTGACCTGTCTCAGGTCTTCCTAAGACTGAGGGCTTCTGCCCTCAATGTACAACTTCTCTTTTGTCCTTAGGTTTCATGTTTCTGAAAGTCTATCATGAATTTTGAAATATCAACTCTTCCTTTTCTTTTGAGAAAAAAAACAAAAGCTTCTCTTCTGATGAGATTTTTCAATTTACACAAATATCCCATGTATTTCCTGCTTTGGGGAAATAAAATAAGCACAGAAAATCCAGTTTGGCATACACCTAATCAAAGTTCTTAGAGTTGACATTTATAGGTATTTTTTGTTTTATTGTGTTTCCTCCCTCAAAATATTTATCCTTCTTTCTTCTGAAAATGGTACCTTTACTTTCCTCTGGGAGACTATTCTACATGGCTTTGGATGATGCTGAGAACAGCTCTTCCTTCATATTGGTCATGTGACCCAGTAAATGAATATACTCAATTTCCTGGACAAAATGATTGACTCAGGTTTAGGAGTGTTACCAAATTTATGTCAATAAGAGAAGAATCAAACTTTTGTTCAAAGTACTGCTGAGGATGAGTTGCAGGAAACTTTTTTCTATCTGACTTGGCACTTATAGGATATAAGGTGAGAGCTGTTAGCAGCCATCTTACCTCAAGTGGTTTAGGGATCTTGCTCGAAAATGGAGCAAATATGAAGGACTACAGGACAAAGGGATATAGACATTCTGAAGACTGCTAACATCATTTGAGTTCCTATATCCCAACAGTGACTGGACCACACCACCTCAGTCCTTTTCAGCTCATTAACTACGTTTGCCCTTGTCAATCTGAGTTGAGTCTCCAGACCTCTGAAGAGCATCGACCATTTCAGGTCTATCTTCCTCATGCCTGGTGACACGGTGATAGTCTCTTCTTGGAGTTGTTACACCGTGCTTGGACTTCGTATACAGTTACATCAAAGCTAGAGACATGGGGTGGAAATGCAAGCCACAGCCTGGCCACTATGGTTGCAAGATGATTTATCCCAGGGCTGAACGCTCCAGACAGTCTGCCAGAGTAAAACTGAGCAGAGAATCTTTTTTCCTTTGTGTGTCGAGAAACCAGAGCCACTTCTTATCCTACTTCCATTTCCCGTAAATGGTATGTCTGGAATAATGGAGAGGGGATGGCAGAAACATAAGACATGGGCCTGCTTTCCCCATTAGACCATAAAATCTCCTTCAGGAAAAGTGCTGTTTCTAGTTTACTTTTTTATCTGTAGGAACTAGACTAGTGCCTGGCACAGGGTATGTATTCCATAAATGCTGGCTGATGGAATAAGCAGAAAATGTGTAAAACAGTGTTGCTCGTAGACATCCATTGCTCTATCGCTCTATTTTTTTTTCTCCCTCTATCATCTTGCTACCACAGAGCTACCCCAGGATCTGTGTGGCATTTGTTTGATATGCTTATCAGTCACACTCATAACCACAAACAAGTCCAGAGGAGCCAGGTAGCAAGATCCAACAAAGTTCAGAATTCACAGAAGTGAACTCTCTAAGCCACCCCTATTCACAGGATCCTAGGGTACTGTTGATCTGGGAAGCACTGTCTCTTACTGTGTCAGACACTAAAGTCATGAACAAATCTCAGAGGCATGGCCTGAAGCTAAATGATATTTAACTGTCTGTTGTCTATCTGGCAATAGGAGCTGGGGAGTGGGGGGAGAGGGAATCTTGAAATACCAATGTGATGCTTGTTCCAAATTTAGCTAGCTGTAGGCCATAGGAGCTTAGCATAACAGAGAAAAATGAGGATTGCTTATATTTTGTGGAGCATAGAAGCTCAAGACTCCTGCAAGAGGGATTACTGCACAGGCACAAGAACTGTGGGATGATGTGTGGAAAGGCTGAAGCCCAGTTCAGCCTCCAGCTGGAACCGTGGCTGGCTCCTTGGTGATCAAGCTTTCATGGCGGATCATCCATTAACTTTGTCAAACCAATCATGATGCTCTCTAGGTTATCCACACTGATAATGGGGCAGAACTAATTAGGCAAACACAATTCCCAGGCATCCTGAGAACCACTGACTCCAAAAGGCCCATTAGTTTCCTCTCATTCCAGCCTCTCTCTCCAGTTTGGGTGGTTATATTTATATAAAAGAGAACAGAATTCAAGACACGTGCAGCTGAGAGGTGTGCCAGGGCTGGGACTGGGCCCAGAACTGCTGGGGCCAGGTCCAGGTGTTCAACCAGAAATCTTTCTTGCTGGGAGGTCAGGTGGAATGAGAAGCCAGCTTAAGTCACTCAGGAAGAATTGCTGGGCCTTTTGTAATTAGAGGTCAAGTTAAATGAAAGCAAAGTCTTTGCCCTTTGTTCTCTCTTGTCCTCTTGTGTCCTGGCAGCAAGAGTCAAGCAAAGGAGAATTTCAAATTACTAGTAACAACCTAAGCAATGGCATCTCTCTAAATCATGATGAAAACCTAGGGAATCTTCAAAATGTGTATCTTTTCTGGGACTTAAGTAGTTCCTAGGGCTGGAAACACTGTACATACTGCATCAGTTCAGTTCAGTCACTCAGTCATGTCCGACTTTTTGCAACTCCATGGACTTCAGCATGCCAGGCTTCCCTGTCCATCACCAACTCCCAGAGCTTGCTCAAACTCATGCCCATCGAGTCAGTGATGCCATCCACCTGTCTCATCTTTTGTCATCCCCTTCTTCTCCTGCCTTCAATCTTTCCCAGCATCAGGGTCTTTTCCAATGAATCAGTTCTTCGCATCAGGTGGCCAAAGTATTGGAGCTTCAGCTTCAGCTTCATCATCAGTCCTTCCAATGAATAATCAGGATTGATTTCCTTTAGGATTGACTGGTTTGATCTCCTTATTGTCCAAGGGACTCTCAAGAGTCTTCTCCAATACCCCAGTTCAAAAGCATCAATTCTTCAGTGCTCAGCTTTCTTTCTGGTCCAACTCTCACGTCCACACATGACTAGTGGAAAAACCATAGGTTTGACTAGATGGACCTTTGTTGCCAAAGTAACATCTCTGCTTTCTAATATGTTGTCTAGGTTTGTCATAGCTTTTCTTCCAAGGAGCAAGCATCTTCTAATTTCATGGCTGCAGTCACCATCTGCAGAGATTTTGGAGCCCAAGAAAATAAAGTCTGTCACTGTTTCCATTGTTTCCCCATCTGTTTGCCATGAAGTGATGGGACCAGATGCCATAGCCCTGTTCTAACTTACAGAAAACTTTCCTTGAAAATGAGGGCTATCATGATCACAGAAGTTCTGCTGAGACCTAGCTATGCAGATACACAGATGATGAAAGGGTCAGGATGTCCCAGAGGCTTCAGTGGCTCAGCCCCGCATATAGCTGACAGTCTCCAAACCAACCATGCCCTGTGAAGGGTAGGGCAGGAAGGGCCTGCAAACACCTCCTCTTGGCAACTCAGTTTGCTATATGTTACTTACCATAGGGTTAAAAATACTCATAAGAAAAAATATAGCATTTAATGTCCAGAAAGAATGCAAAATTAAAGAAAGAAAGAGAAATTAAGAGAGAAAACATTTACTTTAAGAATGATTCTAGAAACCCCCAATGCCATAGCTGAAACAGTTTAGTTGTACTTTTATCCTCACAGGAACAAATAGACAAATTATAACTAATCATGAAGGCAAGAAGGTCAGACTGAGTCAACTGGGAAATAACTGACCTTGAACTGCATTATTCAACATACTTGGATTCTCTGGAGATATTGTGTATTATGAGCTTTGTATTCAATAGTCACCATGATATGATCTTTTCTTGATTCCTTGAATCTTCTTTCTTAAGCTCATTCTCTGAATTCCACTTCTAACTCATTGTGCTTTAGTCCAGGAATTCTGTTTTTCTCTTAGATTCTTTTCCTTGGTGAACATACATGAATATCATCATATTTAACTATTGGCATCCAGCTTTATTTCTGACTTCCCTTGTTTTCAAATTATTATCTTTTCTTATTTTTTCTACTATTTCTATTAGCTTATTAAACTTATTTTATTTTTTACTCTTTGTTATTATTTTGTTCCCTTTTATTTTTCATTTTCCACACATATATATATACATAAAATGAATATATATATATGTATGTATATATATACACACACACATGCGTGTTTGCAGGATACAAAATTAATACAAAGAAATTCCTGGCATTCCTATACACTAACAATGCAAAATCAGAAAGCAAAATTGGGGAAATAATACCATTCACCACTGCAACAAAAAGAATAAAATACCTAGGAATAAACCTAGCTAAGGAGGCAAAAGACCTCTATGCAGAAAAACATAAGATACTGATGAAAGAAATTAAAGATGACACAAACAGAGGGAGAGATATACCATGTTCTTGGACTGGAGGAATCAATATTGTGAAAATGACTTTACTACCCAAAGCAATCTAAAGATTCAGTGCAATCCCTATCAAATTACTTATGGCATTTTAAACAGAACTAGAAAGAAAAATATCACAATTTGTATGGAAACACGAAATACCCCAAATAGTCAAAGTAATCTTGAGAAAGAAAAATAGAGCCAGAAGAATCAACCTTCCTGACTGCAGACTATACTACAAAGCTACAGTAACCGAGACAGTATGGTACTGGCACAAAAACAGAAATATAGATCAATGGAACAGCATAGAAAGTGCAGAGGTAAGCCCACGCACCTATGGACACTTTATCATTGACAAAGGAGGCAAGTTATACAATGGAGAAAAGACAACTCTTCAATAAGTGGTGCTGGGAAACTGACAGCTACACGTAGGAGAATGAAATTAGAACACTTCCTAACACCACACACACAAATAAACTCAAAAGGGATTAAAAGCCTAAATGTACAGCCAAAACTATAAAACTCTTAGAGGAAAACATAGACAAAACACCTTTTTATATAATTCACAGGAATGTCCTCTTTGACACACCTCCTAGAATAACGGAAATAAAAAATAAACTTAAACAAATGGGACTTCATTAAACTTAAAAGCTTTTTCACAGCAAAGGAAACAAGATGAAAAAACAACTCTCAGAATGGGAGAAAATAACTGCAAATGAAACAAATGACAAATAATTAATCTCCAAAATATACAAGCAGCTCATTCAACTCAATATAAGAAAAACAAACAACCCAATTAAAAAATGGGAGGAAGCTCTAAATAGATATTTCTCCAAAGAAAACATACAGATGGCCAATAAACATGTGACAAGATGCTCAATATCGCTCCTTATTAGAGACATGTAAATCAAAACCACAATGTTCTATCACATCACACTGATCAGAATGGCCATCATCAAAAGTCTACAAACAGTAAATGCTGGAGAGAGTGTGGGAAAAGGGAACCCTCTGGTGCTGTTGGTGGGAGAGGAAATTGATACAGCCGCTATGGAGAACAGTATGACGATTATTTTAAACACCAGGAATAAAACCACCATACAACCCAGCAATCCCACTACAAGGCATATACTCTGAGAAAAACATAACTGAAAAAGACACATGTACCCCAATGTTGGTTGCAGCACTATACAATAGCTAGGACATGGAAGCAACCTAGTTGTCCATCAGCTGCTGCTGCTGCTAAGTTGCTTCAGTCGTGTCTGACTCTGTGGGACCCCATAGACGGCAGCCCACCAGGCTCCCCTGTCCCTGGGATTCTCCAGGCAGGAACACTGGAGTGAGTTGCCATTTCCTTCTCCATCAGCAGATGAATGGATAAAGAAGTTGTGGTACATATACACAATGGAATATTAGTTAGCCATAGAAAGGAAAACACTGAATCAGTTCTCATGAGGTGGATGAACTAGAGCCTATTATACAGAGTGAAGTAACTCAGAAAGAGAAAACCAAATTTCATATATTAGCACATACATTGGAGAAGGCAATGGCACCCCACTCCAGTAATCTTGCCTGGAAAATCCCATGCGTGGAGGAGCCTGGTGGGCTGCAGTCCATGGGGTCGCTAGGAGTC
The DNA here is from genome assembly GCF_029378745.1 of Bos indicus. NCBI lineage: Eukaryota > Metazoa > Chordata > Mammalia > Artiodactyla > Bovidae > Bos > Bos indicus. The sequence goes on from NC_091773.1 coordinate 71,482,490, forward strand.
GGACACGACTGAGTGACTTCCCTTTCACTTTTCACTTTCATGCATTGGAGAAGGAAATGGCAACCTGCTCCAGTGTTCTTGCCTGGAGAATCCCAGGGATGGAGGAGCCTGGTGGGCTGCAGTCCATGGGGTTGCACAGAGTCAGACATGACTGAAGCAACTTAGCAGCTCAGCAGCAGCAGCACATACACATACAGAGTCTATCAAAATGGTAGTGATGAACCCATATGCAGACATGAGAAGAGATTTGGACACAGCAGGGGAAGGAGAGGGTGGGGCAAGTTGAGAGAGTAACACTGAAATGTTTACATTACCATACGTAAAATAGATAACTAACGGGAAGTTGCTGAGTGACACAGGGACTTCAACCCGGTGCTCTGTGACAACCTGCAGGGGTATGATGGGGTGGGAGGGTGGAGCGGAGATTCAGGAAGGAGGGGACATATGTATCCTTATGGCTGGTTCACATTGTTGTATGGCAGAAACCAAAACAATATTGTAAAGCAACTATCCTCTAATTAAAAATAAAATAAATAGGAATTACTTTTCATCTCTCCAAATATGTAGGTAGAAATGTTTCTACCTATATATTTTGCTATCATCTCAAATTCAACATATCTTTAATCAATTTATTATCCCATTCATCTCAGTCCTGATTTCTTCTCTAATTTCTGTTAATGATTTAATCATAGTCCCAAGGACCCAGCCTCAAAACAAAGAAAGACAGTCTGTTTTCTCTCTTATTGTCAGTATTTCCTATTAGTTCTTCTTTGTGTCTTTTCTTGTCTTTATTTCTCCTAACAATCATACCATAATCCATCTGACAATTATATTCTTAAGTGGAGCCCCGTGAAATTGTCTTTCTTTGGCAACCTGGTCAAATAGTGGAATTTCAAATGGTTTATTCTAAAACAGTAGCTGCTCAGAGCTGTCTTCTTCAATTTCTGGGAAACTAATCAAGTCTAGATTCTGGACCTTTAAGAAACAGCTCGACCTTGTCTTGACTCTCAATATTTGAAGCATTTTCCGGTGCTTTGGAGCGAGAGAAAGATCTTGGCTTTCTGGTTGTGCCTACATAGCTCAGGCATTCCTGTGGTCATGTAGCTCACTCCCCCTACTCCCCCCACCCGCCCCCCCCCCCCCCAGATTTGGGGCAGGAGGCCCAGAGAATATATTTCTGTGACACTACTTCAAATCCTCTTTGGAAGTAGCAGTGAAATAAATTTTTAATCAGCCAACCAGGGCTTTAGTGCCTGTACTTCACTGATGTGCTTCTGCCAGGATGAAAAGATCTTGCAGGGAAGGCATATGACTTGGTTTGTTTTGCCCTCTGCTCTGACACAGTCGGCTGGCCTTCAGGGCACAGCTTAAGGCCCATCTGTTCAATCAAGCTTTTGCCTGATTGACATGGGAAAATCATCCAGGTGAGGGGGTCCCTTAGATTATTATCTTCTCTTTGTACTTGCAACCAGAGACCCCTGGTGCTGAAACCTCCTCTAAGTGACCTAAATGAATGAATGCATAAACAATGCTTTCTGCAGCAATTATATCCGTTCCAAAAACTTTCCTTCTCAAATCCTTTGTGGAACAAGTCAGCATATAAATGTATAACATAAATAATAAATTTTAAATATTCTGAAAAAATTTCTCTCTGTTTTGAAAGCAAGACCTTTTACATTCAAAACAAGCATTTCTATTCTCATTCCATTGGAAAGGGTGAGTATGAGGTATGTTTCTGCCCAAATATTTTTGAAGCTTTTTGTTATTTAAACACATACAACAGTAGAGAGGCTAGAATAATGAACCCTCATGTACGCATCAGCAGGCTTCTACAGCTATCAACACTTTGCCAATCATGCTTCACCTGTCCCAGCCACGTTTTCCTTTGGAATATTTTAAAGTACACTAGTCCATTTAACCTGTAAATATTTTAGCATGCATATCTAACTGATAAAAGCATATAAAAATAGAGCCACCATGCCATTTCACACCTAAAAGTTTAGTAGCAATTATTCATTTCATTGAATTGCCCAGTCCACATTTAAACTTCCTTCATTATCTTAAAAGTTTAGCATACTGCCCGTAGTGTGTCTCTGTAAAGTCCCTTTTATTTGTTAGCAGTTCCTCCCCAAACTTTTTTTCTATGTCATTGATTTATCAGTTGTCACAGCACCTCCAATTCTCTAAATTTGATTGATAACTTTGTATGGTGGAGTTTACCTTATTATTCCATCCCTTGTATTTTCTCTAAACTGGTAAATCTGGAGACTTTTTTAGACTCACGTTCAAATTTTCAAGCAAGGATGTTTTGTAGGTGATGCTGTAGATTTCCCATGTCCTTATATCAGGAAACGTGCTACCTGGCTGTCCTACTTATTATTGTTAAGATTAATCAGAGGAAACATCAAGTCTTCCATTTCTCAACACTTTGCAAGGAAAACCTGAAGTGTGTACATGTCGAGACACACCTCCCCATTCAACAGATATTTCCAGAAAATGAATTTCAGAGCCCTATGCACAGTCCTCAAAGACAACTGAGAAGTCTAAGAAATCTAACACAGAGCATTTGCCTTTAAGAGATTTATATCCTCACAAGAGAGGGAGAGAGACAAAGATATGCAGAAGGCATGCACACGTAACAGTGCCAGCTTTAGAAAACGGTACAAACGGGACCGCATGGTTAATAGCCAGTAAACGTTTACAGGTGCTATTTGGTGTAGGAATACAAAAATGGAAGAAAGGAATGGTGGTCAGGCCACTTTCCCTGAAGAAATGGCCCTGAGCTAGATGTGAAGGGTTTGCAGGATTTACGGGCAAAGAGAAGGAAAGAGAGGTGGGTACATAAAATGACCTAGCTACAGAAGGCTGGAAGAGGAAGGTACAGGAGTTTCTGGGCACAGCACTTTAGTAGAGCTTGTTCCATTAACATTGCTTTCTCATTAAGTCCGTACCTGAATTAAGTACTCGTGTGAAAAGGGACCCAGCAGGTGTCCGTAATGACTAGCTGTCTGGGTCAAGTGCGCTTGGTGTCAAGCTCATAAGCTTTGGAGAACAGGCTGAGAGGTGACCTCATTTAGGGCAGTGGTTTTCAAACTTAGCAAGCTTGTTAAAAGTGGAGTGTCCCAACTTAACACCCAGAGACTCTGGGGTCTGGAGCAGAGGCCAGAAATTTGTACTGTTTACAACAGTACAGACTCTAAGAGAGTCTGATACAGGCAGTCCTAGAAGTACCTTTTGAGAAACACTAGCTAAGGGGATCGGAGAAGGCAATGGCACCCCACTCCGGTACTCTTACCTGGCAAATCCCATGGACGGAGGAGCCTGGTAGGCTGCAGTCCATGGGGTCGCTGAGAGTCGGACATGACTGAGCGACTTCATTTTCACTTTTCACTTTCATGCATTGGGGAAGGAAATGGCAACCCACTCCAGTGTTCTTGCCTGGAGAACCCCAGGGACGGGGGAGCCTGGTGGGCTGCCATCTCTGGGGTCGCACAGAGTCGGACACGACTGAAGCAACTTAGCAGCAGCAGCAGCAGCAACTAAGGAGATAAATGCCTGGGGTTTATATAGCAGACAGTTTGCTTCAGGGCATGACTAGAAGTTTCCGAGCCCACTTTAGTAATGGTGATGACGTTGAACAGTATATGCCAGCAGCCATGCCAAAGCTTTCAGGTGCCTTTTCATGTTGAACTCCCGCAATACCATCTGAAGAGGCAGGCACTGCACATATCCCCATTTCAGAAATGAGGAAAGTAACGCCTACAGGAGCTGAGATCACATAACAAAGTTTAAATTTAGGTGTATTCGATTTCAGAAGGTGAGCTTTTATAATCACTCTAGTCCGACCTTGAAGCTTACAATTAGTGACACTGTTTCTTCCCTCCAATAGCCATCCCTGCCATCATTTGAAGGGCATGTACCAACTCTCCTGGCATCACAGGAAATGCCACCTCTGGCAAAGGGTCATGTTTTAGCTTACTTGTTGCATATTAAAAAATAAGACTCCATTCTCCATGGTATGACGGATGTGTACAGTCTCAGGTGAAAGATGTGAAACGAAACAGTAAGAGCCTGCTGCCTAGGCACAGGCAGGGAACCCGCCTTACTTTGCTCCCTTTCTGGCTCTCCTGCTGGTAAATGAGCATGTCTGATCTCCATTCTACCTGCAACAGGGGAAAGGCCATGATTTCTGTAGGGGCTTCGTCAATAGCCCAAACCGAATGTTTCCGAAGATTAACCTTGCTTTCCTCACACATGGCTTTAGTTAAAGAGATGGAGCTGGGGTTGAAAACTATTTCAGGAAATGAAATGCAATTTTACATTTTCATGGTGTCTGTAAAATACTTATAGCATCTTAATGTTTATATACATATGTATATGTATTTTAGGTTCCTCTGAAACTTGCTCTATACTTTTGTTGGATCGAAGCTGTGAAGAGGGAGGGAATCCTGCACCTTTGCAAACATCTCGGTTCCAAATACATGTTCAGTAAGAGTCTGTGTAATGTCAAAATCTGGGAAGTTGAGGGGAGGGGCATTGGATCACTCATGATAACATCGGCCCATAATTAGTTTTAAAAAGTACCTCCTATACAGATGTTTTTGGTAAAAAAAGCTATATACACTTGCTGGATTGCTTGTCTTGAATGAAATGTTATCTGATTTACTTAAAGCAAGGCATTGCTTTATATATTTACTACTTATTCATTGTAGCTAGTGAAATGAATAGGTGTTTGGGGGAAGTCAGTGATTTCACAAGATGGATTGAATTTGCTCTTTATATAAAACAGGAAGATGCCATTGAACTGCCAGATTCTGGCATCCCATGCAGAGAAATACACTTTAACTACAAAACAGCATGTTCTGAGTCTGTGTTTTCTCTGGATAGTAGTAGCAGGAACACAATGTTCATTTAAATTAAGCCAGTTCCTTGGATAATAACAAAGTAATTAAAGAAACCACTAAGGAAAAAGAGCCAATTTATTTGAATCCTGTTCATAAAAACTACATCAAGAGCCCGAAGGTACAAAATAATGTGGATAAGATGGCAGATTGATGATTTTTTAAAAAATTCTGTGTGGGATGCATCTTGATATTAATTCAAATGAGTATCCCTCATCCGAAAATAATACAGGATGCAAAATTTTTTATCCTTCTTAGGAGAAATGAAACTCTATTAAAATATCAGAAAAGAAGCTGCCACATAGCTTGAAGTCCACTTGACCTCTAGTAATGCCTTAACATCAGAGTGTTATGATTTATTCATATTTTCTACATTCCCATTGGAATAGAGGGGTCTTTGTCTTTAATGCTTTCAAGAGTTTGAAATTCATAATGAAAAACTTATCCTAGATGATATTGCCTGAACCACAGGGAGATATTTTAGGGCATCAGTGAGTTTTCTATTTTTGTCAGTAACAAAAAATCTAAATGGAGTTGAAAATGTGTATCATGTTTTTACATTAGCATTAGACACTGCAATTTATTTTAAAGGAAAAGCACATCAGTAAAATACCTCTCACCTTTATATTCCATCAGGGTAGTGGTGAGAATTCTAGGTCCCTAAACACAAATTCACAATTGCTCTTTGTGCATCTTAGCTTAACGATGGCTTCCTTTTGAAGAGCAGTTTTCTCTCTCTGCCACATTCTCCTTCTCCCTCTGAAATACTAGGTCACTTGGGCCACGTCTCTGCAGGTGCGGGAACTGAAGAAAAGCTTGCACACTGGAGCATTTGTCGACCGCAGAATGGAAACCCAGTCTTTGAAGAACAATATACAGAAAATGATCAGTGTTGAAGAACTTAAAATGAAATAATTTTTTAGAGAGGAAAAACACACATAGAATGTCCAACTTGCCCACTGACAAGATGAAAAGCAAAGCATTTAAACCTGTATTGCATGAATATCATGTCATAAAAATATACATCAACATCTGGTCAAGTCCAGTTAAATACAAAGAGAAAAGCAGACAGAAAAAAAAAATACATGTGAAAATAAAGAAGGGTAAGAAAAGTGATGAAAAGAAGGAGAGTGGATTAGAAAAGTAGAACCGAGGAGAAAGAGAATAGGACTCGAACTGAGAGAGGAAATCTAGGAGGAAGAGCAGAGTGTCACCGCAGAAGGACTTCAGTGGGCCTTCACCTCCACTCTCTGCAGCCCCACGATTGAACCTGGCTTATCATTCCTCTGAGCAATTGACGGATCCTATGTGAAACGTCTTCAGAATTTCTCAAGCCTGCTGGCTTGCTCATTCGTAACCTGTGTCAAACCACATAGAGGGACTCCTTCAAGTAAAGTATAGACAAGAAGACACAGCAGAAGCTTGACCTAAGCTCTATGTCTTACTTACTGAACTTTTTCTTTCCAGCTGATCACACACGTTGTTTTTGTTGATATTAAATCAGGGATAGTTGATAGATATTTACTTTTTTTAAAAATTTATTTATTTTAATTGGAGGCTAATTACTTTACAATATTGTATTGGTTTTGCCATACATCAACATGAATCTGCCACGGGTGTACACGTGTTCCCCATCCTGAACCCCCCTCCCACCTCCCTCCCCGTACCCTCCCTCTGGGTCATCCCAGTGCACCAGCCCCAAGCTTCCTGTATCCTGCGTCAAACCTGGACTGGCAATTCGTTTCTTATATGATATTATACATGTTTCAATGCCGTTCTCCCAAATCATCCTCCCCCTCCCTCTCCCACAGAGTCCAAAAGACTGTTCTATACATCAGTGTCTCTTTTGCTGTCTTGTATACAGGGTTATTGTTACCATCTTTCTAAATTCCATATATATGCGTTAGTATACTGTATTGGTGTTTTTCTTTCTGGCTTACTTCACTCTGTATAGTCGGCTCCAGTTTCATCTACTTCATTAGAACTGATTCAAATGTATTCTTTTTAATGGCTGAGTAATACTCCATTGTGTATATGTAGATATTTACTTTTAGAAAATGTGCCCCAGTTGACATAAAATTCAGCTAAGAGCAGGATCTAGTATGGTTGCCTGCTAATTCTTTAATACCTTCTGTACACTTGTGGGCTTAAATGTTATGGTGATTTTCCTAAAAGAAGTTTTATGTTGGAGAGCTCTAATAATTTTCTGTGAGTTTTGTTGATTTATAAGTGTTTATAAGAAAGAGCTTGTATTTTAGAAGGCCATTCTTGTCACTACTGATTGAGTATTCTGGATACTGGGGCAGTTGCTGTATTTATCATGGATATTTTTTCCTAATTTATTTATTGTTCTATTAAAACCAAATTGAACAATTTGCTCTATCCTAGAGGATCCTTATGAAAACACATTAACTCATGCAGACATGCTAATATTATCTTCTAAGAAATAAAATTGCAGAAGTCAGTTTACTGGCCTTGAAAATGTCATTTGAGAGAGTCATAGAGCTATATTGTCAAGACTAATGGGAAAAATCCCAGAACCTACAAAAGAGACTGCTGAGCAATGAAACAATGTCCATAAGAGATATATTTCTGATGGTATAGTCAGTCAATGACCAGTCTACAATGAACATTTAACTTCTACTAAATTCAGTAAACTGCACTAGCTTCTGAGAATTTTAAACTTGAACATAATCCTTACAATGAAGGATCTCATAATCAAGGGAAGAATTAATTGAAAGCTCATTCTAATTTTTGTAACCATTTGTTTTTTTGTTTGTTCTTTAATGTTTGTTACATTTAAACTCAAGATTTGTATCTGCAACTGAATTTTGTCCACAATAACTTTTGCTTCAGTAACTAGGGCACCCAGCACTCTAACTCAGCTTGAATTAGGACTTAATGAAGTCATTCTTGGTGCGACAGCTTGCAGCAAACTTTCTCTCCTTTAGAGACAAGGTGAAACCCTGACTCTGCCCCCTGTTTTTCTGCATAGCTGTAGATGTACCATCTCTGGGATAAAGATTAGGATGTGAGTTATTGTTATCAGTGAGAAGGTTTCAAAGAGACAATTGTGATGGAATGGAGGGAACCTTAATATGAACAAGCACCCCACATGTCATGCAAATAAGTTGTGGCCGATTAACTGAGAGCAGTGCCTCTGCTCCCTGCTTGTTTGCCCATTTCTACTTCCCTCTAACCTTGAAAGAACTTAATTATGAGGAATGAGATCACCAGGCAATTTAAGCTAACTCCTGACTAATATTCCCCTGAATGCACACCATGCCTTGTCTAACCTGTTGATTCTTATCCTAGATAAAAAGAATAATGAAGAAAGAAGTAGTTAAAGAATGATTAGCTTTCTAACCCCCAGCAGCCACCCTAAGCAATCCTGCAGGCAGATCACATGGGGAAGATAACAGCTGAAGAGTTAGCCAGTCTGCACACAATAGACAACAGTGCAGAACCCAACCTTCTACCTGGATGATTCGCTGAGATTCTCTTCCGCCACCTTCCCTTTAAAAATGGTAATAACTGGACAGAATCTGCAGAGATGATCTCCAGACATAAGTCCACCTTCTCCCCAGACTGCTGGCCTTTCTGACTAAAGCATCTTTCCTTTCTACTGACACTTGCCTCTTAATTATTGGCTTTTGAGCAGCGATGAGCTGAACCTGAGTTCAGTAATATAACTCCTGATAAAGAATGTTAGCACAATGGGTCATGTACCCATTATGCATTAGAGACTAATATATGATGGGTTAAGAGTGTCGGTTCTGTCCTTGAGGCTGCCTGAGTTCCTTGACTTGTGGTCCCTTCCTCTATCTTCAAAAGCACCAGTGTAGCATCTTCAAATTCCTGTCTGACTCTGGCTCTCTTGCCCCCCTCTTGCACTTTTAAGGACCCTTGTGATTAATTTGGTAGATCCAGATCATCTGGGATAATCAGGGATAATCTCCTCATCTAAAAATCCTTAACTTAATCACATTTGCAAAATCTCTATTACCATGTAAAGTTCACAGGTTCCAGGGATTAGGACATGAATATTTTTGAGAGGGGTTTCCCTGGGGGCTCAGGGGTAAAGAATCTGCTTGCAATGTAGGTGTTGCAGGAGATGCTGGTTCAGTCCCTGGGTCTGGAAGATCCCCTGCAGGAGGGCATGGCAACCTACTCTAGTATTCTTGCTTGGAGAATCCCATGGACAGAGAAGCCTGGCAGGCTACAGTCCATAGGGTCGAAAAGAATCACACACAACTGAATAACATCATGCATGTCTTTGAGAGACCTATTATATATGTTAGAAAATATATATGGAGGAATGCTCATGTTATCAAGAATTATCAGTTCAAGAGTGATAATGGTTACAATTATTACTTCCATAAAATATAAGAGGGAAGATTATGTGGAAGAGTACTCATTTGAATTTGTATTGTTTTAACATTTATTTTATGCATTACTTTAATTCATTCATTTACTCAGTAAGCATTTTTGTAGCAACTAGACCTCTTGAACTAACCATATTAGCTTTCTTGTCAATTATGCTACAGAATCAATAAAGTACAAATTAATGAGACAGGAGGGAAGGGAGCAGGATGACACAGCTGTTGAAGATAGTACAGAAATACTGGTTAGAACCTCCTAGGCCCAAACGGGGGATGATTCCATTTTAGTAGACCTGGAGCCCATTAGACACTCACTGTGATATAATAGCACATGCTGAATGACACCTATGGATGTTCCAAGGCCAACCTCAAAAGGCCAAAAAGTGGGCAGTGACCCTGGGTCACTCCTGGGTCACCCCAGTTCCTGGAAACTCTCACCCCTGCTCCAAGATAGCTAGACTATTTCCCCCACTCATTACCCTATAAACTTACCCATAAAAATTAACCACCCTATATTTCAGGACCACTCTAACCTTCTGAGACAGACCACACTCTGTCTGTGGAATGTGTATCTCTCTAAACAAACTTGCTTTCATGTTCCTATGGCTTGCTCTCAAATTCTTTTCTGTATCAAGTCAAGGACCCTCACTTGGCAACCCCTCCCAAGAACTGGCCAGAGGTGTGGCCTGCAACATCAGCATCCGATTATTATAAAGACTCAAATATTTAGTTCCTTGTCAGAACACTTCAAGGACTTGAGTATGGTCCTCCTATGTTGTACATCTCTGTTGCTAGTAAATGTACTTGAGCTAAAAACAGTCTGAACCAATCAGCATGCTCTCTGATTAAAAAAAAAAGAAAAGTTTTCTATTTTCAGTTTTGTTGAGATGTGAAAGAAGAAATTCAGTGTTCTTGTTTAATGGATGAGAAGGTCTTCTCTTCGGTATTTCCAAATCAAGCAAGTATTATCACCTCTTGGGAGAAACAGCCGGGTTAATTTACCTACTTGGATTTGAATACTAGAGTGGAAATTAGGCTGGTATTTGCCTGGCTTAAAGAATGAGACTGGAAAAGCAGTATCAGTACAAAGCCTCAGGAGGCCTGTGGGTTGGGTGTGGTTTGTATCGTGTTAATCTTTCTTTCAGTACCAGCTAAGTAGTTTCTGTTTCAAAGAAAAGGCAGCGGCTTCTCTACCAGGATAGCACCTCAGGTTGCATGGTGCTTTAAGGGTTCAGATGCTCAACAGTATGATCTCAATATCTGAATTCATTTGAATAGGAAGAACGGTTAAATATGGACTCTTCACACATTATTTCAAAAGGCAAGGCCTTATTATTGCTAGCCCACATGTCACTAGCTGCTGAATGACACCGTGCACCGCATTTCATGGAAATAAAAGGAGAGCTCCTTTGTTGTAAATTCATGCATACGCTCTTGGGAAATTAGGGCACACAACAGATGTAAATCAGCTTTTAATCCAGGTCCCAGTGTGGACAGTACAGAAGAGAGCAGTGGTGGGAGTCAGGAGAAAAGAGAATCCTAACTCGTGCCAAAGAAGAGAAAAGAATATCCTGTTTGTTTTGTTTTTTTTTTTTAAATCAGGTTGGATCACTTATATGTACACTCAGATACTAGTTTCTCTCTATATTGTTGAATGCTCTCTTTCTTTCTTAATTACTGGAGTTAAAGTGAAGCTTGACCCTAGTTAGAGAAATCTCCAGCAGGACCTTCCTGGTCTGAAACACTAGGACCTCGTTTCACAGAGGGGCCTCCAATAGGCACGGGATTCCTGCAGGGCAAAACACTTGGAAGGCTGCAGAAGAACTGCTCTTAGAGTCCCCCAGGAGCCCCTCAGGGCACAGTGCATCCAGAGGTACCCAGTTCCCAGCAGGCTAGGGATTCTTTGGGACTGGGTGGTGAGGCTTGCACCCTTTTCCTGAGCACCTCATGTGCATGCTCAGTCATGTCCAACTCTTTGTGACCCCATGGACTGTAGCCCACCAGGCTCCTCTGTCCACGGAATTTTCCCGGCAAGAATACTGGACTGGCTTCCCATTTCTTTCTCCAGGGGATCTTCTTGACTCAGGGATAGAACCCATGTCTCCTACATTGGCTGGTGGACTCTTTACCACTGTGCCACCTGGGAACCCTCCTGTGTACCTTGGGGATCCTCTATTCCCCTTCTCAAGCTGCCTCTGCACAAGTTTGTTTCCGCATGAGCCGCTCACGGGCCAGGTAGGGTGGAGATAGTGATGCTTTACTGCTTCTGTTCAGCTGCTTGCTAGATAGTGGGTCTCCCATGCAGTGCTGACGGATTTTCAATGCCATTCTATTAGCCTGATCACAGTATAATTCTACTTGGATGCAAAATTAGCAGCAGAATCATATTTTACCTCTAGCTTCTAATTGGCAAGTCACATGCTTTTATTAAACTATTCCAATCAAGGCTTCACAGCATCATACATTCTGCTTATCACTGGGCCCACCTGCAGCCAGCTCTCCTGCTCGCCTCTTATCAGCAAAGCCAATTACTTTCTCCTGTGCTTGCTTTGTGGTTTTGCTTATAGACTCCACCACACCTCCACAACTAAGCCTCTGGGGTATTAGGTAAATCCTATTCCTGATGATCTTCCCTCCCAACCCTGCACAAGTTACTACCTTGAAGTGGTCTGTGAGTTCCGGTCTGTCTTCTTTTCTGCAGCCAAGTGTTCGCAGCATTCCTTGTATTTCAATGTTTTCTTGTTTTGCAGGGTCTATTGTTTCCCCTTCTCCTTCATTGCTGCTTCCTCTTTCTTTCCTTTTTCAAGTTTCCAAAGCCTTTTCTAACCCTCAATTAAGAATGATGTTTTAAAATGAAATAACTCCTTACAAACTCCTGTTCCCAACAACTCCACTTCTTCATTAGTTGTTGAGTTTCTGTGGACATATTAAGCGATGAGAAAAGGCAAGCACTTTAGCATCAAATGGAGTTAGAGCCATCACTTACCAGGTGGATACGTTTATGAACTCTCCTTGGTCAGCCATGGTATCAGTTTCTTCATCTCTTAAATGGGATGATTTGCCTCCTTGAGAATGTGTGAACATTGCCCGAGTTATGAAGTGGAGCCACTAGGACCTGTGAGCACTTACTGTGTTAGCTTTCTTCTCTTTCAAGGTTTAGCAAGTATTTTTTGAAGCAGTCAAGTAGACATTGCACTAAGAAGCTTTGGAGGAATGCAAAGCTGAATAAAGTCTTGTGTGACTTTGAGGAGTTTATAATTCAGCAAATAAGATCAGAAGAAGCAAAGTCAAAACCAGATCTAAGTTTCTAAGAAACTTATGAACCAGGCCCTTAACTGACAAATCTCAAATATACTGCAACAGAAGAGAATAACTCCTTCCAGCAATAAAATCCTACAATTAATTTATTCACCCCAGTTTCACTCTCTTCTTTACCTGGGATATACCCCTCCAGAAACCATACAATTAACAGCAATAACACCAACAGTAACATAATTAATATCAGTGAAGCACTCTGAGGCAATAAAGTGGCATAGAAAATCAAAATGGAATCTATGTAATATTCATATTAAATTTAATAACTATTTAAATATTTATAAATTATCTAGCATTTTATATTTGCAAAATGCTTCACAACCACTTTTTATTAATTATTAGATACCACTTATCCCTTGGCACTCAAGTTTCCAGTGTAGCAGAGCTGATTTTTTATTATTAATCTTAAAGAAACATTCAGCTGTATCAAGTATTTTTCTAAATCCTTACATTTAAAGTATTGGGTCACATGGAAAGATACATCAGTACAGAAATAGTCATCTTTGCAGCACCTGATTCCATTGTTTTAGAACTCAGAAAAGAGAAATGACTCATACAAGGTCACAGAGCTAGTCCTGTTAATGGACGGGTGTGTAGAAGTCCTAGAATAGCCTAGCCCTTGGGGTTTGTTACTGAATATATAGAGATGTCAGATAACTGGTGCTGTGCTAACTGGATTAACTAGAACTGTAATCTGGGGAAAAAAATGTGAGCATCGTGCTTGCATTTTCCCAGGGTCTGTATAAACCACTGAGTGAGGGAACAGAGCCTAGAACTGCTGGCGTCCAGGTTCGCCTAAAGCCGTGAATGTTTGTGTGTTGCATGCGCTTCCCAATACAGGCCATGATGTCTGGAAACCAGTCTTATCCCTGATTTTTTCCATCTAAAGCCTGTGTCCTCAAATGCCTTCGCTCCCACTCTGGTAGAATATGTGTTAAATCCTCTCTCCCCACTCGAAAGACATGACTGTGTCTTACATTTTGTTTCCTTCTGCCTGGGCAGTGCCTGGCGTATGGAAGGCTCTCAAACATTTTCTCACTAATGTTAGAAGGCAAATCTCAGGAGGGCAGGGGTCTTGTTGACTCATCTTTGCCTTTACAGCAATCTCTAGTACAGTGTCTCATTTACAGTAAATCTCAATGGACACTTGTTTTATGAATAAAAATAATGAATATATAGAAATTCAGTTATTTGTCATGATACATGTAAGTAAAAATTTTATAATGTCACTAGATAAAAATAAAAACTAATGACGAATAACTAGGTAACCATTCCAGCATGCAGAGGTCAAGCTGGAAGCTATTAGACATCATCAGAAGCAAGTGCCATTTGCTTTTTCATGCCTGAATGTAACACAGTGCTTTCTGGGTTTTTTTATCAATTTTTTTTACTTTGGTAAAAGATCTGTAACATAAAATCCACAATTTAATCACTTTAAAGTACATAATTCAGTGGCATTAAGCATGTTCACAATGCTCTCCATACATCACCATCTAGTTGCAGAACAGAACAATGCTTTTATAGTGTCTAATGCAATTGTTTTCTTACATTCTGGGGTGGGAAATCAAATGTAGCACAAATACAATCCAGGGTTACGGGAATGAATCTAGTCACAGAACTTTTCACTCAATTAGAAAAAGCTACTCCTTCCACTTTGTCCTCGAATTAAATTGTAGTCTTTTGAGATCTGTTGGTAAAAGAGAGGATAATATTGGGAGAAATAACGTGTTAGGACTTGATCTCTCTGGGTGCTGGTGACTTACTCTGCCTCCTTGACCCTCAGGGTCTGGATGGAGCTGTGGGAACTAACTGGCCCAGTTATCTTCACCAGGATCCCTTGAAGGGATCTCCAACTCCAGACTGTAGGATGGTGACCAAAAAAATGACTGTGGATTTCCCATGACCCAGATTGGAATAAGAGCTCTGTACAAATTAGTAAATGTTGAGCTTCAGCATAATTAATAATGCACAGCAGATACAAAAATTAGAGTTTGGCTCTGAAAGTAACTGCCGAGCTTCACCATTAGGAACAGGTGGAAGTTTTACCCAGGTGTACTCAAAGGAACTAGCTGAACACTGTACCTGGCTATGATCAGTACCAGCTGGGGAAAGACTAAGAGCAACCAGTATTTGATCACAGACTCTACTTCAACAGACAATATCTCCATTTACTGCCCCTAAGTTGTATATCAGTTGTTTTTGCTGTTTAGTTGCTAAGTTGTATATTTTACTACATTGCAAAAATCGAGCTCCACTCTTTTTGAATGAGTTAGCTCTGTCTCTATATTTCTTTCATTTTATTCCTGAACACTGCAGCGGTGGGCATCAGCTTTGGACTGGAAGAATCTTTTAGACTGAATCTGATATCAAAAACAACAACCCTTTTCCATTGCTCCAGTGAAAGAAGTTGCAATGCCTTCTGTGAAGCAATATTAAACTTCCCTTCTTTAAAGGCAGCTGCTCAGGGTTTGACTATTTAACCATTTCACTGCCTCTTTTGTGCAGACAACTAGTTCTCAGATTTCAGCTTGCACATGAGTCACCTAGGAAACTGGCTAAAAATGAAGATTCTTAGCTAATACCCCAGAACTTCTGCTTTAGTAAGTCTGCGAAAGAAACATAGAATCTGTGTGCTCCTAGTTTCCCCAGATCGGAGAAGGCAATGGCACCCCACTCCAGTACTCTTGCCTGGAGGGTCCCATGGGCAGAAGAGCCTAGTAGACTGCAGTCCATGGGGTCGAGAAGAGTTGGATACGACTGAGCAACTTCACTTTCACTTTTCACTTTCATGCATTGGAGAAGGAAATGGCAACCCACTCTGGTGTTCTTGCCTGGAGAATCCCAGGGACGGGGGAGCCTGGTGGGCTGCCGTCTGTGGGGTCGCACAGAGTCGGACATGACTGAAGCGACTTAGCAGCAGCAGTTTCCCCAGATAATTCTAATGCAATTGGTCCAAGGACCACAGTTTGAGAAACAGCACACTGGGTTTATTGCCAATAGTGCCCTCGCTTTCAAAGCCACCTATGCCACCTTGTTTCGCTGATGCTGCTCAGAGCGCCGACTGTGTCTCTGTTTCTCACTGTGAGCACTCTTTGTTGAACCCAGGGTAAGAGAGGAGTGAGTTAAAAGGCTGGAAGAAGACGCAAGGAGCAGTAGGAACTGCAGACACATTTATTCTCTCCTGTCTGGCATAGCAGCCGTAGCAGCAGCCATAACATCACATAACGTAGCCCCCAGGGCTTTCCAGGTGGAGCTTATATAACAAAAGTAGCCCATGGCCAAGTGAGTACCTCCTGAGGTGCATGCACAGTGCCATAATTGATCTCAGCTGTTACATTTTATTTGCAAAATGTGGGGCAAGAGCGAGAGGCTGTGGGGCAAGAGAGCCTGACCATGCCATGTTGGCTAATTTGCTCTTTCCCTACCGACCTCAACCTTAAATATAGTTACATGAATTACTGCATGTTTGTATCTTTATTTCCAACATCTTAGAACTTTTTCACATTAAAGGCCCAAGTTAGAGAAAACAATTTTTCTTGTAAAATGGGGATATAAAACCCCTTCCCTGGATTTTTATAAGGATGATTGGATAGTTCAAGCAAAGGGATCAATAAAGTGTTTAATATTCTGTAAGCACTCAATAAATAATTTTAAAATATTTTCCATTAAAATATCTTATCAGGAATGTCATTAGCAGCAACAACAAGCACAGCAGCATGGACTCACCAAAGTGTGTTTAGGGAACTGATTGTCCAGATTTTCCATTCCCTTTACCCCCATGGGGAGTTAAAGTTATCTGAGCTCAAATTAAAGGTCATTAATCCTGGCTGCCACCCTATAAATGACATGGCATTTGACTCTCTGAAAATCACTTAGGGACCTCTGATTTCTTACACCCGAGATGGAGAGCAGACGTGATTTAAATCTTTATAAAGGATGAATTAAGAAACGCGATTTCAGCTGTAGGAGTCTAGTAAAATTGTTGTGGGTAGCCTCTGGAGCAGAGAAAAATTGTTTGTAGATGTTGTTGCATCAGCAAACCCTGAAATCTTATTATGATCTTGTCTTTTAATTTTATTCTATTCAGTTACTGATGACTTGTCATGACATTTTCCTCTTTATTGCAATTTATGATAGAGTAGCCAAATGCATGCACTGGAGAAGGAAATGGCAACCCACTCCACTGTTCTTGCCTGGAGAATCCCAGGGATGGGGGAGCCTGGTGGGCTGCCATCTATGGGGTCGCACAGAGTTGGACACGACTGAAGCCATGCAGCAGCAGCAACAGCCAAATGCAAAGATAGATGTTAACCTTCCATGACTGTGACCATCCTTCGTTTGGAATGGTTTTGGAAACCATGCTGACAACTTGATGTCCTTTTTGTAGAGGTTGCTTGTTATCAGTGCTTGGAAGGTAGTAACTGTTGAGACAAAAGATATGTTGATGGAGAACCATCATTTCTATTGTTTAATTTGCAGTTTCCTACATGTCACTACATATATTGATCTTTTATGAAGAGAGTGAAATTGAACAGTCTGACTTGTGAGGGTGCTTTGTTTCCTTCTTGCTCCTATAGCATGATCATACTCAGAGATAACACAGAGTTTCCAAAACTGGCTTGGAAAAGAAGTAAATTTGTTTGGACCTAAGTTTTGAACCCTCTGACCTTGAAACAACATGAATTGCTCTTTTCTTTTCACTTAGAAAAAATACAAAACACAAAAGTGCAGCACTAAGACTTATATCAATGCAAACACCCAGCAGTTATGACTCAGGAAAAGAAAGAACGTTCCCAGCATCCCAGATTCCTTCCCCCAGCATCCAATGGGGCTCTTCCCAGTAGTCATCCTTCTCTTCCTCCCTACTACGTGCATGCGTGCATGCTAAGTCACTTCAGTCGTGTTTGACTCCATGTGACCCCACGGACAGCAGCCCACTATGCTCCTCTGTCCATGGGATTCTCCAGGCAAGAATACTGGCATGCTGCTGCTGTTGCTAAGTCACTTCAGTCGTGTCCGACTCTGTTCGACCCCATAGACAGAAGCCCACCAGGCTCCCCCGTCCCTGGGATTCTCCAGGCAAGAACACCAGAGTGGGTTGCCATTTCCTTCTCCAATGCATGAAAGTGAAAAGTGAAAGGGAAGTCGCTCAGTCGTATCCGACTCTTAGTGACCCCATGGGCTGTAGCCCACCAGGCTCCTCCATTCATGGGATTTTCCAGGCAAGAGTACTGGAGTGGGGTGCCATTGCCTTCTCTGGAATACTGGCATAGGTTGCCATTATCTCCTCCAGGGGATCTCCCTGACCCAGGGCTCGAACCTGCATCTCATGTTACCTGCATTTGCAGGGGGGTTCCTTACCACTAGCGCCACCTGGGAAGCCCCCTCCCTACTACAGCTGACCAAAATTCTGCTTGTCATGGTAACTATTTCTGTCTTTTGCTTTTATTTATGGTTTTAACACCCAAGCAAGCATCCCTCTTCCAGAAAAAGGGTTAATATGATTTTTGGATATTGCATGAATTAGATCATAAATATATCTTTATATTATGTATTAAGTTTTTGAGATTTTGTTTTCAGTGTTTTATAAATCTGTAATTTGTTTTTATTACTTTAGAGTGTTTCATTATTTGAATATATTACAGGATTTTGGTGGGTTTTTTTTCAATTCTAATATTGATAGGCATTTCCTTTCTGAACTTTTTCATATGTTGATTTGCTGTTTGAACATATTCTTCTGTGAAATGCCTGTACGAAAATTGAAAGAAAAAAAAAACCCTCCATTTTTTCACACACTATTCTCAATAAGTTGCTGTGATCTGTGTTTAGGGTTGCTTCTGTTCCTATTAATCAGACACATCGCTCTGCTATAGTTACCAAGTTCTGGCTACCTAAGATATCACTTAAAAAATTCCTGAACCTAATGAGATGGTGACTGCAGCCATGAAATTAAAAGATGCTTATTCCTTGGAAGAAAAGTTATGACCAACCTAGACCGCATATTCAAAAGCAGAGACATTTCTTTGCCAACAAAGGTCCCTCTAGTCAAGGCTATGGTTTTTCCTGTGGTCATGTATGGATGTCAGACTGTGAAGAAGGCCGAGCACCAAAAAATTGATGCTTTTGAACTGTGGTGTTGGAGAAGACTCTTGAGAGTCCCTAGGACTGCAAGGAGATCCAACCAGTCCATTCTGAAGGAGATCAGCCCTGGGTGTTCTTTGGAAGGAATGATGCTAAAGCTGAAACTCCAGTACTTTGGCCACCTCATGCAAATAGTTGACTCATTGGAAAAGACTCTGATGCTGGGAGGGATTGGGGGCAGGAGGAGAAGGGGACGCCAGAGGATGAGATGGCTGGATGGCATCACTGACTCGATGGACGTGAGTCTGAGTGAACTCCGGGAGTTGGTGATGGACAGGGAGGCCTGGCGTGCTGTGATTCATGGGGTTGCAGAGTCAGACACGACTGAGTGACTGAACTGAACTGAATGAGTTTCTCAAAAAAATCTAACCCTTTGAAATGTTCAATTAAGAAAAGTCCCAAAGCCAGTATCCTGGTGTGTGTGTGTGCATGCATGCTAAGTTACCTCGGTTGTGTTGGACTCTTTGAGACCTTATGGACTGTAGCCCACTAGCTCCTCTGTCCATGGGATTCTCCAGGCAAGAATACCAGAGTGGGTTGCCATGCCCTCCCCTAGGGAATCTTCCTAACCCAGGGATTGAACCCACGTCTCTTACTTCTCCTGCATTGGCAGGCTGGTTTGTTACCACTGGCACCACTTGAGAAGCTCCCAATATCCTTATGAAGTATCATCTAAAGTCCTCACTTCCTGGATATTCATAAGAAGCGTTCGTAAGAAAAAAGTTCTAAAGAGCAATAGAATGAAGAAACTTAGTCAATATTATTTAATCTTACTTTTCTGCTTCATATTTAAATTCAGAATATCTAATACCATCTTGTGGGACAAATGTTCTGTGAAGCACATTTTGGGAAAACCTAGTTTAGAAGAGTCCCCTCTTGCTGGATTTTAACTTTACAGGTCAGGTGAAGAACGGTGGAGAAAAGGTTCAAGGAAGATACAGTTATCTCAGAAATAAACTTTCAAAGAACTGAAATGGAAAAATGGTTCATTCAGATTGGGTTTCTGTAGTTTTGTAAAAAAAGTTTTAAGTGATTAAAAAGCTAATAACTAAACTAAAGGATTAGGTATAGAAATGATTATAAAGGTCAGATTCACACATCAAATGCAATTATATTTCCAAAATCTATTAATGGCTCAATTAGTTCATAGATCAGATAATTAGGTGTTGTTCATTATCGGTAACTTGTGTGTGTGTGCATGTGTGTTGTGTGAATCTGATGGGAAAAATCACAACTTTAATGTTTAAAGGCAGTTTCTTAGGATGAAGTAGAATTGAGTGTACCTTTTGTTTTAGCATTTTTGTGTGAATTTTTCAGTTTGAATACATACAGTATTTTGCTTTTCTAAATTTCTCCCTTGCAAATAACAATGTTTCCTAAAGTGTAAAATTTAACACTGAACTCAAAAATCCTCAGCTTCTTCCCCACTCCTAAAAAAAAAGTTTAGAAAAATTAACTACCTAGAAAAGTATTATTAAAACTGTCAATAAAATAGAGGTAGACCTTTTCTTCATAATCGCTAATTTGCTTTTACTATGGAGAAATTTGCCACTGTATTAATAAATTATCTGACTGCTAAATTATTTGTTGCTGTTTTGATATAATAGCAAAACAAATGGGGTCATCAAATGCAAATGATGACCTCATTTGCATCACCTCGCCTTGTAGCTATGTCCCTATGATGTATTCACTGTGTCCCAATGATGCATATGTGCAAGTTTATACACACCAATTGGCCGCTGAATCAGAAGGCATGAGAACAAGTCTAGGAGGAACCCTCTTTGACTGTGTTATTGGAGATCACATTCACTTCTCTCTCTTAGCCTCAAGGCTCTTGGCTTTCTTTGCCTGTCACTCAGGGTAATGGTTAGTTACTGTCAGAATGCAGCTATAATTGGGAAAGGCACTCCCTGAACACAGAAGTTTGAGGGAGGTGAGAATTCATATCCAGCCTAGTGAGTCTGGGAAGCTTTCCAATCCTCCAATGCTGTACTAAAGCACAAAAGCAAATTGAATTTTATTACTTAGGTGACATCAAACCATATTTAAACATAGAGGCTCCTTGACAACATCCTTCTTAAGAAACTCATTGCAATAAAACTTTTTCCTCCAAGCTGGTCTTGAAGTTTACATTCATTTTGAAATTTTTTCCATTTAAATTCTTTACTTTTTCACAGAGAATTATAATAAAAACAATAAGCTCATATTATTATTAGGAGGAAAACTTTTGTGATATAAATATTCTACAACCATCTGGAAAAATAAATGCAAAATTAGAAAGTATAACTAAACTGAATGTTGTTAATGAAGTTAGCTACTAAAATTGATGTGCCTGTGCTCTCAGATTTGAAAACCTTAGTGTTTTTCTTTCTAAAATGGGGAACGTGCTGAACTTTTGAGTTCAAGATTTATGATTAAAAGTTAATCACTAACTATTACCATCAGTACTTTCCAACCTCTTGTCAGACTTAATTTATGCAAGATAGTTTTAGGCATTTTTTTTCCCCTAGCTTCACAGAAAATTAAACTGGGGTTGCATCTGCCCACAATGCGGGAGGCCTGGGTTCAATCCCTGGGTCAGGAAGATTCCCTGGAGAAGAAAATGGCAACCCACTCCAGGATTCTTGCCTGGAGAATCCCATGGGTGGAGAAGCCTGGTGGGCTACAGTCCATGGGGTAGCAAAGAGTCGTACACGACTGAGCAACTTAACTAACTTCCTTTACTTCATTTATCAAGGATACTTACTTTTTCTAGATAAAATATTTGTAAAAATTATTTTATACCCAATTATTTTTCTTTACCAAATATTTTGCATTATGACTCGCTGCATTTTGGGAGTGTAAATTGTGTGTTCCTCCACCTTCTTCCTCAAGCAATTTGGCTCCCTGTCCTTTTTTCTGTAGTGCATTTTTATATGATTTTTTCCTGTAATCCTCTTCAGATAATTGATTGGCATCTTTCCATGAGCCTGGAAGTGGATCATTTCCTTCAAGGAAGGCCTGAAATGATCACAGCTCGGACTGATGTCTGGACCACTCCCTGTGAGACAGCCTGAGCCTCAGGGACCCAGTGAGGTCAGGTGCTGACTCATGACTCACAGACACTGTAAGGAAAGGAACGGTCATTGTTTGCAGTCATTGGGCCTTAGGGGTAATGCTCGCACAGTGAGATGGCACCAACACAGCGTAAATCATCTTTGGTAGAAAGTCATGCCTTCTCTTCAATCTCTCTGTCATGCCAGCAAAGATTCATCCCTTATTTACGGAATCGGCAATGTCTCCACAGGGAAAACCCACCTACCTAAACTGTGATTTGAGCGGCAAGGAATCGGAGAGGTGGGGCAGGCGGAAGCTGAGTATAGTCCTGCAACCCGGGAGAGGAAGTGAAGCCATTTTCCTTTTCAAGGAAGTCAGTTCCACAGTGCACTACCTCCAATCTTCCATCTTCTCTGCCCTCCTCAGATTTGCTTAATACTTATACCTTCTTGTATATAGTGGACATTTTGTTTCTCTTCTTGTTCTATTTGATTGTGTTGTTTTTTATTTTTGGCTGCCAAGCTTTTCTTATTTGGGGTCACCCTCCACTGTTTAGACAAACTCATCTGTTCTAAGAGGTATTTCCCTGAAGTGATTAAGTTTCTATATTATCAGTGCAGCCTAAGGTTTTTGAACAGTAATAATAAATGTTGCTTTAAATGATATAGAAACCAACAAAAACACCCCAAACCCTCAGTATAATCAATATAAAGTTTATACTAACTTTTAACATTCACATACACATACTTGTTGTCTATAACACAATAAGCAGTCTAAGGATATGGTGAAAGTAAAGTATCAATAATAATGGAAAATAGTAAACAAAGAACTAATAAAGTGTGAACTAAACTTCCTATCTCTAGAAATAAATGACCCTTGGTAGACAAACCCCATTTGGTTTTTAAGGGTAAAACATTTACTACTGTGGAAAATTACCCTTTAGAATGAATAAAGCAAATAAATCCAAATATTGAATTACTTCTATGCCTGTAAAACCATATTAAAAATAAACACGGGCAGCAGTGTCTTCCCCAGTGGTATTAGTATCACTTGTCTGAGTCCTTTCTAACAAAGAATGCTCCACCCTTAATCCCACAAACCACATCTGTAAAGTCATACACATGTTTACATGATTTAAAAATCACTGTGTTTAGAACATTATTTTCGAAACCACATTGAGGTGTAAAGTCTTTATACGAATGGCCTACAGCTGAAGGCCTTGTAGATGACACCTGCTACCTCCTCGGCTCTGAGCTAGAGCTGAGTGTATCATTTATTAGAAAGAATACAATGGAACTTCTCTTATCTTTCTCTCCCCTCTCTTCTTTTCCTCTTTCTTTCTTTCTGCCATCCTTCCTCCCCTTCTTTCTCTCTCCCTCCTCTGCCTTCCTTTTTTCTTTTGATTTTTCTTTCACAATAAAGTTGACTCTTCCTACATTTAGTAAACCAAAAGCCACATTCTACGCTAGGAGTAGAGCCGATTTATCAGTTATGACAACTTGAGAATCTCTGATTTCTTAGCTATTCAGAGCCATCACTATATTATCATCCAATATATTAATAAGTAATAAAAGTGGCTTAATCTACCATCTTATTTCATTTAAAAATTAAACCTTTTCCTTCATATTCTGAACATCCTCAGAGAATGAACATAGCTCACTGATATTGCTTTTTAATTTCACTTCTTATGGACTTCCTAGGTGGCTCTGATGATAAAGATTCAATGCAGGGGACTCAAGTTCGATCCCAGGGTTGGGAAGATCCCCTGGAGGAGGAAATGGCAATCCAGTCCAGTATTCTTTCCTAGAGAATTCCATGGACAGAGGAGCCTCTTGGACTACAGTTCTTGGGGTTGCAAAGAGTCAGACATGACTGAGAGAGTAACACTTTCACTTTTTGAGCTCCTTTGGCTGCTTCTGCGGTTTTCATGAAAAGTCGTTATCACTATCACAAAGTCTCCAGAGAAGTGTCCAGGCAGGTAGCCCTACCCTCACTATCCCAGACCATCTCATGATTCTCCACAGTGAAACTTAAAAAAAAAAAAAATCTTTTATTTTTAAACCTTTTTAAATATATTTTTTTAAATTTACAGAAAATTTGCACAGATAATTGGAGGAGGAAATGGCAACCCATTCCAGTATTCTTGCCTGGGAAATCCCAAAGACAGAGGAGCCTGGCGAGCTATTGTCCAAGGGTCGCAAAGAGTAGGCCTAGACTGAGCACATGTACACACACATGGGCAGATAATACAAGGAGCTCTTACATATCCTTTACCCAACTTCCCCTAAGTTCACGTCTTACATAACCATGGTACAACTCTAAAACTTAAACAGGAAAGGTTACCTAAATTTGGTGTGAATATTTTCATATATTAATTAAACAATTATTAAGCACCTCTCAAATAGGTTCTGGGGACATAGTGATTCTCAAGACAGAATTCCTGCTCACGGAGTTTACATTTTCACCTCTTATGCTGTCTTATTTCTATAGTCAGAGTCATTGCCAAACTGTTGAGCCATCAATCACAGCCAATCTTCCTGAAAATGTCATAGTTTTAATTTTACTAACACCATTACTAAGTTATGTATGCTGCTTTGCAGTGCATACCTTATTTCCACAATTCCTGTTTTTTGTTTGTTTTATTTTTACACTGTTTTGCTTTTATTTGAGTGACTACAATACATCAGGCTGAATCCAGATTGTGGAGTTTAGAGTGACGTCTGTTACCCTATTCATGTGACATTATTCATCTACTTCACCCGAAAAGAATTTTATCCTGAATGACACAGCAAAGTCAGATTGCTAAAGTCAAGTTTAGAAATTTGTGTATTGTGACTGTTTGTCTTTTCTGATTAAATATTTGTGCTTTTCTGGTACAAATATTGTTGATAGAACTACTTTGACATATCAATGGCTGTTGGAGCTCATTCTATAAATTCTCTTTTTCAGTTTTTTGTTGTTATTTAAGTTTCAAATATCTATGACTGCATGTCAGTTATTTGGACAACTTCATTATGTCAGTATTAAAATGGGAAGCATTGAGGAAACAACTCTTTTCCATGTCTCAGGGAGCACATGTAGTTAAGTGAGACTTAAAAATGAAACTTTTAGTTTTCTGAAGCAGGTAATAATTAGAACCTCCCACCTCCAGAGTTACTTAAATGATTTATTTTTGTTAGCATAAAACTTGACTAAAATGTGTTTATGCACATATACATATATAAGACACTCAAATCTCTTGGCTTTTAAAAATTTTTCTTGAATTATATACATATGTATAGAATGTATTATATGTATGTGTAAAGCCATCACTAATTTATATTATAAACCATGAATAATAATTATGAACATGATTTCTTTGAATGGTTTATGGCAAAAAAAGACATCAAATACAATTAGAAAACTCCTTAATTGCGTCTACTAATTTACCCCAACAGACGAGAGATCTAGTACTTTAAGGGAGTAAAGTACTTTACTCCTTGGAAGGCAGAGTTGGTCTAAGTTGACAACACTACTTAAGTTAGAATATGCGTCATCATTGTTATCGATGAGGAGACATCCTTCCAGTCAATGGAAATCCCAGAAACCTTGGCAGAAGCTTTTCCTCTCTTTTTAACAGTTTCCTGCAGCCTTGCCTCAGTTCTTTGTGAACTGAAGGATAATTTCTATCATCTGATCAGTATTCTTTCCATCTATACATGAAAGTCATACAGAGAAACCCAGTGAGAAAGGGTATAGCCACAGGAAAAATAAGGTAGAAGATATGTTCAGGTTTCACATGAGATCAGAAAACAAGTGTTGAAGGGGATGAAAATAAAACCATGGTATGCAGTCATGATGAGGTCGCATATGGCCCATGACTGCCCTTGTGTTCTTCGGTCAAGCCTCTGCATTCAGTTCTTGCAAACCTTCAAGAAGACAAAGCTATGGTAGAAAACTGGGGAGAACAGGGGCTTGGCTCATCAGATTGCAGTCTTAAATCTCTGTGATGGCATTTCCAGTATCTGTGCTTCTCTGAATGCATAATTCATTTGTGTAAATACTCAATACCTTGCTAGTAGAGACTGAAAGTTCCTAAGTTACAGAAATTCTTTTCTTGGCTTATTAGAACCACTTTGTTCTTTTCACAAGACTTTCCTTACACAGAACATTTTCTTTGTGTTACTGTATGTCCCATTGTGCTGTGACTTTCAAGTTGTAAATTGGTTTGCTGGTACCAGAATTTAACTGCAGGCTTGCATGGCATCGTTAACAGGGTGCATGGCGTTTTGGAGGGAAAGTGTGTTTTCTTTTCTCCCTAGCAATAATGGAGAAGAACATAGTGTCTTGGGTATGTATTTAACAAAAGTGGGGTGGAGTGGGGTTAGGGATGGATATGGGGGTAGTTGGGGGTTTGAGGATGGATGTGAAAGAGTGATATAAAATGGATATAAAATTCAATATAGATAATTGGAATTATCTGTCTTTAAAGTGTATCAGAAAAAAAAATCAACGTAACCATTCTATGGGATATCCTAAATTTGAATCAGTCTGATGTTTACTTTTTGTTTATTTCTTATGGCCTGCAAATTTCTTAAACTTATAAATATCTTAAAAAAATATTAGTTTTCAAATATAGCCAATGGAGGGCTTCCTAGGTGGCACTAGTGGTTAAAAAAAAAAAATTGCCTGCCAATGCCAATGCAGGAGACATAAGAGATGTAGGTTCAATCCCTGGATCAGGAAGATCCCCTGGAGGAAGGCTTGGCTGCCAGTCTAGTATTCTTGCCTGGAGAATCCCCTGGACAGAGGAGCCTGGCAGCCTACCTTCACAGGGTTGAATAGAGTCATATACAACTGAAGTGACTTAGAATGAACACACTGACAGCCAATGAAATGACCTCTAAGTTTTCAAGGAAATCTCATTCTCTGGTAGAGAGTTTAACCCAGAATCTGGTTCCCAAGTCTGTGCGAAAGACACTGTGTCCCTCAGCCTACAGTACCGGGAACCACCAAGACCAACACCCCTGCGTGTCCCACACATCCCTTCCCCTTTGCTCCCAAGCTCACACATTTAGCTAGAGCTTCCGAGTTCATGCAAATATTATAATCTTCATTCCTACAGATTTTATAAACAGGTACTTTTATTGCAATTTCTTTGTTTTCTGGGAAAAAAAAAAAAACTAGTCAGGATAGTAAGTGAAGTAGGATGTTAATTAGAGAGATAAAATGAAATTCTTTAATTCGTATTGCTGAATCACATGCCCAAACAGCAGGGAACATATAGACTGAAGCTTAAAGACTAAAGAGAGAGAAGACATAAGTGTCAAGTAGGGTTCCCAGCAGACTGTAACATTTTACTGTGGTGCCAGCACGTTTGAACCAACAATTATTTGGAAATAATGGAAATTATTACAAGAAAAAAATCAACCCTCTTAGGTCTTCCAGGATGGACATAATAATAATAAAAGAATAATTACTTGGTATCTGAAACATCTTTCCTCCATGAATCTCAGAGTATTTTATCCAATATTATTTAATTAAAATTCACACCACTTCTATATTTGAAGGAGAGATTTGCTACATTTTATAGGTAAAAAATTGCTTTTCTGAAAGATTGAACATCTTGACTACACAAGTTTTTATCACTGTAAAATGAAATAGACCCATTGCCTTTCTTTCTATTGCTAAATAAGGTTTATCAAGCTAAGAAATTAAAATAAGGGAAATAAGCAGTTTTTTTGAGTCTAAATGACACAAAATTACTCATGTCAAATTTGAGGAAGGTATTATTCTTCCTTCTCACTGAACTGATTGGATACTTTGGTGATTTTTTTATGTAGCTTGAAAGTGAAGTTGCTCAGTCGTGTCCGACTCTTTGCAACCCCATGGCCTGCAGCCTTCCAGGCTCCTCTGTCCATGGGATTTTCCAGGCAAGAGTACTGGAGTGGGTTGCCATTTCCTTATGTAGCTTGAACTTTTGGCTATTCCGAAAGTTGGAAAACATCAGCAAACTCATATATCTGAGTTTGTTCTTTACGTATGTAATTTTCGCTATGTCGTGACCACTTCACAGTTCAATACTTGCTTGTTTCAAGCTCCCTTTAATTTTTTTTCCCTGTGAAAATGCTATTAAAGTAAAAATGCCTCCAAACAGAAGGGTTGAAGGAAAATAGAATTTCTAAAAAGAAATCAACTTTTGAAATGTTGGTTGTTACTAGTTGCTAGAAATTGATGTCACTCTAATTAATAAGAAAATTCATTGTGTGTGCTCAGTGAAATCAATTGTATTACTAATATGTAACACAACATAATTTTCTTCTATATTCAAGCTATTTGGGGCAATAGTGAAAGAAATCATGGTAACATCAGTAACCCCAACAACAGTAATAATATTGGCACAAGTAGGTCGAGTTTAGTATTTACTTTGTGCCAAGCTCCGTGCTAAGCACTTAAGCACTTGAGCTCTCACCTTCTTTTATGCTCACCAAAGGGGCAGGTATGAAGTAAACTGTTTTTGTTCAAATATTAATTAAATCACCTACTAGCTTTCCTACCTGGAATGAGTTACTTAAAGTTTAGAGAGTTCTTCATCCACAAAAAATCAGGGTGCTGAAAAGGTT
The DNA here is from genome assembly GCF_029378745.1 of Bos indicus. Classification (NCBI taxonomy): domain Eukaryota; kingdom Metazoa; phylum Chordata; class Mammalia; order Artiodactyla; family Bovidae; genus Bos; species Bos indicus. The sequence continues at coordinate 71,510,867 of NC_091773.1, forward strand.
ATTGTGAGGTTGAAATGATTGGCACACAGGAGATTCCTAGAAGAGTACCAGCTCCGTGGCAAAGGTCTCCTCACGTAACTGTGGCACAGATGAGGGCACCGGGCTTCAGGGCTGTGAAGCCACTTGCCCATGGCCATCGGTGTAGTGACCAGCAGAGCCATCCCTTTCCAACTTCAAATTCTGGGCTTCTAATATCACATTTAATACCACTACTTGTTGGCAACCCCCTGATAAATGACAACAACTGGGATTAAGCTTCTTAAGAACAAGGAATGTAGCCTAAGTATTTAAAATTCTTTTCCAGTTTTATTGAGGAGTAATTAACATGCATCACTGTATAATTTTAAGGCATATAGCATCATGGTTTGATTTACATACATTGTGATATAATTACCACAATAGGTTCAGCTGTAACTTACATAACTTTATGTTCTCAGTTCTCAGCACAGCTCATGGCTCCTACATTGTACTGTTTAATTTGATTTAAAATAAAAAATAATGCTCTGTTTACTGTTTCATACTTTTTACTGAAAAGAGCATAGATTGTATTTGTTGGTTATTCTTCCCATTTTCTGTTGCTTTGTCTGTTAAAGGCATAGTTATTTACCTAGTGATTACTACATTAAATACAAGTAGAGAACTGCGAAGACTTATTTTACTTCCCTGCCATCAGTTGTCCGCCACCTATCTTATTTCAGTGCAGGAAACATTACACTGAGAATTATTAGTTAATTCTTCCACATATAGATACCCAACGTTATTTTTATATGGTACTGAAATCCTTTATCTTTTGCATGGGTTATCTGAAACTAATACAGCACTTGCATTCTTGATAGCAATCACAATATTCGTTTTTCATCTAAAATATAGTTTAATACTGGTCAAAGAAAATGAAGGATGTAGAAGTTCATGACAGTATTGAAACATCTATTATTCTAATGCTATTCTGAGAGGCACCTCAAGAGTTCAAGTTCTAATATTCCATCAGACAAGACTGTATGTAAATCATCTTGGAAAGATGAGTGTGTAATTGGTCAACAGAGAAATTTCCATAAAATCCCTCAGATATTTGGTTTATCTCCAACTTTCAGAAAGTTATTATTTACATTTAACCTGTAATTTCCATCCTCATGTCCCACTGAAGGCAAATGAATGTTGTTTTAACTATTTTTCGGCTTTGAACATCCATTAAAAACAGATCACTAACAACTATTCAATATTCCTGTCTATGTGCATCAAATATATTTTTGAAACTTTTTTGTGTGTGTGAAATGTCTATTTTTTTCAGGTTTATGAAAGAGTCTGGCAAAAACAACAATAGCAACAACAAATAGCAGTAGGTATACCGAGAAGGGGCTTCTCAGGTGGCTCAGTGGAACAGAATCCACCTGCCAAGCATAAGACTCGAGTTCAATCCCTGGGTCAGGAAGATCCCCTTGAGAAGGAAACAGCAACCCACTCCAGGATTCTTGCCTGGGAAACTGCAAGGACACAGGAGCCTGGTGGGCTGCAGTCCAAGGGGCACAAAGAGTCAGACACGACTTGTGACTGAAAAACAGAAAATTGAGAAAGAAGAATGCATAACTGGCATATATATATATGTATATACATATATATATTCTTTTTAGTATGATAATAATCCTTTAGTATATTTCAAATGAGCAAATTATTGTAACTGTAGAAGAATATAAGCTAAGAAAAACCGAAGTAGCTGCATTCTTCAGAGAGAGATATCAGTAATACTACATAAGAGAATTGCTTCCAAAATGAAGGGTAATTATTGACCTGAAATCATTTATCTGATTCATGTGAGTTGAGTTGCCCTTTCCATCTTGTTATTGCTAGAAATTAAGATTTTATGATATTTTCCAATTATAATACTTATTTTTAATGACTTTCAAAATAGTTTTTAAGCATGCTTCTTTACCTCAACATAGAAATATATTAAATAGACAACTTTGGTTTTCTGAGATTGGATATTACAAGAAAAACCAAAACGTGTAAACTCAGGACTTAGATGTTTTGCATTTGGTTTTTGTCATCAACTAGTATTCTCAATATGTATTTCATTTATTATTATTTTTTGCATTATTTTTATTCACAAAAACGTGGTGTCAAACTAGATTACCTCTTCAGTCCTTTCTAAAGATAATATGTACAGAGAGTAATTCACACTTGTTCAACAACTTCCATCAAGGTAAAACAAAACTCTTTTCTGTAGCTTCCAGTTTGTTAAATTACTATGTTAAGCCAGAGCCCCACAAGTGAATGTTTTCTTATTTCTTAAATTTGTCCTCTACTTTACTTTTAAGTATCTTTGGTTATCCCATGCCTTGAAATGTAAAGAAACATTTCTGCATGTTACTCTGGAGTTAATTTTTATTCTTCAAGATTCAGGTCAAATGTGTGTTTTTTTTTTTTTTTTTTTAAACTTGAATATCTGTTTTTTTTTTTCCATCAAAAAATTATGAATAACCCATTTCAAAAAGAATTTTGAGGTGTGACCTAGTGTTCCCAGAAAAAGTCTGCAATACTCTAGGACATAGAGACTTAAGCAAGATAGGAAGTTGAAACACAACCAGAGCCTTTCAAACCCTCACTAAATAAAAGTCAGATAATTTGGGTTCCCAACAATTGATTTTTTTTTTTTTTTTGGCTTTTCAATAGCCCCCAGAAGTCTGGCCATAGCCATAGAAAATGATCCATAAACACTCAACGGATGCCTCAACTGGCCCTTTTTTATTGATTTCCCTTTAAAGAAATAATGCCATTTGTGAGTAATTCAGTCTTCTCCAATCTTTACCATTCTATTGTTTTCCTCTATTTTTCTGCATTGTTCACTGAAGAGGGCTTTCTTATTCTCCTTACTTACTATTCTCTGGAACTGTGCATTCATTTGGGTATAGCTTTTCCTTTCTCCCTTATGTAACTTATATGCAGAGTAAGTCATGTAAAAATGCCAGGCTGGATGAATCACAAGCTGGAATTAAAATTGCCAGGAGAAATAGCAACAGTCTCAGATATGTAGATGATACTACTCTAATGGCAGAAAGTGAAGAGGAACTAAAGAGTCTCTTGATGATGGTGAAAGAGCAGAATAAAAAAAGCTGGCTTAAAACTCAACATTCAAAAAACTAAGGTCATGGCATCTAGTCCCATCACTTCACAGCAAATAGAAGGGAAAAAGTGAAAACAGTGACAGATTTTCTTTTCTTGGGCTCCCAATCACTGAGGACGGTGACACAGCCATGAAGTTAAAAGATGCTTGTTCCTTGGAAGAAAAGATATGACAAACCCAGACAGTGTATTAAAAAGCAGAGACACCACTTTGCCAACAAAGGTCCATATAGTCGAAGCTATAGTTTTTCCAGTAGTCACATACAGATGGGAGAGTTGGACTGTAAACAAGGCTGAGTGCTGAAGAATTGATCCTTTTGAATTCTGGTGCTGGAGAAGACAGTTGAAAGTCCCTTGAACTGCAAAGAGATCAAACCAGTTAATCCTAAAGGAAATCAACCCTGAGTATTCATTGGAAGGAGTGTTGCTAAAGCTGAAGCTCCAATACTTTGGCCACCTGATTGATGCTAAAAGCCAACTCATTGGAAAAGTCTCTGATGTTGGGAAAGATTGAAGACAGAAGTGGGTGACAGAGGATGAGATGGTTGGATAGCATTACCAACTCAGTGGACATGAGTTTGAACAGACTCCAGGAGATAGTGAAGGACAGGGAAGCCTGGTGTGCTACAGTCCATGGGGTTGCAAATAGTTGGACATGATTTAGTGACTGAACAACAGTCTTCTCACCCTTACTGAAACTCATTTCCTACCCTTAAACACTGCTCTGGCCATGATGCTTTATACAGAAGTCTCCTTTATTAAAATAACAATCATTTTATGGGAGAGAGATTTTCCTGGAGATTCAGGAGCGTATCTGCAGTATGGACTTGTTCTGCAGTTTTAGGTAAAAAGGAAGTTTGCAAAAAAAAAAAAAAAAAAAAAAACCTCTATAGTCTTGCAAAAACTTAATCCATCACTGTGATTATTGTCTTGACATCATGAAAAGATGAGGAGTGAGCAGAGTTGTGTGAAGCCGTGTAGGGATCAAGGAAGGCAGTGTTAGCTTGTTTCTACTTATTTTACTTATTTGAAATTGCACCTCTCACTAACTTCAGTTCATGCAATCATTTTTCAGTCTGAAATGTGCTAGGTGCCATTGTGCTGAAGGTAGATATGTCCAGGGTGTCAAAATGTTTGGGGACTACTTCTATAAATCATTGGTGGGCAAAACCCTGTGGAGAACACACATATTAGTAAATCCCCAAGAAATTTATGATTGGAGATATGCATTGGTTTTTTTCACCTTAATTATCAGTGCAAAGAATGGATTAAGTATCTATTATTACTGTTTTAGGTCTTGAACTAAAGATATACAAAGACCTCTCCATTTTGCAGTCTTTTAGTGACTATTTTAAGGCATTGGTTTTTCTCCACCATACTGTAAAATATACAAAGTTTCTTCAAAGAAATAGGGGTAGAATAAACCAAAGTATTCACTGAAACTAAAGTATTCCCCCACCAGCAAATTTATGTAAAAAGAGTCAGCCAGCCACCTCTCAGACCTGAAATGTCAAACTTGTAAAAATAGTATTCTTGGGAGTTATATTTGATCATTTGTTAAATATGGGGATATAAAATGTAGAAATCCATGTGTAATGCTTCAAATCCCTAATCTGGTTTAAAAGGTCAGCTGAAGCCTAAAAGGACTTGACATTTTACCTTTTAAAGTCTGACTTTTAGTCTTAAGACTTAACAACATTTCAGCCTGAATGACCTGAAGGATAAATACAAAGCTGGTTTCAATTGAACTATTTAGAAAGCAGGGGATCTTCTAATTTGTAAGACAGCATTCAGAGAGCTTTTTCCATTAAGAACTCAATCGACTGAAAAATGATTTCCTTGGATATTCCACAATCTTTCAATGCTTGTGTAAATTTTACACAGGAGGTGGGTGGTGTTCGAGGCTCAAGATATTAAACCCCATGGTACGAAGAAAGAAAACCACCTTATGAGCTGCAGAAAACTGATGATCACCTGTAAGCAATGTGTATTGCCTTTGTTTACCAGTTTCTCCCTCAGGTGAAATGCAATTTACATACCAATCATTTACTCTAGTTTCATTCCTTGAAGCAATTTCAATGGCTTTTTCAAGTGATCATTATTATTCATTAATGTTTACTGATCACCACTGGGTACATATGATAGAAGGTTGGTGGAGTATTATACAGTGAATGTCTTACTGTAAACTACACTTTGTACACTTTTATTGTATTTTCATAAGACCAGTGACTGTCCCTTACTTTTGTATGATTTGTGCTAAAATTCCACTCATGAGAAGCAACCAAAGATCAGAATTGGAATTCTAGAAGTACATTTCTGTGTCATTTGCTCGTGGTGGGGAGGTGGGGCGGGGGGGGGGGGGGGGGGGGCGGCGGTGGACAGGAGTCAGTGTAAAGCATAAAACATAAAACAGGTCAAGATTTACTGGGACAATGTCAATTGTGTTATATAATTTTAAAATGAGCCCTATTTTTTTTTAACCTCACTGATAAGGACAGCAGGTATTTAAAAAAAAATAAAAATATGGGAAGAATGAACCAAATATAATGATGAACTCATGTGTTCAGAAAATTGCCTTTTATAACATAAAAAATGAAGTTCTATAGAGTTGGAATTTCCCTTATCTACAAGGGTCATTACACACTTGATACTACACTTGATCTTGGACAATAAAAACTGTGGGAAATTCTGAAAGAGATGGGAATACCAGACCACCTGATCTGCCTCTTGAGAAATCTGTATGCAGGTCAGGAAGCAACAGTTAGAACTGGACATGGAACAACAGACTGGTTCCAAATAGGAAAAGGAGTACATCAAGGCTGCATATTGTCACCCTGCTTATTTAACTTATATGCAGAGTACATCATGAGAAACGCTGGGCTGGAAGAAACAAAAGCTGGAATCAAGATTGCCGGGAGAAATATCAATAACCTCAGATATGCAGATGACACAACCCTTATGGCAGAAAGTGAAGAGGAACTCAAAAGCCTCTTGATGAAAGTGAAAGTGGAGAGTGAAAAAGTTGGCTTAAAGCTCAACATTCAGAAAGCGAAGATCATGGCATCTGGTCCCATCACTTCATGGGAAATAGATGGGGAAACAGTGGAAACAGTGTCAGACTTTATTTTTTTGGGGCTCCAAAATCACTGCAGATGGTGATTGCAGCCATGAAATTAAAAGATGCTTACTCCTTGGAAGGAAAGTTATGTCCAACCTAATAGCATATTCAAAAGCAGAGACATTTCTTTGCCAACAAAGGTCTGTCTAGTCAAGGCTATGGTTTTTCCTGTGGTCATGTATGGATGTGAGAGTTGGACTGTGAAGAAGGCTGAGAGCCAGAGAATTGATGCTTTTGAACTGTGGTGTTGGAGAAGACTCTTGAGAGTCCCTTGGACTGCAAGGAGATCCAACCAGTCCATTCTGAAGGAGATCAGCCCTGGTATTTCTTTGGAAGGAATGATGCTAAAGCTGAAACTCCAGTGCTCTGGCCACCTCATGTGAAGACTTGACTCATTGGAAAAGACTCTGATGCTGGGAGGGATTGGGGGCAGGAGGAGAAGGGGACGACAGAGGATGAGATGGCTGGATGGCATCACTGACTCGATGGACATGAGTCTGAGTGAACTCTGGGAGTTGGTGATGGACAGGAAGGCTTGGCATGCTGCAATTCATGGGATCACAAAGAGTCAGACACGACTGAGCAACTGAACTGAACTCACAAGGATCATTTAAATTGACACTCCCATGAGAGTCTTTCCAAGGATTATCCAAGTACAGATCAGCCTCTCTATAGAAAATAGACATATTTCTATCTTACCCAGAGGTTTTCCTAGGCTAGATTCCCAAACTGAAGAAACATTTTCAGTTTCATGGAAGGAAAATCTGAAGTGATCAGAATCCCAGGCAGCTTGCTCAGATACCATACAAAATAATAGAATTTTCATGTATTTGTGAACATGATTCTTTTAGCCATTCATTGAAGGGTTATTTATTGAAAACATACGGTATACAAATCCTGATGTCTGTGTGAAACTACTTACTTTTTTTAGAAAAGGCAAATTATGGAGGCTTCAGCTGGCCAATATGAAGTGGCCCTCAATTTTTATGTTTAAATGTTGCATATTGAGAACCTATATGCAGGTCAGAAAGCAACAGTTAGAACTGGACATGGAACAACAGACTGGTTCCAAATAGGAAAAGGAGTATGTCAAGGCTGTATATTGTCACCCTGCTTATTTAACTTATATGCACAGTACATCATGAGAAATACTGGGCTGGAAGAAACACAAGCTGGAATCAAGATTTCCAGGAGAAATATCAATAACCTCAGATATGCAGATGACAGCACCCTTATGGCAGAAAGTGAAGAGGAACTAAAAAGCCTCTTGATGAAAGTGAAAGAGGAGAGTTAAAAAGTTGGCTTGAAGTGAAGTGAAGTCACTGAGTCGTGTCTGACTCTTTGCGACCCCATGGACTGTAACCAGGCTCCTCTGTCCCTGGGATTCTTCAGGCAGGAATACTGGAGTGGGTTGCCATTTCCTTCTAGGAGATCTTCCCAACCCAGGGATCGAACCTGGGTCTCCCATATTGCAGGCAGATGCTTTACCATCTGAGCCACCAGGGAAGTCCAAAAAAAAAAAAAAAAAAAGTTGGCCTAAAGCTCAACATTCAGAAAACTATAATGGCATGTGGTCCCATCACTGCATGGGAAATAGATGGGGAAACAGTGGAAACAATGTCAGACTTTATTTTTTTGGACTCCAAAATCACTGCAGATGTTGATTGCTGCCATGAAATTAAAAGACACTTACTCCTTGGAAGGAAATTTATGACAACCTAGATAGCATATTATAAAACAGAGAAATTACTTTGCCAACAAAGGTCCGTCTAGTCAAGGCTATGGTTTTTCCAGTGATCATGTATGGACGTGAGAGTTGGACTGTGAAGAAAGCTGAGTGCCAAAGAATTGATGCTTTTGAACTGTGGTGTTGGAGAAGACTTTTGAGAGTCCCTTGAACTGCAAGGAGATCCAACCAGTCCATCCTAAAGGAGATCGGTCTTAGGTGTTCATTGAAAGGACTGATGCTGAAGCTGAAACTCCAATACTTTGGCCACCTCATGAGAAGAGTTAACTCATTGGAAAAGACTGATGCTGGGAGGGATTGGGGGCAGGAGGAGAAGGGGATGACAGAGGATGAGATGGCTGGATGGCATCACAGATTCGATGGACATGAGTTTGGGTGAACTCCGGGAGTTGGTGATGGACAGGGAGGCCTGGCATGCTGCGATTCATGGGTTTGGAAAGAGTTGGACATGACTGAGCAGCTGAACTGAACTGATGCTACATTTTCAGCTGTAACAATAAACAGGGGTGAGAGTGAAGCTGAAGAGTATTGCCCTTTCTGCAGACTCCAGTGAGGCAACCGTGAAAGGGAGTGTGGAACTCTTGACCCTTTCCAAATCCTCATCAATTGGAAATTGATAGATGAGACACAAGATAGTACAAAACAAGCCTTAAGTTATTACTTAGCATGTATCTGAAAGTTGTTAAAGTAAACTAAACAATTGGGCGCTTTGACAACTGTTTTGATCCACAAACATCTAAAAGGATAGGAAATGCTCAGGCTGGTGTCCGTTATGAAAACCATCACTGACCTAGGGCTCCTCGGTGTAACTCAGTGACTATAAATAAAGGGAGATGAAAGGTCAGAGCTGGGATAGGGAAAGAGTGAGGAATGCATAGGGCTGCTGTATTTTTATTGCATTCAAGGCTTTGAAGATGCATGTCGGTCCTATACAGAAGCACAGGTGAGCAAATAAATCCCTAAGAAACGAAATGAGCTGTAGCCCATCAAATTTTATTTTTTAAAAATAATTGTGTCAAAATCAGTCAATTGGTGTAACAGAAATAAAGTTATTTTCATAGAACATTATCACAGGATCAATGTTTCTCACTTTGAAAAAAATAACCATTTCCCTTCCACTTCGACACTTATTTTTGATAAATGCTCCAGCTTCACCTCAGTATTAATTTTTCAGTCAGGTACTATTATGCTGTGACAACCTTTTATTCCATTGTCATTATGTCAGGTTATTGAAAAGGATAATAGGTGGATATATTTGCCTTTAGAATGTTAAGAAATAAATGGCATTCTTAATCCCTATTTATCTACAGTACTTCTTAATTTCAGAGAATGATTCTAGTGATAATTACCAGATTTTTACATTGGCAGAAAACTGAAGCTTATGTTAATAATAGTACAATTTGATATTTATGCGTTGTTTTTTATTGCAAATATAAAATGTGGTAATCATCATTAAGATAACTTTATTTATTAAAATCTGAAAAGAATCTATTCTTGCTTTGAGTAATCTGGCCCATTATCTCTTAATCAAGTAATAAAAAGAGATGTTAGAAGCTTATCTTACAAATCATACAGAAAATAATCAATTTGTTATCTGTGGTCTACACTTTTCATATAAAAAAGTGTGCGCATTCTGTTTATAACAGCTTCAACAAAGAACAAGACAGCATAAAACAACCCTCAAGATATTATTTACTGTGTATCTTCAAGTTGTTAAACTAAATAATTGAGAGCTCTGACAGCTGATTTGATCCACAAATAGTTTGGGGGCTCTTTTGCTTTTATGGAATTGAGAAAAATGAGCAAGAATAGGACTGAGTTATGCTGTAAAACTCTATCCACCTTTGGAAGCAATACACACAAAAATTCATAATAATTAGATTTGCAAAAGTGTTAAATTTCAATAATAATAAATAGTGATAAAGATGTGGGGAAACATAAAATCAGACGTACTGTTGTTTGAAATTTAATTTTTGAAACATTTGGAAGAGTAATTTGGCAATGTGTAATATAACTAAAGATATGCGCACTACTGAATATTCTGTACAAGTTAAAATGAGTTAACTAGATTTATACATTCAACATTAACAGATTTTTAAATGACATCTAAAGAACCCACTTCAGAAGGATTACTACAGTAGCAACACTGTTAGTCAGCTGTGTGTGTGTGTGTGTGCTCAACCGCTCAGTCACGTCTGACTCTTTGCAGTCCGGTGGACTGTAGCCTGCCCGGTTCCTTTATCCATGGAATTTTCCAGGCAGGAATACTGGAATGGGTTGCCGTTTCGTTTTCCAGGGGCTCTTCCTCACCCAGGGATCAAACCTGCGTCTCCTGCATTGCAGGAGGATTGTTTATCAACTGAGCCACCAGGAAGCCCTATTCTTAATTCTAAAAGAAAACCAGTTCTCAAGGAAATAAGACAGAATATTAATATTCATAGTTCCTTGTTTTAAATAGATGGGTATTTGTTAAATTGCTCTCTGCTGTTTCCTTTATGTATGTTTTAAATATTTTTGATAGTAAAAGTACCTTATTAATGAAATCCACAGGTTATATCTTTCCCATACATTCACCACCAGTACGTTCCCTAGGTTAACTGTTTTCATTTGTTTATTCTTTCAATAAATAGATATTTACTGAACAACTGTACTCCTCTGAGCATTGGGCTGCACTCTAAATAGTCAAAGAAAATGCCTTCAATAGGCTTCCAGTTCAGCTAATGAACTATACAAAAACCTTTTACTATTCTTTAAAATTTTCATATGCCCCAAATTTATGGCTGCACTTAGGAAAGACACTATCTATCTACCAAAAATAGTTCCCTTATTTTTGTATGTCTGTGCTAATGTGATTTGTTGAACCAGAGCTTTGTCAATGACTAGAAGTTATAAAGTTAAGTTCCTTTGTGTCTATAGGGAGCATTTAGGGTATTACAGCCTTGGAGCCCTTAATTGGTAGTTCCTAGGCTTCTTTCTGGGGTTCATACATCAGAAAAAGCTTCAAAGAATGTGTGCCACTTAAAAGAGGGTGATTAACATATATTTTGCTCTAATAATATTAACATTGTCATTCACAGAAGAAATAATATTTTACTATAAAATCCCTATTTATCTGATTCTTTATATTGAATGCACTTAGCTTTTGGATACATTTCCTACACTGTCCTATATGTTTTACATTTTACTGTGAGTCAGTAAAAATTTTATTATGGACTAGTCTTTGAAAACTGCTGCCCTAAATGACCCCTATGCTTCTGACTTTGTTTAACCAGCCTGAATGTGTGAAGTATTGGGAAATAGATACATTTTCATAAAACTTCTCACAAATTTGAAAGGGACTTACTGCTCCTAGCCACTGATAAAACTGCTATAATGCTTGCATATATGTTTATCAGTGAAGGGAGTTGAAATTAATGTGAGTAATTATTTCAAAAGAATATATGTTTCACTCAAAAGTTAGCATTGATGCTGATAATAAAACTTTGAATTTATATCAGGCTTTCATTGTTTCTAAGACACCTATACATTATCTCTCTCTAGTGCACAACACTGAAAACAAAACCAAAGAGGAAAAAACAACAAATGAAATCCTCATTAGATGTGGGATTCCATGTGCCTTAGTATTCGTACTGAGTTGTATCCAGAGTATAGGAACCAGAGGAAATTTTCTTAAAAACATTTCCAATTTTTACTTACATCTGCTTAAAATTATTATATATAATATGGTGTAAAATCATAGCAGCATTTATCATAACTACCTCCTTCTCTCCCCAGTTCTCTTACTTCTCACTAGCTGCTCCTTGTCAATTTTTCCAGAACACCTTGCTATGGTTCAGGCTTCTCTCATAGCTCAGTTGGTAAAGAATCTGCCTGCAATGCAGGAGACCCCAGTTTGATTCCTGGGTCGGGAAGATCTACTGGAGAAGGGATAGGCTACCCACTCCAGTATTCTTGGGCTTCCTTTGTGGCTCAGCTGGTAAAGAATCTGCCTGCAATGTAGGAGACCCAGGTTTGATCCCTGGATTGGGAAGATCCCCTGGAGAAGGAAATGGAAACCTACTCCAGTATTCTTGCCTGGAGAATCCCATAGACAGAGGAGCCTGGTAGGCTTCAGTCTATGGGGTCGCAAAGAGTTGGACATGACTTGCGATTTCACTTTAGCCTTCTTTATGGGCCAACTCTCATATCCATACATGATTACTGGAAAAACAACAGCTTTTATACTGATATTTGTTGGCAAAGTGATGACTCTGCTTTACAATACACTGTCTAGGTTTGTCGTACCTTTCCTTTCAAGGGGCAAGCGTCTTTTAATTTCATGGCCGCAATCACTGTCTGCAGTGACTTGGGAGCCCAAGAAAATTAAATGTGACACTTTACTTTTTCCCCTTCTATTTGCCATGAAGTGGTGGGATTGGATGCCATGATCTTCATTTTTTGAAATTTGAGTTTTAAGACAGCTTTTTTAGCCTCCTTTTTCACCCTCAAAAGAAGGTCTTCAGTTTCTCTTCACTTTCTATCATTAAAGTAGTATCATCTGCCTACCTGAAGTTGTTGATATTTTATGGGGCAATCTTGATTCCCAGCTTGTTATTCATCCAGCCTGGCATTTCACATGATGTACCGTTGGGGTCCTTCAATGGACCGGAACTTGGTGGTCCAGAGTCAACAATAAGAATGTGAAAGAAAGAAAAGAAAGAGGCTAATATTCCCTGGGTTATGCTGAAAACCAACAAAGCCCTTGGACAGAGCTTGTACTACTCATGTAGGCTCAGGGTGCCCTCTCAAGAAGTCTTGAGAGGTCTTGGAAGCCCAGGCAGGAAAATGAGCTCAGCAGGCCTCTGTGCTCCAGGGAATCAACCAGAAAGATAGAGAGAGAGAGAGAAAGAAGGACATGGGAACCCAAGTCTCTTGTGGAACAAGGGTGGTTTATTGAATTCTGTGTGGGTATATATACCATATTACAAGGTAGCTTCTTCAGATAAAGATCAAAAGACCAAGCTTTACAAGTTACCAAGGAAACAAGGAGTCAGTTCAGTTCAGTCGCTCAGTCGTGTCCGACTTTCTGCGACTCCATGAATTGCAGGACGCCAGGCCTCCCTGTCCGTCACCAACTCCCGGAGTTCACTCAAACTCATGTCCATCGAGTTGGTGATGCTATCCAGCCATCTCATCTTCTGTCGTCCCCTTCTCATCCTGTCCCCAATTCCTCCCAGCATCAGAGTCTTTTCCAATGAGTCAACTCTTCACATCAGGTGGCCTAAGTTTTGGAGTTTCAGCTTCAGCATCAGTCCTTCCATTGAATACTGAGGACTGATCTCCTTTAGAATGGACTGGTTGGATCTCTTTTCAGTCCAAGGGACTCTCAAGAATCTTCTCCAACACCACAATTCAAAAGCATCAATTCTTGGGTGCTCAGCTTTCTTCACAGTCCAACTCACACATCCATACATGACCACTGGAAAAACCATAGCCTTGACTAGACAGACCTAGTTTTCTATGAATTATGATTTCTGTGTCTGCCCTCTGATGCCTCTCGCAACACCTACTGTCTTACTTGGGTTTCTCTTACCTTGGATGTGGAAGTAATAGAGGAGTAATAGAGGCCATAAAGCCAAAAGACAATCCATATCAAAAGAGGGTTGTAGATAATCCCTTTCACCATATGGAAAAGCTAATGAAGGAAATCCTATGCAAGAATCCCTTCTCTTTGATCTCAGTCCTAGGAATGGCTTGCCACTCAGCTGGCTCCTATCAGGAACTGATAAGGAACAGAGGGCTCAAGAGAGATAGGAAACAGCACACAGGAATCACACTGTTAAACATTCCCTGACAATGTACTCTGTATTTAAGTTTAAAAAGCAGCATGACAATACATAGCCTTGTCATATTCCTTTCCCAATTTTGATCCAGTCAGTTTTTCCATAGCTGGTTCTAACTGTTGTTCTTGACCATATACAGGTTTCTCAGGAGACAGATAAGGTGGTCTGCTACTCTCATCTCTTTAAGAACTGTCCACAGTTTGTTGTGAGCCACATAGTTAAAGGCTTTAGCATAGTCAAAGAAGCAGAAGTAGCTGTTTTTCTGGAACTCCCTTGCTTTCTCCAAGTAGGCTTTTGTTTATTCTCAATCTTATTAGAGTCAGAGGTTCATTTAAAAATCTGATGAAAAGCAGTGGAGTTTCAGGGCCATACTAGACTACAGGTAAAGGAAAAGATTGTTTTCTGTCTCTTTTACTTTCCAATCTGCCAGAGATGGCACATACTGCCAGACTTTTATCCCTTCTAGGCTTCTGTAGACTACACTTGTAATAGGTATCTCCCTATTTTTAAGGCCTCATCAGACAACCATTTTGCCTTTTTGCATTTCCTTTTCTTGGGAATAGTTTTGATCACCATCTCCTATCAGATCAGATCAGATCAGATCAGTCGCTCAGTCATGTCTGACTCTTTGTGACCCCATGCATCACAGCATGCCAGGCCTCCCTGTCCATCACCAACTCCTGGAGTTCACTCAGACTCATGTCCATCGAGTCAGTGATGCCATCCAGCCACCTCATCCTCTGTCATCCCCTTCTCCTCTTGCCCCCAATCCCTCCCAGCATCAGAGTCTTTTCCAATGAGTCAACTCTTCACATGAGGTGGCCAGAGCACTGGAGTTTCAGCTTTAGCATCATTCCTTCCAAAGAAATCCCAGGGCTGATCTCCTTCAGAATGGACTGGTTGGATCTCCTTGCAGTCCAAGGGACTCTCAAGAGTCTTCTCCAACACCACAGTTCAAAAGCATCAATTCTTTGGCGCTCAGCCTTCTTCACAGTCCAACTCTCACATCCATACATGACCACAGGAAAAACCATAGCCTTGACTAGACAAACCTTTGTTGGCAAAGTAATGTCTCTGCTTTTGAATATGCTATCTAGGTTGGTCAAAACTTTCCTTCCAAGGAGTAAGCGTCTTTTCATTTCATGGCTACAGACACCATCTGCAGTGATTTTGGAGCCCAGAAAAATAAAGTCTGACACTGTTTCTACTGTTTCCCCATCTATTTCCCATGAAGTGATGGGACTGGATGCCATGATCTTCGTTTTCTGTACAATGTTACAAACCTTGTCCATAGTTCTTCAGGCATTCTATCAGGTCTAATCTCTTGAATCTTTTTGTAATTTCCACTGTAGAATAGTAAGGGATTTGATTTAGGCCATAGGGGCCTAATGGTTTTCCTTACTTTCTTCAATTTAACTGAATTTTGCTCTGAATTTAACCCTGAAGATAAGAAGTGGAGCTGGTCCCTTCAAGTACCAATGTTTAATGAACTAGGAGCTTAACAACTAGCTTTTTAGTTTGTAAAATTAATTATCATTTTTAACCATGAGAAAACCTAGAACTAACATAAAAAAAAAAAAAAAGTCCTTTTTAACATAGGGGACTGGAATGCAAAAGCAGGAAGTTAAGAGATACCTAGAGTAACAGGCAAGTTTGGCCTTGGAGTACAAAATGAAGCAGGACAAAGGCTAACAGAGTTTTGCTAAGAGAGTGCACTGGTCATAGCAAATACCTTCTTCCAGAAACACAAGAGATGACTCTACACATGGACATCACAAGATGGTCAATACTGAAATCAGGTTGATTATATGCTTTGTAGCCAAAGAAGGAGAAATTCTACACAGTCAGCAAAAACAAGACCTGTAGCTGACTATGGCTCAGATCATGAGCTCCTTATGGCAAAATTCAGAGTTAAATTGAGGAAAGTAGGGAAAACCACTAGGCCATTCATGTATGCTGCTGCTGCTGCTGCTAAGTCACTTCAGTCGTGTCCAACTCTGTGCGACCCCATAGACAGAAGCCCACCAGGCTCCCCCCTCCCTGGGATTCTCTAGGCAAGAACACTGGATTGGGTTGCCATTTCCTTCTCCAATGCATGAAAGTGAAAGTGAAGTCGCTCAGTTGTGTCTGACTCTTAGCAACCCCATGGACTACAGCCTACCAGGCTCCTCCATCCATGGGATTTTCCAGGCAAGAGTTCTGGAGTGGGGTGCTCTTGCCTTCTCCATTCATGTATGACCTAAATCAAATCCCTTAATATTATACAGTAGAAGAGACAAAATGATTCAAGGGATTAGATCTAATATACAGAGTGCCAGAAGAACTTTGGACAGAAGTCCGTAACACTACATAGAAAGCGGTGATCAAAACTATCCCCAAGAAAAAGAAATGCAGAAAGGCAAAATGGTTGTCTGAGGAGGCCTTACAAATAGCTGAGAAAAGAAGAAAAATTAAAGGCACAGGAGAAAGGGAAAGATAAACCTATCTGAATGCAGAGTTCCAAAGAATAGTAAGGAGAGAAAAGAAAGCCTTCCTCAGTGAAAAATGCAAAGAAACAGAGGAAAACAATAGAATGGGAAAGACTAGAGTTCTCATCAAGAAAATTAGAGATACCAAGGGAAATTTTCATGCAAAGATGAACACAATAGAGAGGAGAAATGATATGGACCTAAAAGAAGCAGAAGAGATTAAGAAGAGGTGGTAAGAATACACAGAACTATACAAAAAAGATCTTCATATCCCGGATAATCATGATGGTGTGGCCACTCACCAAGAGCCAGACATCCTGGAGTGTGAAGTTAAGTGGGGCTTAGAAAGCATCACTACAAATGAAGCTAGTGGAGGTGATGGAATTCCAGCTGAGCTATCTCAAATCCTAAAAAATGCTGTTAAAGTGATACACTCAACATGCCAGCAAATCTGTAAAACTCAGCAGTGGCCACAGGACTGGAAAAGGTCAGTTTTCATTCCAATCCCAAAGCAGGGCAATGCTAGTGAATGTTCCAACTACTGCACAATTGCATTCATTTCACATGAGCAAGATCATGCTCAAAATTCTCCAAGCCAGGCTTCAACAGTATGTGAACCAAGAAATTCCAGATGTACAAGCTGGATTTAGAAAAGGCAGAGGAATGAGAGGTAAATTGCCAACATCTGTTGGATCATAGAAAAAGCAAGAGAATTCTAGAAAAACATCTACTTCTGTTTCATTGACTATTTTAAAGCCTTTGACTGTGCTGATCACAATAAACAGTGGTAAATTCTTAGAGATGGAAATACCAGACCATCTTACCTGCCTCCTGAGAAACCTGTATTCAGGTCAAGAAACAACCGTTAGAACCATACTTGGAACAACAGACTGGTTTCAAATTGGGAAAGGAGTTCATCAAGGCTAAAGAAAACATTTGAATCAGTTCTAATGAGGTTGATGAAACTGGAGCCTATTATACAGAGTGAAGTAAGCCAGAAGGAAAAACACCAATACAGTATACTAATGCATATATATGGAATTTAGAAAGATGGTAACAATAACCCTGTGTACGAGACAGCAAAAGAGACAGTGATGTATAGAACAGTCTTATGGACTCTATGGGAGAGGGAGAGGGTGGGAAGATTTGGGAGAATGGCATTGAAACATGTAAAATATCATGTATGAAACGAGATGCCAGTCCAGGTTCGATGCACGATACTGAATGCTTGGGGCTAGTGCACTGGGACGACCCAGAGGGATGGTATGGGAAGGGAGGAGGGAGGAGGGTTCAGGATGGGGAACACATGTATATCTGTGGTGGATTCATTTTGATATTTGGCAAAACTAATTCAATTATGTAAAGTTTAAAAATTAAAAAAAAAAAAAAGGCTGTATATTGTAACCCTGTTTATTTAACTTATATGCAGAGTAAATCATGAGAAATGCCATGCTGGATGAAGCACAAGCTGGAATCAAGATTGCCGGGAGGCTATCAACAACCTCAGATATGCAGATGACACCACCCTTATGGCAGAAAGCCAAGAGGAAGTAAAGAACCTCTTGATGACAGTGAAAGAATAGAGTGAAAAAGCTGGCTTACAACTCAGCATTCAAAAAACTAAGATCATGGTATCTGTTCCCATCACTTCATGGTAAATAGATGGGGCAACAGTGACAGACTTTATTTTCTTGACTCCAAATCACTGTGGATGGTGACGGCAGCCATGAAATTAAAAGGCGCTTACTCTTTGGAAGAAAAGCTATGACCAACCTAGATAGTGAATTAAGGAGCAGAGACATTACTTTACTGACAAAGGTCCGTATAGTCAAAGCTCTGGTTTTTCCATTAGTCATGTACAGTTGTGAGAGCTGGACCTTAAAGAAGGCTGAGTACTAAAAAATTGATGCTTTTGAACTGTGGTGCTGGAGAAGACTTTTGAGAGTCCGTTAGACAACAAGGAGATCACACCAGTAAATCCTAAAAGAAATCAACCTTGAATATTCATTGGAAGGACTGATGCTGAAGCTAAAGCTCCAATACTTTCATCATCTGATGCGAAGAGACGACTCATTAGAAAAGACCCTGATGCTGGGAAAGATTTAAGTCAAGAAGAGAAGGGGCTGACAGAGGATGAGCTGGTTGGATGTCTGCTGCTGCTAAGTCACTTTAGTTGTGTTCGACTCTGTGTGACCCCATAGACAGCAGCCCACCAGGCTCCTCTGTCCCTGGGATTCTCCAGGTGAGAACACTAGAGTGGGTTGCCATTTCCTTCTCTAATGCATGAAAGTGAAAAGTGAAAGTGAAGTAGCTTAGTCGTGTCTGACTCTTAGTGACCCCATGGACTGCAGCCTACCAGGCTCCTCCATCCATGGGATTTTCCAGGCAAGAGTACTGGAATGAGGTGCCATTGCCTCCTCTAGGTTGGATGGCATCACCGACTTAATGGACATTAGTTTGGACAACCCTGGAAGATGGTGAGGTTTAGGGAAGCATGGTGTGCTGCAGTCCAAGTCCAAGTTGCAAAGAATTGGATACCACTGAATGACTGACCAATAAAAACCACAAATGTGGATAAATGGATGTAACTCTAAAGTTAGTCATAACACAAAATGCCAACGATGCAAACAATGTTATAAACAGAAGTGTTTCCAAATTTTCCGTGAAGACAAGTGACAGGAGAAATTCCCTGGTGGCCCAGTGGCTAAGACTCCATGCTACCACTGTAGGGGGTGTAAGTTCTATCCCTGGTTGGGAACTTAAGATTCCCCAAGCTCCAGGATGGGGTCAGAAAAAAAAAAAGTGACCAAAGTACAACATAATATTTTTTTTGACTAAGTGTCTCTGTAAAGGGTTCTCACTAAAGCAGCCACCCAAGTTTTATGTTCTGTTTCTTCTGGATGGGGTAGGTCGAGATGCTGTAAGGCGCTTTTTCCAGATGTATTGCATTTTAAAGCACTTACTCTCAAGAACTTTTTGAAGTTTGGCTGGTACTACTTTACTCATTGACTCGTGTTTAGATTAGAGTAACAAATGATCAAGCTGAAACTCATTCTGAAACAAAATTCCTTTCCCCCTACAATATAGTACATAAACCAAGCTGCAGCCTTTGCATTTTTGCCATCTGGCCTTCAGTGTGAGATGATATTAGTAGCATGTCAGGGAATTTTTTCTCCCACTCCTTTCAAAAAAAAAAAAAGAGGAAAAGAAAAAAATAATCCTAATCTATAGTATGAAGAGTATTAAATGAAACATCTGCCTCACTGAATGAGTAGATGAACTTTGCAGTCTGCAACTGCTGGCGTTTGTGAAGTGCATGTTTACATTGCTGACTGTTGTAAATTTTCAAGATGGTGACATGAAATTGACTTACTAAAATATCTTATTCAAATCTCTTAAAACACATGTTTCATTTAATTTTTTTCTTTTTTTTTACTCCTTTAATGTCCTTATTCTTGATGAAAGGCATTGCCGACTGAGACAGTGAGAGGTTGCTAAGATTCTAGTCAAGCTGAAGCCACTGAGTAGTTAAAAAACATTACATAATAAAATCTGCCAAGAGCCGGCACAAACCTCTTGTTAATGTAGGCCTAGAATCCTAGATGCGAAAAGATACCACCGAAAGAGTCATAGAATTAGGCAAATGCTATGAAGAAAAGAGCGAAGGTGGTGTTCAAATATTTTAAAGGAAAGATTCTTTAAAAAAATAATATCTGCTTGATGGGTGATGATAAACTTTACTAAATTCAGTCCTATTCCATGAATAAAGCTCAGAGAGTGGATGTTTCTCAATATTTTCTTAAAATATTAACACTTTTGAAAATACCCCACTGTCCAGTTAGGGATTTGAGCTTCACTGAGGACAAGTCTTCGGAGAAGGCAATGGCACCCCACTCCAGTACTCTTGCCTGGAAAATCCCATGGGTGGAGGAGCCTGGTAGGCTGCAGTCCATGGGGTCGCTGAGGGTCGGACACGACTGAACGACTTCACTTTCACTTTTCACTTTCATAAATGGAGAAGGAATTGACAACTCACTCCAGTGTTCTTGCCTGGAGAATCCCAGGGACGGGGGAGCCTGGTGGGCTGCCGTCTATGGGGTCGCACAG
Organism: Bos indicus; assembly: GCF_029378745.1. Taxonomy (NCBI): domain Eukaryota; kingdom Metazoa; phylum Chordata; class Mammalia; order Artiodactyla; family Bovidae; genus Bos; species Bos indicus. Next base: position 71,531,246 of record NC_091773.1, read on the forward strand.
AGTCGAACACGACTGAAGTGACTTAGCAGCAACAGCAGCAGAGGACAGGTCTTAATCTAAGTTTCAAGTTTCTTTCTCTTGAGTATAAATGACCCATTTTTTCTACCAACTGTATCTAATGTCAGCACATACTCCAAAAACAAATACCTTTTCCCTAATTTGTTCAGTGTTCAGAACCCAGGCTCCTCTGTCCATGGGTTTCTCCAGGCAAGAATACTGGAGTGGGTTGCCATGCCCTCCTCCAGGGGACCTTCCCAATCAGGGATCAGAACCTGTGTCTCTTACGTTTTCTGCATTGGCAGGCAAGTTCTTTACCTGGGAAGCCCTTACACCAAGGGGTCATCCCATATAGTGTTCTCTCTACTGGGGCTAGGAAATTTATTCTTGGGGTGGGGGAGATATACTATGTTACGGCATAAGGTCTAGATAAGACATTAAAGGCAGATTTTTACTGCTATACATATAGACATGGTGGTGGTTTAGTTGCTTCAGTCGTGTCCGACTCTGTGACCCCATGGACTGTATCCCGCCAGGCTCCTCTGTCCAAGGGATTTTCCAAGAAAGAATACTGGAGTTCATTGCAATTTTCTTCTCCAGGGGATTTTTCCCCACCCAGGGATTGAACCTAGGTCTCCTGCATTGCAGGCGATTCTTTACCAACTGAGCTACCAGGGAAACCAACACATATAGACATATCTACCCTTATTTCACTCTCAACCCTCGAATGTAAAGTCTGACCTGACAACTAATTTCCAGTGAAATATGTTTCTCTACAGGAGAGTGTTTTTTTTTTAATCAGATGTGCATTCATGTAGCATCTACTGCTGCTATATTATTCCTGCATTGCCTTCTCAGTAAGGAGGGATGACTCTAATTTCTACTGCCTAAATTCTTGCTTTCCTTCCTTCTTCCCTTCCTTCTTTCCTTTCATCTTTCACAGAGCACAGTCCTAGTCTGACATAGATAAGTAAACAAGCAAAGTAATGCAGAGCAATTTGAGTGCAACAGTGATAATTATAGGGGCTGTGGGAATTCATAGAAAGAGAATTTAATCTAGGTGTGGGGCCAGAGAAGGCCTTTAAGATCAGGCAACATCCAAACAAGGACCCAAGAGACAAATGACTTAGTCAGGAAAGGAGTGGAGTGAAAGAGCAAAGATCTAGAGCAGCATGAATCATTGAAGTCCTTGAGCGCAGTTTTGTGCAAGTTTAACATAGTGTAAGTTGAGGAACTTCAAGAAATAAGTTTAAAAGTCATTTAGGGATGGGATAAAACACCAGACAAGCTATGCCATACAGATTTTGGATTTTTTTGTGTGTGACGGCAATGAAAAGCCAGTGAAATTTGAAGGATGATATAATCAGATGTTCACTTTTTGAAAGTTCTTTGAGTGGCTCTTTGATGGGGAGAAGATATTGGAAAATAAGCAGGAAGACCTAGAAGTGGTAGGAACATCTAGGGCCCTATTTTGGTCATTCAATGGGAAGGCGTCTGAACCTACAGAAGTGGGATGCATGGAGGAGAGGAAGCAGATTTGAGCCATCTCAAGGACGTTTTTAGGAATGATTAGAGCGGTACATGATGGCATTGTGCTGCAATGAAAACTGAGACTGTGGCCAAGCAACGCCATGGAGTGTGGCCCGCTGGGCTCCTCTGACCACTGGATTCTCCAGACAAGAATACTGGAGGAGGGGGTGCCATGCCCTCCAGGGAATCCTTCTGACCCAGCAATTGACCCCGTTTCTTGTTTCCTGCATTGACAGATGAGTTCTTTATCATCAGTGCCACCTGGGAAGTGCAAACTTATAAATAAAGGCCTTCAACCTTAGGGACCCTTCCCACACTCACGGTCAAGTTCAAATGCAATCCAGGAATCTGCTCTTCGGAGCTGATCACCCTCTCCACCTCTGGGCTATCGTTTTTGGCAAGCACTTTGGGTACTTACTCATGGTTAATGTGGCTGCTGCAGCATATGGCATTTCCCCTGGGAACAGAGACCCTGACTTTGGATCTCCTGGCCCCAGCAAGCTCCTATCATAGTGACTGTACATAATAGGTGCTCAGCTCACACTTGCAGAGTGAATTTTTCACGTCTACTCACAGCACATGTTTCTGCAGCGGCTTTTGGAAGCATCTTGTTCTTTGCCATGTTTTTCCAATCAGGTTGGCAAGCCGAGAACTAAAACTCAAGACTATGATGGACGTGCTGTTACAGGAGCAGAATAAATTGTAAATGAATGAAAGGATTTCATCCACTCACTTAGTTTTAATTTCTTATATTCTTGCAAAGTGTTGCCACCAGCAAACATGAACTTCAGTAAAACAATGAGAAATAAGAGGTACAACCTACTAATGATCAAGTTCATATTTATACTTAATTGTATCCTTATTTTTTATGATCCATGAATGATGTTTATATTTCTTCTGTTCTTAGAAAGAGAAATGGGAAACTACTACTTAAAATGATAACTTAGTCTCTTCATATGTGTGTTAATGTATTAAAACACTTAATCCTCTCAAAAGAGGAAATCTAAGGGAAATGGAATAGTGAACCAGACTACTGCTTCTTTAAGTGAATCTGTTACTAGTTCTAATTTTTTTTTTTAAATACGTGTTTCTTCAGTTCAGCAGGAACTCGTAGAGCCAGAAAATACTCTGAAGGTAGCTAGAGTAGCCAGGGTCTTCAAATAATATTCTAAGGAGTCCTAGGGTTCTGGAGAGTTGGCTCCTGAGCCTTGGGGAAGGGCGAGAGGGAAGACTTTGGGACTGTCCTCCCCTGCTTGTACCAGAGTACTGAGATTTATCTCATGTTTTTGTTCGTTGGCAAAAGGAATTTGGAGGCTCAACAAAGCTCAAATCTAAAACCTACAGAGACCCTCTCATTTACAGATGAGCCACTGAGGCACAGAGAAGGCAATGCAGCTGAGCATCATGTTAAGAGTCTACGGCAGAAAGACCCAGTTTCTAATCACAGCACTGTTGCTTGCAAGGCTAGTGATCCTGGAAAAATTACTTAATTTCCTGGAACTTCAGCCTCCTTATCTGTAAAACAGTTTTTGAAGGGATTTGATGAAAGAATATAAGGAAATAATTTACCACAGCAACTGGCATATAGCCAGTATTCAAGAACTGTATTGATAGATGTCGGAAGTAGTGGCAGTGATAGCAGTCGAACCTTAGTTCCGATGCAGAGCTTTTTACTCTGCATCCGTGTTTTTCTCTATATGCTGCCACAGAGAAACAAGCACATAGATGAGTAAATAAAAATGTTCTGCATTTTGGCTCATCCAAAGGAAAGATAAAGTTAAGAAGTTTATTTCAGGAAAAGTTAAGGCTTTTCATTTTCTTCGTAGGATACAATAAAGAAAAGGAGCATGGAAGTGGGGATAAAAATACATAATTTAGTATTCTAAGAAACAAGTGTCTTAAAGTAATGTGCAACGACTTGGATGACAAATATAAAGGTATTTTTCAGAAAGAATGGCTAAGTCACACCACAGAGTAAAACAGTGTTTGTCTCTTAATAAGAACTTATATTTGGATCTCCAGGAGAATAATGTTTAAAACACTAAGTTGAAATAAAACTTGATAAAAAATAATTAAGGAAATACAGAGAGATTTATTTGTCTTTCACTTGCTGTTTAAGTAATTCCTAACAATGAGTTCATCACCATGTATTCTTCCACAGAATTACAACTTCACTTAACATTTGGTAAAAATGAATAAAAATTCCTGGGTGAATTTGGATTTGGAGAGTAATTTTGAAAGATGTAGAAATCCAAAGTTTATGCTTGATTATCTTCTGGAACATATAACTCTGTTTATTGTAATACAAAGTATCTGTATCACTTGCAAAAGTGGATTATTTTCTCATAGAAGCATAGACTCCTTTAGCAATCTGAAATATTTATTCTATCCCATTTTTTAAGGCTTGGTGATATTTTTGTATTATAATATTGAAAAAGAACAGTATAGAGAAAATGCTTTGGTGTTTTGAATGAAACATGTATAATTTTTCATCCTCTAGAGGAGGGGAAAAGCTCACAAATTCATTGAGTTTATGTACAGTTATGAACAAAATTGGCATAATTAAGCTTTAATCATATAATTAAGTTTTAATTGGTATAATTAAGTTATTTTTACACAAAAATTTGAAAAAAATTTTTATGAGACACCAAAAATATATTTTGAATGTTGGTTTCAAAGACTCTAATAGGGATAAACAGTTGGCATATAAAATTTATTACTCTCGGAAATTTGAAGTGAAAAGTAAAAAAGTGGTTCTACTTTTTTCCACAAGATCATTTGCTTTCTGATAGACTTTTGTCTCTTTTATAAATGATTGAAATTGCTAAATAAAAATAGGGACCAAGATTCTGAGTTCAAGTGTGATGAGTCGGTCTTCATTTCCCAACTTGGTCAGCTCATCTATAAAATGGGATTATTGTCAATTCTGCTGATTTGAGTCATACTAAAGAAAAGTTACTTTCAAAAGCTTGGTCCAGTTCAACTACAATAACCATAATGATGAAATTTTGTTTTCAGTGGGAAATTTCAAGGAGAATAAACTATTATTTTTACAAAATAATTATTTTATACAACATTCATCCATTCAACAAATACTTTTTGGGGATCACATATGTGACTAAGCACTGTTTCAGTCACTGTGGATATAGCAGTGGGCCAAATAGACAAAAGCTCTGCCTCCAGCATCAAACGCTTTAGTGACAATAAGAGAAAGTGAATAATATAATAGCAGGCAGTGATAGGCACTCTGAAGAAAATAAATCAGGATAAGAGATAAGAAATGGCAAATCCTCAACTCACAGGCCCCCAATTAGTTCCAGATTAATTAAGCAATTAAATTTTACTAATAGAAAACTATAAGAGAAAACTTACAAATTACAAGTGAATTTCTTTTGATTTTTGAATATATAATGTTCTTACAAACATAAAAGCAAATAAAAAAACCCACAAATAAAAAGATCAACCCATTAGACTATATAATCATTAACAACTTCTGTCCCCTAAACAAATTATTACAACTAAAAGGTAAATGGAAAAATGGGAAACATTTGCCACCATTATGAAAATGCAGAGTTAGTATTAAAATATAAAGATACACATCAGTGAGAAAAACAATATAACATATAAATAATTACTGAATAAGATTAATGTGACAAAACTAGCATTTTAGTAATTAAGATGTATAAGTTAAATTAACTTTAAATACAGGAAAAAATATATATGTATTTTTAAAAAGCACGCAATACTAGCAAGGTTACAATGAGATGAGCACCTTTATTCATGATAGAAATGTGAGTCAGTGTCTGCCTGAGAATAAAAGCAAAATCCATTAAGAACCACAAACAAACTTTTTCTCTTTGGCCCAGAAAGCCTACTTATTAATACTGCTAATGTTAAAACAAAACAAAACAAAACAAAACCTCCATGAAAATATAGGGAGAAATATACCAAAATTTAGAAGTATTCATCCCTGGATTGTAGGATTCTTGGGGATTTTAATTATCCTCTTCATACATTTTTTACTTTTAAAGACTTTTCACAAAAAACACTTATTACCAGGGCAAGCAGTAAAAACTAAGAAGGAAAAGGGAAAAAGGTAGAGGGAGGAGTAAAAGACAGGAGGGTTTTCTTCATTGGTTTCTACCTCTGCATGGAAACCTCATCCATTTTCTTCACAAATCAGAGATATCCTCATTATGGGAAAATAATAAATTTCCAAGAAAAAGTAAGGCCTGGCTAAGAAATCACACTTTGAAAAGTAATTAACAATACAGAGATCATAGCACGTTCCCTTGAGCTATTTTTGTGGATTTCTCCTGAGAGAGTAGCTATATATCATAGAAGAGTCATTCTGAAGAAGGGTAATGAGGAAAGCTCTTTGTAGGATGTTAGCTCTGTTTTCCTCATTGTTTCAACTTGAAAGTCTCTGGAAAGATAGTCCAGTAACTTCCCTTGCATTCAGGTTCTAGAAGCCTAGAAAAATCAAGCATTTGTTAGCATGTGTATTGCTGACACTGATATGATTTATTACTGTGATTTTAAAAAATCTTACTGGAATTTCCACATTAGCCTCAGGACACAGCTAGTATGTCTTGGATATTTTGTAGGCCAGTGTTTTGGATTTCCTGCTGGACATTTCGTTTAAACTATTTAGCTAGCAGCATAGAATTTAGAACTGGTGTCTGCAGGATCTTAGAGTACAGCACAAAATGAAGAACTTTATGCCTATTTATTCGTTTGACTTCATCACATTCAAGAAACTTGTTGCTTGTTTAGCATTAGCCAGGACCCCCCTGAAAGTACAGTAACAGTCTGATATATCCAAGAATACATATGACTTTCAGCTAAAGAATTGTGGCTCAGACTGTAAAGAATCCACCTGAAATGTGGGAGACCTGGGTTCTATCCCTGAGTTGGGAAGACCCCTTGGAGGAGGGCATGGCAACCCACTCCAGTGTTCTTGTCTGGAGAATTCCAGAGGAGCCTGGCAGGCTACAGTCCATGGGATTGTAAAGAGTCGGACATGACTGACTGACTAAGCACACCGAAGCACAGAACTTAAACTGCAATACAAAACTAAACAAACAGAAATTTCAATTTAATGAATTAAAGTAACTTAAGACCTATGTTCTAAACAGCTAAAATAGTTTTCTAAAAGTTTAAATATTGTCTTAACATTTATTATTATAATGCATTTAATATTCTACTATTAAGCAGTTATACATTTATAGAGAATGTTTATAAAGATATAGAAATATGTTCTACAGTGGAGCATTTCAACATGCTACAATTTCTATACGTATAGCAGAGAATTCAGGATCACAGTTGCCTCATATGTTTGAGAATTTTGAGGCCATGCTTGGGATCCTACACTAGAAAGGATCCTCAGTCATCAGTCATCAGTCATCAGTTCAGTTCAGTTCAGTCACTCAGTCGTGTCTGACTCTTAGCGACCCCATGGACTGCAGCACACCAGGCCTCCCTGTCCATCACCAACTCCCAGAGTTTACTCAGACTCCTGTTCATTGAGTCAGTGATACCATCCAACCATTTCATCCTCTGTCATCCCCTTCTCCTGTCTTCAATCTTTCCCAGCATCAGGGTCTTTTCTAATGAGTCAGTTCTTCACATCAGGTGGCCAAAGTATTGGAATATCAGCTTCAACATCAGTCCTTCCAATGAACACTCAGGACTGATCTCCTTTAGGATGGACTGGTTGGATCTCCTTGCAGTCCAAGGGACTCTCAAGAGTCATCTCCAGCACCACAGTTCAAAAGCATCAGTTCTTTGGCACTCAGCTTTCTTTATAGTCCAACTCTCACATCCATACATAACACTGGAAAAACCATAGCCTTGACTAGAAGGACCTTTGTTGGCAAAGTGATGTCTTTGTTTTTTAATATGCTGTCTAGGTTTGTCATAGCTTTTCTTCCAAGGAGTGAACATCTTTTAATTTCATGGCTGCAGTCACCATCTGCAGTGATTTTGGAGCCTAAGAAAATAGTCTGTTAGTTTCCATTGTTTCCCCATTTATTTGGCATGAGATGGGACCAGATGCCATAATCTTAGTTTTCTGAATATTAAGTCTTTAGCCAACTTTTTCACTCTCCTTTTTCACCTTCATCAAGAGGCTCTTTAGTTCCTCTTTGCTTTCTGACATAAGGGTTGTGTCATCTGCCTATCTGAGGTTATTGATATTTCTCCCAGCAATCTTGATTCCAGCTTGTGCTTCATCCAGCCCGGCATTTTGCATGATGTACTCTGCATATAAGTTAAATATGCAGGGTGACAATACACAGCCTTGTCGAACTCCTTTCCCAATTTGGAACCAGTCTGTTGTTCCATGTTCGGTTCTAACTGTTCTTTCTTCACCTGCATACAGATTTCTCAGGAGGCATGTAAGGTGGTCTGGTATTCCCATCTCTTTAAGAATTTCCCACAGTTTGTCGTGATCCCCTGGTCAGAGGCTTTAGCATGGTCAATGAAGCAGAAGTAGAGGATCTTTTGGAATTCTCTTGCTTTCGTATGATCCAAAGGATGCTGGCAATTTGATCTCTGGCAAACTTAGTTTGGGTCTATTCCTTTCATCACTGCCGCTTAATCCCTTGTCATTTCCTCTTTAGATCACTCATATTTCTGATTATACTATACTAACTTTTCACAAAGCTCACAGCAGTTAACTTCTAACATTCTCCTGAAGCACATTTGGTCTTCAGGGTGACAGTTTTTGTCTTCTTTTATTCACTACTATGTTCTCAGTGCCTACACAGTTAGTGCTTGGAACATGTTTATCACTATTGAAATATTGGAAAAGATGGTTAAATTTAACATAAACATTGGAATTGAAAATAAAGCAACTCTTTCCACCACACTATAAAGAATTTCTGATTTTATAACTAACAAGAACCTATTGTATAGCACATGGGACATCTGTAATAGCTTATATGGGAAAAGAATCTGAAAAAGAATGGATATATGTCCAAGTATAACTGAATCACTTCTCTGTATTCCTGAAAGTAACACAACACTGTAAGTCAACTGTTGTTGTTGTTCAGTCACCCAGTCATATCTGACTCTTTGAGATTCCTCCCTGTCCCTCACCATCTCCCAAAGTTTGTCCAGTTTCATGTCCATTGCTTCGGTGATGCCATCCAGCCATCTCATCCTCTGTCGTCCCCTTATCCTTCTGCCCTCAATCTTTCCCAGTATCAGGGTCTTCTCCAATGAGTCTGCTGTTTGCAACAGGTGCCCGAAATAGTGGAGCTTCAGCTTCAGCATCAGTCCTTCCAACGAGTATTCAGGGTTGATTTCCCTTAAGATGGTTTGATCTCCTTGCTGTTCTAGGGAGTTTCAGGAGTCTTCTCCAACACTAGAGTTGAAAGCATCAATTCTTTGGCATTCTGCCCCTTCTTCATAGTCCAGCTCTCACAACCACGTGTGACCACTGGGAACACATGGCCTTGACCATGTGGACCTTTGTCAGCAGAGTAATGTCTCTGCTTTTCAACAAACTGTCTAGGTTCGTCATAGCTTTCCCACCAAGAAACAATCGTCTTCTGATTTTATGGCTGCAGTCACCATCCACAGTGGCTTTAGAGTCCAAGAAGAGGAAATCTGTCACTACTTCCACCTTTTCCCCTTCTGTTTGCCGTGAAGTACTGGGGCCAGATGCCATGATCTTAGTTTTTTTAATATTTAATTTTAAGGTGGCTCTTTCAGTCTTTTCCTTCACCCTCATCCAGAGGCTCTTTAGGTCCTCTTTGCTTTCTGCCATTAGAGTGGTATCATCTGCATATCTGTGGTTATTGATGTTCCTCCCACCTATCTTGACTCCAGCTTGTAACTCACCCAGCCCAGCATTTCTCATGACGTACTCAGTGTATAGGTTAAACAAATAGGGTCACAGCAGACAGCCCTGTCGCACTTCTTTCTCAATCTTGAACCAATCAGTTGTTCCATACAGGGTTCTAACTGTTGCATCTTGATGTGCATACAAGTTTCTCAGGAGACAGGTAAGATGGTCTGGTATTCCCATCTCTTTAAGAGATGTAAGTCAACTGTACCCTAATATAAAATTTAAAAATTAAATTAAAAAAAACAACAACAAAAATGAATTTCTTACATCAATATGAATAAATTGCATAAGGTATAAGTTATGTTGGTTTTTTAAGAAAATAAATCAAATGCCTATGTCTAAATATAATTTTATAAATATATGTGACTTTTTAAATATAATGCCTCTAATTAATTCTTAGTAGTAACATAATCAAAGAATATATATTTTATAATTAGATAGTCTGGGAAATAATCTATATAATGCAACTAAAACTGGAATAGAATACTGATTTGCTAAGGGAAAAATGTTCAAGTTTTTTAATCCCTGTGCTAGTCATTATTGCCTTCAAATTACTGGAGTTAGAGGAAGCCCCTGATAGTCGCTCCCTGCAAACTTAATGCTTCTCCAGCAGCTTATGCACATATATTAGATGGTAAGTATTTCACTAAGGGCATAGTTTTCTTAGCAGGCTCCGATCAAGTGCTTCCTGCTTTAATAGTTTGTCTAAAAGACACACTACAAGAAACCTCATCCTTGTACAGGAATTTTTCTGCATTGTTTACATAGGTATCACAGAGCAATGGGCTTGATACAAATTGTTTCAGTTGGAAAAGGCTCTGCCAAACAAAACAGACAGGCAGCTGTTTGCATAGTGCATAAATTTTTTTTTTGTTAAATATGGCTGCACCTGTGTAAACACAAACTTTATTTCCAAGAACTACCCCTGCAGCTGCAAAGACTTTCTGACTAACCAGAGCAGCTATTTTTATTGTACTATGTAATGTATGTAATAGGTTTTGGTCAGTTGTCAATCTCGAAAAATCATATGAGAAGGTTCATTTATTTTAATATAGGCAGTTATTGTATTTTTCCCAAAACCTTAATATGAGGTTGACTTTATTTCCTATTTAGGCTTCATTTTGACTTATTACAAAATTTGAAATTAATAAGGGAACAATGGTCCAGTCATGCAAAGTACATCAGAAAGAGCTGTTTTCTTCAGTCATTCATTCATTCTAGATTCACTTGTGTCTTCTTTCATTTTCCCCGTAGTCAAGAAATACGGTAATCTTATACATGAGTTGTTGATGCAGACCTTTCTCTTTGAAAAAATGTTTAATATTATAGATGGAGATAACTTTAATTATGGGGCTTCTCTGGTGGCTCAGTGGTAAAGAATCAGCCTGCCAATGCAGGAGATGCAAGTTCAATCCCTGGGTCAGGAAGATCCCCTGGAGAAGGAAATGGCAACCCACTCCAGTGTTCCTGTCTGGGAAATGCCATGGATAGGAACCTGGTAGGCTATAGTCCATGGAGTCGCAAAGAGTCGGACACAACCGAGTGACCAAACAACAACAGTGGGAGTGTGTGCTGAGTCGCTTTAGTCGTGTTTGACTCCCTGTGATCTTATGGACTGTAGACCACCACGCTCCTTTGTCCACAGAATTTTCCAGGCAACAATACTGGAGCAGGTTGCTATTTCTACTCTAGCAGATCTTCCCAACCCAGGGATCGAGCTTGTGTCTCTTATGTCTTCTGAACTGGCAAGTGGGTTCTCAACCACTAGGACCACCTGAGAAGGCCAAAGCAACAACAACAGCAAACCTTAATCACATAACAGAATTATAGTCGTGATCTGGCCCAGCAGCAAAGAGGATGTCCTTCCCCACTGCTGAAGCCCTCCCCAGACCTCTCTCAAATGCCACTCATATGCAATGAGCTAGGCATCAATGCTACATTATATCAAAGTATTGGCAAATAACTAGTTTTAAGACCACTGTGTGTGCTTATGAAAACCAGGTTAAGCAGTATGTTCTCTGTGTGTAAGTAATTTCATCCTTTATATACTTTTAAATTTTCCATAATCACATTTAGAACAATTGAAACTTGGTTTCCTGGATCTTTTTTTTTTTAAGCAAGGGAAAAAAAGTTTTTAAACATATTTACAATACTTTTTTTATATGGAAAGATTCAAAACATTTATTTCAGGACTACACACATTCTGTGGGAAGTACCTCCTCTGCCCAAGAGCCCAGGGCAGACACATGGTCCTATTGACGTTCAAGGAGATTCCCAACCTGCTTCTTGGAAAACAAACTGCTTTTTCCTTCCATGAAGTAGGATGTGTATTGATGGTTACAGCTATTTCATTAAGACCTCAGAAAGTAACTGTAAATCAGTGGTTCTCAAAGTGTGGTCCAGGTACAGTTGGGAAGTCTGCAAGATCAGAACAGCATTCACAGCAATACAAAGATGGTATTGATATTTGCCTTTTTCACTCATTTTCATGAGGCTATGGTGAAGTTTTTGCAAAGGGTACATGATGTGCTGACATTTGAAAACAAAGCATGTTAATATTTGGAAGTTGGTGAACTAATATTTTTCAAATTATCAATGCAGGGTGTTATCAAATCATCTATGGGTTTAAAAAATCTTTCAAAACACTAGTGATACAGAAGAGTTTTGATTTATTAGGTACAAAAAAATACATTGCACCCAGTGATGGGGTTTCATATTCCATATTAAAAATAACTTTATGAAATCACCATTTGCTGAGTTTCAGTACTGTCCAAAAGAAATGTCCATAATTTTCTGAAAATACTATTTTCTGAAGGGACTATTCAAATGCTTCTCCCTTTGCTAAAATTTGTATGAGGCAGGGTTTTCTTCATATGCTTCAACTAAATAGCATAGCTCCACACTTGGAATGCAAAGATATAAGAATCCTATTGTCTTCTATTGAGTCAGATATTGAAAGAAATAAAAAATAATGTTTAAACATGCCATTCTTCACAAACCTTTGTATTGTTTCTTGATTAAGAAAGTATAGACATTTTAACATATTCTGGACTTCTATCATTCTTCTGAAATAAATAATAAGTAAAATACTTTAAAAAGAAAAATCTCACTGATGTCTACAATAATTTTCCAAGAGTGCAAAGAATGATTGAGATGAGAAGATTTTGAGGGTTGCTGCTGTGGATCATACTTTTATACTCCAAAGGGATATGAAATGAATGCGTGAAAAGAGAACACTCAGATAATTTTAAAAATTGAAATGCAAGTACAGAACTCACACACACATGCTAAAGAGTGAATTGTGAAGTATGGTCTCATTTTCATTCCCACAGCTCTTCTCCATCTACTACAGGCTTGTCTCTTACAAAACTGTATGAAAATGTGGTCATTGTTATATCCATGACTTTGTCACTCCTATGGATGCCTATTTATTCAGGGAACATACTAAGTTTTAAGTTTCGTACCACCTCATCTCATACTGCTATAGATAGGGCTTGATTGAGCAATCATAACAGTCGGCTATCTCTATGATATAAACACAAATGTGTCTAATTATTACCCCCCAAGTCACAGAGAATACCTCATTCAAATCAATCCCTCCTTATCTTAGCATTTAATTTGGTCCAACATTCATGAATCCAAGCACTATATTAAGGCCAGGGACTACACTATGAATTATTCACCCAAGGTTGGAGAGACATTTCCTCCTTGCCTTAAAAACTTAGGTGATCTTTACTGAAACAAGCATGTTTTAATGGACCCAGAAGTTATTATTAACATTTTAATGTGTTTTATGTATTTACCTATACATTTCTTTGTAAGCACAATTAATAACCTTGTTCTCTGGTACAGAGTTCAACAAGCAGACCCCTGAGAGGACAGTGCGTGGTCATCCATAAATGATTATCCGTGGAAATATGCTCTTGACTCCTATGGATGAGAAGATCATGATTGGCTCTGAAGGATGCATTCTCTGATTTTCTTGGCTTCACTTGAACACTCTAAAATCATGTTTCCCAGTAGGGAAGCTGCCTCAGCCTGTGTAGGGGTCAATAAAAACCTTTCTGTGATGAGAGCATACTCCATATGTTTAAGTGTTATACCCAACATCTTGCCTGGTGATGCTCACATTATTTCCTGTGTTAGTCTTTTCTATGTTGATTACAATTTACGAGTTATTTAGACCTAGTAGTTTTTCATGCTTTAGACATACATGTGTGTAATAAATAAATATGCATCTGTGTAGAGGCATGTTAGCACTTATTTTCAGTGCTGTATATCGTCACAAATATTTTGACATCACTGATTATATTTACCAATTTCCCTTAAATCTACATCTTATGTTTTCTTGGAATCCTCACACAAGCTTCATTTCCCTTCTTCCTACAAATTTGAAAACTTTAATTAAGTAGACAAACACACTGAACACCTTAAACACCTAACATTTCTAGTTGCATTTTATTCAATCCTTTACTTTTATTTATTTCTTATATTCAAAATAGATTATATATGTGACATTAGAATTGACTGGAAATCTAATTTCAAAACAGTAAAGTTAGGTACTGATCAGAAATGCTGAAATTCTTATAACGCTTAAAACTACTTGTCACCATTGGTAATTTACTCCTATGACTACCCATTCTTTGGCAATTACATAGACATCACTTACCAGCACTCCCCACTTGAAACATAAATATTAGGTAATTAATCACATATGTAGTACCATTTTTTCTTAGCTCTGATAATCTTTTTACCATGGACCAGAAATGCCCTAGAATTTGTGTCCTTCTGAAAGGGGTATAAATCTCCAGTATCACTAGAATTACAAGTGTGTTTTTTTGCTAAACATACTTCTCAAATACAAAAGTGTGTATCAAAACCCTGTCCTGATTTATTGCAAGTAAAATGATACAGTGAAATGCAACCTCAAAGATGACCTAATGCCAACTTTGGTGTTTTGCTAATAGAGAAAATGTGCCTCTAACTGCTTAATGAACTTGCTAAAGTTTTCATAGCTACCTGGCAGTAAGGCTAGTATTTGAACCGACTCCCTCAATTCCTAATGCAATATTCTTTCACTAAACTGGGCTAGAGAACAGAAAAATTTGAGAATAGCATGTAAAAATTACTTGGAAATATATATCATTTATAGTTTATTGACTTATTGTCTGAATTGCTCAGTTACATGATTTTTTATCTTTCCTCTATTGTTAGAGGGCTTCCTTGGTGGCCCAGTGGTAAAGAACCTGCCAGCAATGCAGGAGACCTGGGTTCGATCCCTGGGTCGGGAAGACCCCCTGGAGGAGTACATGGCCACCCACTCTAGTACTCTTGCCTAGAGAATCCCATGGACTGGGGAGCCTGACAGGCTGCAGTCTGTAGGTTGTACAATGTCAGACATGACTGAAGAGACTAAGCAGCAGCAGCCGCCGCATATTGTTAGAGGTTTGAAGGCTTCTCTTTATTTCACATTGTAACATGGCCTTAAAACTCCATAATGTATACCCGTGGCTGATTCATGTCGATGTATGGCAAAAACCATCACAATATTGTAGCATAATTATCCTCCAAATAAAATAAATAAATTAAAAAAATTAAAAACCTAAATATAGAGAACAATAAAGTATCATTAAAATTCTAAGTAAGATTAAAAAAAAAAAAAACAAAAAAAACTCCATAACTAAATTAGGACCACATAACATTTTTGAAATTTTTTTCATCATGATTGTGAAACTTCTCCATTCTAAAATGTATCCAGGATGTTTGCTATATTTTGGCTAGAAGTGAATCCTTCTGTTTTTTATAGAGATTGAATAAAATTTGAGACTATAGATCTTTTCAGATTCACTGTCATTAGTTTCTTTCTCTACAGCCTAACATAAGCCTAGAAGAAAAGAACACTGGAGGGGGACAGAGTGGTGTCTGTCCTCCCCTCCAAAGGCTGTTTAGAAACGTCCTCTGTCCTGAGAAAAGGATATGGATTGATATTTATAAAATATCACATCTCCTAAGCGAGGCATTCTACAATGCCAGGCTCTATAGTAGTATTAAGTACTAATAATGGTCTCATTGGGTAGCCTGCCTGTGGAATAGAATGGGCTTTTAATGGGCTCCCGCTTTTTTTTTTTCTTTTAGTAAATTTACTGGAAATTCAACTTATAGCAAACCAGGCTCATTTCTTTTTATAGTTAAAAAAAAAAATACAAAGGTGTGTCCCTGAGCTCACATTTCTGTAGGTTTAAATGAGTCTTTGTATCTGATTTTTATTGCACTGTGAACGTTATAGCAATTTTGGTTTCGGTATATAAACTGGAGCCTGGTTTATGCATAAAATTATGTAGCTCAATTTCCAAATACATTGCCCACCCAAGCATGATAATTAATTTTTTATTGAACAAAGCCCTAAATTATAGAGCATTAGTTGATTATGTGTAACCCAATGATGTTAGATGTCCAAGGGCAATTATAATAAAATATTAAAGCAACTTTATATCAAGAAAAAGATAAAAATATACAGCCACATACTCCTGATTCCGTTACTTCAGCTTTTTGCACATTAAAAATGTATTTAAGAGTTGCCAATTCAGTTGCTTCAGATATGAAGTTACTTTAGTTTTGAGAAACTCCAAGATTCGCTCAAGTGCATTTGAAATCTTCGGAGGCCCCAAAAGTTGCTGCCGCTAAGCCTCATCTAAGCCAAGACAAGCTCACGATCCTTTCTTCAATAATAAATTGAGACTCCTTGTTAGAAAATGTGCCACCGTGCAGCACTCAGACATAAACTATGTTGCAGACATCTCTCTTGAAAAAGGATAGAAATAAGTCGCTTAATAAAGTCTAAATCATTCCTTAGGTTAGCTAATAGAAGCACCCGTGGTTATAAAATTAATCAGTCCCTGCTATTACGGCAAATTGGTGAAGATTATATTGACACGTCTTCGTCTGCATGTCTCATCAGAGGTGTCCGTGCCATTTAGCTACGAAACCCTGGAGGCTTTCCTCCGCACAGAATCTTATAACACTTCAATTAAGGGACACCAAGCTGCCAACCAGACAGCGACGCATTTATTTCTTGATGACTCCTTAAGTTGTGCCACAGGCCTATCATTAACAGAATATTTTTCACAGCAGGTTGCAAGGATCCTCGTGCCATTAAAAGGAATTGAAAAAGCATCAATTTGCTGTTTCCACCTAACACAGATATTTTTCATTGCTGGAACAGCCATTAAAAACAATCTGTTTTATTGCATTCTGAAAAGATCACATGAAGGACCCATAATGATTGATTTTAAGGATGACATTAGGATTAAAACCACTGTGAAAATGTAGCATTTGAAATAAATATTTAGGAAAAACAAAGTCTCAAAAATGTGAGACTTTTCTTTCTCGTATCAAATTGGGAGTAGAAACGTATTGATACCTTCAATCGGAATTTGAAAATGCTACAAAGGAAGGCCTTTGAAGAGAGGATGAGGAAGAAAATCTCTGGAGGGGGATGTCTCAGAAGAATGACATGCCTTAAAAATTTAAGTGGAGTTTCTTTGAAAAGCGGTGAATAAGAACGGAATGTTCGAAAGCATAGTAGATCAAATACTTCTTCAGGGCACCTGTGTGGGGATTTTTGTTTGGAGAGGAAGTTTAATGTCACTTCTACACTGTAGAATATTGACTTACAGCACTGTTTTTCAGTTACCAGAGTGGAAGGAAACACCCGACTCTGGTTACTTATTTATATTAGAGCAGCCCCTGACTATGCATGCCTACCTGAGGTTTCAGTTTGATATAGTGACTTGTTTCAAAACTTATTTTCTCAGTGCTGGAATTCATCACTACTTGACACCAGCAATAACTTAATAAAGGGAAGATTTCTGTAAAGGAACTTCCTTAATGTTACTACTTAGAAAATTTTAGATGTCTTTCATAAGTTGTTTTTGGCAAAACCTTAAAAAATTGTTTTTAAATTATGCATTCTGTAAGGATTATAACAGTATGTTGAACTCATCTTCTAAAGAACAACAAGAACAAAACAATCTCATAAAGAAGGGCTTTATTCGGTCTTTCTGCCTTAAAATGCTGATCAGCTCTGTTGTTAGTCAAGTTAGCGTGCCCCATGTTAAAACTGATCTTGTTGAAACCTACCAGGATCTCAGTGCTCAACCGGGGTAATAGCCATTGTAGTGGACAGTGTGGTGTGGGGTCAGATCGCCCGCTTTAGGCCTGAGATACCTGTTCTTCCTAATGTTAGCTGAATCCCTTTCTGGGGATTGCCCTGAGCAGAAGACAGCCGCTAAGTCCGAGATTACTGCTCCTGCCTGGGGACAGCTCCCCATTCAAAGACTGGTCCCCAGAGGAGGGAATGTGAAGGTCTTGTCCTTCTGTTGCAACCCCAGCCAATTCCAGACCACTTAAGCTCAGACTTCCCTATGTAGCATGGCAGAAGTCCTTGTTGTGAGAGCATCACAGTCCAAATCTCTTCACCCAGCCTTACCTCCTTCACTGCATCATGGGTGTTGACAGCAGGGATGCTCCCCGGCCAACGTCCTCTATGCAAATGCAGTCCAGAAGAATCAACTTGAGACAATAGTGCTACATGTTTAATGGGCAACATTTGGTTAGTTAGTCTGAATAGGAGCAAAAAATAGAAAAGTATTGGAGGTATGGGGGAACCTCTTTAAAAACAAACAACCTTTGATACATTTGGAATACTTGAGACATTCAGAGCTCATTGCTTGTTTGTTTTATGCTTGTCTGTAAAATATATCTCTCGAATTCTCTCCCCAGCCTCACTGACACCACCTTTACAATCTCTCCTAGCCTCCAGTTTTCCCCAAGTTCAATTCATTCATTTCTTCATAGCCTACAGAATTTTCTTTCAAAAACTCAGATCTGACGTAACTTTGCAGTGTAAAGGTTTCTGACGCTTACACATTGTTACAGGGCAAAATTCAGGGTTTTATTCTTTAAAACCCTCGTCCCTGCCTTTCTGTCACTTCACTACCTGTAACATTCCTCCTCTGGTGACTAACCTTCGACACTAGCTCTTACAGATTTTTTGAAAGTTTCACTGTTTCCAACATATAGCATGTCTTTCTGTGATTTAATGTGTGCTTTGTAACCTGGTGATCTGTCATGCTTTTCTCTACCTCCTTAGTTTAATGAACTTCTGTTGATCCTGAAAAAAGACTCCTCAAATCTTCATTTCCTATTCAATTGTTCCCTGATTCTCCCATCAAAACAAAAGCTCCATATTTTTTCAGCTCTATTTGAAATTCATCTATCACAAAAAGTATGTTTATTAGAATTGGTCATGTGTACATTTTGGGTACCTCCCTAAACATTGAATTTTTCAAGGGCTTGCCATTGAATGTGTACTCTGGTGCTCACCTGTGCCCATATTAAGAACTTAAATAAATGAAGATGTCTTACCTTTGATTCTCTGCAAAGTAGACCCTAAAGATAGAACTTGTGTGTCAATGAAGTGAGCCTAAGAAGCAAGAGTGAGCAGAGGGAGGAATGTAACAAGGAAGGAGGGAAATTCAGTAACAGTTTGACAGGATGTGGAGTTGGTCACCACTGTGAGAAGTAGGTCAGACACTCTGGAAACTTTGTTAGGCTAATGTGGCAAACGACCTCCAAACTGCCCCTGTGAAAGACAGGAAGACTGGAGGCATTTATCCACTCACTCTCTCAGGAGTCAATCACAAGTTCCCCAATATTAACTTTCCCACACTTCCAGAATGTACCTGCAGGGGAACATTGAACTTGTGTTCTGAATTAGTAGTTTTGAGGGGTCAGCACTGGTTCTTGATTTAAAATGGTAAATATAACCAAATATATTTTCAGTGCAACTAAAAGTAAACCAAAGCTTATATTTAAGACATGGATGTTATTCCCTTCAGTGGAGTTTTCCTTAGTTTTACCTGTCTCTTTTTGTTATCTTCTTCATTATCTCTTCTGTGAATAATGGAATATGTATGACCTTGGCACCCTGTTTGTTTAGCATATATGCAGGGTACATCATGCAAAATGCCCAAAATGCCAGCTGGATGACTCACAAGCTGGAATCAAGATTGTTGAGAGAAATATCAACAACTTCAGATATGCAGATATCATCACTCTAATGGCAGAAAGTGAAGAGGAACTAAAGAGCCTCTTGATGAAGGTGAAAGAGGAGAATGAAAAAGCTGGCTTAAAACTGAACATTCAAAAAGCAAAGATCATGGCATCTAGTTCCATCACTTCATGGCAAATAGATGAGGAAAATGTGGAAACAGTGACAGATTTTCTTTTCTTGAGCTCCAAACTCACTGTGGATGGTGATGTAGCCATGAAATTAAGAGACATTTGCTCCTTGGGGGAAAAGTTATGACAAGCCTAAACAGTGTATTAAAAAGCCGAGAAATCACTTTGACGACAAAGGTCTATATAGTCAAAGCTATGGTTTTTCCAGGAGCCATGTATGTAGGAGAGAAGCAGACCATAAAGAGAGAAGGCTGAGCACCAAAGAACTGATCCTTTCAAACTGTGGGGCTGGAGAAGATTCTTGAGAGTCCCTTGGACAGCAAGGAGATCAAACCAGTCAATCCAAAAGGAAATAAACCCTAAATATTCATTGGAAGGACTGATGCTGAAGCTCCAATACTTTGGCTACTTGATGTGAAGAGTTGACTCACTGGAAAAGACCCTGATGCTGGGAAACATTGAGGGCAAGAGAAGGGGACAACACAGGATGAGATGGTTGGATGGCATCACTGACTCAATGGCCATGAGTTTGAGCAAACTCCAGGAAATGGTGAAAGACAGGGAAGCCTGGTGTGCTGAAGTTCATGAGGTCATAAAGAGCTGGACACGAGTTAGTGACTGAGCAACAATGACCAGCTTGACAGTTTAAACATTCTAAGCCTCAGTTTTCTCATAGGTAATGAGGGAATAAGAGTCTGTTTCACAGAATCATTTTCCGCCTATCCATTCATTCATTTATTAATTAAACAAATTTCTACTGAACAACTACTGTGTCCCAGTCACCACTGTATTTCGAGCTTTGGAAACAATGGAGAGTAAGAGCAAAACAAAGTGAAAAGAAAACAAAAATTCAAACTAACAAAAATTGTTTCCCAGTCCTTGTCATAATGGGTCTGATGAAGGAGAGATACTGAACAAAAAACCAATCAAGCAAATACAATATAAAAAATTTTATCCATGCCAGAAAGGAAACATACAATTTCCACAGGGGGTATAATGAGAGTACATCATTTAGACTGGTGTTTACTCAGTGGCTCCACGGACTGGCCGTGACACTGGCTGTCAAATTATGACCTGCCTAAAGAATGCTGGGGAGTTGGTGACATGAAGTGTTGGGGTGGCGTGGAAGGAGAACACTCTAAGCGAAGGCTATGAGGCAGAGGAAAAAGCATGACATAAGCTTAATAATAAGGTGAGGTTGCTCACAACGAAGTGAAAAGGGAGGAGAGTTAGTGCAAAATAAGGCTAGAGGGTAACCAGGGACAAGACACTGGAAGCCATCACGAATGCGAGGCAATCAGAGGCCTTCGAAAGGTTTTATGCTGAGAGTATGTGATGTGAAATCCTCATGGAAGATTACTCTAACTGTTATATATATATTTAGTGCGTGCTGGAAGGCAGGAGGTGTGACACTTAGCACCACTGTTCTATTGAAAGATACTGATGTCGTAAAGCAGCCCACATGCTGAGTTTATCTAGAAAACATGGATTTGAATTTGATTACATTCCTCTTTTCTTCTTTTCTCCCATTTTCTGTTCTTCTTTCTTTTCTTCCCTTAATTTTTCTCTATATGCTAATAACTTACTTTTAGCATCTCAGGGAGAAGGCAATGGCAGCCCTCTCCAGTACTCTTGCCTGGAAAAACCCATGGACAGAGGAGCCTGGTAGGCTGCAGTCCATGGGGTCGCTAAGAGTCGGACACGACTGAGTGACTTCACTTTCACTTTTCACTTTCATGCATTGGAGAAGGAAATGGCAACTCACTCCAGTGTTCTTGCCTGGAGAATCCCAGGGATGGGGGAGCCTGGTGGGCTGCCCTCTGCGGGGTCACACAGAGTCGGACATGACTGAAGCGACTTAGCAACAGCAGCAGCAGAAGAACTTCATTAAGAGAACAAAGTTATGTTATTCATATCCAATGGCCCATCGCACGTTCTCTGTCACATCCCTGGGTGATTTGTGTTGCTGAACAGGCAAAAGAGGATACTGAGCCATTCTGCTCAGGATTTATGGGACAAGGAGAAGGAATCATGGTCTTTGTGGTGTTGTTAGAAGTGAAGGAGCAGAGGTTAGGAATCATTTGGCAGATGAAATTATGTGTGAAGAGAGGTCAAGGGTATTGGGTAAACTAGAAGAGGTGAATTGGAGATGGGAGTAACAGTGATTTACTGAAGAGATTTCTGGATATCAGAACAGCAGACAAGGAACTAACATGTTCATTTCTAAAGAAGCCTAATACAATACTTTCATGATAGAAAAAAGGAAAATGCTAAGAAATTCAGGTAACAAGTATGATGATAATTTTGATATGTTAAACTTGGAACATATGCATATACAATATGAATTTTAATTCTTTTTTGAGTTCTAATTCTCACGGAGAATTGTAATGATGGTGAATTAGAAATATTTTGAAAACTCCCAAACAACAACAACAAAGGAAAAAAAAAACAAAACAAAACTGTGCTAAGATAACAGCACAAGTCAAGGAAACTCCCAGGCAAAATGTGTACAGGAATAACCATCCTGATTCTTCATGGAAAAAAAAAATTTTCCTTGTGGATAGTATATCTGAGTTTATTAATAATGATGATACCACTTTGCATTTTGTTTCAGCTTCCTTGAGGCACACTGTTACACCAATCTGCAAGGTGTGCTCTGATGATTTTGACCTAAGTACATTGGTACCATTACCATAATCTAAGTAACACAGAGTTTCATCAGCCCTTGAAGTTTACTTGTGCGCCTTTTATAATCCTTTTCTCCCTCCACTCCCATCTCCAAGCAAGCAGTATTTTCTGTCACTATACATTCATTTACATTTCCTAGAATTTAATATGAATGAAGTCATGTAGTACAATTCTGGTTCTTCCATCCAACATAATTATCTGGAGATTCATCGTGTATCATCAGCTGATTCTATTTTATTGCTTAGCAGTAGTGGTAATACATTGGATGAATAGACTGCTCTCCGGGGGCCTCAGCCTGCGATGGTTTGGAGTGGGTTTTGGGTTCCCAGCCAGAGACTGAAACCCAGGTGCTATCTGGTGCTTTCACTGCCGCGATCCCATCTCGGTCTCTGGCTGGAAACCCAAGCCCCGCTCCAAGCCGTTGCAGGCTGAGGCCACCCGAGATCATACCTGGTGCTGAAACCCAGAAATTCGGGAAGTCAAGGTAAACCCCTGGCCTCGCCCAGCCGTGGCTTGAGGCCCCTAGGGACTTTCGCTCATGCCTTCTTTCTCTCCATCTCCTCTTTACTTTCTTTTTAAGACCCGCAGGGCATAATCTCTGTCTGCTCCCAGCATCATGGCTCCCCACAACACTGGGGGTGCCAGGGGAAGGGAATTTCTCAGGCCATTCAGATTCAAATAATGCTTGGGTGAGAGCTGATGCCGTCCTCTGGAACATGGTGGAAACATGATTTCCAGTCGTGCTGGGGCCCATGGCATCTCTGCCCCTCTCTTGCTCTGGCTCTCTCCCTCTCTCTGTTCCATACAGAACCCTCTGCCATGTTTCTTTTCCTACCTCACTGGCACAACAAGGCCTCTTTCTTCTAATTTCCCCACCCTTCTGAGGAATGGCTTCCTAGACATCACTCCTAAACCGCGTCCCGACCACTGTCAAACTCAGGGCTGCTGTCAGACAAAATAGTCAGACGATTCCCAATTCTACCTTAGCTTCCAGGAAGATAAGGCAAAGGATTTTGGGTTCTTCTACTGGCTAGTCTCTCACCTCAATCTATGCCCAGAAATCTACTATGAGAATGCTTCTGCCTCCAGGCCCTCAGGCCTTGAAGACGGTGCCATCTTCCACTTTGCCCAACTCCAATTTCTCCAAGGGTTCCTCTCCGATTTCTCCACGGGTTCCTCTTTGCATCTATGGGACCCCCTTCACTCTGGTCTTGCAGCCTCCACACTGCTATGGACAGTCTATTGGGCTGGCTACCCAGAAGCCCAAATTATAAACTTTGTAGGTGTTCAGTCTCAAGGATAACTCCAGCGTAGGAAGACATATCATAGGCCTAAGCCCTGTAGACAAGGGATCCCACCTCAGGAAAGTCCTGGCAACCTGTCTGCATTGGTTCAGAAGCCCTTCTCTAGCCATGCCAGGCTGGGTACCTTGTGTAAGGTCACAAGGAGGACCAGAGACGTCTGGCCAGAAATCAATGGTGGAGTAGAAAACACTTGAAACACCATCAGGTTCAAAGGGAATTTGGTGGATGCCCTGAACCCCTTTGGGTTAGAGCCTCCTGGTAAATATTTCCAGGACACCAGGTTTCATTCTAGGAGTGCTCTCTTATTCTTGGGTGCAGGTTACTCAGCACGGGAGGGTCCTCTTTCAAGCCACAAGAAACATCTCTGGAGTATATCTTTAAGAAGTGGAAACTCATTAAAATCGAAGGGTTTAAAAACGGAGCCCTACTGCAACAGGCGCCTAGAGCAGCAATGCCTGGCCTTTGTATACAAAGTTGGGGAATGGAGAAAAATGGCCTGAAAACAGGTCTGTAAATTATAACACCATTCTGCAAATGGATCTTTAGTGCTGCAGAATGGAAGAGTGGAGTGAGATTATCCATGTTCAGGCTTTCATGGTACTTTACCAAAATCCCACTCTATATGACTCGTAATTTAAAACCTGAAGAACGAGAAATCTCTTCTGACATTCTGGATGATCCCCTCCTAGGATCTCCTGTCTCTCAGGGGGGAATACCGAGCTCCCCCTGCTCCTCACAGTATTCCTATTTCTCCCAAGCCATCTACTTCTTTTGAGCCACCTTCTCCTCCTGAATCACCTGTTTCTCCTGGTCCCTTTGATCAATCCCAAATTCCACCTCTTTGTTCCTGTCCATTCTCTTTGTTACCCAAAGAAACAGAGACTAG
Source organism: Bos indicus (assembly GCF_029378745.1). Classification (NCBI taxonomy): domain Eukaryota; kingdom Metazoa; phylum Chordata; class Mammalia; order Artiodactyla; family Bovidae; genus Bos; species Bos indicus. The sequence goes on from NC_091773.1 coordinate 71,555,748, forward strand.
TCCTTCTGGGGTAACTCTCAGTGGAGTCTCCTATCACTCATGACTGGAGAAATTATGCCTTTTTAGGGAAGCGGCGAACAGTGAAGGGACAATCAGAATACATATGCCCTTTGAAGTGAAAGTGAAAGTCATCCAGTCATGTCTGACTCTTTGTGACCCCATGGACTGAATCCATGGAATTCTCCAGGCCAGAATACTGGAGTGGGTTACCTTCCCATTCTCCAGGGGACCTTCCCAACCCAGTGATGGAACCCAGGTCTCCCACATTGCAGGCGGATTCTTTCCCAGCTGAGCCACAACAGAAGCCCTTACCCCAAGACAAACAGGAATTGGGTCAATTTCCTGAAGACCCTAGTAAGTTTCTTGAAGGGTTTCATGCCCCCCACCTCCCAGCCTTTGATCTATTATTTAACTTGGAAGGATAGTTAGGCAGGTCTATCTACCTGCTATATTCCTGAGAAAAACGGAGAATCTGGACAGTAAGCCACGGATATGCTGACCAGCTTGCCGGAGATGAACCTGAACATTGTGCTACAGGTGGAGATGCTGTCCCAAATCAGGAACACTTTTGGAATTATAATTCCTGGGAGGGAACAGAAACCAGGAAACATATGATTCAACGTATATTATAAGGGATGAGAAAAAAGTCTGGTTAAAGGAGGGACCCAGAAAGAAAAGGAAAATCCAGCCTTTACTGGTGGCTTGTGGAGGCACTTAGGAAATATACCAGTATAGATCCCTTCACTTCTGAAGGTCGGTCCCTGCTGGCACCGCACTTTATTAGGCGGTCTGCCCCTGATATTAGGCGGAAACTCCAAAAGTTACAATTTGGCTCACAAACTTCCACGCCCCAGCTCCTAGATGTGGCCACGGGGGTGTTAAATGTGCTGTGCTGTGCTGTTCTTAGTTGTTAAGTCGTGTCCGACCCTTTGTGACCCCATGGACCGTAGCCCACCAGGCTCCTCTACCCATGGGGATTCTCCAGGCAAGGATACTGAAGTGTATTGCCATGCCCTCCTCCCAGAAAACTTCTTGACCCAGGAATTGAACTGGGGTCTCCTGCATTGCAGGTAGATTCTTTAGCAGCTGAGCTACAGAGTAGGGTATTAAATAACTGAAAAAAAAAACTCAGGAGGAAGAGAGAACCCAACATGAGAAAAGTCAGGCCAGGGCTAATGCACAACTGATAGCTGTTGCTGTCAGCTGTGCTTTGAGACTTCAGGATAGCCTAAGGGGTCCAAGAAAGTCTATCTGTCTGGAGGTAAGACCAACAAGGGAGAGTGCTACAAATGCAAGTTAACTGGCCATAAAGAGCCCCCCTGGGCCATGCCCAGCCTGCAAAGAAACAGGTCATTAAAAGAGGGACTGCCCCAGTTTCAAAGGGAAGGGGGAGGCTCCTGTTCCCAAGATCTCCATGCTGCACGACTGAGGCAGACTGAGGTTTCTTGTGGCTCCCACCCAATGAGACATCTATCTGGATCGAGGAGCCCTGGTAGTCCTTGACATGGCAGGTAAGAAAATCGATTTCTTAACTGATATGGGAGCCACTTACTCTGTCTGAATTTCTCATGCTGGACCTCGCTTGTCCAAAATCTGTTCTGTGAATGGTGCTGATGGAAAGCCTCGCACGCATTATTTCACCGGACCTCTCAATTGCCACTTTGAGCAGCAATTGATCACACATGGCTTTCTAGTTGTACCTCAGTGTCCCATCCCTCTCCTTGCATGTGTGTTAGTCCCTCAGTCGTGTCTGACTCTTTGTGACCCCACGAACTGTAGCCCTCCAGGCTCCTCTGTCCATGGGATTCTCCAGGGAAGAATTCTGGAGTGGGTTGCCATTTCCTTCTCCAGGGGATCTTCTCAACTCGGGGATGGAACCTGGTCTCCCGCATTGCAAATAGTGGGTAGTTGGCCGTTTTTTAAATAGGGGGCATTTCTACAGTAACTTGCTGATGAGGGAATGAATCTCTGGCTCCCTGGGAAATCTGTCTCCTTGGGAGGGACATTTTGAGCTACCTCGGGGACATCCTCTGGTTGGGAGGCCTCCAGGAGCCCCTTATTTCAACTCTGACTAAGACAGACCAGCCAGAAGAGCAAGGTTCTATTCCTGGTCATATTCTACAAGCAGTAGATCCTTTAGTTCGGGACAAAGGAATTCCTGGACAGGCCATAAACACCCACCCTGTAAGAATTAGCCTTAGGCCAGAAATCACCTATCCTAAGAGACTATCCTATAAAATTGGAAGAGAAGAAGGGTTTACAACTCATTGTGGATAAATTCCTAAGGCGTGGCCTCTTGGTGCCTGTGCCAGTGCAACACTCCTGTTCTGCCAGTTGTTAAGCCAAGTGGGAAATCCAGGTTGGTACAAGACCTTAGAGCAGTAAATTATGTGGTGGCCCCTATACATCCCCTCGTGGCCAGTCCTTATAACACATCAACCCAAATCCCTGTGGACACTACATGGCTTCCTGTATTCATCTCAAGGATGCCTTCATCTGCATCCCAGTTCATTCCTCTTCACCAGACCTGTTTGCCTTCAAGTAGACTCATCCTCACTCAGGCCAAATGCAGTAATATGCCTGGAGAGGGTTGTCACAGGGGTTTTGGGACAGCCCACACCTGTTCGCCAGGCCCTAGGAAAGTAACTAAGGGAAATACACCTAAAAGAAGGTGCTATTCCACAGTACATAGATGTTATTTTAACATGTAGACCCTCCATGGCCTCAGATCAAAATACGACTGAAGTCCTTAATTTTCTTGGGGCTTGTAGTTACAGAGTCTCTCAGAAAAAGGCACAAATCTCAAAGCAGCAAGTTAAGTATCTGGGATATATTATAAACCTTGGAAGTAGACAGTTATTTTGAGATAGAAAACTAGCTATATCAGGCCTGAGCACTCCAAAGATGAAGAAAGATTTCCATACCTTTTAGGGCCTGGCAGGATTTTGTAGAATTTGGATTCCAGGATTCAGACATATGGCTAAGCCCCTTTATCAATCCACTAAAGGCCCAGATAGAGAAGCATTACTTTGGAACGGGGAACGCAGAAAGGCTTTTAATGATATAAAGCAGGTCCTCACTGGAGCCCCTGCTCTCGGTCTCCCCAACTTGAAAAGTCTGCTCCTCTTACACATGGCTGAAAAGCAGGGTACAGCCTTGGGAGTCCTCATACAGAAGCTAGCGGAAGTTCCTCAGCCTATAGGATACGTTTCCAAGCAAATAGACTCTGTGGGCCAAGGTTGGCCCAGCTGCCTCTGGGCAGTAGCTCCCACAGCTTTATTGGTGGAAGAAGCTAATAAGCTTACCTTTGGGGAGCCATTGAAGTAGCCACACCCCTCATCAAGCACAAGGGATTCTAGAAATAACAGACCACCATTGGCTAACTGGAAGTCTCCTGATAGCAAGACTACAGATTTCCATCAGTGTACCTATTATTGGGCATTTGGGTTGATTCCAAGCTTTATCTCTTACCAATAAAGCCTCTGTGAACTTGGTGTACAGTCTTACTATAGACATATGTTTTCATTGCTCTTGGGTGAACACAAGAATGGGATGGCCAGATAACATGGTAGGTATATAAGTGTTAGTCCCTCCACCGTGTCCAACTCTTTGGGACTCCATGGACTGCAGCCGAACAGGCTCCTCTGTCCATGGGATTTCCCAGGCAAGAATACTGGAGTGGGTTGCCATTCTCTTCTCCAGGGGATCTTCCCCACCCAGGGGTCAAAGCTGGTGTATACTTAACTTGAAGCAAACCTTCAAAATATTTCCCCGAATGATTGTTATCATTTTACCTTCCCACCAAAAGTTTAACAAAAATTACAGAGGTTGGCATTGCCTTACATAAGCTTAACAACAATGCTGAAAGCAAAGTTCAGCATTCCTTTCCCCATTATACAAAAAGAAAGCAAAGTTAAGGAATGTTAAATAAACCACTTGTGATCAGAGTAACTGAAAGGAAGACTAGGAATTCAAACCTGTACCTGACCGTGCCAGAAGGTTTTTTCTCAGAATGCCTGGGGGAAGTTTTTGTTTTTAATAAACTAAGGACAAGGAGGAGAAGGGGACAACAGAGGATGAGATGTCTGGATGGCATCATGGACTCGATGGACGTGAGTCTGAGTGAACTCCGGGAGTTGGTGATGGACAGGGAGGCCTGGTGTGCTGCGATTCATGGGGTCACAAAGAGTCGGACACGACTGAGCTACTGAACTGAACTAAAGGACAAGCTCTTGCTTTAAATAAGTGTGGTTCTCATCCACTGAGTTGCTAGCTCCTGCTTGACTTGGATAAATGGAGAGAATGGAAAATTATTTTGGTTCAAGTGATGGCTCATTGGCCAGACAAGGTCAAGGTATAGCTTTATATGGTTGACTGGAATTCAAACTCGTGACCTGCCGTCAGTTGAAGAGATATATAAGAACCTCTGATAAATGAACAATCTTATTAATTTAAGAAGGCAGTTCCAATTCAAATGAAGTGCTACTTAAATCAGAAACCATAGCCATGCTTTCGTTGGTTTAATGCCTTTTTCTTTTTAATGTTGATTGTGTTTCAAAGAACAAATAAAGATGCAAGGACTGGAAAGAAAAAAAAAAGAAAGAAAGAAATATAAAACCAGCTGGGAAACAAAGAAAAAAAGGACAAAGCACCTGGAGGAGATTAATGGACGGAAGTACATTCTCTTTGTTTCCATTTTTAATAAGACAAATGCATTATGTAAAATTTTAAATGTGAGAACCGTACATAGACGTATGAAACAACCTGCAAGAGGTTCTTGTGGTTTTTGATGCTACTGTTGGCAGTGTTTCTTCCACTACTGACGGGCACTTTGGTTTCCGTAATGGTTACTTTCAGTGCAAGCCTCTGCAGTAACCCAATATCCAGGATAAACAATGATGAAGTCACTGCTTCTGCCTTGGGGACATAACATTTTAGAACTGAGATTAAAACAAATGGAAAACTCTACTCTTTTCTTTTTCTGGAAGAATCAGGCATGAGTGTGGTCTGTATTTAGAAGGAGTTAGTGAGTGAAGGTCTAAAAACTCAACCCCAGAATCGTATTTCTCAAAGACTTTCATTCCTCACCATCTGCTGGCATCAATGACAATAGTTTCTTAACTAAATTAGCAAATACAAATATAAGACATGGACTTAAATTTAGTTTTCAGACAAAATAATAAAAAAATAATTTTAGTATGATAGTGTCCCATCCAGTATTTGGGATACACTTACACTTAAAAAAAAAAAAAAATGGACTTCCCAAGTGATGCTAGCGGTAAAGAACCTGCATGCCAATGCAGGAGATGTAAGAGACCAGGGGTTTGATCCCTGAGTCAGGAAGATCCCCTGGAGGAGGGCATGTCAATCCACTCCAGTATTATTGCCTAGAGAACCCCACGGACACAGGAGCCTGGTAGGCTACAGTCCATAGTGTCACATAGAGTTGGACACGACTGAAGCGACTTAGCATACATGCGTTCTAAAATTATTGGTATTTTTTTCCAAAATTCAAAATTAGTAGATTGTCCTGTATTTTTATTTGGCAACTCTGTTGCTAACAGAACTTCCCTCCTCTTTTACTCTGACTTCCCTCACTGCAGTGTCAGAAAAATGGGATAGCAAAATTTACTGAAGAAGTGACATATCTAGGTTAACAAGAGTCTTTAATGATGGAAACACTTCTGTGCTTTCTTTCACTGCAAAAACAGTGAATTGTAGTGTCATCTATTCATACGACATAATATCAATACTTAACACGATAATCTCAATAAATACCTGAAAAGTCATTTTGTGAAATTTAACACACTCATTCTTCATAAAGACACGGAAATAATACCAATGAAAGGTCAGTATTCAACATAATAAATAATCTAATATTTAGTAACTAACATTCTTGACCTCTTTCTGTGTGTCATGGCAGTAAGGGAGATACACAGAAAGTATTAGATTTTAACTTATTTAAAAACTTACCTCACAATTAAGGTGTTAAATATTATCTTACTTAATCCTCACAACAATGAGAAACAAAACCCTATGAGGCAGAAAAAATAATTATTATTCCCATAATCATTTTTCATGGGAAGACTCAAAGAGAGAAGTTAGGCAATTTGTCTCAAAGCACACAGCTGTAATTTATGAAGCGAAGCAGTCCAACCTCAGAGCCCGTGCTCTATACACTACACTGCCATTCTTCACAGCAGCAGTAATAAATGTGCATTGTTTAGGAATAAGGCAAATAGAAGATATTCGTTATATCTTCCACTATTAAAAGCGGCTGAATGGCTAGATATATGTCTTGTGTTTTATTAAAAGGCAATGCTTGTAACATCTCAGTTCTTCCCAGATAAATATACGACTAGAATTCACTCAGATTTCAAATCATGTTTTTGAGGAAGTTGGCAAAATATTCTAAGATTAATCTGTAAGGGTGCGTTAGAAAATATATTTGAGGGAGTTTCCCAGGGGCCTATCGGTTAGGACTTAATTCCGGGCCTTCACTGTCGAGGCCCAGAGTTCAATCCCTGGTCAGAGTATTGAGATCCCACAGGCCCATGTGGCACAGAGTGGCCAAAAAAAAAAAAAAAGAAAGAAAAAAGTTGTTGGGTAAAGGGGAATAAGTAGAGAGAGTTTGATCTACAAAACAGATACAATAAAAAGAGTAAATATTATAAAGATACCAATTTTTCCCAAATTAATCTTTAAGTTTAATACATTTTCAGTAAACTGCAAACAGGTTTGTGTGCATGTAAAGATATGTTTAAGCCAATGTTAAAATTATGTGACTGGGATTAGTGGTGGCTCAGTCAGTAAAGAATCCACCTGCAATGCGGGAGACCTGAGTTCGATTGCTGGGTTGGGAAGATCCCCTGGAGGAAGGCTTGGCAACCCACTCCAGTATTCTTGCCTGGAGAATTCCCATGGACAGAGGAGCCCTGTGGGCTACAGTCCATGGGTGTTGCAAAGAATTGGACATAACTGAGCAACTAGGCACAGCACAGCACAAAATTATATGACTGGGATTAGTTAATGAAATATCTTTCACTTCATTCAATAATTTTGCCTATCTAAAATATAAGAGCTTACTCTTTTCAAAAAATGTAACTAGCCACCACTCCATCATTCTCCCTATCTTAATATTGTCAATACCCACTTAATGTTCAAATTTCCAATTATTTCATAAATGGAATAATTATTTTACAGTTCCTTTTATTGACTCAGGGTTCAAAGAAGACCCATGCATTGCAATTGGCATAAAGTCTATATATTTCTTCCTACCTCTCAGTCTACTGCTTTTCTCTTTGCAATTTAATTGTAGGAGAAGTCAGGATGTTTGTCGTATACACTTCTTACAGTGTACACTGTGTCTCATAGTTTACATCCTCCTCTGCCTTCTGTTTTTCCTGAAAACTGTTAGTTATATGTAGAGACTTCATAAAACTCAAGTACCATTGTATTTTAGTTTGCTTTTTGACCAGACACTTACATAGCATTCTTCTACATAATGCCTCTATCTTTGAAATATTAGCAGTCATTGTTCATTAATGAGTAGATCATTAATAAAGATGAGATTAAAAAATGGTTATACTCTAATGTTATGATAATAATTCTTCTACATTATTCGTTAGAATCCTTCTATAAAAAGAAACATTTCTTCACTTGCTATTTAATTATCCAGAGTACAGTTGAAAAGGCAGGAAAAATGCTGATTATTTTAGCTAATATACATTTGATAAATAGTAACAAAGTGAAAAACTCATTCTCTCGGATGTGAAGATTTATTTTTACGTATAATAATAAATACAGTCTGGTATTGGCACAGACATACAGGGGCAAAGCAACAGAATGACTTAGGTCCACAATAAATATTTATCAAACTTTTGAAATTCTTTATTGAATTAACTGGCAACCAGATGAAGAATCAGAGCATTATCAGCAATCTAGAAACCTCTATCTTGGTTCCTTTCGATTACTACTCTTTCTGAAAGCCAAGCACTATTCTGATGTCTAAGAGCTGCCTGTATTATACTTCAAATAAATGGAATCATACGGTAAGTACTCCATAGTATTTGGCTTCTTTTGTTGAATATTATATTTGTGAAATCCAATCATGTCATTGTATCCAGTTATAAATCATTTGTTCTTATAGTCTATATAATCTACCATTTTCCTAAGCACTGTTCCAATGCTGAGCATAGAGCAGATTAAAAAAATTGTGTCTCTGCTTTACTGGAGCTTACATTCTGGTGAATAAAATCTGTGAAGACATATATATATATGCTGTTTAGTCGATTCAGTTGTGTCTGACTCTGTGCAACCCTATAGACTGCAGCCTGCCAGACCCCTCTGTCCATGGGATTCTGTAGGCAAGAGTACGAGAGGGGGTTGCCATGCCCTCCTCCAGGGGATCTTCCCAACCCAGGGATCAAATCTGGGTTTCCTGCTTTGCAGGCATATTCGTTACCAATGAACTACCAGGGAAGTCCATATATATATATACATATATATATATATATATATATATATTTATATTTATATATAAGAGCTGCATATATGCAATGGTTGGGATATTGAATTCATGGGGCTGAGATAATTTGTTTCCATTTGGAAAACAAAAATAGAACTCTGTTTTATGTCATACACACAAAAATAATTCAAAGATATTTAAAGCCAAATCTTTTATAAGAATAAATATTAATTTATTAATTATGAATATTTATTAAACATTTACTTATACCAAACACTTTTCTAGGTATTAGGGATACATTAATAAAAATAACATACAAAAATCCCAGCTCTTATGAAGCATGCATTTAATGTGGTGAGACAGACAATAAAAACATAAACAAATAAATTATATATTAGAAAATTATAAGTGCTCTGGAGAAAAGCAAAGCCAGTGGGAGTAGGGAGTGGGTAAAGAGTGCCTGCAGAGAAAGGGATAGGATTCTAGTTCTCGATAGGATAGTAAGGAATATAGCAGAAAATTCTTTAAAAGCTTAGAGTAGGAAGGATTTATGAAATAAGACTTAAAAAACCTGAATCAGAAAATAAATGTTTGATTAATCTGACTACAGTAGAGGAGCAATGTTTATGCATTAAAAGCACAATAAAATTAAAAAGAAAATGAGAAGATATTTGCAATCCATATACTCACCCCAAGGACTAATATCCAGAATAGAATCAAAAGAAATTCTACAAATTAATATGAAAAATCTGACCAACTACCGGGAAAAATATTGACAAAGGATATAAATATGCAATTCACAGGAGAAGAAACCCAAATTATGACTAAATCTTTGGGGGGAAAAGTGCTGAACGTCAAGGAAAATGTGAATTCAATTTACAATGATTTTTAATTTAGTACAGTAAGTCCAAACACGTTCCATTCCTAAAGCACGCTTGTACGTTCAATTTGCTTTTAAGTCCAACAAAGTTAGCCTAGGAAACAGCTAACACAATCAGATGCATTGTTCTATACTGCAATAGGTTTATAATACTTTTCAGACAAATAATACATTAAAAAAACCCACAAAAATAAAGAGCATTCTTGATCTTATAGTACAGCACCTTGAAAAGCACAGTAGTACAGTCCATTCTAAAGGAGATCAGCCCTGGGTGTTCTTTGGAGGGAATGATGCTAAAGCTGAAACTCCAGTACTTTGGCCACCTCATGCAAAAAGCTGACTCATTGGAAAAGACTCTGATGCTGGGAGGGATTGGGGGCAGGAGAAGGGGATGACAGAGAATGAGACGGTTGGATGGCATCACTGACTCAATGGACCTGAGTTTGAGTGAACTCCGGGAGATGGTAATGGACAGGGAGGCCTGGCGTGCTGCAATTCATGGGGTCTCAAAGAGTCAGACACGACTGAGCAACCGAACTGAACTGAACTGACAGTAGTAGAGCTGGCACACAGGGGCTGGTATCAAGCGAACAGCCAAGAAGAGCTTCTGACTGGAGGAGGCAGTGGAAGTGGGAGACGTTAGAGCTGAAGGGTTGTCAGCAATGGGAGATGGAGACTGAGCTGCAATTTCACTCATGCCTCATGTTAACTGCACAGGTTCTGGTTCCTTGCTGGATTCAATTCTGTCTTTAGTTCAGTTCAGTTCAGTCGTTCAGTCGTGTCCGACTCTTCTCGACCCCATGGACTGCAGCATGCCAGGCTTCCCTGTCCATCACCAACTCCCGGAGTTTACCAAACTGATGTCTATGGAGTCGGTGATGCCATCCAACCATCTCATCCTCTGTCGTCCCCTTCTCCTTCTGCCTTCAATCTTTCCCAGCATCAGGGTCTTTTCAAATGAATCAGCTCTTCACATCAGGTTGCAAACATGATCCAGTGATGTTTAGGTAGTAGCTCTTTTTTTTTTTTTCTTTTTATAGATGACATAGTAGCCCTGGATTGCATTCTGAATGGCTGATGCAACCTTCATGTATCAGATCCTATACCTCAAGACCTCACAGTGCCTTTTCAAATAAAGAACATTCCCTTGCCATTTCCTGCATCATGAATCTCTTTGGTTCTTCAGTTTTATCTTCTTCCTCTTGTCTCTCTTTGTCCTTTCTCTGGACTTTCAATTCCATCGGGTCCTTGTAAGTAAGCTCCTTGTGTTGCACGGCAAGGAGTTCAAGAAGTTGCCCTCTTGCAGACTTAGGTCCAGCTTCTCACTGAGGGTCACTAAGTCGCTGAAGACCTCTTTGGACTCCTCAGTAAATGTAAGCCTTTGCCTCCAAGTTTTGAGATCTTTGAAGATTAAAAAAAGAAAAATAATAATAAGGTGGGAGAACGTGAACTGAGGAAACTTGAAATGCCACCCAGCCAAGTTGTTGTCTAATTACTTAAGAAAAAGAAATCCAATTTTTCGATGATCCAGGACCCTTGTTTCCTATTTTCCTTCTTGATGCTCATTTCAACTCAATACTTATTGACAGCCCATCAGAAGTGATGTAATTCAAATTTGTTAAAAATGGTTGCTCCTTAAAACTGATGTAAAAATGAATCATTGTGTATGTAACAGATATGTGATGGGTGGCTGAAAAAGCTCAGTAGGGATCTAAAGGTCCCTGGTTCAATCCCAGATTTCAGCAACTGTTTCTGACCCTTTGGCTTCCTTGATAGCTCAATTGATAAAGAATCTGCCTGCAATACAGGAAACCCCCTGACCCAGATTCCTTGGTCAGGAGGACCTGTTGAGAAGGGATAGTCTACACACTCCAGTGTTCTTGGGCTTCCCTTGTGGCTCAGCTGGTAAAGAATCCGCCTGCAATGCGGGAGACCTGGGTTCAATCCTTGGGTTGGGAAGATTCCCTGGAGAACGGAAAGGCTACCCACTCCAGTATTCTGACCTGGAGAATTCCATGGACTCTATAGTCCATGCGGTCACAAAGAGTCGGACATGACTAAACGACTTTCACTTTCACTTTCTGTATGTGATGTCAAAGTGAGCTTTCGAAAATCCAGATCGGATCACTACACCCCCATGTGCATTCTGAATTCCAGTTTTAATAACCGATGTGCTCTTCTGCAAACAGAAGATACCCTTGTAATGAATACAATCTGCTCCCTCTACATGTTTTATTCAACAAATATTTATTGAGCACGTATAATGTTATATGAGCACCTAGGTTCCAGGCACTAAGGTTTTATGTATGAATAAAAAATAAAGTTTCTATTTTTATGGAGCTTAAATTTAAGTGAAAGAAAATAGACAATAAGCTGAAAAAATATATAATATGTTAATATATTCAGTGTTCTGAAGGCTTTTTTTTAAAGGATCGGGGTACATGGTGATGGAAAAATGATATTTTAGGTATTTTGGTTAAAAAGAGTTTCAGATAAGAAATTTGAGTAAAGACTCAAGGGAAATAACAAGTAAGTCGTGGTTATCAAAAAATTCGTACTCTATATTTGTTAACAACAGAATTAAAACAGAAGATTATGATAGTTTAAGGTCTAATATATGGGGAGGTGGGAGATTCTAGCCACTAAATGAGAATAATGTTTCAAATAGATTATATCAAAGAATATATTTCTTTGAGGTAAAGAAAATGATGCAATTTTTTTTTTTTAAATACTGCACCCTCTCTTGCTAGTTGCATTATCAGTTCTATAAACCTTGAACCACAGAAACATTTAACTTCTGAAATTCAATATGGTACATTTTATTCTTATAAAAATTTTTGTTATAGAAAATGAAAGTGTCTGATACTTGATTGAAGGCATCCATATGATTCACCCATTTTTACCTAAGATAGCTCTTAGATTTCTCGCTGCTCCATGTATTATCATTTCTCATAGTCCTTTCCTCAAATCAAGATACTGAAAGCAGGATTACCAAGGCACCTGTGGACACTTGAAAAACTCTTTAAAAAGAATTTCCCAACTATGAATTGAGTGAAAAAATGTGATAAATGTACCTGAACTTTCCTGGGGACGTTTAAAAAGCCGGCGGTAATTTGAGGGTTTATTGTCACAATTTTCCAGGTGGCCCAACCCGCCTTTCCAATAACCCCACTTTCTCAGGGGCTGAGCACAGGCTGACCTAACCACAAGCGTGACCCCCACTCTCGGCGCCAGGAGCTCTCTCTCAACCTCCTACCCAACCACCTAAACACACAGTCCACTCTGAAATCACTCTGTCTTCTGAGTTTCTAAAATGTACTGGATGTACTAGCACCAAGCATAACTCATCCCATGAACTCTCTTTGTGGGACATGTGGGCAACTGAAAGAGAACTGATACCAGTACAGTCGTATCTGGTATGAAAAGTATGCTTAAAAACAAAGCACAGGAGGAATTTTTAAAGGCATCCCAATTACATATTAAACGTGTAAAACAGCCACAGAATACTGGGGAAATAAAATGGCAAATTTTACCATTTGGAGATCCATTCATTTTTAAAATTCATTCATTCACTTATTATGCATTCAACAAATACTTCATGAACATTTACTGTCCAGTGCCGAGAATTAAACAGTCGTTTCATAATATAATCACTTGTCCTTGAAGAGCTAGTAGTTCACATAAACATATGAATTATTACGATACAGTTTGGTGAGTGCTTTGTTATAGGTTTATGCAGTCAACTCAGACTGTGGAGAGTGAGGCCCAAAGCCCACTCTGTTTTGGGGAGGAGAGAATGTCAAAGAAAGCTGCCCAGAAACACTTTTTTGTCTTTGAATTTGAATAATCATTCTAGTAATTTAGTGTATCAAAACCTAGAATATTTCTTCACCAAAAATAGTGCATAGATTAACAATTTCCTATTATTTGTACATGCATATATGCCTTTTCTTTAACTTTGTCATCAGTTACACCAAAATGATGGTGGTCACCACTGTTCCAGCCATTCCCAGAAATGCTTACCTCCTCCTCCCCTCTCTTGGTCAGTGGTTTTTCCAGAAATAGATGATGACATGATCTCAACTGTTTAACCATACATGAAACAATGGGGCCATTCCTGGAAATCCTGCATTCAGGGGCTGACATGTGATCTGAAGCTTGAACAGGCAAAGATTCCACTTGTTCCGCTTGTACCTCTGAAAATTATCTTTCAAAGCAGAGGCATTAGTCTCTGGAGAGAACTTGACCATACTTCTACAGTGGAGAAACATTTCAGCTAGTTCATAGGGTACAGTTGCTTTCTGCAGCGATTTCCTTTTGAAGAGCAGATGAGCGTCAATAAAGGCTCATTCACGCTGAACTTTCAGTAATCGACTCATAAGGAACTTTAATGTAATTTGTTTTTACATAATGCAGGCTCATAAAATGCATCACTTTTCTTACTCAATTCATAGTTGGAAGATTTATCATTAAGAGGTTTTATTGAAGGCCAGACCCTTCAAAAAAATATGAACAGTTTCTTTCTCATTCTAGCAAAATCCTCCTGTTAAAGAAGTGAAGTGCTTCAAACACCCTAGTAATGGTACAGTAAATTACATTTTCTCATTTGGAACATTGTAATAGATTTCTCTACAGAGTGATTTATCATGCAATAATTAGGAACCCAAGGGAATTAGATGACCATTTTAAATTTTATCAGCTTGTTTCAATAAACTGTTAATGTGACCCTAATGTTTGGGAAGCACTTTAATATAATCAGATTTTGGTCGTTCAATCTACAGACATTAATGGCCACCTCATTAATCATAGCATTCTCACTGAGACCTTGGAGGCTGAACTAAGTTCAGTGGACCAATTCTTACAATAATAAAAACAGGCCATTTTTGATAGGGAAACAGTCTCACTTTAGCTACAAAATGCATTTTGTTGTTTCTGAGGGACTGACAGAGGTGACTGGAAGCTCTAAAAGTCTACAGAACAGCAATTAAAAACCCTTTAGGTTTAATTCCTGAATTGATCAATTAAATCAAGATCTCATATAATTATTACCTGTAATGATTTTCTATTATTTTAAAAGTATCAAACTATACAGCAAGACCTAAAATAGGCCAGACAACAAATACTTAATAAACGCCTGTCTCCCAAACCTGGGTAGCATCTGATGGCTTGTGCAAATACTGTAGTGCTGAAACATTCCTTCAATTTTTAAAACCCTGTAGTTAATTCCTCAGTGGTCTTTCAGGAGGGAAATGAAAAAGGTACTACAGGGGATTTATAAGATTTCAGGAAATTGTGTGTAAATGTAGGGGTCAATTTCAGTACTCTTGAGTTTTTATTGTGATAATAGACACTCTCTCAGTCTCTCAAATGTCTATAGAACTGAGACAAGAATTATTTTAAAACCACAATATCACTATAGTTTTCTGCTTCAGTTACTATTATAAAACACCTTGGTATTATATGTCATGACTGGAAAAAAGGACTTAGTACCATCTGTTTCTAAAATTATGGTTTTGTTTTATTAATTTTTCTTGTTAAACTTAATAGAATATGATCTTATTGGAAACAGTTTATAAAGCTATATAGTTAGCTGAAAACAGAAATATCAGATGTTTTTAAGTCAGGTTAAAATGCCCTGTGCTTTACAAGAATTTCATTTTTGGTTTCAAGGAAATCTCATCATTAAGTGTGTGGTTTGTACTCTGGGTTTTATATTACCCACAAAGATTAAACTACAGAAAACAGTCTTAAAAAATCAAATATAAAAATTCATAAAAATGAAACCAAATGTATCTACTCAAAGCAGAAAATTTTTTGAAATGTAATGTGGCTAAATCACTATTCATATTTTTTAGGTTCTCAACTTTTTCTTTACTTAAAAATACATCATTTTGAGTAAAGATTCTTGGGTAGATAAGTTTAACTTTATTCTACTGTACAGGGGTATAAGACCTCTGAAAAGGTCCAGTACAATATGCCTTCTCAAGGTAATTATGAATTTCATAGTATAATTTCATTGCACCTTCAGTCATCAAATTCTTGTTAAGTATCTTATATCTTATAGGTGCTATGTCTCTTAGACTCTGGATTCTGAAATTTTATGTGTTAGGTTAAGTGCATGTTTTGTGCATAATAATACTTTGATGTTGTAAAGAAATGATATCTATTATACTTTGCTAAGCATTCACCAGGCACTCTTGTTAAATGGATATATTACTAGAATAACAAACAACAACCCTGCTTGTTAACAGTAACAAATAACATTTTAGAGACTGTGAACTATGTAATTCTCGATATAAACAAAAGCCCTTCATTGGAGAACTCCCTGTTTTCAAGCAGACCACTTGCAGGGAAAAATTATGCTGTGAAAGCAAAGATAAAGGTGATTTCATTTTCAGATACGTCACACAGTTTTGTTGTTGTTGTTGTTGTTGTTGTGTAGTCGCTCAGTCGTGCTGGACCCTTTGAGACCTCATGGATGCAGCATGACAGGCTTCTCTGTCCTTCACCATCTCCCAGAGTTTGCTCAAACTCACGTATGTTGAGTTGGTGATGCCATCCAACCATCTCATCCTCTGTCGTCCCCTTCTCCTCCCACCCTCAATCTTTCCCAGCATCGGGGTCTTTTCTAATGTGTCAGTGGTTTGCATCAGGTGGCCAAAGTATTGGAGCTTCAGCTTCAGCATCAATCCTTCCAACGAATATTCAGGATTGATTTCCTTTAGGATTGGCTGGTTTGATCTCCTTGCAGTCCAAGGGACTCTCAAGAGTCTTCTCTACCACTACACTTCAAAAGCATCAATTCTTCGGCACTCAGCTTTCTGTATGGTCCAACTCTCACATCCATTCATGTCTACTGGAAAAACCATAACTTTGAGTATATGGACCTTTGTTGGTAAAGTAGTGTCTCTGCTTTTTAATATGCTGTCTATGTTTGTCATAGCTTTTCTGCCAAGGATTTTAAATATATTATGCCATTCCTTTCTGGCCTGCAAAATTTCTGCTAAAAAATAAACGCATCATGTTATAAATTATTCATAGTTCCTTTGCACATAATATAACTAGCTCCTTTTCTCTTGCTGCATTTAAGATTGTCCCTTTATCTTTAAATTTTTGATATTTTAGTCATAAAGTGTCTTAGTGTGGGAACTTCCCCAGTGGCTCAGGGGTAAAGAATCTGCCTACAATTCAGGAGCCACAGGAGATGCAGGTTAGATCCCTGGGGCAAGGAAGAGTCTCTGGAGGAGAGCAAGGCAACCCACTCCAGTATTCTTGCCTGGAGAATATTACGGACAAAGGAGTGCGTGAGCTACAGTCTACAGAGTCACAAAGGCTCGGACATGACTGAAATGTCTTCTCATCACGTCTTAGTGTGGACCTCCTCGGGTTCCTCTTGTTTTGTGCTTTCTATGCCCCTGGAGCTATCTATTTTCTTCTCTAATTTAGGAAAGTTGTCAGGTATTATTTCTTCAAATAAGTTCTCTGCCCCTTCTTTCTTGTCCTTCTGAGATCCTTATAATTCATTATTAGCTTGCTTAATGTCTTAGAAATTTCCTAAACTATCCTCATTTTCAAATATTTAGAAAAAAATTTTTTTCTATTCAGCTTGGGTGATTTCCACTACTCTGTCTTCCAGATCACTGATTCCTTTTTTTCTATTTCATTTGATCTACTATTTATTCCTTATAGTTTTTTTTTTTTATTATTTTGGTTATTATATTCTTCAGCTGTTATATTTTCTAGTCCTTTGTTGAATTCTCACTGTGTTCATCCACTCTACTCTTGAGCTTGGCAATCTTTATGATCATTGCCTTGGATTCTTTATTAGGTATTTGTTACTGCCACTTTTTTGAGTTCCTTTCCTGAGATTATCTCCTATTACTTCATTTGAAATTTATTCCTCTCCATCCTAATTTTAACCTGTTCTCTGTGTAAGTTGTTTTCATTTTCTGAAATTGGAGAAGGTGCCCTATTAGGCACAACAGTACACTCGCCTCTGGTCACCAGAGCTATTCTATGTGGGCTCCATCTGCAGTTCTGGTTTTGTGGGACCAGTTACTGTGGCTGCACAGATAAGGTGGGCTGCTTTTCAGTCTCGTTGGCTGCAATGCTGTGCCTGATGCAGTGGCTATCGGTCAGCGGGAGGGTGGGCTCACCTTCCTATGCAATTGGCTCTTTAGCCTGTGGGGGCTTAGGGCTTGTGCCAGCTTGCAGTAGGCAGGGTCAAGTCCCCACCCATATGCCATAGAATTTTTATTGGGCAGCATTTTTCTGATTATTCCTCCAGCTTTCAATTTTTTTTTCCTTTAAGCATGGATTTTTTTTCCCCCAAAGAAGTATTTATATATTAAGCTAATAAAATGTTTATTTTTGAGAGCTTAGAGACTCTACAGTCAACCTCTCTTCTCTCAGAGACTCCTTGGAATTCTACCTTGTGGCTGAAAACCACCGTTTAGATTCTTTCATTCTTTAGGATCAAAAACGTAATGTATACTCCTCCATGCTTTAGGAAGGTATTTACAGACCTTGTTTCATATGGTGTATTTTTTCAACTGTGACAGAACTTTCTATGAATGACGGTGGAAATTACATATATGAAGTGAGTGGAAAATTAATCTCAGCTGACACCAAAATTTTTCTTGGAAGATAAGTGCCTTGGTTTAGAAATATACTTTGAGAAACCTTTTAGAGTGGCATCTGAGACCCTCAAGTCATGAGCTTTGAAGATCAGCTTTAAAATGATAATTAAACTGCTCTGCCAAACAAATGTTTAGGATGTAGAGGGCTGGAAAGGAATGAAGAGAAAGGAGCTGGTGAGAGAAGAGGCAATGGAAGTCAAACAAGACAGTGGGGGACATATATTTTTTAAGTTTTTTATTTTATATTAGAGTGTAGCAGATTAACAATGTTGTGATACTTTCAGGTGAACAGTGAAGGGACTCAGCCATGCATATACATGTATCCATTCTCCCCCAAACTCTCCTCCCATCCAGGCTGCTACATAACATTGAGCAGAGTTCCATATGCTCTACAGTAGATCCTTGTTGGTTATCTATTTTAAATATAGCAATGTGTACATGTCCATCCCAAGGGACATATTTTTAAAAGCCAAAATGTATACCATACTCCATTAAAATTTCAATTATATGTTTGTATGAGTCTCCTACTTTATGGACCATCAGTTTCTGTTACAGATGCTTTGAGGCTTTATCTAATTTATTTCTAATCCACATAACAATCCCATAATGTACACTGTATTCCCACTTGACTAATAAGGATAAGTAAGACCAGGATTCTCCATTTACATATACATTCTGTTTGACAATAACTTATTGATCACTTACTAGCTGACACATACCCTGTGGGGGTATGGTAGAAAACAATGGAAGTTAAAGTTTCTGGTCTCAGTTAGTTTACATTTATCTGCATTATGCCTGTGATGAAAGATTCAATTCTAAGTTAAACTACTTAATAGTCACAGGAATTGCATACTGTGTAATAGCTGAAAAGACTAATCATTTTTGTTATGTAAAAGTTAAAGCCCAAAGGATTTTTTAAAGAAAATACAGTTCTAATAAGTCAAACTCTTTAAACAAGGCTACATTGAAGAAGTTAACAATCTTGGATTTTCTACTTCTTTATGTCTTATAATAGGCCCAAGGTGGGTGGATAACCTACTACAACTGCATACCTTCCCATGTGTTATTGATTACTTCAGGCACCTTTCATAGCCGCTCACAGGACTTGGAACAGTGCTTTGAATTTAAAATGTCTTCTTCTGTGCTTGATGTGCCTAATTATGTCAGCACCAGCTGGAAGGAGATATTGACAAGAGAGTACAACACGGCTATGTTCCCTACATAATTCAAATTCAGTGGCAGACTTCCACTTCCATTTCCCCTCTACCTCCATCAGAATAAAGTGGCACAAGCCCACTGCTTCATATTTAAATGCACAAAAGAAAGGGCATGCAAAGACAGATTTTACTGTGCTTTCAATACTTCAACATCAAAGGTCGTGAATATCGAAATTATCATCAACAGTTAAATTACTTAATTGTCACAGGAAATGCATACTGTGTAATAGCTGAAAAGACTAATCATTTTCGTTATGTAAAAGTTAAAGCCCAAAGGATTTTTTTAAAAGAATTCTATATCCTTAAACTTCTATAATATGAACAATAATAAGACTATTATTTTAAAATAAAGCTATGCTAATTATTTTAATATTGCTATATGAAATTAGCATAAATCCCTAACGCATTATATCTATACAAGTGCTCAAAATATGAACTGTTTATGGAAATAAACTCATACATTTCCCCCTATAGATTAGGCATGGAAAACAAACAAAAAATCTTGCTATAGAATGTAAAAGATTGTCCAGTATTAAAATCCTATAAAGGCATTTTTTCATTATTGAATGTTGCTGCACTAATAAACTACATTAATATGGTACATATTTTAAGTCCCAAAGTTAACAATTTTTTCTGTTATTTTGGTTCTTATATAGGTTCTTTTGTTTGGAAGGAACAAGGATTCATTCAGGTTACCTCCTACAGGGAATCTTATAAAAATAAGGGAAACAGGAATCTTAGCCAATCCTCAAGGAAAGCCAGGAAAAAAAAAAAAAAAAGGTGTTTTAAACAAGAATAAGAAAGACCAAACAGCCAAACCTTGTGGCAACTGGAATGTAGGCTTGATGCGAATGCAGGTTGTCGCCTTGTTTCCTCGGCTGCCTGGGCTCCACCCCTGCTCTTTGTCCCTCCCATTCAGCTTCCAGCTTCTGCCTCAAATGGGCTCACTCAGGTATGTTTTCCCCTCCACTTCCACCACCAACAAGCTACCTCTCAATGTGTCTCCCAGTCTAATCCCAACCAAGAGGAAGACTGGGAATCAGTGTTACTGTGAAGGAAGACTCTGACTTCACCCCTCCTCAGAAGCCTCCGGACACCCTGAAGTTAGATGTCCAACTGATACATCACGGTGGCCAAGACTGCAGAGTCAGTTGGTAAGAGAACATGACCACCCAGGACCAATCTGCTGCCTGAAGTCCTCACTTCGGGCCACTTATTAAATTACTAATTCTTTCTTCTAACACTTTCAGGGTATAACGTAACTTCTCATATGCTGATGTGAGCACTCTATGCAATGAAAGAGGGGATTATTCTCTAGGAGCTTCAGTTTTCTCAGGAAACATGAACAACATGCAGACAAAATTGAAACCAGAAGCAAGTACATTATCTTTTGCATCAAACAACTTTGAAAAAACATAAGAGGCTTCCCTGGTAGCTCGGATGGTAAAGAATCTGCCTGCAATGCAGTAGACCTGGGTTCGATCCCTGGGGTGGGAAGATTCCCCTGGAGAAGGGAATGGCAACACACTCCAGTACTCTTGCCTGGAGAATTCTGTGGACAGAGGAGCCTGGGGGGGCTACAGTCCATGGGATCGAAAAGAGTCGGACTCGACTGAGTGACTAACACTGTTGCTACTGCCAATAGTCAGTATCTGTCATTAAATAAAATGGAAGTACTAAAAATAGGATTTAAATCTTGAGGGATTTACCAGATGAAGCTTTATCAACACAAAATGAAACAATTAGTTGCCTCACTGAATTAACTAAAAGGGGAGGTCAAGAACCATGAACTCAAATCAATGTGTTAGCTATTCAATGTTTTCTTGTTGCCTATGTATTTTGGTAGTACACACTTATCAATAGACATGCTGCAAATGGGCAAGGTCATGTAAATTGTTATTAATAATTTAAAATGTCAGTAACCCATTTGCCAACATTTATTGACTGATTAATATGTTATACACTCTGCTAAGTTATTTTGATATATTAGCTTATTTAACATTCCAGCCCAGTGAGTTAGCAAATATTAAAACACCCTACTTATAGTTGAGAAAAGTATGTTGTAGAGAGGTTTGATTATTTGCTCAAGGTCAGTTTGCAGCTAGGGAGTGCTGGGGCTAGGATTTTATAAAGGCACCCTGGGTCCAGAAGCCCATTCTCTATATCCCCACTTTAGGAGCTTCTAAAAAGAAATGTTTAAATGAATAGATCATCCTGACTTTAGTGGAAATTTTGCTTCCTTGTGTAATCCTGCTGAGGAAATAGAGTTTTCTTTCAACCTTTAAATATCTTGGTGGTCAACAGTTCAGGAAGAAGAAGAAAAAACATAAGAAACATTTAATGAAATTGATGCTGAGGATTAATTTTTAGAAAGGTTGGGTTTTTCTCCCTTATTTTCAGACTCTAAACACATATACACATTACACCACCCAAAGTACTTTCCCCAAAATTTTGTTATTAACCAAGAGTTCACTAATTTTAATTGTTAAAAAAATCTTTTGTGTATATGTGTATACATATTACTACTACTACTAAGTCACTTCAGTCATGTCCGACTCTGTGCAACCCCAGAGACGGCAGCCCATCAGGCTCTGCCATCCCTGGGATTCTCCAGGTAAGAACACTGGAGTGGGTTGCCATTTCCTTCTCCAGTGCATGGATGTGAAAAGTGAAAGTAAGTCGCTCAGTCGTGTCTGACTCTTTGAGACCCCATAGACTGAAGCCTACCAGGCTCCTCCGTCCATGGGATTTTCCAGGCAAGAGTACTGGAGTGGGGTGCCATTGCCTTCTCCATACATACATATATATATTTCCCAGGTGGTGTTAGTGGTAAAGAATCTGAGCAGGAGACGCAAGAGATGTGGGTTTGATTCCTGAGTCAGGAAGATCCCCTGGAGTAGGAAATGGCAACCAGCTCCAATATTTTTTCCTGGAAAATTCCATGGACAGAGGAGCCTGGAGGGCCACAGTCTATGGGACCGCAGAGACTCACATGTGACTAAACACACATTACATATATATATATAATGTCTCTGCCCATCTTGTATTAGTACTATGAGATTTTGTGTTCCTCAACTTGTGGAAGGGAAGCTGACTCTGGTTAAGTTGATGCCAGATCCATTTTGAGCTCTCACAATTGAGGAAAGCAGAAGTGAGCAAGGCTTTCCATGCAATTGTGTGTGTGTGTGTTGTGGAGAGCAGGATCTCTATGTAGTATCAGGACTTTGAAAACTGTTAAATACAATGCCAGTGAGCCTTCACTCAAGCACCTTTGTTTACTTGAAAGGCAAGAATAAAAGAAATTGTCAAAGGCACACATTTTATTCAACTCATTTTACTATAAAAACCTGCCTTTCTTGTCTTTGGGGTTAAAAAAAAACACAAAACTCTCTTTAATGATCAGATTATTTCTCCTACCACCACTAGAATCTTGGATATTAGAAGAAACTCTGAAGCAGAAGTAAGCCACATACAAACTGGGCTTTGGCTACATTGACAGTATTTTTGTCTGAAATCAGATGCTTTGGGGCAACATTCCTCTCCATTCATGATATCCATCATGAGGGATTTTCCATCAAAACATATCAAAACAGGAAGGATGCAAAAATAGTACTATAGCCTTTGCCAATTTTTTATTTTCCTTTACCAGATTTCTTTTCTTTCTCCTCATTTCTGTTCCAGGTGATCCTTAATCCAGGAAATGGACCTAGACTCATTAAGTTCAGAAGCGGTGTGGCTTCAATAAATTATTGTCAGTTGTTCTTAGAACTTAACCCATCTACAAGGCATTTGAATGTCTTCAAGATCTGTTCTTTGTCTACCTTTACTGCTAAGATTATCTCTAGCCTCATACTTTATGTACGGAAAAATTGCAAACTTATAGAAGAATCAAACAAGTATCACAATACACAGGTATTCTTCATCAAAAATAAATAAGTGTTAACATCAAGTGGTGCTTTCTTCAGAACATTTTTTTTTTTAAAGAAAATAAGGTCTTCATTCATTCAGCAAGTGTTTTTGAGCACCTGCTGTGGGGCAGCAGTTCTTCTTGGTGTTTAGGATTTTTCAGGGAGCAAAACAGATTGCAGTTGCTGCAAATGGGAAGTTTGCATTCTTTGTAAGCTATTTTTAAATCTTCTAGAGAGGAAATCTTACTGCCTACTGGTGCTGTCTCCTTAGACATAGAGGTCATTGTCATTAGCGTAGCAATACTGGCCTCTCCAAACACTTCTCTCTTTTCTGAGGATGGGCTGTTTATTTTGGTGAATCTGAGAGAAAAAACAGGGTTTGGGCATTCAGCTCCTCCTCTTCAGACAGTAAAATCACAATATTGCTCCCCCACAGCACAACAATTTTACAGGGAGAAAGACCCTACAAGATTTCACCCTCCAAGAATGATCTATTTACATACTTATGATCTTTTGACATACATAAACTTATGTCCAAAGCTGCTAGTGAGTGTGGACACCTTTGTCCAAGTTTATTTTCAGTATTATGAAATCAATTTTTCTGTATCTCTACACCGCAGTCCTCAACCTAGACTTCATCAAAATAGAGGCAATATTTTTCTCTTCAGTTTTTCATTTTTTTGTTAATTGATCCTGAGGTTAGTAAAGGAGAGAGTCAATTATTGGGACCTGTCAAATACTCTGAATATTTCTCTTCCAATCTTCCAGGAGCAATAGCTTTCTAATATTAGTGCATATTCTTCTGGTCTGTGGTCTTTTGTTTTTTAACTACATTTGTGTATAACCATAAAAAATTGAGTATACATTTATGTAGTTTTAAACTTTACACATGTTCCACATGTCATATGAAACCTGTATGTAGGTGAAGATGCTACAGTTAGAACTGGACATGGAACAATAGACTGGTTCCAAATAGAAAGAGGAGTACATGAAGGTTGTATATTGTCACTGTGCTTATTTAACTTATATGCAGAGTACATCATGTGACATGCTGGGCTGGATGAAACACAGGCTGGAATCAAGATTGCCAGGAGAAATGTAAATAACCTCAGGTGATACCACCCTTATGGCAGAAAGTGAAGAGGAACTAAAAGAGCTTTTTGATGAAGGTGAAAGAGGAAAGTAAAAAAGCTAGCTTAAAACTCAGCACTCAGAAACCAAGATCATGGCATCTGGTCCCATCATTTCATGGCAAATAGTTGGTGAAACAATAGAAACAGTGACAGACTTTATTCTCTTAGGCTCCAAAATCACTGCAGATGGTGATGGAAGCCATGAAATTAAAAGATTCTTGGTCCTTGGAAAAAAAGCTATGACAAACCTAGACAGTATATTAAAAAGCAGAGACATTACTTTGCTGACAAAGGTCCGTCTAGTCAAAGCTGTGCTTTTACTAGTAGTCATGTATGGATATGAGAGTAGGACCATAAACAATGCTGAGCGCTGAAGAATTGATGCTTTTGAACTGTGGTGTTGGAGAAGACTCTTGAGAGTCCCTTGGACTGCAAGGAGATCCAACCAGTCCATCCTAAAGGCAATCAGTCCTGAATATTCATTGGAAGGACTGCCACTGAAGCTGAAGCTCCAATACTTTGGCCACCTGATGTGAAGAGCTGACTCATTGGAAAAACCCTGATGCTGGGAAAGATTGAGGGCAGGAGGAGAAGGGGATGACATAGGATGAGATGACTGGATGGCATCACCGACTCTATGGAGATGAGTTTGGGCAAGTTCCAGGAGATGGTGAAGGACAGGGAAGCGTGGTGTGCAGCAGTCTACGGGGTCATAAAGAGTCAGACATGACTGAGCTACTGAACAAGAAGAGCAAAAACTATATGATATATATTCAATTGGGTGTTTCTTTTCCACTGAATTTTGCTATTAAATTTTATTCATGCTAATCTATGTTTAGCCAGTTTGTCTATAATAACTGTATAATTTTGTATCATATAAACGCAACAAATTTCTCCCCCTTTCCCTCTGTGTCCGGACTTCCTTTGCGGCCTTCTGACATTGCTCGAGCCGTCGTTCCGTTTCCGACGCACAGCGTACTCTGCTCTCTGCCTTTGCGTCTGTTGAATATTCTGCCATAAATACCTGCCTGTTCTCAGCTCACCCCCAGCCCCATGCCCGAAGCCTTTGGTCTGACACCAGCTTTTAGGACTCAGCTCAGGCATGTCTTCTTTCAGGAAGTCTTTCCCAATCTGCATCAGGCCATTGCCTTGCCCAGATCATAGGGATTGGATTCACATTTCAGAAACAAGGCCTGAATTTCAAAGTATTTCTAAGCTGTATTGAGTCTCTATGTAAGTGAAATATTTGCAAGGTTCATTTTGTAAATTCTCTGCGTTACATCTCAGCGAGATTAAAATTACAAGAACGCTTCTCTTCATTGTTGGTAGGTTTGTCTCTCCAAGACTAGTTTAGAAAAGCTAAATTGGTAATGAAGCCAAATATGCATCTCATACTCTCTTTTCTATCATGTCACACTGAATAATTTCTATTTAGAATATTAAAATATCCCCTGATTTAAAATCTCTCAGTGAGATCAATGCCAGAAGGCACACAGAAAAGTGAAAAAAAAAAAAAATTGATCTTTTTTGAATTAGAAAGTGGGCAGCATTTTGTTTTAAATAAGGGGCGCTACTTTGGAAAATATACTTTGTTCATTTATTGTGATGGCTGTACTCTAGTTTAAATTATTTATAATGATACTTTATACCATATTTTATAATCTGTGTAATATGAGTCCTCACTAAAGCTCTATGCTATTAAATCTTTGCTGAGAAGCCTTGTAGATCACTAGTTTTCTGTGAGGATTTCCAGAATTAGTAGAAGAATTAATATGTTTTTAGGGTATAGTATACATAATAAATTAAGATCTGAGGTATATATATATATATATGTTTGCATAGCTAAAGGAAGTTTTGCTTTAAGTTTTATTTGGAAAAAAAGATGTTTTTGTTTCTGATATATAAGGTGTTTTGTGGGAAACATTCATTAGGGTTAATGGGAGTAAGATGCAAAAATCTCTCCTGCTTTGTGAGAAGTACAGGCTCCATAATGTTTCCAGGAGGAATACTCTGAAACCTTCATAAAACATTTATATCAGCTGGGTAGAAAAAAAAGAAAAGAAAAATCTCCTTTAATAAAACATTTGCCCCTATTACACTATGCTACCATTAGAATTTTATTTATTCAAGAATCATATGCAATAAATTTGCATCACATGTACATCTTGCAAAGAATGAGAACATACCAATGCCCTCATGTCAAACAAAGACAGTCTTCTGCACAGTGAAAGTGAAGATTTTGGTAAAAAATTGCATGTTTCTCTGCTGTTCTGGGTTTATGTGTGTGTTATTGCTAATTAGGGTTCCAAGACCTTTATTCAAACATTCGGCCTCAAATTAATATGAAAAGCAAGCTGAGAAAGCTTATGCTTGTCTAACTTTCTGAGTGAGGGTTTAGTAAAACGATAAAACTAAAAAGATATAATGGGAAAAATAGCCCATTTAAAAAATAAAAAATATTTTTGCAGAATAACCACACACTATATTTATTTTGCAGTATTGTTTTTCTTTGATTATATATTAGGTGTTATAATTTAGAAATATGCTGGAATTTTGGAGAGGGTTTTTTAGAATAATATACTTTTTCAAAAGTCTTTCAATAAAAATAAAAAATCACAAAAGATAAAAACCTCTTTATATATTACTTCATGTCTATATATATGCATACTTTTTATAAATTCTAACAAAATATTTCTGGTCAATTTTTGGTAGAGCAGTATACAGTTAATATTTATATCTTGAAGGAACTATCCCATTCTTCTTGAGGAAATGTTAAAATGTTGAACATCTATGTTCTCCACAAGTAAATAACACATTGTATAGCTACATTATGACCAGATTACATCTATTAGTTACTGCTGTGCACGATGTAAATCTCTAGAGTCCCCTGGGAAATGAGAAAATCATTTCAGACTTCAATAACTAACAATCAGTTATTGCTCTGGGCAATAATAAAGCTGAATGCAATTACCTAAAGTGAAGTTAGCAGTGTAACAAATGAAATACAGGTTTTTTTTTTTTCCCCTCTCTTAAAATAAATGTAGCATCTCGCCCCACACTATTATGTATTATAACAGGGTCCTCTAAACAATGTATTCTTGCATAGTCTTGATACTTGAAATACATGTGATTAAAAGTTATAAAGTTATTTTTTATGGTATCACTTGATTGTTACTCAAAACATCAATAACAAGTTCAAACAAACAAAATCAAGTAGTAAGATTCACAAAATTGCAAAACATAAAACATTTATTTTATTTAAAACATTTCTTAGATGGCTTATGTCTTTAAAAATATTAAATTTTTCCAATGAAAATGCTAAAACTTATTCCTAGTATTTTGTTTACATAGCAAAATAATTTGAATGAAAAAAGTTAAAAGAATTTTCAGAGTAAGCTATAATGGGCTTACATATATATTGTTACTTGATTGAAATGAATAGCAAAGAGAAAAAAGTTCTTCACAATAATGGCTAATTCACAAATTTTAATCTTACAATATCTTTTTTTCTGTAACATTATTTATTTATCCATAATTGATTTCTAATTCATTATTTGCATATATTTCCTATTTGTCACAACAGAGTGCAATTATACTGAAACAGATTTCCCAGTAGAAAGTTAATCCTGCTGTTCCACATTTTGTTTAACCATTTTTTATGTATAATTGTAGTCTGTGTTTTGGCATAGACCACTCATGAAACAGTAGATTTTCTGGCAATTTGGCTGTTAGCATATATTTGATGGTGAATATAGCCTTTCATTAGCTCTGTATTCAAATAACACTGCCAAAGTATTTTTCATGTTCTTTACTCATTTCTGTTTATAATAAATCCTTGGAAGCTTGAAGCTGACATCTGTTTTCTGAAGTAATCCTTTCTCTTTCCTCTGTATGGGCACATACTGACATTATTGTAGGGTTGTTTATTATAGTTGGGCTGCTAGCGATTATTATTATTTAAGAAAAATGGATTGTTTTGTGGCGGGAAGCACAAAACTGCATGAATAATGTTACAAAAGGACATGTAAAAATTAGCACCTACAAACACTGACAGCACCTGTTTAACAACATATTTATATTCTGTAGTTTTATTGTATGTTGAGTAATTTCGGAGATACTTCTATATTATGGACCACACACAATTTAAAAATCAAATTCATGCACAGAAGTAAAATCTTTATTGAACTTTCATGTCTGAAAACCCTATTTTAACTCCTTTATCTTGTTCAAGTCGGCTCTTCTTTCCTGCCCTTGCAACCTTCCTTCCCATTTCCCTCATTCCTTCCAATAGCATGTATTATTTATTAATATTATAGCTTACCATGTGACAGACTGTGAAAATTAGTAAGACATGGACCCTAACCATAAGAAGCTCACTATCTAATAAGGAAAAGAGATAAATAAATGGACAATAATAATTATTTTTTAAGTTGGATAAGAGTCAAGCCAAATAGTCAAAGTGTTACTAAATAAAGCCTTATTTAATAAGCACTGAAGTGTTTAAAATAAGGATTTTCTGTGAAATGGATCTTGGAAGTTTCTTTCCAACCATCATTGAGTGATCAAAAGTTCATGTAATATAAGTTCTGTTTAGTTCAGTCACTCAGTCATGTTTGACTCTTTTCAACCCCATATACTGCAGCATGCCAGGCCTCCCTGTCCAGACTGACTCCCGGAGTTTACTCAGACTCATGTCCTTTGAGTCGGTGATGCCATCCAACCATCTCATCCTCTGTCATCTCCTTCTCCTCCTGCCTTCAATCTTTCCCAGCATCAGGGTCTTTTCAAATGAGTCAGTTTTTTGCATCAGGTGGCCAAAGTATTGGAGCTTCAGGTTGAGCATCAGTCCTTCCAATGAATATTCAGGACTGATTTCCTGGTTGGATTTCCTTGCAGTCCAAGGGACTCTCAAGAGTCTTCTCCAACACCACAGTTCAAAAGCATCAATTCTTTAGCGCTCAGCTTTCTTTATGATCCAACTCTCACATCCATACATGACTACTGGGGAAATCATAGCTTTGACTAGATGGACATTTGTCAGCAAAGTGATGTCTCTGCTTTTTAGTAAGCTGTCTAGGTTGATCATAACTTTTCTTCCAAGGAGCAAGCATCTTTTAATTTCATGGGTGCAGTCACCATCTGCAGTGATTTTGGAGCCCAAGAAAATAAAGTCTGTCACTGTTTCCACTGTTTCCCCATCTATTCACCATGAAGTGATGGGACCAGATGCCATTATCTTAGTTTTCTGAATGTTGAGTTTTAAGCCAACTTGTTCACTCTCTTCTTTCATGTTCATCAAGAGGCTCTTTAGTTCTTCACTTTCTGCCATAAGGGTGGTGTTGTCTGTATATCTGAGGTTACTTATATTTCTCCCTGCAATCTTGATTCCAGCTTGTGCTTCATCCAGCCTAATGTTTCTCATGATGTACTCTGCATGTAAGTTCAATAAGCAGGGTGACAATATATAGCCTTGATGTACTCCTTTCCCGATTTGGAACCAGTCTGTTGTTTTATGTCCAGTTCTAACTATTGCTTTTTGATCTGCATACAGATTTTTCAGGAGACTGATCAGGTGGTCTGGTATTCCCATCTCTTTCAGAATTTTCCAGTTTGTTGTGATCCACACTGTCAAAGGCTTTGGTGTAGTCAATAAAGCAGAAATAGATGTTTTTTGGGAACTCTCTTGCTTTCTTGATGATCCACTGGATGTTGGCAATCTCATCTTTGGTTCCTTTGCCTTTTCTAAAACCAGCTTGAACATCTGGAAGTTCACAGTCCACGTACTGTTGAAGTCTGGCTTGGAGAATTTTGAGCATTACTTTACTAGCGTGTGAGATGAGTGCAATTGTGTGGTAGTTTGAGCATTCTTTGGCATTCCCTTTCTTTGGGATTGGAATGAAAACTGACCTTTTCCAGTCCTGAGTTTTCTAAATTTGCTGGCATATTGAGTGTAGCACTTTCACAGCATCATCTTTTAGGATTTGAAATAGCTCAACTGGAATTCCATCACCTCCACTAGCTTTGTTCGTAGTGATGCTTCCTAAGGCCAACTTAACTTCACATTCCAGGATCTGGCTCTAGGTGAGTGATCACACCATTGTAGTTATCTGGGTCACGAAGATCTTCTTTTTTACACTTTTTCTGTGTATTCTTGCCACTTCTTCTTAATATCTTCTGTTTCTGTTAGGTCCCTACTATTTCTGTCCTTTATTGTGCCTATCTTTGCATGAAATGTTCCCTTGTTATCTCTAATTTTCTTGAAGAGATCTCTGGTCTTTCCCATTCTACTGTTTTCCTCTTTCTTTGCAACGATGACTGAGGAAGGCTTTCTTATCTCTCCTTGTTATTCTTTTGAATGCTGCATTCAAATGTGTGTTATCTTTCGTTTTCTCCTTTGCCTTTTGCGTCTTTTCTTTTCTCAGCAATTTGTAAGGGCTCCTCAGACAACAGGAACCAAAAACAAGATTTTTGGAGAGATTAATATAAACAAATCTGAAAACTATGGTCATGAAAAAGGAGGAGAACACATTAGGAATTCAAGTTCATTCATTTATTGAGTAAAGTTTAAAATAGTATAAGAGAATGTACAATATTAGACCATAAATTTTAAGCCAAAAAAAAAGTATATACTTTTGAGAAAATGTGAATTTTCAAGTGTGTTCAAGAGGAAGTAGAACAACTGAATTAAACCTTTTAGCCCCAAAATAAATTGAAGGCGTATCAGTCCCAGGTTTTTCCTTAGATAGTGAGTTCTGGTAAGACTTTACGAAATAAACAACATCCCAACTTTCTGCAAAGTTTCCCAAAACAAAGAAAATAAGGTGAAGTTTCCTAAGTTGTTTTATTAACCTAATATACTGAACAGTTCCCCAACTGGGCAATGATAGCAAACACACACATGTCCCACAGTATGTCAATTGTACTTCCAAAATAGATACAGAAAACATAAAAAGTATTCACCAATAAAATTAGGCAGCATATTTTTAAAAAAGCATGACCAATAATGTTTCTCTAGGGTAAAATATATTCCCACATTAGAATAGCTACTAATGTAACAACTGTAAAATGCTGTTGCTCATTTCAATGCACAATAATAAACATTAAATAGAAGCAAATATTCACTCATGATAAAAATATTTAACAAAACAAACCAAATCTGGAGTAGAACCTCCTTAACTTAGTAAAGTACCAAAGATTTAAGTGATCATCATATCATAATGCTGACACTTCAGAAATATTTCAAATTAGAATTGATGCCAAGATGAAGATTCTCTTTATTGTTGTTATTCTTCAACATCATATCAAAGGTCCTAGCTAAGGGAATAGTAAAAATGAAGTAGTATATACATTGGAAAGGGAGAAACAACTCTATCAGTTATACATAATTCTAAATTCCAAGACGGTTCATCATTATTTTTACATGATTCTAAATTTCAAATCAATCAACAAACATTTATAGCAGCTAAGAAATTAAACCAAGTTGAATGGCTGTATACATAATCAGTTTGCAAAAATCAATATCTTTCCCACAAATTAATAGTAAGCAATTAGAAAATAAAATGCATATAGTAAATGCAATCAATAAAGCAAAAAAACTGCAGTATTCCAAAAAACAAACCTAAAAACAAATATTCATAAAAAATATGCATGACCTTAACATAAAAATTATGCAACTTAGGTTAATGAGATATAAAAAAGATATACATTCAAGAATAATACTTAATATTGCAAAGGTATCTAAAAATACACTTGCTTCTCAGAATAAAAGCTATAACAAACCTAGACAGGATATTAAAAAGCAGTGACACTGCTTTGTGACAAAGGTCCATCTAGTCAAAGCTATGGTTTTTCCAGTGGTTATGTATGGATGTGAGAGTTGGACTATAAGGAAAGCTGAGCACCAAAGAATTGATGCTTTTGAACGGAGGTGTTGGAGAAGACTCTTGAGAGTCCCTTGGACTGCAAGGAGATCCAACCAGTCCATCCTAAAGGAGATCAGTCCTGAATGTTCATTGGAAGGACTGATGCTGAAGCTGAAGCTCCAATACTTTAGCCACCTGATGCAAAGAAATGACTCATTAAAAAAGATTGTGATGTTGGGAAAGATTGGAAGTAGAAGGAGAAGGAGACAACAGAGGATGAGATGGTTGGATGGCATCACTGACTCGATGGACAGGAGGTTGAGCAAATTCCAGGAATCGGTGCTGGACAGGAAGGCCTGGCATGCTGCAGGCCCCAGAGTCACAGAGTGGGACGTGACTGAGGGACTTAACTGACTAAATCTCTTAAACGTGTAAGAATATTCAGATATTCATTTGCTGAGATTTGAATATGCAATTGAAAAAGGATTCAAATAAATAATTCACCATTTTAAATCTTACAGTATTTATTTACACACTATACTTATTAATTTAGAACCAGAACACATTTTAGTGTAAAACCACATTTTAAAAATATTAAAGTAACATAATGCAGATCATGAGTTATATAAATGAAAACACTTTTCGTACAGAATGATTCATAACTAGCAAACTTTCAGAAGAATTTGGAAATTTAGTACATCAAGAGGATAAAATCATTTGTAACTGGAATGTGTTTCCTTTACTCCAACAGTTTTATCATAGTATGGTGGCCATTTTAATTGACTCTCAACACACTTATCCAAAGGCATTGTTTTTGTTTGTTTTTATTTTATTTCTTACTACCATATCTGACAAGATATACACTTCTGGGTATTGGAATAATATAGGTATATATGATACTATGGTATAATATAGAAAAAGGATTTTACTATTTTAAAGCTGCTGCTGCTAAGTCACTTCAGTCGTGTCTGACTCTGTGCGACCCCACAGACGGCAGCCCACCAGGCTTCCCTGTTTCTGGGATTCTCCAGGCAAGAACACTGGAGTGGGTTGCCATTTCCTTCTCCAACCCATGAAAGTGAAAAGTGAAAGTGAAGTCACTGAGTCCTGTCCGACCCTCAGCGACCCCATGGACTGCAGCCTTCCAGGCTCCTCCGGCCATGGGATTTTCTAGGCAAGAGTACTGGAGTGGGGTGCCATTACCTTCTCTGATTTTAAAGCTGCACACATGCAAATCTGGTTAAGAGTATTAAGATAATTCCATTTAACTCTACAGCTATTTCTGGAAGAGAAACTGGAGACCAACAAAGGATTTAGAAGGACAGAAAATAGAATTACATTTTAGACTCAATTCCTGACCCTGATATCTTGGGACATCTCACAGAATTTTCTAGTTAGTCTGTTTATACTTGTCTCTTTCGTAAGCTATTCCTTTCTCAAGGTTTTCATGCACTTGTTTGTTTTGAAAGATTTGATGAACTGGCCTAGAGGAAAGTGACTTATACTTCAATGAGACAAAAATTAAAATGGAAGTCACGTAATGTTTTTAAAAAAGATATTTAATCTCATTTTACCACAGCATAAAAATAATGACTACAGGCACTTTGACAATTGAATGAATGTCACTCTCCGACTTGGTTTCCTTGTCCATAGATTGTGGATAAAACTTTCATTGGGCGTTGTGAGGATTATCAGGTAAATATCATTCAATCGTCAGACGCTGTGCAAAAGACAGCTAGTAACAATATTTCATTCCCATTTTGTGTGTGTGAAAGGTGTGAAAACTGGGAATCTGGACATATCGCCAAACCTTTCCTAATCAGTCTGTTAAAAGCTTGCATCTGCAAACAACATTGCTTTCCTAGACAGTTCATCCTTCCCTCCAGGGATGTCCCCCAAAGAGTTTGGATGGGGAATGTGTGTGTGTGAGAGAGGTGAGAAAAGTTCAATAATCAAAAGAACGTATTTCTGTGTTTTATATTTAAAAACAAGTGGCAGTCCTTATTTTCAATTTCTAGAGTCAGTTTGCTAGACAGGGGTGAGGGCTTGAGAATCCCTTTAAACGTTGAGGAAAGGCCACATCGCCCGCGCATTTCCGTCGGGGGGCTCTAGCAGAGGATAGACAGAGAGCCTGGCCAATCGGAGCGCAGGTTAGAGCTGTTCCCGCCCCCTTCCGTCGAGCCCGCCTCTTCCCCGTGCCGCCCTCTGGGAGTCCGGCAGGCTCGTCCCGCCCCCTCCCCTGAGTGACAGGACCGTGGACAGCAACATTTCCAGCCGGACACGTAGTTGGTCGGCCCTTGCGCTGGCTGAACTGAGGTGTGTGTGGTGTGTGTGTGTCAGGCAGGGGCGGCGAGGGGATTGGGGAGGCCCTGCCCGTGAAGCTCGGGGTCTGGGGGTGAAAGCGGTTCCTCACTGGGCCCTCAGCGCGTTTAGGGGACGCTCGGTCCACCCCTGGGAGCTGCACTTGGGAGTACTGGGCGGAGGTGGGCCCGCAGGGGTCTTTGGCAGTGGAGGACTCCAGAGCCCAGGAAACCCCGTAGGAACGGTGGTGCGTGAGGAGCCTTCCGGGCGCTTGGGGCGCTCGCGGTGGGGGTGGGGCGGCGGGCGCAGGGCTCGCGGGTGGGCGTGGCCGCCGCGGTTGCTAAGAAACGGCGGGCCCCGCCCTGCCAGCGTGTCTGGCCCTGGCCGTCCGGCCCTGCGAAGCGGGGCTCGGCCCGCCTCCCCGCGGCCTTCCCCTTGGGTTGGGGCTAGCCCCCCTTGTGCCCTCAGTGAACTCGCGTCCCCTGATTTCGCTGTCCTGCTCTCCGATGTAGTGGGTGCAGAGCTCCCACTCAGGCCTCCCTCTCCCATGTTACTCCTCTGCACACTTCGCTCCTCGCCTTCCAAAATGAACAAGGATCTGCAGATCAGAACACGTTCAGAGAAGGGTTTCAGGCAGCCTGAGGTGGCTTTATTTGCCAGGATGGTGGGGCGGGAATGAGCCTTTTCCTGGGGTTTGGTGAATGCTTGAAGCCACAAGGTAATGGTGTCCCTGTGGATGACTAGGACAAGGGAGATAGGAGATGTGATTTCTTCCACCTGGAAGTCTTTTTGATTGCTGCTGCTGTTTGAGTTCAAGGAGCTTCTCAGGAAGTTGAGGCAAGTCATTTTTGGACAGGTCCTATTAATGTATGATCTCCCTTTCAGACCCTCTTATGGAGAAGAGTGGTTGGTACTAAGTAACTGAAGCCCTCTTTGGCTTCAATGCCCCATTTAATGATTAACTGTGAGATAGTAACCATAGATAACCATTCAGATCTCTTCTTTGCCCCCATCGTCTGGCCTCAAATGATTCAGCAGAGCAAACAATCCACAGAGAAAACACAAAGAAACTAAAAGTCTGCTTTTACTTCCTTGTGCTAGGTTTACTGTGTAAATCCCCAAGAAGGAAGCTTGTAGTGCCTGTTACCACTAGGAAGATTGACCTAAAATCAGGAATCTAGCTGTTAGGAAATATTTGCCATTGGGCAGTAACCTTCATAACTTCTCTCATCTGGGAGGTGGAGATACTTATGTGCCCTTTGGTTATAAAACGTAAGGAGAGCTAATTGTAAACTGTTATTGATTACATGTTTAACCTTTTTTTTGGTCTATATGATCTCTGTTGTTGATTCAGTATTAGCTCTTCTTACGTAGTACCTGAAATGTCCTGCATACATTTTTTCCCCATTGATATCACTAGATTTTTTCAAGTATATGGATAGCCTGAAAAAATTGGGACAGATTACTTTCTAATTCAATGATGGATGACCTTTTTGGTGGTATATACCATTTTGAGAAGCCAAGAGAAACTACTGACTCTCCCCTTAGAAAAAGACACAATTCGAAACATAAGTGGATGTTGGATAAAGAACATCTGTTTTCGATCAGCTTCTTGAGAGTTAAGAAAATTACTCTCCCATCTTGCCTCACTCCAAAGTGACTTGAGTAATTTATATCCAAAAGTACTGGGAGGAGAGTTGGGTCTCTTCCATGTCTTCCACAATGCATCTTACTGTGGCTTACCTTAGTTTATGGTCTTCAATGAATCCTTTTTCTTCTTCTTTAACAAAAAAAAAGTTTACTTTTTTAGTATTTAACAAACATGAACTACCAATGATCAATAAATGATAGCTGACTGTTAAAACCATGTAAATTGAATTTTATTATAAATGCCATTTGATCATTCTTTCAAAGAATATTCTTATATTTAAGCAAATGAAAAGAGAAATTATTGTCAACTTGTTTGGGGAAATGGTAAATTGTATTTTTTAGACAAATATTAAATACACAAACTTTCTCTTTTATCAAAGTCCATTTTTGACAAATAAAAAAATTACTTTTAGTATATGCTACTGCTGCTGCTGCTGCTGCTAAGTCACTTCAGTCGTGTCCGACTCTGTGTGACCCCATAGACAGAAGCCCACCAGGCTCCCCCGTCCCTGGGATTCTCCAGGCAAGAACACTGGAGTGAGTTGCCATTTCCTTCTCCAATGCATGAAAGTGAAAAGTAAAAGTGAAGTTTTCCAGGCAAGAGTACTGGAGTGGGGTGCCATTGCCTTCTCCAATATGTTACTAGAATTCTTTAATTCAAATGAATGACCTTTATAACATAATTTCCCATGGCTAAAAAATACTGTATTTGACTCTGGTTTGGCTCTTTTCCTGATTTCTGTATTAAAATGGAAGGCAGTAAATAGAAATATTTTGTTTGCTAATATACCTTTATCTAACTTTATTAATAAAAGTGGGCATCAGTAGTAGATACTATCATTAGATAGGGAAAATGATGAAAAAGGAAAATATGTGTGTTTTGTAATAAACATGAGTATTGTTCTTTAGCACTTACAGTTATATTCAAATGTTTAGTATTTGACTATTATGTTCTTAACTCATCATTTATAGTAGAAAAACTAGTATAAAGATAAATTGATTACAGAGACAGTTCTAATGGAATTAGAGTTTTAGGGGCTTAGTAAATAATAGCTATTGCATTTGTAAACAGACAGGTAGAGTTGGTAATATCCAGTTCATTACAACAGAGCTGACTGGATGCATTGCTTTCAGTGGGAGACCAAAACTGAGTACTAATACTTCCTTCCCCTTTCTAGCTCTACTTCCTGTCTCAGAACCTAGACTTTAGTCCAGTGAGAGAAAATTTCAGTTTAAGGAACAGATAGATACAGTTAGAATCGCTGGTCTATATGATCTAGGGCAGAGAGGGGAGAAAAAGAAGATAAACCTCTAGTGTTTACAGGTTTGTAATGGGTTATCTCTCCCCATTGAAATAGTATGGACCAGTGGATTTCAGCTTTGAATCAGATAACTTCCCTGTTGAGAAGCTGTGAATACAGAGTGGGATCTGAGGCCAGGGCTATTAATCTAGTCCTCTGGTTTTTCATCCTGGATAGTACCACTGGGCCATTTGAAGTATGTAGGGATGTTGTTAAATTATTGTTGTTGTTCAGTCACTAAGTCGTGTCTAACGCTTTGCAACCCTATGGATTGCCGCAAGCCAGGCTCCCCTGTCCTTCATTATCTCCTGGAGTTTGCTCAGACTATTAACAGGATATCCTTAAAAGCTACTGGCTTTTAGGACCTTGAAGTTTAAGGATGATGAATATTGTATAATGTAGAGGTCCACCAGCTCAGTAAAAAATTTCCTTCCTCTACTCCAATGCCAAAATCATCTCCAAACTATTCCAGTGGAGTTCCTCCATAAAGAAACATGAAACTGGAGCAAATTTCCCCCTAGCCTTTGTTCCTGTGTACCATATTTTTTCCTTATTTTTATTTGTTTTCTTTAAAATTTAAGTGTAGTAGTTTTATAATATTGTATCAGTTTTAGAAGCTACTGGGCTTCCGTGGTAGTTCAGCTGGTAAATAATCTGCCTGCAATGCAGGAGACCCCGGTTCTATTCCTGGTTCAGGAAGATCCCCTGGAGAAGGGCTAGGCTACCCACTCTAGTATTCTTGGGCTTCCCTGATAGCTCAGGCAATAAAGAATCTGCCTGCAATGCGGGAGACCTGGGTTTGATCCCTAGTTTGGGACAATTCTCTGGAGGAGGGCATGGCAACCCACTCCAGTATTCTTGCCTGGAGAATTCCACGGACAGAGGAGCCTGATGGGCTACAGTCCGTGGGGTCACAAAGAATTGGACACGACTTAGTGGCTAAGCACACATACAACATAGTGATTCAGAGTTTTTGTAGATTATACCCCATTTAAATTTATTATAGAATATTAGGTAGATTTCCTATGCTCTATGACATATCCTTGTATTTATTTTATACATAGTAGTTCATGCCACTTAGTACCCTGCCCCTATCATACCCCTGCTCTCTTCCAATCTCCCCACTGATAACCAGTAATTTGTTCTATGTGAGTCTGTTTCTGATTTGTTATTTTCATTCATTTTATTTTTTAGATTCCACATATAAATGATAATATACAGTATTTGTCTTATTTCCCTGAGAATAATACCTTCTAGGCCCATTTGTATTATTGCAAATGGAAAGATTTTATTCTTTTTATGGCTAAATAGTATTCTATTATATATATATATATGTGTGTGTGTGTGTGTGTGTGTGTGTGTGTATACTTGCACACCACATCTCTGCAGTCCCATGAGCTGTAGTCCCCCAGCCTGCTCTGTCCATGGAATTTTCCAGGCAAGGATACTGGAGCAGGTTGCCATTTCCTACTTCAGGGGATCTTTCGACCCAGGAGTCAAACCAATACCTCTTGCATCTCCTGCATTGGCAGGCAGATTCTGTCCCAAGTGCCACCTGGGAAGCTTTTATATTTATATACCACATCTTCTTTATCTATTCATCTGTTGAGTATGTACCATGTTTTTGATATCAATAGATTTGACTCTTAAGTGTGAAGGTCTTAAAAATACTTCTTAGAATATGGTTATTTTTTGGTATTCTCTCGGAATGACTAAAATTATATTAGTGGAAAATAGCAATATATATTTAATTATATTTGATATTATTAAGACTAAATATATCCTTATTGAACATAAAAGAATCATAGATTCCTAAGAGCTAAGTTTTGGTCACACTTATTATGTACATTTAATCCTTTCTTATATGGTTCAAGTGTTAAGTATCTTTGCAACAATAGAGTGAATAGGTATATATTTTCATGAAAAAGAAAAGACGGCTTCTTAGCTTCAGTTCAGCTCAGTTCAGTCGCTCAGTTGTGTCTGACTCTTTGCGACCCCATGAATCGCAGCACGCCAGGCTGTCCTGTCCATCACCAACTCCTGGAGTAAACTCAGACTCACGTCCATGGAGTCAGTGATGCCATCCAGCCATCTCATCCTCTGTTGTCCCCTTCACCTCCTGCCCCCAGTCCCTCCTAGCATCAGAGTCTTTTCCAATGAGTCAACCCTTCGCATGAGGTGGCCAAAGTACTGGAGTTTCAGCTTTAGCATCATTCCTTCCTAAGAAATCCCAGGGCTGATCTCCTTCAGAATGGACTGGTTGGATCTCCTTGCAGTCCAAGGGACTCTCTTCTTAGCTTACTTTTTACTAATTCCCTTGTAGCTCAGATAAAGAATCTGCCTGCAATGCAGGAGACCTGGGTTTGATTCCTGGTTTGGGGAGATCCACTGGAGAAGGAAATGGCAACCCACTCCAGTATTGTTGCCTGGAGAATCCCATGGACAGAGGAGCCTGGCAGGTCACAAGAGTGGGACATGACTTAGCGACTAGATCACCATAGCTTACTTTTTAGTTTTGCAGTGTTAAAAAGACAATGATAGATAAATCCTCTGTACTTAGTGGTTTAACAAACTCTGTTGTATTGAATCAGAAGGTGGATACAAGTCCTTAAATGAGAGGATCTTATCAGTTTCATGGTTTTCAAGCCATTAAACATGGAGAATGAAGCAGGAATAAAGTAGCTTAGTTCTTCTGTAATGGTATTTTACAGAACAAAGTTGCAAAAGCAGCAGACCAGTTAGACTGAACACCTTAAAATTTTGGCGAAGACGAAGATAGTTTAATCCCAAAGCATTTTTTACGTACTTTGAATTTTAAAACATTCAAATATATATCTGTATAAGAAATTATATGGATACCTGTGACAGATCCTAATTGTGGATTGCAGTTTATAACCTCTACCAGGTAGAAAGTGCACTGGATTGAAAGCTTCAGACCTGGCTTCTTGCAGTAGATATATCATTTGTTAGATTTTATAATGTCTTCAGGCATCAAGTTCCTTATTTGAGAATAGCAAGAGTTGAAGATTTTTACTGGTTTTCTACCATTTTTTTCTGAAGAATATGCTTGCATATTATGAAAATTCTCATTATTCACAGTGATTCACTATAGCACTGAATCTTTCTGGGCAGGGATATATTAGATTTTTTAAGGTATAATTTAAACAATAATCTCCCAGTTCCTGACTTCATTTTGTCTGTTTGTAGAGGTTTATTCTCTTCTTCTTTCTTCAATATTTCCCTCAACCTCCACACATGCACACATTTGGAAAACACTGGATTATGTAGAAATGATCTATATAGGCTCTTTCAATGCCAAATTTTTCTGGATAAATATAGCATTTGAAATGAATAAAGTGAAACAACAACAACAAAAAATCCCACAAAGCCAAGAAAAAGCAAATTGGCAGAATACTCAGGCATACCTGTGAAAATCTGAGAAGAATTTTAAGGTAAGGAAGAACACTTGATAGAATTCTTTGATATCTAACACATAGAGAGGAGAACT
Source organism: Bos indicus (assembly GCF_029378745.1). NCBI lineage: Eukaryota > Metazoa > Chordata > Mammalia > Artiodactyla > Bovidae > Bos > Bos indicus. Next base: position 71,596,614 of record NC_091773.1, read on the forward strand.
CTGTGTAAAAAGAGCCATGATTAAGTGACGGTGGAAAGAAGATAAGGTAGAACAAAAAGAGAGTGCAAAAACTGAAAAAATGTGAGAATTGTATTAGTTTTATATTCCCAATGTAACTAGCACAAATTCAGGATGTTATAATTCTGTACTTCACAAGTCTGATATAGCTTTTACTGAACTACAATCAGTGTATGGGCAGGAATTCTTTCTTTTCAGGGACCTCTGGGAGAGATGTTTCCTTGCCTTTTCCATCTTCTGGAGCTGCACACATTCATTGATTTATAAAGATGGTTCCTCCATCTTCAGAGCCAGCAACATTGCATCTCTCTGACTATTCTTCTGTAGTCAGATACACTTATGACCACAACTAGGATAACTTAAAACCTTTAGAGACTCAGTTGGATAGTCCAGGAGGTTATTCCTTGAATCACATCTGCAAAGTTCCTTTTGCAGTATAAGGTAACACATTCGCAAGTTCTAAAAATTAGAACTTGGGCATCTTTGAGGGGGAACATTATCCTGCCTACCACATAACATACTAAATAAGTCCACATTTGAGGCAGTAAAGAGTAGAACTGATGTTACTATAGAAAATTTAATGTGTGGAGAACAGACTTGAAAAGTTATCCTAGCTAAAATACTGAATGCATGAAAAGAAAACTGTGTTTGGAGAAAAAAGAATGAAGTCCATTATATGAATGCTTGGAATTTCTGATAATTGTTCCTAAAGAAGAGAACAGAACAATTCAGAAAAATGTAATAAAGAGACTGTTGTTGTTGTTTTTCCGTTGCTAAATCACGTCTGACTCTTTGCGACCCCATGAACTGCAGCAGCCAGGTTTCCCTGTTCTTCTCTGTCTCCTGCAGTTTGCTTAAACTCATGTCCACTTAGTCAGTAATGCCATCCAATCATCTTATCATCTGTTGTCTCCTTCTCCTCTTGCCTTCAATCTTCCCCAGCATCAGGGTCTTTTCCAATAAGTCAGCTCTTCGCATCAGGTGGCCAAAGTATTGGAACTTTAGCATCAGTCCTTCCAATGAAAATTCAGGGTTGATTTCCTTTTGGATTGCCTAGTTTGATCTCCTTGCTGTCCAAGGGATTCACAAGAGGCTTATTCAGCACCAAAGTTTGAAAACATCAATTTTTCGGTGCTCAGCCTCCTTTATGGTCCAACTCTCACATCCATACATGACTACTAGAAAAACCGTAGCTTTGACTATATGGACCTTTGTTAACAAAGTGATGTCTCTGCTTTTTAATACATTCTCTAGGTTTGTCATAACTAGTCTTCCAAGGAGCAAGTGTCTTTAGTTTTGTGGCTGCAGTCACCATCCACATTGTTTTTGAATCTAAGTAAATAAAACTTTTCACTATTTCTGCTTTTTCCCCAACTATTTGCCATGAAGTGGTAGGACTGGATGCCATGATCTTTGTTTTTTGAATGTTGAGTTTTAAGCCAGCTTTTTCACTCTCCTCTTTGACTTTCATCAGAAAGCTCTTTAGTTTCTCTTTACTTTCTGCCATTAAAATGGTATCATCTGCATATCTGAGGTCATTGATATTTCTCTCAGCAATCTTGATTCCAGCTTGTGCTTCATCCAGTCCAGCATTTGCATGATGTACTCTGCATATAAGTTGAATAAGCAGGGTGGCAGTATGCAGCTTTGATGTACTCTTTCCCAGTTTGTTTTTCCATGTCCAGTTCTAACTTTTGCTTCTTGTCTTGCATACAGGTTTCTCTGGAGGCAGGTAAGGTGGTCTGGTATTCCCATCTCATTAAGAATATTCCACTACTACTACTAAGTCACGTCAGTCATGTCTGCCTCTGTGCGACCCCATAGACGGCAGCCCACCAGGCGCCCCTGTCCCTGGGATTCTCCAGGCAAGAACACTGGAGTGGGTTGCCATATCCTTCTCCAATGCATGAAAGTGAAAAGTGAAAGTGAAGTTGCTCAGTTGTGTCCGACTCTTAGTGACCCCATGGACTGCAGCCCATCAGGCTCCTCCATCCATGGGATTCTCCAGGCTAGAGTACTGGAGTGGGGTGCCATTGCCTTCTCCGAGAATATTATACAGTATGTTGTAATTCACACAGTCAAAAGTTTTTAACATTGTCAATGAAAAAGAAGTAGATGTTTTTCTGAAATTTCCTTGTTTTTTCTATGATCCAGCATATGTTGGCAATTTGATCTCTGGTTCCTCTTCCTTTTCTAAATCCAGCTTGTACATCTGTAAGTTCTTGGTTCATGAACTGCTGAAAATCATGAAGGATTTTGAGCATAATCTCAATGGTATGTGAAATGTGTGCAATTGTATAGTAATATGAACATTTTTGGCATTGCTTTTTTTGAGATTAGAATGAAAACTGACCTTTTCCAGTCCTGAGGCCACTGCTGAGTTTTCCAAATTTACTGGCATGACGAGTGCAGCATGTTAACGGCATCATCTTTTAGGATTTGAAATAGCTCAGCTGGAATTTCATCACCTCCATTAGCTTTGTTCATAGTAATACTTCTTAAGGCTCACTTGATTTCACACTCCAGGATGTCTAGCTCTAGGTGAGTGACCACACCATCGTGGTTATCTGATCATTAGGAGCTTTTTTGTACAGTTTTGTGTATTCTCGCCACCTTGTGTTAATCTCTTTTGTTTCTGTTAGGTCCTTGCCATTTTTGTCCCTTATTGTGCCCATCTTTGCATGAAATGTTCTCTTGGTATCTCCAATTTCCTTAAAGAAATCTCTAGTCTTTCCCATTCTGTTGTTTTCCTCTATTTCTCTGCATTGTTCATTTAAGACTTTCTTATCTCTCTTTGCTGTTCTCTCGAACTCTCCATTCAGTTGGGTATATCTTTCCCTTTCTCCTTTGCCTTTTACTTCTCCTCTTAGCTACTTGTAAGCCCTCATCAGAGAACCACTTTGCCTTCTTGCATTTCTTTTTCTTGGGGATGGTTTTAGTATCCCCTTCCTGTACAGTGTTACGAATCCCTGTCCATATTTCTTCAGGTACTCTGTCTACCAGATCTAGTTCCTTGAATCTATTCATAAAAGTTTTGGTATATTCATAAGAGTTTTGATTTAGGTCATACCTTAACAACTTGGAGCCTGAATTTTCAATAAACAGAAATAGCAGGAAAAAAATTTTCGGAGCTAAAAAAGATCAATAGACACAGAAAGATATTTCTTATATAAGTATGACAACTCAGATACACAATGTCAACAGTTTTTCAACTCATAATGATGAAGGAAAAAAATCCTTCCTATATATAGAAGGAGAGAGGAGAAGATAGGGTGTTATTATCAGGAAACCAAACTTAATATGGTTGCAGATTTTTTTTCTGTAGTTTTAAATACTAGATGACAACAGATAAATATTTTTAGAGTTAAAATTCCATGCAATTTGTTGTGTTCACACACAGCAACAGAAAACCATTCTTAAATATATAAAACCTCTAAACTACATACTTTTTACTTCTGGAGGAAAAAAGATAATAATAAGATGATACAATATAAATGCAAAAGCAATGGTATATTAAAAATCAAAACATATAGGTTTCTAGGATATAGAGTGGCTTTAAATAATTAAGTCTAATTAAAAATTTAAGTAAAAACTGCATGAGAAGATATATAATGTAAAATTTATTCAGTAACAATAATCTAGATTTAATAAAGCATGTGATGTTTTGATTTATTTACGCCAGAGATGAAACCTGGTAATTTAAGATATGAATAAATTAAAAAATACATCCAGCAAATTGTGACCCAGGCCCACCCACATCTGGCTTGTTTTTATAGAACCCAGGAACCAAAAATATTTTTTGTGTTTTAAATGGTTGAGAAAAAATTGAAACAATAATTTTTGCAAGGTGAAAGAATATGAATTTCTAATCTTATTGATTATAAATAAAGTTTTATTGAAACACAGTTACACTCATTTGTTTACATATTGTCTATAGCTGCTTTTGCATTAAAACAGCAGTTTTGAGTAATTGCAACAGTGATGTAAATGCGGTGCTCTCCTTGCTTTGCATTGCTCCTCAGAGCACTACAAATCACACTGACAAAATTGAGTTATAATTTGACTTTGCCTCTTCACCTGAAGAGCCCAAAGTATTTTTGATCTGACCTTTTACAGAGAAACTTTGCAACTCCTAATCTAAAGTATGTGTGTGAACTTTGGTGTATAAGACTGAGACTTTGATTTCAGTCCACGGTACCCAAATTTACTCAGCTATTGCCCTTCAATATGCTACTTACCGTAGCATCTCTTTGGTCTTATATGGACTGAGGTTAAAACCAAGTATATATTATTCTGTATATTTAATAATCTAGATTTTCTTTTTTTCATTCCATGCTTTAAATGAAACAAAATTCATGTAAAGATTTCGAATATCACTTCCAAAGACAAAAGTCAGTTAATACTGCTGTAAGAAGAAAAAATGAATGCTTTACTATGCCAAAATCGTACGTGCTTTTAGAGGTAAGCACATACCACATTTAATAAGTTGGTTGTGTGTCAATCATTTAATCAGCCTATATTTGTGGCAAGCACAGGTGAATTATTTCAGAGGAAGTGGCATTGAAACGCAGTTTTGAAGGGTGCCTGCAAATTCAAGGTGAATGAGGCTGGCGCTAAGGTAACATGGAGAATAAGATGTGTAAAGCCACTAGACTGTCAGTAGGGTCGTGTGACTGGAAAATGAAAGAAATTCTGTAGCTGGAACAGAATTTGGAAAAATAGTGGCTGGAGTTGAGACAATAAAGACCTGCTAGCCCAGGCTAAGAAGCCTAGTATGTCATGGAAAACGGTCCTCATCTTGTGGGCAAACGAAGATCCATTTCAGACGTTTGAACTGTAGAGACACATGATCAGATTAGTATTAATAATATTTAGATATTGGTTCTTAAATTTTTCAAATGTAGCCCTCCCTAAAATTCTCCAGTGTTATGACTTGTAGTTTCATGTGGCGTAAGTTGCCTTGAGATATACCCATTTATATTCTATTTATAACAGTTCTTCCTTGAGGGAGATATACAAACAATCCCCCAATGTCTTTTCTCCATTTTACAGATGTAAAATCTATATCTCAGATAAATGATCTGAACACAGCTCTTCCTTGTAAAGGAAAGTGAGTGAGTTCTTTGATTAGATAGATTTGAATTCAGTTTTCTACCTTTTCCCTGTTAACTGTGCATGCTTGAAAAACTCACTTAATAATTAGAAAACCTAGTTTTCCCAGTTGGGTTTTATTGTATTTATCCCACAGGAATATGAGAATTTCTGATAATGTATGTGACATGCTTAACACAACAAATGGAAACTGTTGATATTTTTATTATTACTAATATTAATCATCATCATTATAAGGGTTCAACACCCATTATTCACATTTTCAAAATCCCAAGTTTTGAAAAATGTTTCCCAAGATTTTCACAAATTCATTTGATGCAAACCAGCCTTGAAGTGACAGGGGACGGCTTATATACTTATTTTTTTAGTCAGTGTCAATATTGATAAGATTTTGCTGTGAAGTATTGCTATGCTGCCCCCATACATGTTATATAATTATAGTAGCTATGAGACATAGTTACTTTCTGTAGTCTCCAAGACACATCTGGCCCAAGCATTTTAGATAAACCACACATCTATATTATGATTCCTTTAATAACAGCTTTGAGACATAATTCACAGTCATAAAATTTATGATTTTAAAGTGTATCATTCAGTGGTCTTAGCATATTCATTCATTCAGAGTGAGGTGTGTGATCATCACTATCTAATTTTAGAATATATTTATCACCTCAAAAAGTACCCTTTATTAGTCATTCCCTATTTCTTCTGCTCTCACCCTCAACCATGAAAAGTGAAAGTGAAAGTCGCTCAGTCATGTTTGACTCTTTGTGACCCCATGGACTGTATAGTCTATGGAATTCTCCAGGTCAGACTACTGGAGTGGGTAGCTGTTCCCTTCTCCAGGGTATCTTCCCAACCCAGGGGTTGAACTCAGGTCTAATGCATTGCAGGCAGATTCTTTACCAGCTGAGTCACCAGGGAAGCCCCAAAATACATGAGTGGGTAGCCTATCCCTTCTCCAGAGGATCTTCCCTATCCAGGAATTGAACTGGGGTCTCCTGCATTGTAGGCAGATTCTTTACCAGCTGAGCTGCCAGCCTAAGTAACCATTTATCAATCTATTTTCTGTTCCTATGCTGCTGCTGCTGCTAAGTCACTTCAGTCGTGTCCGACTCTGTGTGACCCCATAGACGGAAGCCCACCAGGCTCCCCCGTCCCTGGGATTCTCCAGGCAAGAACACTGAAGTGGGTTGCCATTTCCTTCTCCAGTGCGTGAAAGTGGAAAGTGAAAGGGAAGTTGCTCAGTCGTGTCTGACTCCTTGTGACCCCATGGACCGCAGCCCACCAGGCTCCTCCGTCCATGGGATTTTCCAGGCAAGAGTACTGGAGTGGGGTGCCATCGCCTTCTTCGATAGATTTTCTCATTCTGAATATTATATATAAAGAGAATAAACAGGAATGATGCATTAATTGGACTTTTTGTAAATGACTTCTTTCACTTAGCATAAAGTTTTCAAAGTTCATCCATGTTGTACCATGTATCAATATTTCATTACTTCTTTTTATGTTGAATTAATATTGAATTGTATGGTTATACCACATTTTGTTTACCTATTCATCATGGATTGTTTTCACTTTCTGGCTATAGGGATAATGCTTCTATTTACATTTGTGTACACATTTTTATGTGACTATATTTTCATTTCTGTCACATGTATACCTGGAAATGGAATTTCTAGGTCACATGGCCTTTCTGTTTAGACTCTGAGGAGCTGCCAAACTGCTTTCCAAAGTGGCTGCACCATTTTGCTTTCCTACCAGCAATATGTGAAGGTTCTAGTTTGTTCACATCCACATCAATACTCCTTATTGTCTGTCTTTTGGTATAGCTATCCTTCTTGTTGTTGTTCAGTCTATACGTCGTGTTTGACTCTTTGCAGTTCTATGAATTGCAGCATGCCAGGCTTCCCTGTCCTTCACTCTCTCCCAGAGTTTGCTCAAATACATCTGTTGAGTCAATGATGCCAATCCAACCATCTCATCCTCTGTCGCCCCCTTCTCCTACCCTCAGTCTTTTATGGCATCAGGATCTTTTCCAATGAGTTAGTTCTTTGCATCAAGTGACCGAAGTATTGGAGCTTGAGCTTCAGTAGCAGTCCTTCCAGTGAATAGTCAGGACTGATTTCCTTTAGGATTGACTGGTTTGATCTATTTGCTGTCCAAGGGACTCTCAAGAGTCTTCTCCAGCACAATGCTGGAAAAACTATAGCCTTGACTACACGAAACTTTGTCAGCAAAGTAATGTCTCTACTTTTTAATATGCTGTCTAGGTTTGTCATTGCTTTTCTTCCAAGGATCAAGTGTCTTTTAATTACGTGATGGCGGTTACTGTCCACAGTGATTTTGGAGCCCAAGAAAATAAAATCTGTCACTATTTCTACTTTTTTCCCCACCTATTTGCCATGAAGTCATGGAACCACATGCCATGGTCTTCATTTTTTGAATGTTGAGTTCTAAGCCAGCATTTTCACTCTCCTCTTTCACCTTCATCAAGAGGCTTTTTTCCTTCACTTTCTGTACTTAGATTGGTATCATCTGCATATGTGAGGTTGTTGATATTTCTCCCAGCAGTCTTAATTCCAACTTGTGAGTCATTCAGCCTGACATTTTGCATGATGTACACTGCATATAAGTTAAATAAGCAGGGTGACAATATACAGCTTTTACCTACTCTTTCCCAATTTTAATGGAGAAGGCAATGGCACCCCACTCCAGTACTCTTGCCTGGAAAATCCCATGGACGGAGGAGCCTGGTAGGCTGCAGTCCATGGGGTCGCTAAGAGTCAGACACGACTGAGCGACTTCACTTCACTTTCCCAATTTTAAACCAGTTCATTGTTCCGTGTCTGGTTCTAACTTTTGCTTCCTGCTCTGCATATAGGTTTCTTACCAGACAAGTAAGGTAATCTAGAATTGCCATATCTTGAATTTTCCATAGTTTGTTGTGATCCACATAGTCAAAGCCTTTAGCATAGTCAGTGAAGTAGAAGGAGATGTTTTTCTGGAATTCCTTTGCTTTTTCTGTGATGCAATGTCTTTTTGAATTAGTGTTTATTCTTTTCAGAAAAATACCAGGAAATAGAATTAATAGATTATATAGTAGTTCTGTTTGTAATTTTTTTTAGGGACCTCCATTCTGTTTTCATAGTGGCTATACCAACTTACATTCTCACCAACAGTTCCCTATGTTCCTTTTTCTCTACATTCTTGCCAACCCTTGTTAATTTTTGTCTTTTTGATCATAACCAGTCTGACAAGTGTGAAGTAATATCTCATTTCCCTGATGATTAATGATTTTGAGCATCTTTTAATGTGCCTGTTGGCCATCTCTATGTCATTGGAAAAATGTCTATTCAAGTCTTCTGTGCTTTTTGTATTTGGTTTTTTTGTTTGTTTGTTTGTTTGTTTTTTAAAGCTGAGTTTTATGCATCCTTGTTATATTTTGAATATTGACCCTGTATCAGGTCTGTCATTTGCAAATATCTTCTCCCATTCAGTGGGCAGCATTTTCGTTTTGCCATAGTTTCTTCACCTGTGCAAGAGCTTTCTTATTTAATGTAGTCCTATTTGTTTATTTTTGCTTCTATTTTCCTTGCCTGGCGAGGCAGATCCAAAAAAATATTGCTGAGACTAATGTTAAAGAGCATATTATGTTTTCTTCTAGGAGTTTTATGGTTTAATGGCTTACATTTAAGTCTTTAATCCATTCAGTTTTTTTTTTTTTTTTTTTGATACTATGTGGAAAAGTAGTGCACTGTGAGTCGGTCACGTGTAACCGGCCAGTTTACCCAACACCATTTATTGAAGAGGTTGTCTTTTCCGTATTTCATAGTCTTACTTCCTTCTTTGTAGATTAATTGATCAGGAAAGTGTACGTTTCTTTCTGGACTCAGTTCTATTCCATTGATTTCTGTGTCTTTTTTTTGGTGCCACTCTCACACTGTTTTGATTACCATAGCTTTGTAGTGTAGTTTGAAGTAAGGGAGGGTGATGGCTCCATCTTTGCTCTTCTTTCTCAATATTGCTTTTGACTCTTCAGGGTCTTTTTATGTTTTCATACAAATTTTATAGTTATTTGTTCTAGTTTGGTAAATAACCCTTTGGGATTTGATAGGACTTGCATAAGTCTGTTGATTTCCTTGAATAATAGGATCATTTTAACCATACTGTTTCAGTCCATGAGCACAGTATATTTTTCAGTTATCTGTGTGGCTTCAGTTTCTTTCATCAGTGTCATAGTTTTCTGAATACAGGTCTTTTGCAACCTTGGTTAGATTTATTTCTAGGTATTTTATTCTTTTTAATGTAATTATAGATGGGATTGTTTTCTTAATTTCTCTGATAGTTCATTGCTAGTGTATAGAAATGCAACAGTTTCTGTATATTAACATTTTGAATTCATTGAGGAGTCCTAACCATAGAGTTGTAACAGTTTTGTGGTTATATCTTTAGAATTTTCTATATATTTGTATATGTATATAAATCATATGAGTTTCCCTGGTAGCTCAGCTGGTAAAGAATCCACCTGCAATGCAAGAGACTCCAGTTCAGTTCCTGGTTTGGGAAGATCCTTTGGAGAAGGGATACCCAATCCAGTATTCTTGGGCTTTCTTGGTGCTTCGGATGTAAAGAATCCACCTGTAATGTGGGAGACCTGGGTTTGATCCCTCGGTTGGGAAGATCCACTGGAAGAGGACATGGCAATCCACTCCAGTATCCTTGGCTGGAGAATCCCCATGGTCAGAGGAGCCTGGAGGGCTACAGTCCATGGGCTTGCAAAGAGTCGGACATGACTGAACAATCATGTTCATTAGGCACAGCACAGCATAAATTATATAATATATACATATTTTACATATATGTGTATATATATAGTATACACACACATATATATATTCATGTCATCTCTAAATAGTGAATTTTGTCTCCTCCTTTCCAATTTGGATTTCTCATTTCTTTTTCTTGTTTGATTGCTGTGTCTATGACTTCTAGTACTATGAAGCCATCTATCCCTAGATTTTGTTGAGATTATTTTTTTTTAATATATTACTGATTAAATTTTATTACTGGTAATTTTTCCGCTTCATATTTTCTAATTCTTCCTGATTCAGTCTTGGGAAATTCTACATCTTTAGAAATTGATCCATTTCTTCTAGGTTTTCCATTTTGTTGGCACATAATGGCTTCTGGTGATCTCTTATGAGCCTTTTATTGGCACATAATAGCTTATAGTAATCTCTTATGGGCCAACTGTGGTATCAGGTGTCATGTCTCCTTTTTCATTTTGATTTAATGTTTTGAGCGCGCTCTGTCTTTCTTGATGAGTCTGGCTAAAGAGTCATCCATTTTGTTTATCTTTTCCAAAAACCAACTAATAGTTTTATTGAACTTTTACCTCTCTTCCTCTCTCTCTTTTTTTTTGTCTCTGTTTATTTCTGTTCTGGTATTTTTTATTTAGTTCCTTCTATTAACTTTGGATTTTGTTAGTTCTTTATTTTCTATTCTTTTAGGTGTAAGATCAGATTGTTTATTTCATATTTTTTTGTTTCCTGAAAAGAACAGGCTTTTATCACTGTAAATTTCCATCTTAGAACTAACTTTTCTGCATTTCAAAGATTTGGGGTTGTTGTGCTTTAATTTTCACTTGTCTCCAGGTATTTTTTTTACTTCATTTTATTTTTGTCTGTTTCTCGTTGGTTGTTTAACTAGCATATTGTTTAGCTTCCACATGTTTGCATTTTCTGTAGTTTTTTTTTTTTTTTTCTTCTTGTATTTGATTTCTAGTCTCATAGCATTTTGGTAAGAAAAAACTGCTTGATATATTTTCAGTCTTCTTAAATTTATTAAGGTGTATTTTGTGGCCTAGCATGTGGTCTGTCATGGAGAATGTCCCATGTGCACTTGAATTTGTGTACTGTGATGTTTTGAGATGGAATATTTCACGCGTATCTACGAATTCCATTTGCTCTAATATGTCATTTAGGGCCAGTGTTTTTCTCATTAATTTTCTGTCTAGATGATATGTCCATTGATGTAAGTGTGGTGGTAAAATCCTTTACTACTATTGTATTACTGTAAGTTTCTCCTTTTATATTGGTTAATATTTGCTTTATTTAGGTACTCCCATACTGTATGCATTTATGTTTACAATTACTATATCTTCTTGTTGGATTGATCCCATTATCATTATGCATTGACATTCTTTATCTCTTGTTACAGTTTTTGTTGTAAAAAAATTTCATCTGTCAGTGCTATGCCAGCCTTTTTTGTTTCAATTTACATGAGTAGTTTTTTCATTTCTTCACTTTCAGTCTATGTGTGTCTTTAGATATGTAATGAATCTTTTGTAAAAAGCGTATATATGGGTCTTAATTTTTTAATCCTTCAGTGAATGCCTTTTCATTGGAACATTAAGTCCATTTAAGCTTAAAGTAATTATTTGATAGGTATGAACTTATTGTCATTTGATTAACTGTTTTTGGGTTTTTACTGTAGTTGTTTTTTCTTTTTTTGTTCTTTTTCTTCCATTTTGACTTGATGACTATTTTAATGTTGTTTAGATTCTCTTTTTTTGCAGTTTTGTGTGTATATCTATTTTAGGTTTTTGATTTGTGGTTACTGTGTGGTTCATATATAACAACCTATGTATGTATGTATACACATATGTATATGTGTGTGTGTGTGTGTGATTATTTTAAGTTTATGATCTATTTACTTTGAAGGCATTCTGACCACCTTATATTTTTATTCCCCCACTGCTACATTTGATGTTTATATTTTTGTGTCTCTTAACTATTTATTGTGGATATAGATGATAATAGTCCTACTAGTTTTATAAGTAGGTGATTTATTACTTTTGCTGTATGTTTACCTTTATCAGTGAGATTTTTTTTCATTTCATAATTTTCATATTTCTAATGTGGCCTTTTCTTCTTAGAGGAGTCCCTTCAATATATCTTTTAGACTGAGTTTGGTGGTGTTGAATTCAGCTTCTGCTTGTCTGTAAAACTTTTGGTTTTGCTAAGAAATCTGAATGAAAGCCATGTCAGGTAAAGTATTTTTGGTTGTAAGTTTTTCTCTTTCATTGTTATATATATTATGCCACTACTTCCTCATCTGCAGAGTTTCTGCTAAAAATCAGCTGATATGGGAGTTTCCTCAAACTTAACTTGCTGCTTTTAATAGCCTTAGGAGAGTTCCTTAATATAACTTGTTGCTTTTAACTTACTGCTTTTAATATCCTCTTGTTATCTTTAATTTTTGCCATTTTATTTATAAAGTGTTTTGGAATGAGCCTTTTTGTATTCATCTTGTTTTGGAATCTCTGTGCTTCCTGGACTTGGATGTCTGCTTCCTTCCCCTGGTTAGGGACATTTTCAGCTATTATTTCTGCTCCTTCCTGTCTTTCTTCTGAGGCTCCTATAATGTAGATGTTAGTTCCCTTGATATTGTCCAAGAGAACTGTTAAACTATCCTAATTTTTTTTTTAATTTTTTTTTTTCCATTCAGCTTCGTTAATTTCCACTAGTCTATCTTCCAGATGGCTTATCTGTTCCTCTGTATCTAATCTACTATTGATTTCTGCTAGTAAATTTTTTATTGCAGTTATTGTAATTTTTGCTCCATTTGGGTCTTCTTTATATTTTCTAGTACTTTGTTGAAATTCACACTGTGTTCATCCATTCTCCTGAATTTGGTGAGCATCTTTATGATTATTACCTTGAATTCTTTATTGGATAGATTGCTTATCTCACCTTTGTTTGGGTCTTTTTCTGAGATATGACCTGTTCCTTCATTTAAGACATATTTATCTGTCACCTCATTTTGCCCAGTTCTCTGTGTTTGTATTTGTTAGATTGATCAGTTACATGTCTTATTCTTGAAGTGGCCTTATGTAATAGACATCCTGGGTGGCCCAACGGCATCCTCCACTCTGGTCACCAGAACTATATGTTCTAAAAGTGTCCCCTACATGGACTGCATGTGCTGTCTGTTGTGGTGGGGCCAACTACCATGTTTGTGATGGTAGGTGAGGCTGGCCCCAGCCTGGTTGACTGTGAAGTCATGTGTTATGTGTTAGCTGTAGGCCTGCTAGGGATAGAATGAGCTTCCCATGACATTGGTTATACAGCTTGGGGGAAACAGGACTGCTTCTCACCTGTTGTTGGGTGGGGCTAGGTCCTAACATGACTGTTTGCATGGTCCAGGGGGTTACTGGGCTGGTACTTACTGCTAGAGAGAGGAGCCAAGTCTTTGCGTGGCTGTCTACACATTCCAGGGAGGTATGGGCCTTTTGCTGTCCCACTACTGGCTTGAGGCAGGATTCCAAAATGAGAGTTGACAATGCTGATGTTACTGCCATAGAATGAGCTCCCAGAAATGGTTGTTTCCAGATTCTCTATCCCCATGGGGAGCCCCAGTTGCTTCCTGCCTCTCTGGGAGGCTCTCTGAGTCAGCAAGTGGATCTGACCACGCTCCTCTCAAGACTGTTGCCTCTGTGCCGGGAGGCAAAGCTTGTGAGGTTTGGGTCATGCCCTTTGAGAGCAGAGAGTCTATTCCTGTAGCTTTCTGGTTTTCCCAAACACAAGACTTCCTGGTTTTCAAAGCCAAGTGTTCTGAGGGTTTGTCTTCCTGGTGCAGGATCCCCAGGCTAGGGAGCTTAGTGTGGGGATCAGACCCCTTAGTCCATGGGGAGGAACACTAAGATTTTGATATTATTTTCATTTGTGGTTTGACAACTTGAGGAAATGGGTTCTGACTATATGGCATCTCTCCCTCTCATATTCATCTCCGTGTTTTCCCTTCTTTACGTATTTAGTTGTAGAAGATTCTTTATGCTAGTCTTAATGTTGTTTTCATGGAGAATTGCTCTGTAAGTAGGTGTAATTTTAGTGTATCTGTTTGGAATGAGATGTGCTCATGGTCTTCCTACTTCATCATCTTGGCCACTTCTGCAAGATATTTTTAATGATGTAATTATAATTAGTAAAAATTGTATTCTCAAATACTTAGAGTTACATTTTGAGTTGCTTATTATTATCAGATAGCAGTTTGGAACCACTTAAATTTGATATTCTTATTTATGTGAGAACAATTGGAACATAAAGCTAGAGATAAGTTCAGTTCCTGGATAGTAAATATTTTTTTGAAAAAAATGAATAAACTGTACATTATTTTATTTTCTTATTGCTTTTTAATGAAAATTTGGCTTAGAAAGTAACATGTACTTAACAAATTATGGTTGAATAAATATAATTATGTTTATAGATCAACTCTACAAATTGCCCTAATGGAAAATAAATTCAAATCAGTCTCTATATTCATATTTAAGTCTAAAATGTAGAGGAAACATCTCTTACTGCTTTACAGATAATCACTATACAATGAATCATTCTTAAAGTGTGATCTGCATAAATAATGTTGCTGTTGATTATAGTGAAAGAGGGTCTTTACTTAAATAAGTTTGGGACACCTCGGTTCAAGTAAATTTCAATAGGCTTTTCTATTACAAGACTTCTCAGAGCCTTTTAATGAAATTGTATCTTGTGTAAAGGGGGGAATAGTATGCAGTGTTTTTTCAAGTATATATTGGCATAGAAACTTAATTTGAATGAACATATAATAGAGTTAGCGAGCCATAAACCACAACTTGGAAAATGCTACTACAGTGATTTTATTTTGCATACACTAAGGAACTGGAGATCATCCATTTAATATTTCCATATACTCTATTTGAATTCCAGTAAGAGAAAGCAATCAGAATATTATTATTGGTGGAATTGAATTTGCCAGGAATGCGAGCACAGCTTCCTCAGTAAAGACCTTGCCTTTGGAAACATCTCACCTCTTGGCAGCTCTCCAGAGTTCAGACTTGGCGGCCTCAAGGACAAAGCACAAGGTGTGTTTATTTGATTTAACATTTGGCAAAAGGTGTTTTGACTTGTGGTTTGTTTTCTTTCACTTTGTTTTTCTTGTTTTTGTTTGTTTTTGGCAATGAACTTGAGTTTGGAATTTGTTCTTTCTTATGGGAGGCAGGATTACGATGGGGAAATGTTTTTACTTGAATTTATTTTGTGATTTTGGATAAATCCAAGAAAACAGAGTGAGGTGTATAAAACCATAAACCTTTATCTGATTAATTTGTTAAATCATTTAGTATTATTGTCTATGAGAATTTGTTGCCAAATTAAAATATTTGATCTCTCTTGATATTTGGTACACTATGATATTTTGGTACTTTACTGTATTTTGATAATTATACATTGGTTAAAAGGTAATGGCACCCCACTCCAGTACGCTTGCCTGGAAAATCCCATGAATGGAGGAGCCTGGTAGGCTGCAGTCTGTGGGGTCGCTGAGTCGGACATGACTGAGCGACTTCACTTTCACTTTTCACTTTCATGCATTGGAGAAGGAAATGGCAACCCACTCCAGTGTTCTTGCCTTGAGAATCCCAGGGATGGGGGATCCTGGTGGGCTGCCGTCTGTGGGGTCGCACAGAGTCGGACACAACTGCAGCGACTTAGCAGCAGCAGCAGCAAAATCAATGTACCTGCATATAAGCAATTAAGGTCATAGAACAAATTAAGATCATAAAATATCTATTATTCAACATTATTTTAAATCTTTCTTGATTAATTGATACATTGATGTCTCATAAGTCTCGTGGAGAGAAGAAATTTGTCATAAAATGGAAGAAAATGGGCCCCTATTATTTATGTGACGTTATCCTCTACTGTCTTTTTCCACCCCTCATTCTAGTTAGAACTCTTCAGTGGTTCCCCATATATTTATGGTGTAGACTCCAGGGCACAGAGGAAGTAGGACACTTTTTATACTTGAAGGAGACGGGACACTTCTTGCACTGAGATCAAAGTACTGACATGATCAATGTTTGTGTCTGAGCACACGTATGCAGATTTTTGTCTGTTTGGTATATGTGTAAATATGTGTTTTGGTGTGTGTGAGAGAATGAGAGTGAACTGGCAAAGTCAGTTGACCTTACCTAAAGATCTATATTTTTGTGATTTGGGAAACAAACTCATGTGCCCAGACTGAGATGAAGATGTGTTTCAGGAGAAACACAACCTGGAGTTGCTACTGAATCAAACAGGAGATGAGATCAACTTGGGACTGAGAGGTTGCTGGGCAGAGTTCTGTACTTGTACAAAATCAGGTTAAACATTTTACTGTAAAAATTGCTTTGCAAAGTTCAATTGCTTTTTTTCTTTAAATTGTTCAGAGTTCAGTAATAATTTGAAAATAAACATTTTAAGTGAATTTTATGTATGCAATTTTCATTAAAAGGGCCCATGATATGTAATCTATTCCCTGCTCCCAAATTTTGGTCAAAATAATAAAGACCCAATAGTAGGGGAAATATTTCTAAAATTAGTGAGGTAGTTATCAAGTGCTTTTATAAAATCATTTTTATGATGGACCTTGAAATAAATAGTATGTTATAGTGAAGTTAATTTTCAAAAATAAAATAGAGAAGTGATTTGAATATTATTATATTTTTCTTAAGGGTTTTTTTTGGAAAACATTGGAATGGACTGTAATTTAAAGGATATCCTAAAATTATATTTCTTACTCAGCATTATATACTCAGCTCTATATATATATAGAGCTAGGGTAATTTTTAACATTTGGAATGCTAAATTTGGTACTGCAAATTCAAGTTTTGATCATTAATGGAACCAGTTTTATCTAATGTTTGATTACCACTGCTCTAGTAAAAAGAACCATACTTACCTAGCTAATTCAAGTGTGAATATATAAGAGAAATTGTGACATATAGGCTTAGAAATAACATCAAGGGTTTACAACTGAACTCCTGAGGAAGGAATAACAGAGAAGTAGTCCAAGTGTTGAATGGAGAAGATTCTTTTCTTAGACTGGAGAATAATTTGAGATTTCTGACAAAGATTAAATTGTTAGTTTAAAAAATGGGACCAATGTTCAAGATTTTTGTTGTTGTTCAGAAGCCTTCCATTTTAGAAAGTATTTTAGAATGCTCCTTATATACATAAACTGTAAGTATATAAGTGATAATCTATTCATCCAAAGTTTTCAACACATTAAGAAGAAGACCATATATGTAAGTTGTTGTTTTAAGTTATCCAAAGATATTTTTGCTGAAGCCACTTAGCTGATGATAGAAGATGGTTAGGAGACCAAATGATAGCAGAAAGGGTACTATTTATATGTAATTAAGTTACACATAGATATTATGAGACCATCCTTTTCTTTTTTTCTTTATGTATCTCAGTGACTTTTTACATGAATGTAAGGTCTTCAAGTTCAGATTAGTTTTTTTCTCTTAAAAAGCTTATTTGGACTGTATGGTGACTCCACAGTGAGTAAGTGATTAAGTCAGTATGATGTAATGATGCTAACAACATTTATCCAGCACTTACTATGTGAGGAGCACCATGTTAAGTACTTTAAATGAACTAGCAATTTAATTTAACACTTACAGCAGCCACATGAGATAGGAATTCTTACTGTACTGATTTGAAAAATGGTAAACGAGCTTAGCTTAGTAAACAATTAAAAAGGGACAGAACCAGAAAGGAAATAAGTTAAAGCAAGGAAGAGTTAACTCATACTTTATCAGACTCATCTCCTTATAAAAGAGAACTTATAGTAATATTTTAAAATTCAAAGCTTTTAAAATCAAATTTATAATAATTAAGCATAAAATGTGGATGTTTTAAGTTAACATAATAGGTCTGGAAAATATCTGTTCAAAAATGTACTGAGTATCCAGTGTTCTAATTTATTTGAGATTTTTTAGTGTACAAACAACTGTACAAACATTCTACTGAAGGGAAGTCAGAAAATAAAAAATAGACTAAATTTAATATGAAAAGAGCTTTTTCACCTTTTAAAAGTAACAATTGAAAGGTCTAAGGTAAAATAACTTTCCTGTTGCAACACTGATCATCTAATTGTTCATATTTTGTCATGCTTGCATCAGATCATGAAGAAATGAAATAATGATTGCTATAATATGGTTATTCATTTTAAATATTATTGACCATGACTTTGAAGAAATCTCTTCTCTCCTCCCTTCTTATACACTGAAGATGCAGCATTCCAAGAAAGCAATTAAATGTCATTTGTAAAAGAACTTTATTTTCTATAATTACAGACCTAGGCGGTCTGTGGCTTAAACGGATCGACAGTGAGAAGTCTTAGGACATATTTTTCCTATGAAGGACACATTTAAGTGCATTTTAGCATCAAAATAGCTACAAATGCTCATGATTAAAGACTCAGTCTTCTTTTTGTTTGCAGTATATAGGGGTGTGTTTATGTGTGTATAGAAAAAAAGAGGAAGCGAAAGAATAAACATGAAGATGATAATGAATTATGCCAAGGCTCCCTAGGTGTTTTGTTTTAGTAGCTTTTCAGAATCCTACCACTGTAATTCAGGGAATTGACTAAACATTTACCTTTATCATTAAAAGACAAAATACCATTTTTTTCTGTTCTCTGTTTCCTCTATTTTCTCTCAGGTGGTCTCATATTACTGTAGTGGATATTCTTTTATGTAGCCGTCTCTACTATACCACTCTGAATGTCTCTGCTCGGTGGATCATCTCGCATCTATTCTTTCTTGTGAATGCTTTAAGGAGTTAAAAAATGGATATGGTTTATGAACTTCGTTATTGAAGACGTAATAATGTGGCACAGTGAAAAATTGAAGTGTTCAATCACAAGGTCATTAACAAAGAACGAAAAATAATTAAGGGCAAAAGATGAAAGGAGGTTTTAAGGTAAATTTGAAATTGAAGCATGAAAACACCACTGTCTTGAGAGAGGCATAGGAGAGATTTTTGCAGAGGACAGAACCTGTATTGAAAGTCTGGTTCTGTAGTAACTAGACTTCTGTACTGAAAGAGATAACGTGTTAGTCTTAGGAACAGGCTATAAAAAAATTTTGGAAAAAGGTAGCAAAAGTGACAAATGTATTATAGTTAAAAAATAAACGGTAAGGGAATATGATTCATCAAGGGGAAATTTGGACCAGAGATTGTGATTATGGTCAATAATGTGAAAAAGTTGAACAATTATTTTTTATTTTGGGCTTTCCTGGTAGCTCAGCTGGTAAAGAATCTGCCTGCAATGCAGGAGACCCTGGTTCAATTCCTGGGTTGAACAGTTGAAAAATTATATTTTTTCTTTATTAATTGCTTCATGAAGTTTATTAGTGCACTCAGTTGTTTACTTTCATAAAATTCCATTTTGTAAAATGAACCAAAAGGGCAAGTTTAAACGCAGGGGCCCAGAAGAGTTCACAGCCTTTTTATGACATTCATTTCCAAATGCCTATTTGAAAGAGAATGTCCTGGTTTACGATTTTCTTTTTTTTTTTTTTTTTTTTACTTTTAGAAAGAGGCAGATGGTATGAAAACTGGACTCCCTTGTTTAAAGGGAATGTTGATATTTATAACCAAGCTTATCTCCAGCAAGATTTGTTTTTTGCAGCTGTTCCAGGTTGAAAAAAAATATATTAAAGTCCTGGCTTGTTTTTCTTTCCATATTTGGGGTGGGGGGGAGAATCTTCAGAATGTGAAAAAGTGATGTTTGATTTTAAACATGAATGCAATGTAAACTGTGATTTTTTTGCTTCTATATGTGAATTTTCTGTTTGTATGCTGTGATGATATTACTCTTTTTGTTTCACTGATCTATTTCCTAGATACATCACACTTGGGAAATAATTTACTTATCATTTTCCTATCATCAAAGTATTCTAGGAAATGTAGATTTTCTCTGAGTTAGCCTTTATTATTAAACTATTTTCTGACTTTTCATTTTGATATATTAGTCATTTTCTTTCTTCCCAGAGTGAGTATATTTTTCACTGGGAAATAAATGTTTTCTGTCCTTTTTTATAGTTATATTATTTTTAATAAGGTGTGATATTCTTTGCTTCTATTTTCAGTTGTAAATGCTGCTATGTCTCTGAACATATATATCTTAGCAACTTCCTTTAATAATTTCATTGAAAATAAATTGCACTTTGTACTCTAAAATTAATACATGGAGCTGTCTCATTGGGAACATGACAACACTGGAATGAATATCTAAGTTCAGTTGAGTTCAGTCACTTAGTTGTGTCTGATTCTTTGTGACCCCATGGACTGAAGCATGCCAGGCCTCCCTGTCCATCACCAACTCCAGGAGCTTTTACTCCAGGAGCCGGTGATGCCATCCAACCATCTCATCCTCTGTCAGCCCCTTCTCCTCCTGCCTTCAATCTTTCCCAGCATCAGGGTCTTTTCATGTGAGTCAGTTCTTCGCATCAGGCGGCCAAAGAATTGGAGCTTCAGCTTCAGCATCAGTCCTTCCAGTGAATATTCAGGACTGATTTCCCTTAGGTTGGACTGGTTGGATCTCCTTGCAGTCCAAGGGACTCTCAAGAGTCTTCTCCAGCACCACAGTTCAAAAGCATCAATTTTTTGGTGCTCAACCTTCTTTATGGTCCAACTCTCATATCCAAACATGACTACTGGAAAAACTGTAGCTTTGACTATATGGACCTGTGTCTGGAAAGTGATACCTCTGCTTTTTTTTTTTTTTCCTCCTTTTTTTTTGCCACTTTATTTTTTAATTGAAGGATAACTGCTTTACAGACTTTTATGGTTTTCTGTCGAACATCAACAAGAATCAGCGTTAGGTATACACCCATGTTCGCTCCCTCTTTAACCTCCCTTCCATCTCCCTCCCCATCCCACCCTTCTAGATTGTCACAGAGCCCCTGTTTGAGTTCCCTGAGTCATACAGAAAATTCCACTGGCTATTTTATATATGGTTTGTCATAGCTCTTCTTCCTCGTAGCGAGCGTCTTTCAATTCCATTGATGCAGTCATCATCCATAGTGATTTTAGAGCCCATGAAAATAAAAGTCTGTCACTATTTCCACCTTTTTCCATCTGTTTGCCATGAAGTGATGGGACTGGATGCCAGGATCTTAGTTTTTTGAGTGTTGAATTTTAAGCAAGGTTTTTCACTCTCCTTTTTCACCTTCATCAAGGGGCTTTAGTTCCTCTTTGCTTTCTGCCATTAAAATGGTATCATCCACCTATCTGAGGTTGTTGATAGTTCTCCTGGCAATCTTGGTTCCAACTTGTGATTCATCCAGCCCAACTTTTTGCATGCTGTACTCTGCATAGAAGTTAAATAAGCAGAATGACAGTATACAGACTTGATATTTTCCTTTCCCAATTTTGAACCCATCCATCGTTCCATTCACTCTAGTATGTTAGTTCATTTTACAAATGCCATTTTTCCTTGCATTAGTGTTTGCCTAATGTGGGTTTAGTAAAAATTTAAATGGAATTCTCACAATAAACAAATTAACTTGAAACATTCAGTAAAACTTGCTAGTATTCTATTACTCTGTACTTTTACCATGTAATAAAGCAAGTGATTCTATAAGAGGTGTGAAACTGCAAACAAAAGTCATCACTACTCCTGATTTTGTTGTTATTGCTCATGTTCCCAATGGATACCATATGAGTGAGCACTTAAAGATCATTGACCTGAAGTTGTCTATATTCATTTCTACTTTTTTAACCAGAAGATCCAAAGTGTATGTTTCTCAAATTCTTTGAAAATAATAAAAATAAGAAAGATGAAAGGATGTTTTTTCAATTAGTACTATAGATATCTGAATAACATTTAGTTCAAATATCAATGGCTAAGGCAGAAATAAAATACATTATTTTATTATATGTTATGGCTGAAGGAGATTTGTGCTTAGTCATATTAGAAGTGACAGTGCATAAAGGAAAGTGATATAAATATATATTTATAAACTATATTAAAATAATTGAATTTTTAATTCAGAAGCATTTATGTATTTCCAAGGTTTGCAGCCTTTCATTTTGAACATCATCATTATTCTATTAGTTCATGGGAAAAATAGCACACTGTTCACAATAATCACCCTCTTTTTTTTTTGAAATATTCTTCTAGAGGACTTGATTCTGAGATAAAATGTTAGCTTGTATGAAGGAGGATTTAATTAACTCTGTTGAAAATTGACCAGCGGGAAAGAGAGAAAACTTGCAAAGTAGTAATGCCAATTTATAGAGAATAAAAATTGATTGTAAAATAGAAACCTTTAAAGGAAATGTTAGTAGAGTATAATGGCAGTTTAATTTCCTGATAAGAATGTAGCTTGGAGAGCATCTAACAAACTTTATACGTTTCTTTTTTTGTCTTTAAAAATAATTAGTGAGAATTCCCTGGTAATGGTTAGGATTCAGTGCTTTCACTGTGGGAACCAGATCCAGTTCCTGGTTGGGGAATTAAGAACTTGCAAGCTGTGTGGTGCTGCCATAAAAACAAAACAAAACAAACAAAGAAACAAAAACAAAACCAAAATAAATAATTACTAATGATAACCAATAGCTATGTTTAACTGATTCAATAAACTAGATACTAGCTAATTCATTTCCAGACATGTATTAGTTTTCTATAATGCATAGCACGTTACCATAAACTTAGTGGCTTACATCACAGTTACTTATTAGCTCACAATTTTGTGGGTCAGGAGTCCAACATGGTCGTAATAGGTTTTCTCCTTGGGATCTTGCAAACCTGAAATCGAATGCCAACCAGACTGTTCAAGGTTTTGTGAAAGAATCTACTTCTAAGTTCTTATAGGTTGTGGGCAGAATTTAATTTCCTGTGGTTGTAGGACTGAAGACCTCCTCCTTTCCTTCTTGGTTGACTGATCTCCTCCATGTCACCTTTATTTCTTGCTACATGGACCCTTCCATCAATGGAGAGTTTCTTATTCATAAAATTCCTTTGAATTTCTCTGACTTGTCTTACTTTGACTTCTTGACTGTGATTTAAAATGCTCGTATGATTAGATCAGTACCACCTGGATGATGTCCTTATTTTAAAGTCAGCTGATGTAGAACATTAACTAAATGTGTGAAACCCTTTTGCTGTTAATGTAACATAATCTTAGGAGTTATATTTTGTCATATTTACAGATTCTACCCACACTGTAGATGAGGAAGAGATTTGCAAAGAACAGCATATTGGAGGCAATCTTAGAATTCTACCAATCACGTTTGATATAGTCATTGCCTATCAGTATAATGTATGGGTAATTTTTAATTTACTGGGTGCTCCAGGGTTGCCTCATTATTTTTGTAGTTAATACCAGCTCTTTCTTTCTCTACTTACTTACCATTTTTGTATTTACATCTAACATCCTACTTTTTACAGTAAGTAGAATTATTGCTATTATTATATCTTTTTTCTTATCTGTGTTTAGAACAGATGAGACATAGGAACCCACATATTGAGATTCCTACTTTTAAAAAGTAGCTAATGAATTCCTATGGAGAGTTATTCTTGGTCTCTCTTGGTCATTCAAAACTGTTTTGAGAAAACACAGTTAATTGTAAAAAGCTATATTGTATTTAGGAATTGATAGGGCAGAAATAGAATAATGAATTATATATTTTACCCCAGGCTCCCCAGACAACAGATTCTGAGGCACAGCTTAAACTTGGATGCCATACTAGGGAGATAAGAGTGAGTGAAAAATAGAAGAAAAAAAAACTAGATAAGGAGGAAAAACAAATATAAGGTGGTTACTGAACTGGCCACAGTGTAAGAGAAAATATAGACTTTTATTTAGTCATGTGGGACATCTCCAGGCTGGCTGTATAGAGCCAATTAGTTGGATTGAGGAAGAGAAAGAAATTTATCTGCTAACATCTTCCTGTCACTTATTTTTTATTGGTCAAAGCTCTATCCTTGTACTTTTCAGATTGCCTTGGGGCTCTGGGGCTTGGGATTTGGAAGTGGTGGGAGAAGCCAAGCTTCTTATCGATCTACGTGTAGGCATTGCTGTCGCTGTGGAGGTGGTGTTGGAAATAGTACCTTCACCTTTACCCTCACCCACCCCCCAGAGGAAGCCATGTCAGCTAGCACTGTTAGATTAGTTGTGGGTAATTGCTGGTGCTATGCATTGGGCAAGTGACTGAGCATCCAGGAGACAGTGAATGTGGGAAAATACATAAGTTGGGTCTAACAGAGAATGTTGTGTAGTGATTGCATCTGGTCAACTTCTTTAAAGAAGTTGAGTCTTTAAAGTCTTTAAATCATCTTTAAATAATTTAATCTTTAAATATTTAAATAATCTTTAAGGATTATTTGTAATATGTAAGTGTGCCTTTGATAGGATGCAGGTCACAGTTCAGTTCAGTTCAGTTCAGTCGCTTAGTCGTGTCCGACTCTTTGCGACCCCATGAATCACAGCACACCAGGCCTCCCTGTCCATCACCAACTCCCGGAGTTCACTCAGACTCACGTCCATCGAGTCAATGATGCCATCCAGCCATCTTATCCTCTGTCGTCTCCTTCTCCTCCTGCCCCCAATCCCTCCCAGCATCAGAGTCTTTTCCAATGAGTCAACTCTTCGCATGAGGTGGCCAAAGTACTGGAGTTTCAGCTGGTCACAGTTAGAACTCCTTAAATGTTTAAGAAGTTTAATTTTTACATAGAATATCCTCCTTTGTTCACAGACGTGAAGTGAAGTGCAGTGAAAGTCATTCAGTCATGTCCAACTCTTTGCGACCCCATGGACTATACAGTCCACAGAATTTTCCAGGCCAGAATACTGGAGTGGGTAACAGTTCCCTTCTCTAGGGGATCTTCCCAACCCACTGATCGAACCCAGGTCTCCCACACTGCAGGTGGATTCTTTACCAGCTGAGGTTCTCAGATAGTCCTTTCACAATTTATATAGCTTTTTTTTTTTTTTAAAGATGGGGAAATTAACCAAGCATAATTAATGTGATATATCATTTCTTTGGATATCCTTTGTTAGTTGAGTCCTAGAGTTTTACTGAAAGGCATCAATCTTGTGGATGTGTTGCTTTCAAATATGAGCATTCAACTAGGTCAATATTTTTTTACCAATGTAGACAAAAGCCAGTTGTCTATTTTCACATGATTACTGTAATAGCAGAATCTGAGATTAGTATTTACGTGATCCTTCTTAGAAAAAGATTTTGTTATTATTTATTTTTTGCTATTGTTAGTAGGATCAGTGTAGGGTTGAACTCAGGTTCTCCGATAAGGCTTGTTTAAAGGTTAAGAACAAACAGATGTATTTCATCTCTGATGTTTCTTCTGATTCTGTGATTCTGTTGTACTAAATAAACTGATATGCTGGCTAGTTATTATCAGCTCCTGCCTTTAAAATATTTAAGGTAGGTTCCATGACTTCAACACTGACATTCTTATTCGCAAGTTTAGGTATACTCATATGTCTTTTCAACAGTGAGGCTGGGAATCCCTGAGCCTTTTGAGGTTCCTGGGTGGCGGATCAGCCCCAGGGCAGCCAGCACAGCAGAAAGGCCTGGGAGCCCTCCACTCCTGGGCATCCTCCAACATTTGTAAGCTCCGGTCAAAAAATCCAGCAGAGCCTTTGCTCAGGCCCTGGGGCAGCACATTGACCAACACTCAGTATCCAGTAAAGGTTTGGTTGTTGTTGTTCAGTTGCTAATTCATGTCTGACGCTCTGCAACCCTATAGACTGCAGCATGCCAGGCTTCCCCAGTCTTTCACCAACTCCCTGACTCTGCTCAAAGTCATGTCCATTGAGTCAGTGATGCCATCCAACCATCTCATCCTCTGTCAACCCCTTCTTCTCCTGCCTTCAATCTTTCCAAGCATCAAGGTCCTTTCAAATGAGTCAGCTCTTCACATCAGGTGGCCAAAGTGTTGGAGCTTCAGCTTCAGCATCAGTCCTTCCAATGAATATTCAGGGTTGATTTCCTTTAGATTGACTGGTTTGATATCCTTGCAGTGCAGGGGACTCTCAAGAGTCTTCTCCAACACCACAGTTCTAAGGCATCAATTCTTCGGTGCTCAGCCTTCTTTATGGTCCAACTCTCACATCCATACATGACTACTGGAAAAACTGTAGCTTTGATTAAATGGACTTTTGTTGGCAAGGGCTCTACTTTTTAATACACTGTCTAGGTTTGTCATAGCTCTTCTTCCAAGGAGTAAACATCTTTTAATTTCATGGCTGCAGGCACCACCCACATTTTAGAGCCCAAGAAAATAAGGTCTGTCACTGTTTCCATTGCTTCCCCGTCTGTTTGCCATGAAATGATGGGACCAGATTCCGTGATCTTCATTTTTTGAATGTTGCATTTTAAGCCACCTTGTTCACTTTGCTCATTCACCTTCATCAAGAGGCTCTTTGGTTCCTCTTTGCTTTCTGCCATAAGGATGGTGTCATCTGCATATCTGAGGTTATTGATATTTCTTCCAGCAATCTTGATTCCAGCTTGTGCTTCATCTAGCCTGCAATTTCGCATGATGCACTCTACATGCAAGTTAAATAAGCAGGTTGACAATATATAGACTTGAGGTACTCCTTTCCCGATTTTGAACGAGTCCATTGTTCCATGTCCAGTTCTGACTGTTCCTTCTTGACCTGCATACAGGTTTCTCAGGAAGCAGGTAAGATGGTCTGGTGTTCCCATCTCTTTGAGAGTGTTCCATAGTTTGTTGTGATCCACGCAGTCAAAGAATTTAGCATAGTCAATGAAGTAGAAGTAGGTGTTTTTCTGGAATTTTCTTGCTTCTTCTATGATCCAGCGGATGTTGGCAATTTAATGTCTGTTTCCTCTGCTGTTTCTAAATCCAGCTGGTACATCTGGAAGTTCTTGGTTCACATATTATTGAAGTCTAGCTTGAAGGGTTTTGAGTATTACCTTGCTGGCATGTGAGTATTACCTTGTTAGCATGTGAAATGCCTGCAATAGTCTGGTAGTTTGAACATTCTTTGGCAT
This sequence comes from Bos indicus, assembly GCF_029378745.1. Classification (NCBI taxonomy): domain Eukaryota; kingdom Metazoa; phylum Chordata; class Mammalia; order Artiodactyla; family Bovidae; genus Bos; species Bos indicus. Next base: position 71,623,601 of record NC_091773.1, read on the forward strand.
TGTCCTTCTCTTGGATTGGAATGAAAACACACATTTTCCAGTCCTATATCCACTGATTTTCCCAAATTTGCTGCCATATTAAGTGTAGCACTTTAACAGCATCATCTTTTAGGATTTTGAATAGTTTGGCTGGAATTCCATCACCTCCACTAGCTTTGTTTGTAGTGACGATTCCTGAGACCCACTTAATTTCATACTCCAGGATGTCTGGCTCACATGATTGTGATCACATGATTGTGACTGATCACACGATTGTGGTTAACTGAATCATTAAGATGTTTTCTGTATAGTTTGTCTGTGTATTCCTGCCACCTCTTCTTAATATCTTCTGCTTCTGTTAGGTCCATACCATTTCTGTCCTTTATCATGCCCATGTTTGCATGAAATGTTCCCTTGGTATCTCTAATTTCCTTGAAGAGATTTCTGGTCTTTCCCACATTATTGTTTTCCTCTATTTCTTTGCAGTGTTCACTTAGGAAGGCTTTCTTACCTCTCCTTGGTATTCTGCATTCAGATGGGTATATCTTTCCTTTCCTAGACCAGTGAAAGTTTACACACTCAGGAGGATCAGCAGTGGGGCAGCTGGTAGCTGGGCATGTCCTACGACTATGTGGAATAGCTGAAGGGCATGTCCCTGCTTGTCTGGGCCTGAGAAAACATTGTCCACTGGAGAAGGGAATGGAAAATCACTGTCTTGCCTTGAGAACCCTATGAAAAGTATGAAAAGGCAAGAAAAATATGACACCAAAAGATAAGCATTCCAGATTGATAGGTTTCCAGTATACTACTGGAGAAGAGCAGAGAAATAGCTCCAGAAAGAATGAGGAGGCTAAGCCAAAGGAGAAATGACAGCCAGTTGTGCATGTCTGGTGATGAAAGTAAAGTCCGATGCTGTAAAGAACAATATTGCATAGGAACCTGGAATGTTAGGTCCATGAATCAAGGTAAATTGGACGTGGTCAAACAGGAGATGGCAAGAGTGAACATTGACATTTTATGAAGCAGTGAACTAAAATGGAGGGGAATGGGGCAAATTTAATTCAGATGACCATTGTATCTACTACTGTGGGCAAGAACTCCTTAGAAGAAATGGAGTAGCCCTCTCATGGTCAAAAAAAGAGTCCAAAATGCAGTTCTTGGGTGCAGTCTCAAAATCAACATAATGATCTTGGTTCAGTACCAAGGAAAACCATTCAACATCACAGTAATGGAAGTCTATGCCCCAACCACTAACACCAAAGAATCTGAAGTTGAACAACTCTATGAAGCACTCTAGGTGAGTGACCACACCATCGTGGTTATCTGAGTCATTGAAACCATTTTTTAGTAGTTCTTCTGTGTATTCTTTTCACCTCTTATTTTCTTCTGGTTCTGTTAGGTCCTCACGGTTTCAGTCCTTTACTGTGCCCATCCTTGCATGAACTATTCCCTTGATATCACCAGTTTTCTTGAGGAGATCTCTAGTCTTTCCCATTCTACTATTTTCCTCTGTGTCTTTGCACTGATCCCTTAGGTCGGGGCCAGGGATATAGGTCCTTGGGATACATAAATACATCTTTGAAGGAGTGGGGCACCCAAGGAGAGCACATGTAGACTGGTTGTACTGTGCTGTGCTTAGTCACTTAGTCATGTCCGACTCTGCAACCTCAGGGACTGTAGCCCACCAGGCTCCTGTGTCCATGGGGATTCTCCAGGCAAGAATACTGGAGTGGGTTGCTATCCCCTCCTCCAGGGGATCTTCCCAGCCCAGGGATCAAACCCAGGTCTCCCGCATTGCAGGCAGATTCTTTACCAGCTGAGCCACCAGCGAAGCCCAGTTGTACTGTGGGTGGCACCAAAATTTAACAAGCAGACTGAGGAAAAAATGCTTATGATGATTGTAAGCAGTAAATCAAGGTGATGGAGGTGGAAAATCGGGTGAGTACTGACTTGAACACTAATGCCTAAGAGTTTCAATACTAAGTACAGTTGGCCTTCCATATCCTTGGGTTCTGCATCCACTGATTCAACCAACAATGGATCAAAATGGTTCAAAACGAGAAAAAAATTCCAGAAAGTTTCAAAAAGCAAAACTTGAACTTGCCACATGCAACTAGTTTCATAGCATTTGTATTGTATTAGGTATTGTAAATAGTCTAGCCATGATTTAAAGTATGTGGCTGTATGTATATAGGTTATATTGGAGAAGGAAATGGCAATGCACTCCAGTATTCTTGCCTGGAGAATTCCATTGACAGAGGAGCCTGGTGGGCTGCAGTCCATGGGGTCACAAAGACTCAGATACGACTGAGCGACTTTATATGCAAATGTTGTATTATCTTATATAAGGGGCTTGAACGTGAAAGATCCTGGCATCCTTGGGGATTCTAGAATTATGAGGGACAGTTGTACTCTACTGCCACATATCACCAAGAGGGAGGTTTCATAAATAAGAACTGTTTGTCCTGTGGCACAGCCTATCTTGTGGTATTCTCTTATCTGCAGCATATGTTGTCTAAAATAGTCATCTGTTTCCTGAAATGTAAATATTCCCGAAGAAGATTTGCCATTCTAACCTTCACCCTACAACACCTTGTAAAAGACAAACCAGTTGAGCTACAGTGTGTTGTGAATTGCCCTTGTGTGCTTCATAGTTGGGGTTAGAGTAATACTGATGGGCCCTGGTTTATAGTTGTTCAGCTGGTGTCACAGGGCCTCATTGACATGAGACCTCAAAAGTGCCCTGATTTGGGATGTATAGTCACCCTATTTTAGGTTCCTATTGACAGAATATTTCTTTCACATCTGAAGCTGCGGAGCTGGTTGATAAGCATGTCTCTTAACCAGTTCTTGATAACTTTTATTCATTAACCGGATGCTTATTCTCTTCCGTTATAATCCTAAATCAGCTTTCTGAAAATCCCTTTATTTCACCAAACTTTACATGAAACAAAATTTTATAGGGTGATAATGTGCAAAATTTGAAAAGTTGGACAAGTAACATTGGAAATGTGGCATTTTCAAATCTTCTCTTAGAGACTGACAAGGCACAAGTGGAGACTTGGTAAAGCTCTTCAGTAAAGCCAAACTAATAATAGTATAGTGTCCTAAAACATTTTGGGAACTTGATTCATGTTTACTTCAATGTAAAATACATGTAAATTAAGAAAAAGATTTTTAACTTTGAAATAAGCCAAACTTGGTTATAGTGATTTTGATAGATTTAGGGTGAATCAGAACATTTCATCTATACAGATATATTATTTTGAAATTCCCAGTCATATGTGTAACATTTGGGCTAAACATAACAAGTTGTACATTTTGCTCCTAAAACCTGTGTCTCAGGTAACTTATTGAAAGCTCTGAGAAGAATTTGCTAATATTACTTCACAGCCAAGAAAAGGGAGTTCATATTGAAGAATTATCATAAAACAAACATATATCTGTTTACTTAGGAATTTCAGAGATAAGAATAGATGCCATGTGAGATGTTTGCATCTAGAGCTTATTGTTTTCTCTCATCATTTAGCTACCAGTTTTTGATACCATCTGGATAGAATAAAGTTTTTTGTTGTTGGTATAATTGAAACAATCTTGGGTTTCATAAAATTCTCTTAAAATAACCTAGTTTAAAGGGATTATAAGTATTGAAAAATCAGTTTGTGACCTTTATAACTAGAATCCTATTTTTAATTACTCAATTTCTCGTCAGGAAAAACAATCTGAAGGTGTTTTGGTACAAGATACGAAACTGCCTTTTCTCTACTTCAACTCACTGAAGCCAAAGCTAGCCTTGGTATCTCTCTCATGCTGAGCTACTGTTAGTAGCTTGTAGCATGTGGTGTACACACTGCCTGACTTACTGATTTATATTTGAATTGTGGATGTCTTTGTTCTTTTTTACATGGTTGAGTACGTTTCTCTTCTTATATCCGCTTATATATTACTTTGTATTAGTAAAAGCAGGGTCTGCAGTATTATTTGGTACCATATTATGGTAACCTACATAAACTTTTTAAAAGTACAGTTTATACTCAAAATAACCTTTATTTGAAGTGTTAGTTGCTCAATCATGTCTGACTCTTTGCAACCCCTGGACTGTAGCCCAGGCCAGGCTCCTCTGTCCATGGAATTTCCAGGCAAGAATATTGGAGTGAGTTGCCATTTCCTTCTTAACCAGGGATCTTCCCAACCCAGGGATCGAACCCTGGACTCCTGAATTGCAGGCAGATTCTTTATCATCTGAGCCACCTGGGAAGCCCCCTTTATTTGAAAGACAGTATAATGTATGTCATTAGTGATTGTTTTATTAACTATTAAAAGTTATATGATAGGCCAGTCTAGCTTAATTAACACATCTTCTTTTATAAATATAGTACAGGAAATTAAAATACATTTCCAGTGAAAGTGAAAGAGGAGAATGAAAAAGTTGGCTTAAAGCTCAACATTCAGAAAACGAAGATCATGGCATCTGGGCCCTCACTTCATGGGAAATAGATGGGGAACAGTGGAAACAGTGTCAGGCTTTATTTTTTTGGGCTCCAAAATCACTGCAGATGGTGACTGCAGCCATGAAATTAAAAGATGCTTACTCCTTGGAAGGAAAGTTATGACCAACTGAGATAGCATATTCAAAAGCAGAGACATTACTTTGCCAACAAAGGTCCGTCTAGTCAAAGCTATGGTTTTTCCAGTAGTCATGTATGGATGTGAGAGTTGGACTGTGAAGAAGACTGAGAGCTGAAGAACTGATGCTTTTGAACTGTGGTGTTGGAGAAGACTCTTGAGAGTCCCTTGGACTGCAGGGAGATCCAACCAGTCCATTCTGAAGGAGAGCAGTCCTGGGTTTTCTTTGGAAGGAATGATGCTAAAGCTGAAACTCCAATACTTTGGCCACCTCATGCAAAGAGTTGACTCATTGGAAAAGACTCTGATGCTGGGAGGGATTGGGGGCAGGAGGAGAAGGGGACGACAGAGGATGAGATGGCTGGATGGCATCACCGACTTGATAGCCGTGAGTCTGAGTGAACTCCAGGAGTTGGTGATGGACAGGGAGGTCTGGCGTGCTGCGATTCATGGGGTTGCAAAGAGTCGGACACGACTGAGCGACTGAACTGAACTGAACTGAAACTTTGTAAATCATAATGATCATTTCTCTGCTTAGGAACACAGTCTAGATATAAATCCCTCCCAGATTTGAAGTGCCTATTCCTTTGATATTTATGCAATTCAGAATTAAAAAAAAATAATGTAACTAATCTCTCTACCGCTAAATGATGAGCGTTGTTGATGATACATGCAAGGCAGCTTTTTTTGTCTATTCTGGGCAGTATAAATTTAATGTGTTGTTTTCAAGTATGTCATGTGTCCAGATGCCACAACAATCTGTGCATTAGAAAGGCATTAAAATAAAAGTAAGTAAAATATTTGTTGATATTTTTTTTATGAAGACCAGTGAATTTGTGGTGCATTATGTTTGGATTAACTAATTCTATTAGGTTTCAGGAAAAACAAGTACATTGTTTTCTTATAGCCATTTGAAACATTTTATAATATGAATTTATAATAATACTCTGCCCTCACCACCTACCCCATACCTACTTCTCCCACTATATTACCTATTTCTGTTGATGATGGTATCATATCTCTAACCTAGTATTTTGCCAAGTATGGTCCACATACCAAATGAGTTTGAAAACTCTGACATGGAGTTGGTGCTTGTTTAAAATGCAGCTTCCTTGACCCCTTCCTCCCCAACATTACTGACCAGGTATCTCTGAAGAGTGCGACCTGGGACTTTGTTTTTTAATTATGACTCTACTTTTAAAGCACAGTTGGCTTCCCCATTTCCTCTGCCTCATGCCCCCATCCAGGGTGTTCCCATAGTCTAAAAGTCGAATACCAGACTGTCACTTCCTACCCACTTGCTGCATTCCTCCCCTAGTGGGTTGCCTTTGAATATAATTTGGCTTTTTTAAAGCTTATTAACTATGCTCAAACCTTCTAGTCTTTCTAATATCATTAAAAAGTATCTGATTTACTCACCACATTGCACAATACCCTTCTATAATTTTCTGTTGAATTCAGAAAAAGCCTGAGGTTTCAGCTGGTCCTGAAAAGCTTCCACGAGGCAGACTGCCCACTCGGCCTCTACTGAAAAGGCCAAAAGGTCTCATGGTCCCAGTGCAGGCTTCACATCTACTTCTAGCAGTGTTCCTCAAATGCTCCCACAGAGGAGAATTACCCAACAGCTGGTTAAAAAGAAAACTAGTGTCTTTCAAACATTAATGGCCTAAACAAACAAACAAACAAAAAACCCCTGGAGATTCCTGAACCTTATCCCTTGGGATTCCGGGAGCCCAGGAATCTATATTTTTGCTGGTGATGGAACACATTTTGGGAAATACTGGCCTAGGGCTTCTAGTCACTCCTGGTGAATTTGTGTGCCTAGTTAGACTCTTGAGTCCCGAGCCTTTTCCCTGGAACTGAGATCCTCAGGTCTGGGCAGCAGATTCTTCCCACTGGTACTGGGATCTCCCATTTTTACCCAGGTCTCAGCTGACTGCTGGGAGGCCTGGGTACTCCGTTCAATTTTGAGATGAGTTGGTTCAATATACTCTACATTCCTGCTATCTTGATTCACCATTTGGTGTTTTTAGTCACTAAGTTGTGTCTGACTCTGGCAAGCCCGTGGGCTGTAGCCTGCCAGGCTCCTCAGTCCATGGGATTCTCCAGGCAAGAATACGGGAGTGGGTTGCTATTTCCTTCTCCAGAGGATCTTCCTGACCCAAGAATTGAACCTGGGTCTCTTGCATTGCAGGCAGATTCTTTACCAACTGAGCTATGAGGGAAGCTGTCATTCACTGTTTAAGATGACCTATTTGACCATTTGTCCTCCCTTTAACACATATGCGTCATATTATTTTGTGGCCTATTTGTTTTTTTCTTTTTTTTTTTTGACCAGTCTTTTGCTATTTCCTTGTCTCTCTATACTTTTCTTTATGCCCCTCTTGAACCCCATATTTTCTCAAGCAGTTATTACTTTTACCTCTTGATGTTAATTGAAACCTTATTCTTGTCATAGACACCATTTCCCTGAAGCTTTTTAAAGCAGTGGCTATTCTTTGTTTAACCCTCCACATACCCATGGATTAAGAGTCAGTTGTTACCTTTTTATTTCTTTATTACCACTTCTAGATCGTTTCCTTTTCCGTGCATGTGGAGTGACAAGTAAAAAAAAGGCCTGACTCCTTTGTGCTTCATTCCATTAGACTGTAGTGCCATTTACCGCTCTTCTTTGCTGTTATCTGTGGACATTCAAAGCACAGAGTCTCCCTATCTTAGTTTTTCTTTCCATCCTAACTCCAATTGTACCACCCTCCTGCTACTGCTGCTGCTAAGTCACTTCAGCCATGTCTGACTCTGCGTGACCCCATAGACGGCAGCCCACCAGGCTCTCCTGTCCCTGGGATTCTCCAGGCAAGAACACTGGAGCGGGTTGCCATTTCCTTCTCCAATGCATGAAAGTGAAAAGTGAAAGGGAAGTCGCTCAGTTGTGTCTGACTCTTAGCGACCCCATGGACTGCAGCCTACCAGGCTCCTCCGTCCATGGGATTTTCCAGGCAAGAGTACTGGAGTGGGGTGCCATTGGTGCCTTCATTATTCATATGTATTGAAGTATGTATTATTCTGGTCTCACCTTTCCTTATCAGCCATAATGTTTTTCTATCATTTTAGTCACCCTCTATCATAACCTACTCCATCTCAATGATAACATAAATCACCTCACATGTTCTATTGATAACCTTTAGGTCTTCTCGAGTGAAATAAGACATTGGTAGTTTGGCTTCATCCAAATCTTTTAAGTCCAAAAATCAATCTACTTTCTTCTTAACTCTTAAATTGCTGCTATCCCCACTTCTTTTTTTAGATAATGTTTATTTTATTTTATTTTAATTAAAAATTATTTTGTATTAAATATAGCCAATTAACAATATTGTGGTAGTTTCAGGTGGACAGCAAAGGGACTCAGCCATAACATATACATATGCGTCTGTTCTCTGAAAACTCCCCTCCCATCTAGGCTGCCACATAACACTGAGCAGAGTTTCCTGTGCTATACAGTAGGATTTATTGGTTATTCATTTTTAAATATAGCAGTGTTTACATATCAGTCACAAACTCCCTAAATATCCCTCCCCCCCTTTACTTCTCCCGTAGCAAGCATAAGTTCATTCTCTAAATCTGTTGAGTCTATTTTCATTCCTTTTTGTATTCTGCATATGAGAGATGTCATATGATATTTCTCCTTCTCTGACTTACTTAACTGAGTATGACAATCCCTAGGTCCATCCATTCTGCCAAAAATAGCATTATTTTGTTCATTTTATGACTGAGTAATATCTAACTGTATATGTGGACCACGTCTTCTACATCTATTCCTCTGTCAATAGGCGTTTAGGTTGTTCTCTGTCTTGGCTATTGTAAACAGTGCTGTGACAAATATTGGGGTGCATGTATCCTATGTTTTTTCTCTGGATATATGCCCAGCAGTGGGAATGCAGGGTCATATGGCACCTCTGTTTTTAGTTTTTAAAGTACTACCAAATTCTGTATTGGATGTACCGATTTACATTCCCACTAACAGTGTAGGAGGGTTCCCTTCTCTCCACACCCTCTCCAGTGCCGAGGTCCAGCCCGGCTGATCCAGGGTATTCGAAGGAGAGATGGCATCGGCGATTTATGTAAATATTAATTAGAGATATAAAGAGTAATAGAATGAGGATAGCTCAGTAGGAAAATTCATTGGAGAAAAGAGGCTGAGTAGCTTGGTTTACAAAGAAAATCAATATAACCTGTGACACCAGGTTAGCTCTGACCACGGAGGCCGCAGGTGCCCTCTCGAATAGCGGAAGGTGTCCCACCTTAGACACCTTCTCTAGTGGGTCTTAGAAGCCCAGGCAAATAAATGGTCGCAGAGGACCTCCGCGCTCCAGATGGAAACTTCAGCCGGAATATGAAAAGAAAGAATGACATGGGGAGACCAAGCTTTGGTGAGCAAGGCCCGTAGCTTTATTTTCAACAGGGGTTTTTACACCCTAAGTCACACATAGAGGATAATAGGGGATGTGAAATCATGCAAAGTCAGCAGTCTTTGATCCTTGTCAAAAACCAGGGTTTCTTTCCTGCACATTTATCGTATACAAATGGTTGAGGTGATTTACATCATCTTCTGGCCAGAAGGCCTATTAACATTTTATGACTCTTGACAAAGGCTTGTCAACCGTAAGACTTATTTTCTCTAAGAGTAATTATTTTAAGGTTTGGCACCATCCTCTGAAGGTGTTAGATAAAATTGCATACCTATAGGGCAGAAGTGTAATGGGTTTACAACAAAGGAAAGAATTTATTACCTTAAGGGTCTAAAGTTGCTAACACCAAGGCCACTACTTATTTTTCTATATACCAACTATATTAATTAATACACATTCAAGGATACAATACAGGGGATGTGGAAACTTGGCAGCAAGCATTGGCTCATCAATGAAATCTTTTACTAGTTTTATTCTGAACAGTTTCTAACTCTCTGAGAGGCTCTAAACTATTTGAATATCTTAAGCTTCCCGTGCCTCTCCAGGCTGAGAGACTGTAAACAATCGTATGCATAGCTGTAGGAGTCTGGGTAAACTTGTCAGGCAAGTTAGAGAGCTATCTGAGGGGTTTGTATTTAAACACTCCTAATTGCCCAGGAACTTTATTAATTGGAGCTGTAAGTTAACTCTTTGTCAGAGAGAGCGAGATGGTGGTGGGGGACAGCCCCCAGTAAAGTCAGAGGTGAGAGCACAAAGCAATAAAGTAGGCAGACACTGGTTTTTGGGGGTAGATGCTCGAGAATATCCAGGGGGACTCCTGAGGCTCGATCCTGCCTTTACGTATGCCGAGCCTCCTTCCTCATGACCTTTGTCATGAGTGGAGTGCCTCTCGCCGGCTCCCGGCACTCCAGCATTTATTTAATAGATTTTTTTGAGATAGCTGTTTTAACTGGTATGAGGTGATAGCTCACTGTAATTTTGATTTGCAGTTCTCTAGTGATTGCAGCCATGAAATTAAAAGATGCTTACTCCTTGGAAGGAAAGTTATGACCAACCTAGATAGCATGTTCAAAACCAGAGACATTACTTTGCCAACAAAGATAGTCTAGTCAAGGCTATGGTTTTTCCTGTGGTCATGTATGGATGTGAGAGTTGGACTGTGAAGAAAGCTGAGCGCCGAAGAATTGATGCTTTTGAACTGTGGTGTTGGAGAAGACTCTTGAGAGTCCCTTGTACTGCAAGGAGATCCAACCAGTCCATCCTAAAGGAGATCAGTCCTGGGATTTCTTTGGAAGGAATGATGCTAAAGCTGAAACTCCAGTACTTTGGCCACCTCATGCGAAGACTTGACTCATTGGAAGGACTCTGATGCTGGGAGGGATTGGGGGCAGGAGGAGAAGGGGACAACAGAGGATGAGATGGCTGGATGGCATCACCGACTGGATGGGCATGAGTTTGAGAGAACTCTGGGAGTTGGTGATGGACAGGGAGGCCAGGCATGCTGCAATTCATGGGGTCGCAAAGAGTTGGACACGACTGAGCAACTGAACTGAACTGAACTGAATAACTACCAGTGCTGAACATCTTTCATGTGCCTCTTGGCCATCTTTGTATGTTCTTTGGAGAAATGTCTATTTATGTCTTTTGCCCATTTTTTGATTGGGTTGATAGTTATGATGATAGTTAAGCCTCATGAGCTGTTTGTAGATTTTGGAGATTAATCCCTTCTCAGTCACATCATTTACAATTATTTTATCCCAATCTGTGGGTTGTCTTTTCACGTCGTTTATTGTTTCTTTTTCTGTGAAAAACTTTGAGTTTAAATTGGTCCAATTTGTTTATTTTTGTTTTAATTTCCATTATTCTGGGGGATGGATCAAAAAAGATATTGCTGCAATTTATGTCAGAGTGTTCTACCTGTTCTCCTCTAGGAGTTTCATAGTGTCTGGTCTCATATTTAGGTCTTTAATCCATTTCAAGCTTATTTTTATGTATGGTGTTAAAGAATGATCTAATTATATATTTTTTTCATATGGCTGTTTTCCCAGTACCAGCTATTGAACAGACTATCATTTCAACATTGTGTTATCTTGCCTTCTTTGCTTTATATTAATTGTGTGGGTTTATTTTTAGGCTTTCTTTCCTGTTCCATTGATCTATATTTGTATTTTTGTGCCAATACCATGCTGTTTTGATGACTATGGTTTTGTAGTATAGTCTGAAGTCAGGGAGCTTATTCCTCTAGCTCTGCTTTTCTTTCTCAGGATTGCTTTGTCTATTAGGGATCTTTTGTGTCTCCATGCAAATTTTAAGATTGTTTTTTCTTTGTTCTAGTTCTGTGAATAATGCCATTGGTAATTTGATAGGGATTGCATTGAATCTGTAGATTGCCTTGGGCAGTATAGCTATTTTGACAATACTGACAATTGTCAGTATAGCTATTTTGACAATTCTTTCAGTCCATGAACATGGTATGTCTTTCCATTTGTTTGTTTCTTCTTTGATTTCTTTCATTAGCGTCTTACAGTTTTTCAGAGTACACGTCTTTTGTCTCCTAGGTAAGTCTTTTCCTAGGTATTTCATTATTTTGATGTAATAATAAATGGAGTTATTTCTTGAAATTTTCTTTCTGATCTTTTGTTGTTAGTGTATATAAATGCAACAGATTTCTGTGTATTAATTTTGTAAACTACACCTTTACCAAATTCATTGATGAGCTCTATAGGTTTGTGGTAGCACATTTATTGTCTTCTATGTACAGTATCATGTCACTTGCAAACACTGACAGTTTAACTTCTTTTCCTGTTTTTGTTTCCTTTATTTCTTTTTATTCTCTGATTGCTGTAGGTAGGATTTCCAAAACTGTGTTAAATAGAAGTGGCAAGAGTGAACATCCTTGTCTTGTTTCTGTTCTTAGAGGAAACGATTTCAGCTTTTCACCACTGAGTATGATGTTAGCTGTAGGTTTTTTGTATGGGCTTTATAATGTTGAGGTGTGTTCCCTCTATGCCCACTTTCTGGAGGGTTTTTATCGTAAATGGGTTCTGAATTTTGTTAAAAGCTTTTTTTACACCTATTGAGATGATTATATGGTTTTTATTCTTCAGTTTGTTGATGTAGTTTGTCATAATCATTTTGTAAATATTGAAAAATGATTGCACTCCTGGGATAAATCACACTTGATCATGATGTATGATCCTTTTAATGTATTGTTGGATTCAGATTGCTCGTATTTTGTTGGGGGTTTTTGCATCTATGTTCATCAGTAATATTGGTATGTAACTTTGTTTTTGTGTGATATCTTTGTCTGGTTTTGGTATCAGGGAGATGGCAGCCTTAGAGAATGAGCTTTGGAGTTTTCTTTTCTCTGTAGTGTTTTGGAATGGTTTGAGAATAGATGTTAGTTGTTCCCTAAATGTTTGATAGAAGTCTCTTGTGAAGCCATCAAGTCCTGGACTTTTGTTGGGATTTTTAAAATCATAGTTTCAATTTCTGTGCTTGTGATTAATCTGTTTATATTTTGTATTCCTGATTCAGTATTGGGGGACAGTATCTTTCTAAGAATTTTTTCACTTCTCCCAGGTTGTCTACTTTATTGGCATTAAGTTGTTTGTAGTGATCTCTTATAATCCTGTGTATTTTTGTGGTGTCAGTTGTAACTTCTCCTTTTTCATTTCTTATGTTATTGATTTGAATTTTCTCCCCTTTTCTCTTGATGAATCTGGCTAAAAGTTTATCAATTTTGTTTATCTTTTCAAAAAACAAACTTTTACTTTCATTGATCTTTGTTGTTTTCTTTGTCTCTAGTTTATTTTTGCTCTAATCTTTATGCTTTCTTTCCTTCTGCTAACTTTGATTTTGTTCTTTCTCTAGTTTTATTTTTTAGGTATAAGGTTAGGTTGTTTATTTGAGACGTTTCTTGTTTCTTGAATATTGTATTGCTATAAACTTTCCTCTTAGATCTGCTTTTGCTCCATGCCATAAGTTTTGAATCATTGTGCTTTCATTTTAATTTTTCTCACAGTGTATTTTTATTTCCTCTTTGATATCTTTAGTGATTCATTGACTATTTAGTAGATATTTTATAGTGTTTTTCTTGTAGTTTATTTCTAATCTCATAGTGTGTGACCAGAAAAGACACTTGATGTAGTTTTAATTTTCTTAAGTTTAGCAAGGCTCACCTTGTGGCCTAGTATGTGATCAATCCTGGAGGATATTCTGTGTGCATATGAGAAGTAGTCTACTGCTTTTGGATGGAATGCTCTGTAAATATCAATTAACTTCCTCTGGTCCAATGTGTCATTTAAGACCTTTGTTCTTTGTTTCCTTTTTAATTTTCTGTCTGGATGATCTGTCCATTGTTAAAGACACCCACTATTATTATGTTACTGTTGATTTCCCCATTTGTGGTTGTCAGTATTTGCCTTACATATTGAGATGCTCCTATATTGGGGGCAAATATATTTACAGTATTATATCTTCTTCTTGAATTGATTTCTTGATCATTATATAATGTCCTTTTTTGTTTTAACAGTCTTTGTTTTAAAGTCTATTTTGTTTGATATGAATATTTCTACTCCAGCTTTCTTTTGATATCTGTTTGTATAGAATACCTTCTTCTATCTCCTAACTTTCAGTGTGTATGTGTCCCTAGGTTTGAGATCCATCTCTTGTAGACAGCATACTTGTAGGCACATCTTGTTTTTGTATCCACTTATCTAGTGTATGTCTTTTGGTTGCATTAAATGATGCATTTAATCTATTTACATTTAAGGTAATTTTCAGTATGTATGTTTCTGTTACCATTTTCTTGTTTTGGATTTGCTTTTGTAGGTGTTTTTCTTCTTTCATATTTCCTGCTTAGAAAGGTTCCTTCAGAGTTTGTTGTAATGTCAGTTGGGTAGTGCTGAAATCTCCTAACTTTTTCTTGTCTGTAAACCTTTTGATTTCTCTGCCAATTCTGAATGAGAGCCTCACTGGTTAGAGTGTTCTTGGTTGTAAGTTCTTCGCTTTCATCACTTTAAATATATCATGCCATTCCCTTCTGGCTTGCAGAGTTTCTGCTGCAGAATCACTTGTTAACCTGGTGTGAATTCCCTATGTTATTTGTCATTTGTCCACTATTGTTTTTAATATTTTATCTTTGTCTTCTCCTTCTGGGACCCCTGTGATGTGAATGTTGGTGCATTTAATATTGTTCCAGCAATCTCTTAGACTGTCTTCATGTCTTTTCATTCTTTTTTCTTTGTTCTGTTCTGAGGCAGCAATTTCTACCATTCTCTCTCCTGGGTCACTGATCCATTCTTCTGCCTCAGTTATTCTGCTATTGATTCCTTCTAGTGTATTTTTTATTTCAGTTATTGTATTGTTCATCTCTGTTTGTTCTTTAGTTTTTCTAGATCTTTGTTAAACGTTTCTTGTATCTTTTCTGTCTTTGCTCCCATTCATTTTCTGAGATGGTGGATCATCTTCACTTTCATTATTCTGAATTCTTTTCCTGGAACATTGACTACCTTTGCTTCATTTAGTTGTTTTTCTGGGATTTTATCTTGTTCCTTCATTTGGAACATAATCCTCTGTATTTTCATTTTTTTTTTTTTTTAACTTTCTGTGATTGTGGTTTTAGCTTGAAGGCTGCAGGATTGTAGTTCTTCTGCTGTTTGCCTTCTGGTAGATAAGGCTAAGAGGCTTGTGCAAGCTTCCTGATGGGAGGGACTGGCAGTGGATAGAACTGGGTTTTGTTCTGGTGGGCAGGGCCATGCTCAGTAAAACTTTAATCTGCTTGTCTGCTGATAGTGTGGCCATTCTCCATTCCTGTTGTTTGACCAGAGGCTACCCAGCCCTGGAGTCTGCAGGCTCTGTGATAGGGTGACTTCCAGGAGGGCTCCTGCCAACAGGTACTTCTTAGGACTTCTGTTTCTGGTGCCCTTGTCCCTGTGGTGAGCCACTGCTATCCCATGCCTCTGAAGGAGACCCTCTAACACTAGCATATAGTTCTTCAATCTTCTGTGGGATAACCAATCCTTTGCCTTGGGTCTTGGTTTGCACAAGATTTTGTGTGTGCCCTGTAAGAGTAGAGTTTCTATTTCCTCCAGTCCTGTGGAAGACCTTCAGTCAAATTCCACTGGCCTTCAAAGTCAGATTCCCTGGGGTTTCCTATTCCCTTTGTAGGACCCCTTGCTGAGAAGCCTGACATGGAGCTCAGAATCTTCACAACAGTAGAAGAACTTCTGTGATCTGTTCTCTAGTTCTAGGATGTACTCGGTGGGTATGGGATTTAATTTTATCATGATTGTGCCCCTCCTCTCATCTCACTGCAGTTTCTCCTTTGTCTTTGGACATAGGGTATCATTTTGTGGGTTCCAATATCTGCCTGTCAACGGTTGTTCAGTAGTTAATTGTGATTTTGATGTTCTCGCAGGAGGAGAGTGCACATCCTTCTACTCTGCTACTCTGAACCAATCTTCACTTCTTTTTCTATCTTTAAACTCCATGGTACATTATTTCCCCTACTTTATATAGTATCCTAGTCTTTTTTGCTCTACTGCCCTTCTGTTATGCCTGTCAGAGAAAATTGAAACTTTGCTTGATCCAGCTGTCTACCCCTCCCCTAAACCAGCAATGCACAGCTGAGCACTCAGAAATACATTATTTGCAATCATGTAGTTTGCTGCTACCATGGATTCATGGTTACTGAATTAATGTGGTCTCATAATGTTACTGATTTATCCTATTTTCCCTAGACACCTCTTTCCATTTCTCCACAACAGAAATTTCAGCCTTTGCACTCTTAAATCTCCAAACTTCTTACCTCCCATTTAACTTTTAGGAGATAAACTTGCCTCCTAATTCATATGAAATGAGAACTACCACTTAGAGCTCCCTCTACTTTTATGTACCAAACCTCGAAATTTACATATAATTTTACTCATTGTTTTTCCTCTTTCCTGCTGAAGTGAAGTAAGTAAGTATCTGCTTTGGTTAGTACTTCAGTGTACATTGAATTCTGTCCCTTCTTATCTACTTGGAAACCTCCATGATTCTCTAGTCTCTGTATCTTCACCTCCTTACTTTCTACTACTGCTGCTGCTGCTACTGCTGCTAAGTCACTTCAGTCGTGTCCGACTCTGTGCGACCCCATAGATGGCAGCCCACCAGGCTCCCCCGTCCCTGGGGTTCTCCAGGCAAGAACACTGGAGTGGGTTGCCATTTCCTTCTCCAATGCATGAAAGTGAAAAGTGAAAGGGAAGTCGCTCAGTCGTGTCCGACTCTTAGCGACCCCATGGACTGCAGCCCGCCAGGCTCCTCCATCCATGGGATTTTCCAGGCAAGAGTACTGGAGTGGGCTGCTATTGCCTTCTCCATACTTTGTACTAGGTCTTTCCAATTAATGTTTAGACCAACTCAAATTTCCATGTGTTCTCAAAAACAAACATCTCAGACTTCCGTGGGAGTTTAGTGGTAAAGAATCCACCTACCAATGCAAGGAGCGTGGGTCTGATCCTCAGTCTGGGAAGATTCCAGATGCTGTTGGGAGACTAAGCCTATGCACCATGATTACTGAGGTGACATGCTGCAACTACTGAAACCCATGTACCCTAGAGGCTGTGCTTTGCAATAAGTGAAGCCACTGCAATGAGAGGCCCATGCATCACAACTGGAGAGTAGCGTCCACTCACAACAACTAAAGAAAGCCTGTGTGCAGCAAAGACGACCCAGGATAGCCAAAAATAAGTGTGTAAATAAGTATAAAAAATTAAAACAAAAAGCAAACCTAAAGGAAAACAAACATGCCCTCACATGTAACAAAACAAGGCATAAAGAAAACCTCCCTCCGCCTTAGTTCCTCTCTACTCATTATCCTATCTGTCTCCTTCCTTTTACTTATTTTGTAATAGATTTGTCTAGACTTTTGATCTGTGCTTTCTCACCTTGTACATATTTCTTATCCCACGGAAAGTATACTTAAGTGTATGTGTCAGGGAAGGACCAGGGATTACATTGGTTAAATTATGCTATAAGGCCACTTATAATGAAATGGTAAATGCCTATTCAACTTAGGTCCAAAAGAGTCATTGCTGCTTTTGCTTACAGTACTGTTTTTGAGATTAATTTCCATTGTTGCATATTATCAGTAGTTTTTTTCTGGGTAGTATCTCTTTATGTGAATAAACCACAGTTTTCCAGTTTTTATATTTATCAACATTGGGGCTGTTTCCATTTTTTTGGCTATTATGAATAAAAATACTATGAATATCCTTTCATGAAGCTTTTTTTTTTTTGTGAGCATATGTATATATTTCTTTTAGATAAATGCATAAGAGAAGAATTATTAATAGTTAACGTTATGAGAAATTGCTTAACAATTTTCCAACATATTTGTATGATTTTACAACTTATACACATGTGAGTTTTAGTTGCTCCACATCCTCCCAACATTCTGTAGAGCAAATCTTTATGTGAATTATTCTAGTGGGTGTGTAGTGATACAATTCTAATTTTAATTTACATTTTGCTGATTACTACTGGTGTTGAGAAATTTTTTGTGTGCTTATTTGTTATACGAATATCTTCTTTGGTGAAGTGTCTTTTATCCATTTTTTGGTAGGTTTGTATGTTTTACATTATTGAGAATTCTTTATACAATCTAGATTCAAGTTCTGTTTGTCATATACAGGTATTATGAATATTTGCTTCCTATATATAGGTCACCTATTTATTTTCTTACTTGATTAAGTCCAGTAGATGCTTTTTTTTTTTTTTTCCTTTGATGCTACATACTATCTGTGTTCTCTCTCTAAAGTGTTATTTGCCTACCCCAAGGTCATGAAAATAATCTTCATTTTTTCCCTAGCAGCTTTGTTGTTTTATTATTTATATCTTTTGTGAGTTTTGTGTGTGATAAGATAGGGTCCTGGGTTTTTTTTTTTTCCTGTAAGAATATACAGTTGTCCCAGCTGTAATCACTTTAGTTCTAAGTGTGGTGGAAGGATAGTCCCAACCACTAAGATTTCTTTCTTATAATGTAACTTTTTGGAGTCATACAGAGTACTGTCCTATAGTTACTTTTCTTGTTAATTTTTATGTCAATGTTGCCAAGTGATCACCATTTTAGAACTCACCTTTTCACACATTCAAGTTCTTATATGCTCTTTCTGCACCTACAAAGGAAAGTAATTTGGCAAATAAAGACAAAAATGGTCAGTTTGATCCCTGAAAAATTAGGAAGACCACTGTTAAGCTCTCCAGCTTTATACAGTAGGAATGTGTTCTATAACAGACCTGTCTCACTATTATTACACTTATGTCAAAGTGTAAACTGTCTACTTGAATGCTGTGTCACACTTTGATAGTCTTTTCTGTTGTTCAGTCATTAAGTCATGTCTTACTATTTGTGACCCCCATTGATTACAAGATGCCAGGCTCCTTAGTCCTCTACTATTTCCCAGATTTTGCTGAATTTCAAGTCCATTGAGTCACTGATACTGTCTAACCATCTTATACTCTGTTGTCCCCTTCTCCCTTTGCCTTCAGTCTTCCCCAGTATCAGGATTTTTTTCCAATGAGTCAGCTTTTTGAATCAGGTGGACAAAGTATTGGAGCTTCAGCTTTAGCATCAGTCCTTCCAGTGAATATACCAGGTTGATATTCTTTAAGATTGACTGGTTTGATCTCCTTGTTGTCCAGGGGACTCTCAAGAGTCTTCTCCAGCATCAAAATTTGAAAGCATCAATTCTTCGGCATGCAGCCTACTTTATGGTCCAACTCTCACATCTGTACATGATTATTGGAAAACCATAGTTCTGATAGTCTTTTAATTAACTAATTTTCATTTCCTTAGCATGGCCTTGCCCATTAGTAAGACCCAGTTTCCCCTTCGGTTAGTCTCTCCCATCAGGAAGCTTCCATAAGCTTCTTATCTTTCTCCATCTGAAAACCACAATCATGGAAAATTAACCAATCTGATCACATGGACCACAGCCTTGTCTAACTCAGTGAAACTATGAGCCATGCTGTGTAGGTCCACTCAAGACAGATGGGTCATGGTGGAGAGTTCTGACAAAACGTGGTCTGCTGGAGAAGGGAATGGCAAACCACTTCAGTAAGCTTGCTTTGAGAACCCAATGAACAGTATGGAAAGGCAAAAAGATAGGACATTAAAAGATGAACTCCCCAGGTCGGTAGGTGCCCAATATGCTACTGGATATCAGTGAAGAAATAACTCCAGAAAGAATGAAGAGATGAAGCCAAAGCAAAAACAACACCCAGTTGTGGATGGGACTGGTGATGGAAATAAAGTCCAATGCTGTAAAGAGCATTATTGCATAACTGGAATGTTAGGTCTGTGAATCAAGGCAAATTAAAAGTGGTCAAACATGAGATGGAAGGAGTGAATGTCGACATTTTAAGAATCAGCAAATTAAAATGGACTGGAATGAGTGAATTTAACTCACATGACCATTATATCTACTACTATGGGCAAGAATCCCTTAGAAGAAATGGAGTAGCCATCATAGTCAACAAAAGAGTCTGAAATGCAGTACTAGAATGCAATCTCAAAAATGACAAAATGATCTCTATTCATTTCCAAGGAACACCATTCAATATCATGGTAATCCAACTCTATACCCTGACCATTAATGGTGAAGAACCTGAAGGTGAACAATTCTATGAAGACCTACAAGATCTTCTAGAACTAACACGCAAAAAAGATGTCTTTTTCATGATAGGGGACTAGAATGCAAAAGTAGGAAGTCAAGAAACACCTGGAGTAACAGGCAAATTTGACCTTGGAGTACAGAATGAAGCAGGGCAAAGGCTAATAGGGTTTTGCTAAGAGAAGGCATTGGTCATAGCAAACACCCTGTTCCAACAACAAAGAGAAGCCTCTGCACATGGACATCACGAGATGGCCAACACCGAAATCAGCCTGATTATATTCTTTGCAGCCAAAGATGGAGAAGCTCTATAGAGTCAGCAAAAACAAGACTGAGAGCTGACTGTGGCTCAGATCATGAACTCCTTATTGCCAAATTCAGACTTAAATTGAAGAAAGTAGGGAAAACCACTAGACCATTCAGGTATGACTTAAATAAAATCCCTTATAATTATACAGTGGAGGTGAGAAATAGATTTAAGGGACTTGATCTGATAGACAGAATGCCTGATGAACTATGGATGGAGGTTCGTGACATTGTACAGGAGACAGGGATCAAGACCATCCCCAAGAAAAAGAAATGCAAAAAAGCAAAATGGCTGTCTGAGGAGGCCTAACAAATAGCTATGAAAAGAAGAGAAGTGAAAAGCAAAGGAGAAAAGGAAAGATATACCCATTTAAATTCAGAGTTCCAAAGAATAGCAAGGAGAGATAAGAAAGCCTTCCTCAGTGATCAATGCAAAGAAATAGAGGAAAACAATAGGATGGGAAAGACTAGAGGTCTCTTCGAGAAAATTAGAGATACCAAGGGAACATGTCATGCAGAGATGGGCTCAATAAAGGACAGAAATGGTATGGATCTGACAGAAGCAGAAGATGTTAAGAAGTGGCAAGAATACACAGAAGAACTATACAAAAAATATCTTCACGACCCAGATAATAACGATGGTGTGATCACTCACCTACAGCCAGACATCCTGAAATGTGAAGCCAAGTGGGCCTTAGGAAGCATCACTACAAACAAAGCTAGTGGAGGTGATGGAATTCAAGTTGAGCTATTTTAAATTGTAAAAGATGATGCTGTGAAAGTGCTGCACTCAATATGTCAGCAAATTTGGAAAACTCAGCAGTGGCCACAGGACTGGAAAAGGTCAGTTTTCATTCCAATCCCAAAGGAAGGCAATGCCAAAGAATGATCAAACTACTGTACAATTGTACTCATCTCACACACTAGTATAGTAATGCGAAAAATTCTCTAAGCCAGGCTTCAACAGTACATGAACCGTGAACTTCCAGATGTTCAAGTTGGAATTATAAAAGGCAGAGGAACCAGAGATCAAATCGCCAACATTCACTGGCTCATCAAAAAAGCAAGAGAGTTCCAGAAAAACAGCTATTTCTGCTTTATTGACTATGCCAAAGCCTTTGACTGTGTGGATCACAATAAACTGTGGAAAATTCTGAAAGAGATGGGAATACCAGACCACCTGACCTGCCTTTTGAGAAATCTGTATGCATGTCAGGAAGCAACAGTTAGAACTGGACATGGAACAACTGACTGGTTCCAAATAGGAAAAAGGAGTATGTCAAGGCTGTATATTGTCACCCTGCTTATTTAACTTATATGCAGAGTGCATCATGAGAAACGCTGGGCTGGATGAAGCACAAGCTGGAATCAAGATTGCTGGGAGAAATATCAATAATCTCATATATGCAGATGACACCATCCTTATGGCAGAAAGTGAAGAACTAAAGAGACTCTTGATGAAAGTGAAAGAGCAGAGTGAAAAAGTTGGCTTAAAGCTCAACATTCAGAAAACTAGGATCATGGCATCTGGTCCCAGCACTTCATGGCAAATAGATGGGGAAACAGTGGAAACAGTGTCAGACTTTATTTTCTTGGGCTCCAAAATCACTGCAGATGGTGACTGCAGCCATGAAATTAAAAGATGCTTGCTCCTTGGAAGAAAAGTTATGACCAACCTAGATGGCATATTAAAAAGTAGAGACATTACTTTGCCAGCAAAGATCTGTCTAGTCAAGGCTATGGTTTTTCCAGTAGTCATGTATGGATGTGAGAGTTGGACTATACAGAAAGCTGAGCACCGAAGAATTGATGCTTTTGAACTGTGGTGTTGGAGAAGACTCTTGAGAGTCCCTTGGACTGCAAGGAGATCCAACCAGTCCATCCTAAAGGATATCAATCCTGAATATTCATTGGAAGGACTGCTGCTGAAGCTGAAACTCAGATACTTTGGCCACCTGATATAAGAACTGAATCATTGGAAAAGACCCTGATCCTGGGAAAAATTGAAGGCAGAGGATGTGATGATTGGATGGCATCACCAACTCAATGGACATGAATTTGAGTAAACTCCAGGAGTTCGTGATGGACAGGGAGGCCTGGCGTGCTACAGTCCATGGGTTCACAGAGTCAGACACCTCTAAGTGACTGAACTGAACTGAACTTCATTTCCTTAAGTGTGGAGAATTATCTCCGGAGATCTGAATCATGTACCCTTGTTTGAAATATTAAAATATAGTTTCCGTGAATTTGGAGATACGGAACTGACATTTAAAGTAAAAAGTAAATGACCTTGTCAAATCATGGGCCTAGAAGCCTAATTTGATAGTGCACAGTAACATGAGTGGGGAACAAATGATAAACCTGAATCATTAATAGCTCTTTATAGTAAGGAGTTTTGCTTAATATAGGGAAAAGGGCCATCACTTGGATGACTTAAGCATGTTAATTACCTGATCAGTTTTGAGTTTTTAGAATATTACCCTGGAATGTTAGATCGGAGATGTTTGTCTTTCTTCATTCCAGCATCCAGCATAATATGGTATTTTCATAAGTGGTTCTCAATTCTGATCAAGTCATAGCCAAACATTTTTGGCCTCTTTATAACTTCATACTTAAGTAAGAGGGTTTTTTGTTTTTTTTTTTTGTAAGTTCTATCTTACAGCCTTAATAACTGAGCTGGTTATTTTTTTGTGGTCATGGATTGAATATTTTTAATAACCTATGTTTTAATCTGTATTTAAATATCACGGTCTGGATTGAATTCTTTTTCTGGAAGCAGAGACATATGTGAAAGCTTCATGTTTCTTATTTCTTTACATGTATTTTCTAGATTTCATAAGAGAGGTATAAATGGGCAATAAAATAAGTTCATTGGAATGTGACTGAGTATAACGCTATCTTTGTTTTAAAGGTCACATGTTATGCTTAAAAATATAGGTAGCAAATTGCAGTGCAAAATTTAGGTTAAGAAAAGATATTAAAAACTAAGTATTCTCTTTAATTTTAAAAGTCTTAAAGAACATACAGTTTTAATCAAGTAAAGTTAATTATGAATTGTTTTAATATGCAATTTAGGCATTAAATAAAATTAGCATTTTTTTCTTCCTTAAAAATGTGTTATCAAGTTTCAAGAATGTTAAAAACTTCTCTGATGATTTAATCTGAAATCATTCCTACAGCAAAATTCATAAATAATAAATATTATCTTATTAATCCATATTTTAGTTTAGCTGGATCTCAGAGCAAGTTAATTCCTCAGGGAATGTAGCCTTCTTTATGAAAGAAGGTGATGAGATGTAATCTCTAAGGAATTAAATTGTGAAAACAATCTTGGTATTGTACATGCTAATATAAATCTGTTATTCCCTTTCCGCATCTATCACAACACATTTTAAATTGTGGCTGATCTGATATGCAAATAGCTGTCTTATTAGAAATTGTGGCTGTATGTGCTAATGTCTCCCTGGATTTCTTGGGAGTTTGCTATCTAACCATCAAAGCAATAGAAATGAATGATGATTACTGCAAGGCTTTGAAGAACAAAGAAAGTCAGAGCAATTTAGAGGTTCTAGATGTGTGAGGCATTGACAGTTTGTACCATAGACATGGATGGGTTTCTCTATAGGTCTTTTAAAATAGCTCAATATGGTTATTAGGAAAGTAAAATATTTCCCATCTTCTTGCATTTTTGCAACTAATATTGATAAAAATCTGATTTTTATCATAGGACATATGTGTGTCCTCTAGGCTTTTTTTGTTTGTTTCAACATTTGTTAAAATGTATCCTTGCTTAAAAAATAGAAGATAATTTCAAAGACAAGAATAAAGTTTAAATTTTTGAAATTTTACATAGGAATTACCAATCACCTAAATAGAAAAACTAGTTCCTCTTTAATGTCTCTCCTAGGTTGGAATTCTCTTAAAGTTTTCATATTCACAGGTTATTATATACCTAAAATGTATCATTCATAGAGTATAGGCCCTTATATTGATAAAACTTTAGGTTATTTAGCTTTTTAATTTTTGCTATAGTTTTTTATATTTAAAGTATATTTTAGAGTAAATAAAGTTCAATTTACTTTGGTGAAAAGATAGTCTCTGTGAGTTCCTGACATTTTAAAAATTTACTCCAGATAATAAAAGAATAAAATACTGGCCTCTAAAGTGTTATCTTTATTTGACTCTTTGTGACCCCCATGGACTGTAGCCCACCAGGCTCCTCTATCCATGGAATTCTCCAGGTAAGAATACTGGAGTGGGTTGCCATTTCCTTCTCCAGGGCATCTTCCCAACTCAGGGATTGAACCTGGGTCTCCTGCATTGCATTGCATGCTTTACCGTATGAGCTACTAGGGAAGCCCACAGTGTTCTGTTTGTTTAGATGTTTGTTTAAATGACCAGGAAAGAACTGAGGGAAACCTAGTGAGTGACTGTGTTGGTAAGTAGCCTTAATAACTTGCTTTTTAAACATTTAAGCTATTCCATGAGGGTGAACAACAACAACAAAAAGAATAAATTAAAGAGGGAATAATATATGGTGCCTCTATTCATTTAAACTAACTTCCTTCCTAAAATGTATTGACATCTTGTCTAGTCTTACGCAATCAAGATCAAAATAACTTGAGTCCTATCTACAATTAACAAATGCAAAACACTTGCAAATGGAATTGCTATGTGAATAAATTATAATAAAATTATTGACATTTATGGGTTTTGTATTATTAGAATTATTTTTAATGTTCTGAATTATAACAAGTGAGAATATAGGATTAGGTGATGTCTTGGTTTCAATTCTGAAATTTAAGGATGTATTATCTTAGATGTAATAACTACATGGTTTATGAGATATGAAGACAATTTATTTGACTTTTTGTTTAACTTTGTACATTCCTCAGAGTCGGACACGACTGAAGTGACTTAGCAGCAGCAGCAGCAATTACTGTGATATTAAATCTGAAGATTATTATGAATATAAAAGTGATTTTAGGTGAATTTATAATTTTATTACATATAGGTAGAAATTATTACTTTGGAGATGTCTTTTACTGTATAACATGTGATCATTGTTATTATTGCTCTGTGTGACCATGTGTTAGTCACTCAGTCATGTCCAACTCTGCAACCTCATGGACTGTAGCCTGCCAGACTCTTCTGTCCATGGAATTTTCTGGGCAAGAATACTGGCATGAGTAGCCATTCCCTTCTCCAGGAGATTAATTTATTTATATTCCATTAACTGAAACTCAGTCACATGCCCACAGGAAGCTGAAATATGTAATTGAGTGTGACCAGGAAAGAAAAAAAGGAGAACATGCAATTTAGTAAATAGCTTTCCCTAAATTCCATATTTCTGATCATGAGTTAGCCATGTGCATCCTTTTTCCTGCCTGCCCAGTAGGGAAATCCTAAAGTTCTCCATCTCCAAAGTCATGGTTCTCAAGCCAGTACACAATCAGTGGTTCCTTGAGGTTTACAGATAATGAAATTTACCTACTATTCCCAGCCTCACCTGGCTTCTAATAAATAATAGTGAAGCAAAGGACAACTGCTTCATATCTCCGATAATTGTTCCCATTTAGAGGCAAGATGGGAAACACAGTGGGATCATGGATCCATGTTGTACAGGAGACCACTGAGAAGGCCCATTATAGTGACAGTAGGAGTTTCTTGCTTAGCCTCTAATTATGGTCTTTTTGGAGAAATTCCCTTCTCTGCCTTCTGGATGACTCCTCTTCCGGGTCACCTATGAAGTGCGTTACATATCCACAGTTTGTCTTCTTATGGCAACACTCTGTTGGTTTAAGTTTAGAGGGCCAAGGATTGATTGGTTTTCATTCACAGATGTTTTTAAACAAAGTTTCTGGTTTCCCTGTAAATACAATTCCCTCAGAGTTTAGTAACATTTTTACCATTTCCTTTTAGTTCCACCTGCCAGTAATCACACCTCAATTTCTTTCCTAGACATGGTTCTCAAGTCTGCTTTCTCTATAAACATCAGACCTCCTATGTCTCTCTATAGTGGCTGCCTCCAGGTGATCTGGAACAATAGCTTCAGGTGAGAAAGGAACATTCTTGATCTGCTCTTGATCCCCTCCTCCATTTTAAAACTGAGAGGTCTTAATGAGCACTTTTTTCTTCAAGATCTCATTAATTTTTTTTTTTTTTCTGCTATTTGGTATTTAGAAGTCGCCTTTTCCACACTTGTTCCCAAATTACTGGGCCCTCTAATCCCTCGTGGTTTTGCTTGTTAACTGGCTAGTTCTTGCCTGACTTCATCTTTATCCTGCAGCTCCTTCCTGGAAGCAGTGAGGGACACCTTCCAGGCCCCACTCTGGGGAACGCTAACGTCTATAATAGACCCCACCAATGTACATGATTTGGTCACAGTAGAATTTCATTTCTTTTTCAGTAGAGTACAATGAGGGTGAGAACTAAAATGTTGCCTGCCCTATCAGTGAACAAAGGATATTGCAGCCATCAAGTCATTACATTACAGCCGCAGGATGGTGAGCCCTGAGGGAACTCAGGATGGAGGCAAATGGGCTGGCCAAGCCCACCTCGCAGGCAACCACAGCAGCCACCCCTGATGGTGTACCTGAGGAAGCTGGGGATGAGAAAGCACAGGGTGCTGGCCCCAGATGGCTGAAGTGCGTAACAAAGGAGTGATTTCAGTGAACCCGGGCTCCTGCATCTTCCCCTACATAGACAAGTGCTAAATTTCTTAAACTTGACACGTCTGGTTCTCTTTTATTAACAATAATCATGTTATGTTCCAACTTGGTCTTTTGTCACAAAAAAAACTTCTCCTTATCCTGGATCCCCGATTTGCCTTTTTGGAGCAGTCTCTTAGAGCTATTAGGTACGCTGTCTTTACTCTCAATTTGTAGATTATGCATTTTTTCAGTCGACAGTAGTAGTACGTAAGTGAGATAATACCCTCCTCCATCCCAAGCAGATCAGGATTCTGTGTCCTTACAAATATATCCTAGGGTTTGTCGGGGGATTGTTTCCCTTCTAGCCAACTGGAAGGGGAAAAAGAACACAGGGAGATTTTTTTAGTGTGCAGGTCTGGAGTGGCACACATCACTTCCGTTCATATTCTACTGGCAATAATTCAGTGAAATGTTTGACTTGAAGCTAGGAAATATAGTGCCAGGAAGAAACGGAGAATATGGATTTTGGTTGGTAGGTTGCATTCTGTGCTGCTACTGCTAAGTCGCTTCAGTCGTGTTCCATTCTGTGCGACCCCATAGACGGCAGCCCACCAGGCCCCGCCATCCCTGGGATTCTCCGGGCAAGAACGCTGGAGTGGGTTGCCATTTCCTCCTCCAATGCATGACAGTGAAAAGTGAAAGTGAAGTCGCTCAGTCGTGTCTGACTCTTAGCGACCCCATGGACTGCAGCCTACCAGGCTCCTCCGTCCATGGGATTTTCCAGGCAAGAGTACTGGAGTGGGGTGCCATTGCCTTCTCCCACATTCTGTGCTACAATATTTAAATTCAATAACAAGAATAGGATTTGAAAGATATGTTATGGATTAAATCAAACAGTGCATATAATGTAGTATACAAGAGGAAAAAATTTTCTTCTACCCTTACAGGCTCTTCTTGCTGGTCTAAGAATTAATATAAGACAGACTGACAGGTGACACTCAAACAAAAGTTTATAGCACGCATACATGGGAGACCCAGGAAAACAGAGTAGCTCATCAAAATGACTGAAACTCTCAACTTAAATACCATATTCAGCTCTATAACAGGGTGGTTTAATTGAGCCTTGATAGTATTTGATAAAATGAATGTTGCCAAGAAAAACATTTGGGAAATTTAATTACCAGCAATTGTATTTGAAATAATTTTGTAATTTTTATATTTTTTGATAATTTATTTGAAGTAATTTTATATTTTTTTCCAAAATCTAATGGGAATAACATACTTCCCTGTTGGCTCAGACGGTGAAGAATCTGCCTGCAATATGGGAGACCTGTATTTGATCCCTGGGCTGGGAAGATCCCCTGGAGAAGGGAATGGTTACCCACTCCAGTGTACTGCCCTGGCAAATTCCATGGACAGAGGAGCCTAGTAGACTACAGTCCATGGGGTTGCAAAGAGTTGGACACAACTGAGCGACTTTCATTCACTCAATGGAAATAATTTTGGGAACAGTTACAGACTTTATTTTCTTGGGCTCCAAAGTCACTGCAGATGGTGACTGCAGCCATGAAATTAAAAGATGCTTGCTCCTTGGAAGCAAGCTATGACAAGCCTAGACAGTATATTAAAAAACAGAGACATCACTTTGCTGATTTGTCCGTCTAGTCAAAGCTATGGTTTTTCCAGTAGTCATGTATGGATGTGAGTGAGATTGGACCATAAAGAAGGCTGAGCGCTGAAGAATTGATGCTTTCAAACTGTGGTATTGGACAAGACTCCTGAGAATCCCCTGGACTGCAGGGAGATAAAACCAGTCAATCCTAAAGGAAATCAATCCTGAATATTCATTGGAAGGACTGATGCTGAAGCTGAAGTTCCTGTACTTTGGCCATCTGATGAGAAGAGCTGACTTATTGGAAAAGACCCTGATGCTGATGGGAAAGATTGAAGGCAGGAGGAGAAGGGGGCGACAGAGGATGAGATGGTTGGATGACATCACGGACTCAATGGACATGAGTTTGAACAAGTTCCAGGAGATGGTGAAGGACAGGGAAGCCTGGTGTGCTGCAGTCCATGGGGTCGCAAAGATTCAGACACAACTGAGCAACTGAACTGAACTGAATGGGAATGAGTCAAATGAATTTTTATCCATTGCTTTAAAAGCAAATTTTATGAAATGAATTATTCCTGTAGCTTTTAGACAGTCCTTTTGATTTTTTTAGGACTTCATCATAATTATTTTTTTTCTTTTGCAGCAGGCATCTTGGAGATCAAAGATGGGCAGAAAAGATGCCTCCACTATAAAACTTCCTGTTGATCAGTACAGAAAGCAAATTGGTAAGCAATGAATCCCCTTTGATACATTCTTATGAATTAAGATGAAGAAAAAAAAGCAGTTGTGTGCGATATTAACAAAATAACTTTTTCCTCATACATATGATGCACAGAATATGAGTAACAAGGGAATGCACAGAGGTTTTAAAGAACAAAAATAAGCGCAGCCTTATTTATCTATAAAGAAATACATTTTTGTACTTAGGATTTTTTGAAGCTCTTACAATTTTTATTGACTTGGTAAAAGCAAAAATACTTCTATTTTTATTCTTAAGGCTGTGTGCTTGTATATAGTCAGTAATTTTAATATTATCATGTTTATTTCTTGTTATCCTTATGAAATCTTTCAGTTCTGTTGATGACTCTTGGTGGCAATAATGTGATAGCCTCAAAATTCTCCATTAAAATTTAACCTTAGTAAAATGGTGAACTAGAGAGAAGTCCAGTCATCAGCATAGAAAGATAAAAGGAATCTTCTCTGATTGAGACTGTGCTCTAAGTGCAGGATTTCCTACCCAATCTTTTCAATAATGCATGGAGTATTTACAAAAAATTACCTACATACTAGGTCACAATCAAGTCTCCTCAACTTTATAGAAGCAATATCCTACAACTAAAACTTTGAACAGTGTAGTAAATTAGAAATCGGTTAAAAGTAAAAAAGTTAACTTCTACGCCCCCCATCACCCTCTCTTCTTACATGTTCCTTCCTGTTCTCACCTGTTCCCATCCCTTTGGAAATTAGAAAGTAATTACAATAATAATTAGTTTAAAAAACTCTTCTAAATAACTAACAGATAAACAAAGAAGTTGCAAGTCAGAAAATAAGTAGAAGTAATTGATACCAAAAGACTATATACCTCTTTTATAAATATGATACATAAAGTATACTCCTAAAGGAAAAGATATTTCTGCAAAACAAAGAAGATGCAGACAAAGGGAAAATATTTAAAATTTATAACTAATTAAAAATTTACCTGTCGAAAGATGAAACCCTGCATGTGTGTACGCTAAGTTGCTTCAGTCGTGTCCAACTCTTTGCAACCCTGTGGACCATAGCCTGCCAAGCTTCATGAGGTTCTCTAGACAAGAATACTAGAGTGCGTTGTCATGCCCTTCTCCAGATCTTCCCGACTCGGAGTGAACCCACCTGTCTTATGTATCCTGCATTGGCATGTGGGTTCTTTACCACTAACACCACCTGGGAAGCCCTAAATAAAGTCCTACTATAAATAAATAAAATAATCTGGAAACCCAATGGTAAAATGGGCAGAAAATATGAGAAGCCAATTCATATAAATGGAACTCTAAATACATAAATAAAAACAAACGACTATACGTTAAAAGGGATTTCCAGGTGGCAGTAGTGGTAAAGACCCTGCTTGCCAATTCAGAAGATTTAAGAGATGCAGATTTGATCCCTGGGTCAGGAAGATCCCCTGGAAGAGGGCATGGCAACGCACTTCAGTATTCTTGCCTAGAGAAACCCATGGACAGAGGAGCCTAGTGGGCTACAACCCATAGGGCTGCAAAAAGTCGAACATGACTGAAGCGACTTACTGCTTTGGAGATGCCTTTTACTGTATAATATGTGATCATTGTTATTATTGCTGTGTGTGACCATGGGTTAGTCACCAAGTCATGTCCAATCTGCAGCCCCATGGACTCTAGCCTGCCAGGTTCCTCTGTCAATGGAATTGTATTGCATATATTAAAATAAAACATACAATCAAAAGTCTTATGAAAAGATCTCATTCATCTAATTGATAACTGAAAAATAAAAAAAATTCTGGCTATATTATCTCTTGAGAGAAATTTTATATTTGATTTTTTATATCCTCCCTTCACTTATGGGATGCTGTATCAATAATAGTGTGGAGTGTTATATTATTTATGTATTTAAAGAGAAGGACTGACTTACCAGGTTGAAGTTTGATCAAATGGGATGTGCGAAACCACATGAATAAAGAATGAACATATTTGGGAACAATTCATATCCAACTCTTAAGCAATTGTTAGAATTTTGACAAGTGTATATATCCATGTAACCATATATGCCAATCAAAATGCAGAACATTTCTATCCTCTCAAATAGTTCCAATGTCTCTATCCCACCCTCCCATATGCAACCACTGTTCTGATTTCTGTCATCATTGATAATAGAAAAAATAAAGCATCTGCTAGGATTTTTATTGAAACTGAATTATATCTCATAATCCATTTTTAAAAGTAAACATACTAAAAATCTCTAAAGTATTCTGTTCTATAATCATTGCATATTTTCCTTTGATTTAGTTATATTCATATGTGTAAGAGCAAAGAAAAAATAAGACAGAGAAAGTAACATAATTGTAAGGTCTCATTCCTCTTCTTATACTAAATTATTCTGAGGATTCTGTTATGCATTACTGTTATTCAATCACTTGGTCCTGTCCGACTCTTTGTGATTCCATGGACTGCAGCATGCCAGATTTCCCTGTCGTTCACCATCTCCCAGAGCTTGCTCATACTCATGTCCATTGAGTTGGTGATGCCATCCAACCATCTCATCCTCTGTCAGCCCTTTCTCCTCCTGTCTTCAGTCTTACTGAGAATCAGATCTTCTCTAATGAGTCAGCTCTTTGCATCAGGTGGCCAAAGTATTGGAGCTTCAGCTTCAGCATCAGTTCTTTTTTTTTTTTTTTAATTTTTATTTTATTTTTAAACTTTACATAATTGTATTAGTTTTGGCAAATATCGAAATGAATCCACCACAGGTATACATGTGTTCCCCATCCTGAACCCTCCTCCCTCCTCCCTCCCCATACCATCCCTCTGGGTCGTCCCAGTGCACTAGCCCCAAGCATCCAGTATCGTGCATCGAACCTGGACTGGCAACTCGTTTCTTACATGATATTTTACATGTTTCAATGTCATTCTCCCAAATCTTCCCACCCTCTCCCTCTCCCACAGAGTCCATAAGACTGTTCTATACATCAGTGTCTCTTTTGCTGTCTCGTACACAGGGTTATTGTTACCATCTTTCTAAATTCCATATATATGCATTATTATACTGTATTTATGTTTTTCCTTCTGGCTTACTTCACTCTGTATAATAGGCTCCAGTTTCATCCACCTCATTAGAACTGATTCAAATGTATTCTTTTTAATGGCTGAGTAATACTCCATTGTGTATATGTACCACTGCTTTCTTATCCATTCATCTGCTGATGGACATCTAGGTTGCTTCCATGTCCTGGCTATTATAAACAGTGCTGCGATGAACATTGGGGTACACGTGTCTCTTTACCTTCTGGTTTCCTCAGTGTGTATGCCCAGCAGTGGGATTGCTGGATCATAAGGCAGTTCTATTTCCAGTTTTTTAAGGAATCTCCACATTGTTCTCCATAGTGGCTGTACTAGTTTGCATTCCCACCAACAGTGTAAGAGGGTTCCCTTTTCTCCACACCCTCTCCAGCATTTATTATTTGTAGACTTTTGGATGGCAGCCATTCTGACTGGTGTGAAATCGTACCTCATAGTGGTTTTGATTTGCATTTCTCTGATAATGAGTGATGTTGAGCATCTTTTCATGTGTTTGTTAGCCATCTGTATGTCTTCTTTGGAGAAATGTCTATTTAGTTCTTTGGCCCATTTTTTGATTGGGTCGTTTATTTTTCTGGAGTTGAGCTGTAGGAGTTGCTTGTATATTCTTGAGATTAGTTGTTTGTCAGTTGCTTCATTTGCTATTATTTTCTCCCATTCTGAAGGCTGTCTTTTCACCTTGCTAATAGTTTCCTTTGATGTGCAGAAGCTTTTAAGGTTAATTAGGTCCCACTTGTTTATTTTTGATTTTATTTCCAATATTCTGGGAGGTGGGTCATAGAGGATCCTGCTGTGATGTATGTCAGAGAGTGTTTTGCCTATGTTCTCCTCTAGGAGTTTCTGGTCTTACGTTTAGATCTTTAATCCATTTTGAGTTTACTTTTGTGTATGGTGTTAGAAAGTGTTCTAGTTTCATTCTTTTACAAGTGGTTGACCAGATTTCCCAGCACCACTTGTTAAAGAGATTGTCTTTAATCCATTGTATATTCTTGCCTCCTTTGTCAAAGATAAGGTGTCCATATGTGCGTGGATTTATCTCTGGGCTTTCTATTTTATTCCATTGATCTATATTTCTGTCTTTGTGCCAGTACCATACTGTCTTGATAACTGTGGCTTTGTTGTAGAGCCTGAAATCAGGTAGGTTGATTCCTCCAGTTCCATTCTTCTTTTTCAAGATCGCTTTGGCTATTCGAGGTTTTTTGTATTTCCATACAAATTGTGAAATTATTTGTTCTAGCTCTGTGAAGAATACTGTTGGTAGCTTGATAGGGATTGCATTGAATCTATAAATTGCTTTGGGTAGTATACTCATTTTCACTATATTGATTCTTCCAATCCATGAACATGGTATCTTTCTCCATCTATTAGTGTCCTCTTTGATTTCGTTCACCAGTGTTTTATAGTTTTCTATATATAGGTCTTTAGTTTCTTTAGGTAGATATATTCCTAAGTATTTTATTCTTTCCGTTGCAATGGTGAATGGAATTGTTTCCTTAATTTCTCTTTCTGTTTTCTCATTATTAGTGTATAGGAATGCAAGGGATTTCTGTGTGTTGATTTTATATCCTGCAACTTTACTATAGTCATTGATTATTTATAGTAATTTTCTGGTGGAATCTTTAGGGTTTTCTATGTAGAGGATCATGTCATCTGCAAATAGTGAGAGTTTTACTTCTTCTTTTCCAATTTGGATTTCTTTTATTTCTTTTTCTGCTCTGATTGCTGTGGCCAAAACTTCCAAAACTATGTTGAATAGTAATGGTGAAAGTGGGCACCCTTGTCTTGTTCCTGACTTTAGAGGAAATGCTTTCAATTTTTCACCATTGAGGATAATGTTTGCTGTGGGTTTGTCATATATAGCTTTTATTATGTTGAGGTATGTTCCTTCTATTCCTGCAAATGGATGTTGAATTTTGTCAAAGGCTTTCTCTGCATCTATTGAGATAATCATATGGTTTTTATTTTTCAATTTGTTAATGTGGTGTATTACATTGATTGATTTGCGGATATTGAAGAACCCTTGCATCCCTGGGATAAAGCCCACTTGATCATGGTGTATGATCTTTTTAATGTGTTGTTGGATTCTGATTGCTAGAATTTTGTTAAGGATTTTTGCATCTATGTTCATCAGTGATATTGGCCTGTATTTTTCTTTTTTTGTGGGATCTTTGTCAGGTTTTGGTATTAGGGTGGTGGTGGCCTCATAGAATGAGTTTGGAAGTTTACCTTCCTCTGCAATTTTCTGGAAGAGTTTGAGCAGGATAGGTGTTAGCTCTTCTCTAAATTTTTGGTAGAATTCAGCTGTGAAGCTGTCTGGACCGGGGCTTTTGTTTGCTGGAAGATTTTTGATTACAGTTTCAATTTCCGTGCTTGTGATGGGTCTGTTAAGATTTTCTATTTCTTCCTGGTCGAGTTTTGGAAAGTTGTACTTTTCTAAGAATTTGTCCATTTCTTCCACGTTGTCCATTTTATTGGCATATAATTGTTGATAGTAGTCTCTTATGATCCTTTGTATTTCTGTGTTGTCTGTTGTGATCTCTCCATTTTCGTTTCTAATTTTGTTGATTTGATTTTTCTCCCTTTGTTTCTTGATGAGTCTGGCTAATGGTTTGTCAATTTTATTTATCCTTTCAAAGAACCAGCTTTTGGTTTTGTTGATTTTTGCTATGGTCTCTTTTGTTTCTTTTGCATTTATTTCTGCTCTAATTTTTAAGATTTCTTTCCTTCTACTAACCCTGGGGTTCTTCATTTCTTCCTTTTCTAGTTGCTTTAGGTGTAGAGTTAGGTTATTTATTTGACTTTTTTCTTGTTTCTTGAGGTGTGCCTGTATTGCTATGAACTTTCCCCTTAGGACTGCTTTTACTGTGTCCCACAGGTTTTGGGTTGTTGTGTTTTCATTTTCATTCGTTTCTATGCAAATTTTGATTTCTTTTTTGATTTCTTCTGTGATTTGTTGGTTATTCAGCAGCATGTTGTTCAGCCTCCATATATTGGAATTTTTAATAGTTTTTCTCCTGTAATTGAGATCTAATCTTACTGCATTGTGGTCAGAAAAAATGCTTGGAATGATTTCTGTTTTTTTGAATTTACCAAGGCTAGCTTTATGGCCCAGGATGTGATCTATCCTGGAGAAGGTTCCATGTGCACTTGAGAAAAAGGTGAAATTCATTGTTTTGGGATGAAATGTCCTATAGATATCAATTAGGTCTAACTGGTCTATTGTATTGTTTAAAGTTTGTGTTTCCTTGTTAATTTTCTGTTTAGTTGATCTATCCATAGGTGTAAGTGGGGTATTAAAGTCTCCCACTATTATTGTGTTATTGTTAATTTCTCCTTTCATACTTGTTAGCATTTGTCTTACGTACTGTGGTGCTCCCGTGTTGGGTGCATATATATTTATAATTGTTATATCTTCTTCTTGGATTGATCCTTTGATCATTATGTAGTGACCTTCTTTGTCTCTTTTCACAGCCTTTGTTTTAAAGTCTATTTTATCTGATATGAGTATTGCTACTCCTGCTTTCTTTTGGTCCCTATTTGCATGGAAAATCTTTTTCCAGCCCTTCACTTTCAGTCTGTATGTGTCCCCTGTTTTGAGGTGGGTCTCTTGTAGACGACATATGTAGGGGTCTTGTTTTTGTATCCATTCAGCCAGTCTTTGTCTTTTGGTTGGGGCATTCAACCCATTTACGTTTAAGGTAATTACTGATAAGTACGATCCCGTTGCCATTTACTTTATTGTTTTGGGTTCGAGTTTATACACTGTTTTTGTGTTTCCTGTCTAGAGAATATCCTTAAGTATTTGTTGGAGAGCTGGTTTGGTGGTGCAGAAATCTCTCAGCTTTTGCTTGTCTGAAAAGCTTTTGATTTCTCCTTCATACTTGAATGAGATCCTTGCTGGGTACAATAATCTGGGCTGTAGGTTATTTTCTTTCATCATTTTAAGTATGTCTTGCCATTCCCTCCTGGCTTGAAGAGTTTCTATTGAAAGATCAGCTGTTATCCTTATGGGAATTCCCTTGTGTGTTATTTGTTGTTTTTCCCTTGCTGCTTTTAATATTTGTTCTTTGTGTTTGATCTTTGTTAATTTGATTAATATGTGTCTTGGGGTGTTTCTCCTTGGGTTTATCCTGTTTGGGACTCTCTGGGTTTCTTGGACTTGGGTGATTATTTCCTTCCCAATTTTAGGGAAGTTTTCCACTATTATCTCCTCAAGTATTTTCTCATGGTCTTTCTTTTTGTCTTCTTCTTCTGGAACCCCTATGATTCGAATGTTGTAGTGTTTGATATTGTCCTGGAGGTCTCTGAGATTGTCCTCATTTCTTTTAATTTGTTTTTCGTTTATCCTCTCTGATTCATTTATTTCTACCATTCTATCTTCTAATTCACGAATCCTATCTTCTGCCTCTGTTATTCTACTATTTGTTGCCTCCAGAGTGTTTTTAATTTCATTTATTGCATTATTCATTATATATTGACTCTTTTTTATTTCTTCTAGGTCCTTGTTAAACCTTTCTTGCATCTTCTCAATCCTTGTCTCCAGGCTATTTGTCTGTGATTCCATTTTAGTTTCAAGATTTTGGATCAATTTCACTATCATTATTTGGAATTCTTTATCAGGTAGATTCCCTATCTCTTCCTCTTTGGTTTGGTTTGGTGGGCATTTATCCTGTTCCTTTATCTGCTGAGTATTCCTCTGTCTCTTCATCTTGTTTAAATTGCTGAGTTTGGGGTGTCCTTTCTGTATTCTGGCAGTTTGTGGAGTTCTCTTTATTGTGGCGTTTCCTCACTGTGTGTGGCTTTGTACAGGTGGCTTGTCAAGGTTTCCTGGTTAGGGAAGCTTGTGTCGGTGTTGTGGTGGGTGGAGCTGTATTTCTTCTCTCTGGAGTGCAATGAAATGTCCAGTAATGACTTATGAGATGTCTATAGTTTTGGGGTGACTTTGGGCAGCCTGTATCTTGAAGCTCAGGGCTGTGTTCCTTTGTTGCTGGAGAATTTGCTTGGTATGTCTTGCCCTGGAACTTATTGGCCCTTGTGTAGTGCTTGGTTTCAGTGTCGGTATGGAGGCATTTGATGAGCTCCTGTCAATTAATGTTCCTTGGAGTCAGGAGTTCCCTGGAGTCAGGGTTTGGACTTAAGTCTCCTGCTTCCGGTTATCGGTCTTATTTTTACAGTAGTTTCAAAACTTCTCCTTCTATACAGCACCATGGATAAAACATCTACATTAAAGATGAAAACTTTCTCTACGGTGAGGGTCACTCAGAGAGGTTCACAGGGTTACATGGAGAAGAGAAGAGGGAGGAGGGAGTTAGAGGTGACCCAAATGAGATGAGGTGAATCAATAGTGGAGAGAGTGGGCTAGCCAGTAGTCACTTCCTTATGTGCACTCCACAACTGGACCACTCAGAGATGTTCACGGAGTTATACAGAGAAGAGAAGAAGGAGGAAGGTGACAGAGGTGGCCAGAAGGATAAAAGGGGGGAATGAAAAGGAGGGAGACAGATCCAGCCAGTAATCAGTTCCCTAAGTGTTCTCCACCGTCTGGAACACACAGAAATTCACAGAGTTGGGTAGAGTAGAGAGGGATTAGGGAGGAGACACAGGCGACCTGGTGGAGAAAAAGGAGAGTCCAAAGGGAGAGAGAGCAGTCAAGCCAGTAATCTCGCTCCCTAGTGAAAAATGGGTCCTGAAGATTGGGTTCTTAAAGGTACAAAATTGGTAACAAATACATAAAAGCAAAAATTAAAAATCTAGAGTAGAGTTTGGAATTTCAAAAATACGATGTTAAAGAAAAGAAGAAGGAAAAGAAAGAGAGAAAAAACGAACAAACAAAAACAAGGTTGTGAAAATTATAAAGAAAGTACAGGTACAAAATTGATAACTAATACCAAAAAGCAAAAATTAAAAATCTAGAGTAGAGTTTGGAATTTCAAAAATACAATGTTAAAAAAAAAAGAAGAAGAAAAATAAAGAGAGAAAACAAACAAACAAAAACAAACAATGTTACAAAAATTATAAAGAAAATACAGGTACAAAATTGATATCAAATACCAAAAAGCATAAATTAAAAATCTAGAGTAGAGTTTGGAATTTCAGATATACAATGTTATATAAAAGAAGAAGAGAAAGAAACAGAGAAGAAGAAGAAAAAAAAAAGTCACAGAAATTATATAAAAAAAACTATAGGTACAAAATTGATAACATATACCAAAAAGCGAAAATTAAAAATCTAGAGTAGAGTTTGGAATTTCAAAAATACAATGTTAAAAAAAAGAAGAAAAAAAAAAAAAAAAGGTCAAAAAATTACAAAATATATATATATGAAGTTTGCTGAAGAAGAAAAGAGGGTCTTTTTTTTTTTTTTGCAAAGTAATAGGTTATAAAAGTGAAAATTAAAGGAACAATAGAGGACTTAAATTTTTTTTTTTAATTAAAAAAAAAAAAGAAAGAATGATCGTAAAAATAATAAAAATATATCTAGGACTTTCTTGGTTTTGTTGTGGGTGTTGTGGGTTCAGTTCATTTTTGGCTAGTTCCTTGGTCAGACTTATATTTCTCAAGATCTATAGGCCCCTTCCTATGTAGTCCGTAGTAACCATAGGGTTTTGATCTATTGCCTGTAGCTTCCAAGGCGTTTCCCTCTGTTATATCTTCTTCTGTTTGCTAGTCTCTTCAGTATCTGGTTTCCGCCCTGACACAAAGGGGATGGTAGAGGACACTTTTTTTTTTTTTTTAGGCTTACTTGTTCAGTCGCGCTGTGGGGAGGGAGGGAGGGATGCCGCAAACAAATAACACTGGCGTGGGCTCGCAGTGCCTCAGCCACCCTGGGTCTGCCCCTGCTCACGGCGCGTGTAGCCACCCTGCCCACACTGTTCGGGCTCTAGGTTGTTCCGCCAGGAACAATCCGAGGCCGGCCCTGGGTTGCATGCACCTCCCAGGTCCAAGCCGCTCAGGTTCAGGCACTCGGGTAGTCCTCAGAGGCGCAGACTCAGTTGGGCCTGCATTTTGTGCTCTTCCCAGGTCCGAGCAGCTCAGGTGATGAGGTGTTTGGCGAGCGCCAATGCTGCGACTTATCGCCTCCCCGCCACTCGGTTATTTGGGTGTAAAACCGGCGCACCTTCTCAGGCAGATGTTGACCATCCAGACCCCCAAGAAGTTTTAGTTAGCAAAGAAGCCTGCTTACAGTTTTATAGATAATGTCTCTCTGGGGCTGCGATTGCCCCCTTCCAGCTCTGGCTGCCTGTCACCGGAGGGGGAAGGTCTGCAGCCGGCTATCTCTGTTCAGTCCTTTGTTCCGTGCGCGGGCCTGGCGGTCTTTGGTTAGGGCTGGCTTTTCGCGTGGTAGATATCCCACAGTCTGGTTTGCTAGCCCAAATTATTTCGCTCAGAGAGCGCTCAGGGTATTCAGGCCAGATTCTTACTCTCAGCGATGCAGCCCGCGCCGCGCCTCTCTGCCCAGCCCCCGCTTGGTAATGGCGGATGCAGGCGTCTGTGCTGCTTCTCCGCTGGGGGAGTTACCATAGAGCTCGCAATCTGCGAGTTTTAATTGTTTATTTATTTTTTCTCCCTGTTATGTTGCCCTCTGTGCTTCCAAAGCTTGGCACAGATTCGGCAGTGAGAAGGTTTCCTGGTGTTTGGAAACTTCTCTCTTTTTAAGATTCCCTTCCCGGGACGGAACTCCATCCCTCCCTCTTTTGTCTCTTTTTTTTGTCTTTAATATTTTTTCCTACCTCCTTTCGAAGAGTTGGGTTGCTTTTCTGGGTGCCTGATGTCCTCTGCCGGCATTCAGAAGTTGTTTTGTGGAATTTACTCGACGTTTAAATGCTCTTTTGATGAATTTGTGGGGGAGAAAGTGTTCTCCCCGTCCTACTCCTCCGCCATCTTGGCTCCTCCCCCCAGCATCAGTTCTTCCAATGAATATTCAGGACTGATTTCCTTTAGGATTGACTGGTTGGATCTCCTTACAGTCCAAGGGACTCTTAAGAGTTTTTTTCCAACATCACAGTTCAATACATCAATTCTTTGGTGCTCAGCTTTCATTATAGTCCAATTCTCACATCCATACATGACCACTGGAAAAACCATAGCCTTGACTAGACGGACCTTTGTCAGCAAAGTGATATCTCTGCTTTTTAATATGCTGTCTAGGTTTGTCAAGCTTTTCTTCCAGGGAGCAAAGCATCTTTCAATTTCATGGCTTCAGGCACCATTTACAGTGATTTTGGAGCCCAAGAAAATAAAGTCTGTCACTGTTTCTATTGTTTCCCCATCTATTTGCCAGGAAGTGGTGGATGCCATGATCTTAGTTTTTTGAATGTTGAGTTTTAAGCCAGCTTGTTCACTCTCCTCTTTCACTTTCATCAAGAGGCTCTTTAGTTCCTCTTTGCTTTCTGCCATAAGACTGATGTCATCTGCATATCTGAGGTTATTGATATTTCTCCCAGCAATATTGATTCTTGCTTGTGCTTCATCTTCCCCAGCATAGAAGTTAAATAAGCTGTGGTACATATACACAATGGAGTATTACTCAGCCATTAAAAAGCATACATTTTAATCAGTTCTAATGAGGTGGATGAAACTGGAGCCTATTATACAGAGTGAAGTAAGCCAGAAAGAAAAACACCAATACAGTATACTAACACATATATATGGAATTTAGAAAGATGGTAACAATAACCCTGTGTACGAGACAGCAAAAGAGACACTGATGTATAGAACAGTCTTTTGGACTCTGTGGGAGAGGGAGAGGGTGAGATGATTTGGGAGAATAGCATTGAAATATGTATAATATCATATATGAAACGAGTCGCCAGTCCAGGTTTGATGCACGACACTGGATGCTTGGGGCTGGTGCACTGGAATGACCCAGAGGGATGGTATGGGCAGGGAGGAGGGTTCAGGATGGGGAACACATGTATGCCTGTGGCAGATTCATTTCGATACATGGCAGAACCAATACAATATTGTAAAGTTTAAAAATAAAATAAAATTAAAAAAAAAGAAGTTAAATAAGCAGGGTGATGATATACAGCCTTGACATACTCCTTTGCCAATTTTGAAATAGTCTATTGTTCCATGTCTGGTTCTAACTGTTGCTTCTTGACCTTCATACAGGTTTCTCAGGAGGTCGTAAGGTGGTCTGGTATTCCCATCTCTTTATGAATTTTCCAGTTTGTTATGATCCACACAGTCAGAGGCTTTAGCACAGTCAATGAGTCAGAAGTAGATGTTTTTCTTAAATTCCCTTGCTTTTTATTTGATTCAACAGATATTGGCAGTTTGATCTCTGGTTCCTCTGCCTTTTCTAAATCCAACTTGAACATCTTAAAATTCTTGTTTCACATACTGTTGAAGCCTAGCTCGAAGGATTTTAAGCATTACCTTACTAACATTTAAGATGAGTGCTATTGTGTGGTAGTTTGAACATTCTTTTGCATTGCTCTTCTTTGGGATTGTAATGAAAACTGACCTTTTTGCAGTCCTGTGTCCACTTGCTGAGTTTTCCAAATTTGCTGGCATATTGAGTGCAGCACTTTCATAGCATCATCTTTTAGGATTTGAAATAGCTCAGCTGGAATTCCATCACCTCCACTAGCTTTGTTCTTAGAGATGCTTCCTAAGGCCCACTTGACTTCGCATTCTAGGATGTCTGGCTCTAGATGAGTGATCACACCATCATGGTTATCCAGGTCATTAAGATCTTTTTTGTATAGTTCTTCTGTGTGTTTTTGCCACCTCTTTTTAATATTTTCTGCTTCTCTTAGGTCTGTATCACTTCTGTCCTTCATTGTGCCCATCTTTGCATGAAATTTTACTTTGGTGTCTTTAATTTTCTTGGACATCTCTAGTCTTTCCCATTCTATTATTTACCTCTATTTCTTTGCATTGATCACTTAGGAAAGCATCCTTATCTGTCCTTGATAATCTTTGGAACTTGGTTTTCAAGATGGCAGAGAAGGATGTGTGCTTCTCTTCTTCTGGGAGAACACCTAGATCAAAACTAGCTGCTAAACAGCTGAAATGGGAATTCTGAGTTCTTGTTTGTGGAGCCAAAGAATGGAATTCACAAATGTGCAAACACTCATGGTAGCTAGTGAATAGGATTTTTAGAGAGAAGGAAAGTACAGAGCTCCCAGCAAAGACACTGAGAGTGGGTACAGAGTCACCCAAAAGGTAGGGATTACAGCAGTTTTGTATCTTTACCAGTATTAATCTGTACATTTTTGGTTGGCTCCTCTTCTTAAATCATGTTATTTCTATCCAATCAGTTTAAAGGTCAAGATGCTTAGCTTTACATCCTTATATCTTCTCTTGATCCTTGGATTAAGTCATCCCCTGGCCATTTTATAATGGACCAGATGTATGAGTTTAAGATTTATGGTCACCAGTTGTTTTTCCCTCAGGCATATGGAACATAAGTTAATTACTCCCCTTCCCTGGATCTGAGTGCTGATAATTTATCTGACTGAGGACACATTCCAGGAACTCAGGACAAAGGATATAGTAAAACAAGACCTAGGTCTCAGAGTTCTACACTGACTGCCTCAGTTCAGTTCAGTTCAGTCGCTCAGGCGTGTCCGACTCTTTGTGACCCCAGGAATCACAGCACGCCAGGCCTCCCTGTCCATCACCAACTCCTGGAGTTCACTCAGACTCACGTCCATCGAGTCAGTGATGCCATCCAGCCATCTCATCCTCTGTCGTCCCCTTCTCCTCCTGCCCCCAATCCCTCCCAGCATCAGAGTCTTTTCCAATGAGTCAACTCTTCACATGAGGTGGCCAAAGTACTGGAGTTTCAGCTTTAGCAGCATTCCTTCCAAAGAAATCCCAGGACCGATCTCCTTTAGGATGGACTGGTTGGATCTCCTTGCAGTCCAAGGGACTCTCAAGAGTCTTCTCCAACACCACAGTTCAAAAGCATCAATTCTTCGGTGCTCAGCCTTCTTCACAGTCCAACTCTCACATCCTTACATGACCACTGGAAAAACCATAGCCTTGACTAGACGAACCTTTGTTGGCAAAGTAATGTCTCTGCTTTTGAATATGCTATCTAGGTTGGTCATAACTTTCCTTCCAAGGAGTAAGCGTCTGTTAATTTCATGGCTGCAGTCACCATCTGCAGTGATTTTGGAGCCCCCAAAAATAAAGTCTGACACTGTTTCCACTGTTTCCCCATCTATCTCCCATGAAGTAATGGGACCAGATGCCATGATCTTCGTTTTCTGAA
Organism: Bos indicus; assembly: GCF_029378745.1. Lineage (NCBI taxonomy): Eukaryota > Metazoa > Chordata > Mammalia > Artiodactyla > Bovidae > Bos > Bos indicus. The sequence continues at coordinate 71,666,934 of NC_091773.1, forward strand.
TGTTGAGCTTTAAGCCAACTTTTTCACTCTCCACTTTCACTTTCATCAAGAGGCTTTTGAGTTCCTCTTCACTCTGCCATAAGGGTGGTGTCATCTGCATATCTGAGGTTATTGATATTTGTCCTGGCAATCTTGATTCCAGCTTGTGTTTCTTCCAGCCCAGCATTTCTCATGATGTACTCTGCATATAAGTTAAATAAGCAGGGTGACAATATACAGCCTTGACGTACTCCTTTTCCTATTTGGAACCAGACTGCCTAGCAATTTCTAACTCACAATCACCCACAGGAAAATGTTGAATCCCACCAAAAAAAAAGAAACCTTACATGCAAAGGCAAAGGAGAAGCAACAAGAAGATGGTAGGAAGGGTGCAACTGAGTATAAAATCAAACTTCGTACCCACCAGAGATGCTTGGAGGGCACAAGTAAAACCTCATGTGCACCAAGACCTAGGGAAATGAGCAGTGACCTCCACAAGAGACTGAGCCAGACCTGCCTTTGGGTGTCTGAGTGTCTCCTGTGGAGCCATGGGTCAGCAGTGGCCTGCAGAGGCTATGGGGGCTCTGGCAGCACCATCCTCAGAGGTGTGGTGTGGGGCATATGTCCTCTTGAAGGAGGTTGTCATTAGCCCCATTATAGAGTCACTGAGCAGGTGACCCATGACCTGGAGAACAATTATACCAAAAAAGTTCTTGCACTGTTGTGAAAGTTCTAGGGCCCACAACAGATTTCCCAACCTGGGAATCCAGCAAAGAGACTGAGAACCAAACCCCCCCCCCCCCCCCCCCCGCCCCAGGGAATTTGACTTTGAAGGTCAGTGGGATATGATTATGGAACTTCCACAGGACTGGGGAAACAGAGACTTTTGGAGGCAAAAACAAAACCTGTGTGCACTGGGACCCAGGAGAAAGGAGCAGGGATCCCACAAAGGACTGTGCCAGGAGTCTCCAGCAGAGGCGTGGGTCAGCAGTGGCCTGCTGCAGGGTCAGGGACACTGGTAGCAGCAGTCCCGGAAGGTGCAGCGTCCTGGCATAAGTCCTTTTGGAGGAGGTCTCCATTACCCCTACCATAGTTTGGACTCAGGCAAACTACAGGGAGGGAACTCAGCCCCACCCATCAGCAGAAGATTGGATTAAAGACTTACTGAGCATGGCCTTGCCCACCAGAGCAAGACCCAGTTCTTCCCACAGCCAGTCCTCTTATCCTTATCCATCAGAGGACAGACAGAATGAAAACCACAATCACAGAAAACTAACCAAACTGATGACATAGATCATAGCCTTGTCTGACTCAATGAAACTGTGAGCCATGCCATGTAGGGCTACTCAAGACGGAAGAGTCATGGTGGAGAGTTCTGACAAAACGTGGTACATGGGAGATGGGAATGGCAAACGACTTCAGCGTTCCTGCCTTGAGTGCCCCATGAACAGTAAGAAAAGGCAAAGATATGACACTGAAAGATGAACTTCCCAGGTCCATAGGTGCCCAATATGCTACTGAAGAAGAGCAGAAACATAGCTCCAAAGAAATGAAAAGGCTGAGCCCAGTGGAAACAACACCCAGTTGTGGATGTATCTGGTAGTGAAAGTAAAGTCTGATGCTGTAAAGAACAATATTTCATTGGAGCCTGGAATGTTAGGTCCATGAGTCAACGTAAATTGGAAGTATTCAAATAGGAGAAGGCAAAAGTGAGCATCAACATCTTAGGAATCAGTGAACTAAAATGGACAGGAATGGGCAAATTTAATTCAGATGATCATTACATATACTACTGTGGGCAAGAATCCCTTAGAAGAAATGGATTAGCCCTCACAGTCAGCAAAAGAGTCCGAAATAGAGTACTTGGGTGCATTCTCAAAACAACAGAATGATCTCTGTTCGTTTCCAAGACAAACCATTCTATATTATAGTAATCCAAGTCTATGCCCCAACCACTAATGCTGAAGAAGCTGAAACTGAATGGTTCTATGAAGAACCTACAAGATCTACTAGAACTAACACCAAAAAAGATGTCCTTTTCAACAGGGAACTGGAATGAAAAAGTAGAAAGTCAGGAGATACCTGGAGTAACAGGCAAGTTTGGCCTTGGAGTACAAAATGAATCAGGACAAAGGCTAACCAAGTTTTGCTAAGAGAATGCACTGACCATAGCAAACACCCTCTTCCAACAACATGAGAGACAGCTCTACAGATGGTCAATACCAAAATCAGATTGATTATAGAGCTTCTCCACCTTCAGGTGCAGGGCTTCCCTTGTGGCTCAGCTGGTAAAGAATCCAACTGCAATGTGTGAGACCTCGGTTCGATCCCTAGGTTGGGAAGATCCCCTGGAGAAGGGAAAGATTACCCTCTCCAGTACTCTGGCCTGGAGAATTCCATAGACTATATAGTCCATGGGGTACCAAAGAGTCGAACACGACTGAGAAACTTTCACTTTCACCTTCAGGTCCAATGAATATAGTCAGCAAAAACAAGACCAGAAGCTGACTGTGGCTCAGATCATGAACTCCTTATTGCCAAATTCAGACTTAAAATGAAGAAAGTAGGGAAAACCATTTGGAGAAGGCGATGGCACCCCACTCCAGTACTCTTGCCTGGAAAATCCCATGGACGGAGGAGCCTGGTGGGCCCCAGTCCATGGGGTCGTGAAAGAGTCAGACAGGACTGAGCGACTTCACTTTCACTTTTCACTTTCATGCACTGGAGAACGAAATGGCAACCCACTCCAGTATTGCCTGGAGAATCTCAGGGATGGAGGAGCCTGGTGAGCTGCCATCTATGGGCTTGCACAGAGTCGGACATGACTGAAGTGACTTAGCAGCACCAGCAGCAGAGAAAACCATTAAGCCATTGAGGTATGACCTAAATCAAATCTCATACAGTGGAAGTGACAAATAGATTCAAGGGATTATATCCATAGACAGAGTACCTGAATAACTATGGATGGAGGTTCATAATATTGTACATGAGATAGATTAACAGGACAAATATCAAACACAAGTTTAGTAACACATTTACATGGGAGAGGCCTGGGAAAAATTAACTCACCCACATGGCTGAAACCCTCACCTTGAATACCATCTTCAGCTAAAAATAAAGAAGGACTTTGGGGTGGTGGTTTGGGATTTCAGAGGAGAGGAAGGCAATTCACATTGGATGGAAGGCAATTCACATTGGATGGAAAGCAAATGTTTGGTAAACAAATGTTTTCTGGGTCCTACAGAGATAATGGGGGCTTCCATGGCTCAGAAGACAGAGTCTGCCTGAGATTCAGAAGACCTAGGTTTGATCCCTGGGTCAGGAAGATCCACTGCAGAAGAGAATGGCAACCCACTCCAGTATTCTTGCCTGGAGAATCCTATGGACAGAGGAGCCTGGTGGGCTACAGTCCATGGGGTCGCAAAGAATCATACATGACTGAGTGACTAAGCAGTCAGACAGGCAGAGATAATGGAACACAAGAGTTCACTCTGATCTTTAGGCACTACTGAGTTTCTCCCACCACACTACACTGCCCAATATATTTTGCAGATATCTCTAGTGATAGCTCTATTCTTAGAGCACATCTTCTATCTAAATTTTTTAAGTAGGAGAAGGTACAAGTTTCTTCCTGAGTGTTTTTGGGCCTTGATTGTTTTCAACTCAAATGATCTGCATGCCAAAAAGACGTTTGGGGTGGTAAATTTTGCTCCCTTACACATATGTATATAAATTGTTGCTTGGTTAGTATTTTTAATGCATTTTCTAGGAAGTTTATTTATATAAGCAACTTACTGCATTATATTTGTAGGAGTCCAAAGTGAAATGCTTGTTTTTTAGTACTAATGCCATTAAATAATGGTATGTCCTTGCAATGTAGAATTAACATCCCTTTATTTTGTCCAAAATTTGAAAAATCATCATTGTTTGAGTTGCCTCTGTAATATAATTGCAAAAGTTTTCCTGAGATTTTTGTTTTTGAGGATGAACTCACTAGTTTCCTCTGTATAGCCCTCAATAATTTTATGAAAAATACTTTTTCAAATATTATTTTTATAGATAATACCTCTTTTTTTTTCTTTAGGTAAATATATGGCATCATTTTATAAGACTAGCTAAGTATAAAGGTATACAGTGCTGATGAGACTCTATTAGATCTGTGTTTTATTGTGTTTCTGGTTTTTGTAATAATTTTCTTTTATCAACTGACTGATTAAAATTATAATGTTATTTTGCTTGTGATCATGTAATTTGTGAGTTTATAAATCTTACAGCTATCAAAATGCAGATGTTTTGTTTACTGGCCTAGCTATTGGAACTTGCTATAGACTTTCATAAGACTCTTGACCCTTGCTTTTGCAAAGAATTTTCTACAGTTATTTGTAATTTATAATATAATAACTAAAAATTGTGTTCATATAGTAGTTGGAAAATGACTCTATGTCAAATTGTAATGTTCTTCTATGTATAATTTTGATAATATGAAAAAAATTAGATTCCAAATAGCTTTTTGCTTTTTTAAGGAAGGGAGAAGGGATTTGAAGCAGTTGATGAGAAATTATTTAAAAATGTTGAAAGAAATATAAAAGTATTGTTGATTAGCAACTTTTATTATTTGTCAGTAATTTTGGCATGCTGTAAATAACTCGTCTTCTAATAATTCATTTGAGTAATTAAATTTAGATTGCAAATTTTTCTTTTCAAATATTTTGACTCTTATCTCTTTGCTTTTCTATTGTATCTTAATTGGTGTGGTCTATATAAATGGACAATAAATTATATATCTTTGTTATAGAGATCAGACAGTGAATAGAACTTGGTATTCATCCCAGACAGAATTATGATTGAATGTATTTGCAAGATTAAAGCACTGAATTTACTTTTTTCTAATTAAAGGCAATTAAAGATTTCCAGACACAAATAAAAGACAATGAATTGAGGAATAAGTGTAGGAGCAAGTCCATTTGCAGGTGAAAAGATGTGCCTTTGAAGCAGAACCAGCTGTATTTTCATTGAAAGAATAACAGTTTAGGAAGCTTTTCTGCATGTGCTTGCTTGATAGCATAATGTACTCATAAGCAGCTTATGCAGTATTCAGAAAATAACAGTGCATTAATTTTTAAAGCAGCAAAGGCAGAGGAAGAGCAGTACTGCCACACGATGATAATGAGTGGGGCTAGTGTAAAGTCTACTGTTCTAAGAAAGGAAAAAATCAGTGGGCTTCTGAAAAATGAACAGTTATAAAACAATAACCGGATATTCACATGATAATGAGCTTAGACAGCAGTATCAACACAGGGCAAAGATGCAGTCTTGTTTCTAGGCAAAACGAAGGAATCAAAAAGCAAAAAGCGGTTAATCTATTCTTTTATTAAACTGAAGAGACTGTAAAACTATGGCATAGTTAACACTGACTATTGCTTTAAGTGTAAAATAATTCACGGCATAAATGTAACTTTTTATGTTGAATTAAATAGAACATATTGATTACTCTGTTCTTTCCTAAATTAATATAATATGAGGAATGGTAAATGATAATATTGAGGTACCAAAATATTTATGATCTTTATTAAATATATGTTCTTATGATTCTTTACAAAAACAGTGCTCATGCTAAAGTTAAATATATTTTAATTATATGGAATAAGAAAGGAACTTTTAACATACATAGCGCCTACTGATTAGAGATTATAAATGAAAATGACTTCTGAAAGTATTCTGTTTAAAAAACAGATATTACACAGATTGTTTGCAAAGTACACATAAATAAAAATTATAAGAATGTATGGCATCATATTTGCTATAAAAAATTCAGGCATACATAATTCAAATATCTTTGGTATAAATGTTTTCTTTTTTAGTTATTATTTTGCTTTTAGTTGATACTTGTGATCCCTATTTAAGACTTGAAGCAGGATATTCTGGTGATTATACATGCTGAGTTTTCAAGTATAAGTTTTCAGTTTGTATTTAACAGCAGAAGTCAGAGACAGAGTAGTTTGCTTTGTTAAAGTTGCTTGAATTGGGAACTGTACACATATTATTGAATGAATCTTAGTTTTCCATCATTGGAAGTAACTTGTGAGACAACCTTTTGGAGCATACAAATTATTAAAATGATCCCAAGGAAAAATATCCTTTCCACCTTGCTCTTAGTTTTGTAAGAGTGTGAGTCAGGGCTGGAGATATCCATGACTCCAGACTGAAACAAGAAATAAACTCTTCTTCTTTTATCTCCTGGAAACAACAGTAATCAATTATACTCTCTCTCTCTCCTCTATTTCTTTCTCTCTCTCATTTTCATGTTATTTCAATTTGACTTTCTGTTCCTTATCATGAAATAATCCTAAGAATATCTAAGAAGATTCTCAAAAGCTACCCAGATATTTTCCAGCCAAACCAGGGGCTGTTGCTTTCCAAGTCTAGGATCTTGAGTTATATTTAGACTTTTATCTTTCTTGTGAGAAAGAAATATTTAAATGTTTATAATGCTGTTTTTGTTTTTCCCTAGAAATTGGTTGTGTAGAGAGGATAGGCATTACACTTTAGGAGAGGAGTAAGCAAGGAATTATAGGTTCAGGTTATTATTGTCAGTCTTGTAGCTGGTCATCGTGGTTTTAATTTATGATCTCCATTCTCAAATATTCATTCTAGATCTTTCTATTTTAGCAAGCTTCTTAATTTGATGAGCACTTTGCCTTCAGTGAGAAAGATAAATCTTCATTCCTGAAGGTTCTAAGTGATTTTTCTTGTTGTAAAGACAGATAGTTGGCCTTGCTATCCATGGGAGATTGGTTCTAGAACCCCCATGGATACTCAAGTCCCTTATAGAAATAAAATGGCAAAATACAGTTGACCGTTGGGCATCATGGGTTTGAACTGCTCAGGTCCACTTATATGAATTTTTTTTTTCCCCAATAAATATATAGTAGAGTACTACAGGATCCTGAGTTGGGTGAATCCATGGATGTGGGACCAGAAGGCTGACAATAAAGTTGTTACTATATTTTTGACTGTGCAGAGAGTCAGTGCCCCAACCCCTGCATTGTTCAAGGGTCCGCTGTATTTGTGAATAACTTATGCACATCCTCCTGTATGCTTTAAATCATCTCTAGATTACAGTTGTGCGGAAACAAAAAACTGAAACTGAAGTCGCTCAGTCATATCCAACTCAATGCGGCCCCATGGACTGTAGCCTGCCAGGCTCCTCCATCCATGGGATTTCCCAGGCAAGAGTACTGGAGTGGGTTGCCATTTCTTTCTCCAGGGTATCTTCCCGACCCAGGGATCTAACTCCCTGGGTCTCCTGCATTGCAGGCAGATGCTTTACCATCTGAGCCATCAGGGAAGCCCTGGTGTTGATGTGTGGCAAAACCAATACAATATTGTAAAGTAGCCTCCAATTAAAATAAATAAATTTAAATTTAAAAGAAAAAAGAAAAAAAAAAAAAAGAATGCATCCTAAGTTGCTTCAGTAGTGTTCGACTCTTTGCAACCCTGTGGACTGTAGCCCACCAGGCTCCTCTCTCCATGGGATTCTCCAGGCAAGAATAATGGAGTGGTTGCCATGGCCTCTTCCAGGGGATCTTCCCAACCCAGGGATTAATCCTGTGTCTCTTAAGTCTCCTGCATTAGCCGGCGGGTTCTTTAAAACTAGTGACACCTGAAAAGCCCAAGATTACAGTTGACTGTATAGTTATTTCATTACAATTTACCATTGGTCATAGCAATACATGGAATTAACCCAGGAGTTCCTTCACAGCTTTCCATATTTCTTTTAGTCCTCATTGTGTATTAACAAATCATTTTTTCCTTAATAGCAAACATTATTATAATAATTAATTTACCCCACCCAACACTGCGAATCTCCATTTTACTGTTTACTCATAGGCGTGAAGAATCCAAACTGATTAAACGGAAGGCTCAGTTTCCAATTCAGGAAAAAATAATATGTATTATCTTAGGTTACCTCTCTTTCTAGGTAAGCCATACAACAAAATGTACTACTTAGACTTTGGCCGCTGGGAGGGTTTCCCTCATAGACAGTGTTTTAGGGCCGCCTCCAAAACAGCGGTTTACTTCCATTGTGCAGCATGTTTTAAAGAACCATCCACATACATTTTGTAAACTACTAAAATGGTACACAACTTTATGATTTGTTGGATGAGATGACTCCCAATTCATGACTGGTAGCTCAGGCCAGATGGTCCCTGAGTCTCATAATCAGATAGTTAGTCTTCATCAGAGCTTGGTAGCAATCCAGGCTTTGTTTCATAGCAGTTGTTTCCTGTTGAAGGGTGTATGGAATTATTTCAAAACCCTAGAGGCTGCCACTTCTTTTTTACTGGGACATGCTAAAGGCTTATTTCTATGTCTCAGTTAGTTAGATGCACTTAAGGCTCCACTGACTATGCTATGTCATAAGTTCTAAGAGGTAGAAGAACTTGCACAGCAATCTACCAGAGAACTTTTATTGTACCATGTCTTAGCACCTTTTCACATTCTCTCCATGCATAAAATATGCATGTAGATGAAAAAGCTTGACAACTACGTAAGCAGCCATGTATCCATTATCTAGGTTAAATATAAGATATATACTTCTTTATGCACTTTCCCAATTGCAACACCCTCTATGCCACTGTATTGGTGAGAGAGAACCACTATCTTGATTTTGTGTTAATTTCATTTATGAAATTTCCACCTAGGTACATGTTAAACAATGTATTTTTTGTTTATGAACTTATATAAATGAAATCATGCTGTATATATTGTCATAAAACTTGCTCTTATTGAATATCATATTTTTGAGTTTTATTCTTATTGCTAAATGGTGATATGGTCCATTAATTTTCTATGCCTTATAATAATCCATCATCTGCCTATACCAATATTTTCCAGCCTATTCTCTTGGTTTTGACAATTGCATGATTCTCAGTTTTTTCTCTATGAATGATATTATAAGGTTTCTATAAATAATTTCAGACATGTCTGCTCTTTGGTTCACAGGAACAAGAATTTTTCTGCAATATATACACAGTAGAAAAACATTGAATCAGAGGTATAGATATTTGATATTATCAAGTAATGCCAGTTTTATAAGAAGTTGTGCCTATGTTTCATTCTTAATGATAGATATGGCACAGGTGCAGCAAGTTGACTCATTTTTTGCAGATAATCCTACTATGCTCTAAATCAATGAGATTTCATGAATCAAATGTAGTTGACAAGCCTCTGTGTTTTTAACAGAATGCTCTGTGTTCTCTCTCATATATATGATATATATATATGAATGCATGCGTGCATGCTAAGGTACTTCAGTCATGTCCAACTCTTTGTGACACTATGGGCTCTAGCCCACCAGGCTCCTCTGTCCATGGGATTCTCCAGGCAAGAATACTGGAGTGGGTTGCCATGCCCTCCTCCAGGGGATCTTCCCAACTCAGGGATCCAACCCATTTCTCTTATGTTTCCTTCATTGGCATGTGGCTTCTTTACCACTAGTAAAGAAGCCCATATATGAATTATATATGTATGTATATATATATATATATATATATAAATGATATATATATAAATGAATGATATATATCTGAATGAGGTATCTCACAAAGTTTTCATATCTTCTTCAAGGCTTATTTCGTACCAGTGCCATGATGTGGTACAGGTTGGTGAGGCAGTTACTCTCAGAATTAGATTATAGCAGTAAATGGAGAGTTGATTTAGTATACAAACAGTATATTACTGTTCCTTCCAGTAAAGGTATATAGTCTCTTATGGTATCTGTGATCAGAATTTAGAAAAACTCCTTGGGTAGATTAATTAGCTAGTTGTAACCATGTAGAAAGGACATTTATATTCTGCTAGAATAAGAAGGCAAAGTGGTGGTCTGAGGAGGCTTTACAAATAGCTGAGGAAAGAAGAGAAGCAAAAGGAAAGGGGAAAAGGTGAGCACAGAATTCCAGAGAATAGCAAGGAGAGATAAGGACTTCTTAAATGAACAATACAAAGAAACAGAGGAAAGCAATACAATGCAAAAGACTAGAGATCTCTTCAAGAAATCGAAGATATCAAGAGGACATTTCATGCAAGGATGGGCACATTAAAGGACAGAAAGAGTAAGAACCTAACAGAAGAGAGTAAGAAGAGGTAGCAAGAATACACAGAAGAACTTCAAAAAAGATCTTAAAGACCCAAAAAAACCATGATGGCATGGTCACTCCCCTAGAGCCAGACATCCTGCAAAGTGAAGTCAGGTGGGCCTTAGGAAACATTATTACAAACAAAGCTAGTGGAGGTGATGGAATTCCAGTGAGTTATTTCAAATCCTAAAAGATGATGCTGTGAAAGTGCTGCATTCAATATGTCAGCAAACGTGGAAAACTCAGCAGTGGCCACAGGACTGGAAAAGGTCAGTTTTCATTCCAGACCCAAAGAAGGGCAATGTTAAAAAATGTGCAAACTACTATATAATTGTACTCATTTCACATGCTAGAAAGGTTATGCTTGAAATCCTTCAAGCTAGGCTTCAGCAGTATGGGAACCAAGAACTTCCAGATGTACAGGCTGGGTTTCAAGAGTCAGAGGAACCAGAGATCCAATTGCCAACATTCATTGGATCAAAGAGAAAGCAAGGGAGTTCAAGGAAAACATTTATTGCCTCATTGAGTCTGCTAAAGCCTTTTTGTGAATCACAAAACCTGTAGAAAATTCTTAAACAGAAGGAAGTACCAAACCACCTTACTTATCTCTTGAGAAACCTGTATGCGAGTCAGGAATCAACAGTTAGAACTGGTCATGGAACAACTGACTGGTTCCAAATTTGGGAAAGGATTACGACAAGGCTATATATTTTCACCCTGCTTATTTAACTTATATGCAGAGTACATCATGCAAGATGCCAGGCTGAATGAATCACAAGCTGGAATCAAGATTGTCAGGAGAAATATCAACAGCCTCAGATATGCAGATGGTTCCACTCTAATGGCAGAAAACAAACAGGAACTAAAGAGCCTCTTGATGAGGATGAAAGAGGAAAGTGGAAAAGCTGGCTTAAAATTCAGCATTCAAAAAGCTAAGTATGACATCCAGTTCCATCACTTCATGGCAAATAGAAGAGGAAAAAGTGGAAGCAGTGACAAATTTTATTTTCTCGGGCTCCAAAATCACTGCAGATGGTGACTGCAGGCATGAAAATAAAAGATGCTTCCTCCTTGGAAGGAAAGCTATAATTAACCTAAACAGTGTATCTAGGTTAAAAAGCAAAGGCATTACTTTGCCAACAGAAGTCCATATAGTTAAAGCTATGGTTTTTCCAATAGTTTGTACGGATGTGAGAGTTGGACCATAAAGAAAGCTGACTACTGAAGAATTGATGCTTTCCAACTGGCGTGCTGGTGAAAATTCTTGAGGGTTCCTTCGACTGCAAGGATATCAAACTAGTTGATCCTAAAGGAAATCAAGCTTGAATATTCATTTGAAGGACTGATGCTGAAGCTGAAGCTCCAATACTTTGGCCACCTGATGCAAAGAGCCAACTCACTGGAAAAGTCCCTGATGCTGGGAAATATTTAAGGCAAAAGCAGAAGGGAATGGCAGAGGACAAGATGGTTAGATTGTTAGTCATGTTCATCACTGACTCAATGAACATGAATTTGAGTAAACTCTGGGAGATAATAGGGGACAGAGGAACCTGGTGTGCTATAGTCCATGGCATCGTACAACTTAGCAACTGAACAACAAGTGCATTAAAAAAAAATTCTGCCATAGTAGATTTAGTATTACTCAGTTAGTCTCTAAGACCAACTAGACGGTGAGGAAATAAATAGATTTATGAAAATAATCAGCATAAGCACATACTTAGTTTTTCATGATATAGTCAGTTTCTGAAACTTCTCCAGGAATATGCATTCCCTTTGATTTACCACTTTAGTAAGCAAGGGGAATAATATTTCTACTTCAGTCATACTTTCTAAAGCCCTCACATCACATGTCAGGAAACCAAGCTGGAGATTTTGCCTATTTCCAAGGATATTATTTGGGCCCGTATACTCAGATATTGACACTTGGTTTTTGAACAATGAGCCTGACATCAGACATTGAACTTTTAAATTTCATTACCTATTAAGCTCTCTTTCTGACTTGAGAAACTTCAGTGACATTTTGACCTCCTCCAAAAGTTAGTGTTTTCTGAGTCTTTACAGCTCTATATGCCAGTATTTGGAATCACTTCCAGTAGGTATCCACATGACTTCCTAAATTCATTCAAGTATCTGGATAAGTGACATCAACTGATAATGCCAAGTGCTGTTATCAAGAAGGCCTTTCCTGACCACTCTGCTTGAAACAGTACATCTTTTGCTATTCCTTTCTGCCCCTTGCCAACTGTGTTTTTCTCTTTAGTGCTTTTCATTACCTGGCAAATTGAACTATTCTTTTTATGTGCTTATTATCCATCTTTTTATAATGTTCAAGATAACAGGCATTTGGTCTGTTTTGCCAAAGTTTTATTTTTAGTACCTTGAACACTGTTTCTATCTAGTGTAAGTACTCAATAAACAATTTTTAATGACTGAACGAAAGCATTGTTTAAGAAAATAGGAGTTCTTGTGACCAGTTGTGAATATTGTCAGTTATTCTTTGGCATAAGATTAACTAAAAAAATTGTGATATGTTCTGATGTTACAGTATTTACAATACTGTTCTCAGAGAATCTACCAACTCTGTCTGCTAACCATAAAAATAATGTTTCATGTAATTAAGAGCTTGGATACAGGTGAAAAAATTTTTAAAAATATTATAGATATATAGACATACAGATATAACTTTTGTATTTCCTTATAGATAATAATATTTCGTTACTTGCTAGCCAGAATAAGCTATTCAATATATATGTGTACAGTCACAGTGATTTGATAATCAGTTGCTAATATTTGTTCAAAGAGAAATTTTATAATATAGATTTCCTGTGTGAAAATGAAAATTTTAATGTTACTCACTGAAAATGCCCATTTTTCAGCATTAAATGCAGATTGTTGTTTAGTCACTAAATTGTGTCTGACTCTTTGGAACCCCATGGACTGCAACGGACCAGGCTTCCCTGCCCTTCACCATCTCCTGGAGTTTGCTCAAACTCATGTCCATTGTTTCAGTGATGCCGCCAACCATCTCATCCTCTGTCGTCCCCTTCTCCTCCTGCCTTCAATCTTTCCCAGCATCAGGGTCTTTTCTAATGTATCTGCTCTTCTAATCAGGTGGCCAAAGTATTGGAGCTTCAGCTTTAGCATCAGTCCTTCCAATGAATATTCAGGACTGATTTCCTATAGGATTGACTGGTTTGACCTCCTTGCAGTCCAAGGAGCTCTCAAGAGTCTTCTCCAGCACCACACTTCAAAAGCATCAATTCTTCAGCACTCAGCCTTCTTTATGGTCCAGCTCTCACATCTGTACATGATGCTGGAAAAGCCATAGCTTTGACTGTATGGACCTTTGCTGGCAAAGTGATGTCTCTGCTTTTTAATACACTGTCAAGTTTAGTCATAGCTTTTCTTCCAAGGAACAAAATCTTTTAATTTCATTGGTACAGTCACTGTCCACAGTGATTTTGGAGCCCAAGGAAATAAAACCTGCCACTATTTCCATTGTTTCCCCGTCTATTTGCCATGAAGTGATGGAACCAGATGCCATAATCTTAGTTTTGTGGATGTTGAGGGTTTTTTTTTTTTAATAATTATTTGTTTTTAATTGATGATTGCTTTACAATATTGATTTGATTTCTGTCATACATCAATATAAATTAACAATGGGTGTACATATGTCCCATCCCTCTTAAATCTCCCTCCCACCTCCCGTGTATTCCCACCCCTCTAGGTTATTACAGAGCCCCAGTTTGAGTTCCCCGAGTCATACAGCAAATTCCCATTGGCTTTCTGCTTACATATGTCGGTGTATACCGTTTCATACTACTCTGCATTCATCTCACCCTCTCCCTCTCCTCCTCCACACTTGTCCATAAGTCTGTTGTCCATGTCTGCATCTCCTTTGCTGCTCTGAGAACAGGTTCGTCAGTACCATCCTTCTAGATCCTATATATATATATATATATATATATATATACATACACACACACACATACATACACACATAATGTATGATATTTGTTTGTTGAGTTTTAAGCCAGCTTTTCACTCTCTTTCACCTTCAAGAGGCTCTTTAGTTCCTCTTTGCTTTCTGCCATTAGGGTGATATTATTTGTGTATCTGAGGTTGTTGATATTTCTCCTGGCAATCTTGATTCCATCTTATGCTTCATCCAGCCTGGCATTATGCATGATGTACTCTACATATCACTTAAATAAGCAGGGTGATAATATACAACCTAGCCATACTGCTTTCCCAATTTTGAGCCAGTCTGTTGTTCCATGTTGGGTTCTAATTGTTACTCTTGACCTGCATACAGGTTTCTCGGGAAGCAGGTAAGGTGGTCTGGTATTCCCAAATTAATTTTTAAAATGCAGATTATTTTGAAATTTGAAGAAAGCTGCTAAATTCTATTATGCAACATAAATAGCAAAGTTTACATATTCTAAGTGTTTTTTCCCTTATATAATTACTATAAGTCCAGTGATTAACACGAAAGTTAATGTTTTATTGCTCCAAGTACATTACTTGTCATTAGCATATTTGGGGATGGCTTTTTTAATTTCTTCCTAATAATTATCTTAGATTTTACATACAAAAGGAGAACCTTTCTAATGAGATATTGACAGAAACACACTCTATTTCAGATAGTACTAAAGGAATTTTAACTTTCAATGTCAGAATTTCAGAGAAATTTTCTTTTTTTATTGGCAATATTAATAATATGGTCATCTAAAGATATATTAATATTTTTTAAGAATTATACATAATGGATAATAGAATCTATATTCTTACTAAGGCATAAAAATTGTTTTTCATGTCACAGAATTTTTATTAGAATATTGATTTTGCAACTCAATATTAAACATATTTAATATTTTAAACATACAAAGATGACATTTCATTAGTATACATATATCTCATAAGTTTAAGTTTTAATATGTAGTTATTTTAGAGAAAATCAGAGAGAGCATTATGGCTATTTTGATGAAGGTAATTGAGATTGAGGATTAAGAGTGGCATTTGTCATCATTTATCAACCTGAACATTACATTTATTCCTGCATTTGTTTCAGTTTTACTATATCAAGGAAATTCTTTTAATATAAATAGTTAACATAATAATGTAACTTTAAAAAACAAATATTTATTTTTACTTGGAGGATAATTGCTTTAAATATTGTGTTAGTTTATGCCAGCAATCAATATGAATCAGTCATAGGTATACATATGTCACCTCCCTCTTGAACCTCCCTCCACCTTCCACCCGATCCCACCCCTCAAGGTTGTCACAGAGAATAATTTAATTTTTAATAGTACAGATCTAGCTAAAGCTATTCTTCAACTAAACTGAATACAACACTTGACAGAAGAGTAGTTAGAAATTTTATTCCAGAATGAAACTACAAGTATTATCTAAGGACAACTTGCAGTTTTTATCACGAATATAAAATTTCAGTAACCAAGTATAATAGTCCTTCTAACTATGCATGTGCCTTTCACTTTTTATTGTAAAACAGTTAAGCTATAATAAGCAGATGCATCAAACAGGGACACCAGTCTCTTGCCTAGCATTTTTAAGGAAAATACATCTGTTCTACAGTAGTATATTCACTTGTTTAATTCTTTGCAGGCATTTAAAGACTTGAATTATTAAAAGTCATTTACATATAATGGAAGCAACTTTCCTAACCTGTGACATATGTCCAAGACAATAAAATATAGGCACAGAAAAGTCAAAAGGGGGAACAACTAATAAATCTAGCACTACAAAGCAATGTGTTGCTTGTTGACATTTTATTACAATGTGGACTGTATTGGATTGCATGTTAAAATTTTTTAATGATATAGAATATGTTTAAAATATGAAATTTTATAAAATATTGATCTGAATTAGACTCTTAAAAGTTAAGTGTATATTTTATAATCTCTAAGGAAGGTATTGCAACATTATTCTAAGAGATATATCAAAATACAACATATGATTTGAATGTGATATTGACAAATATTCAAATAATTCAAAAAAAAGCTATGAGCAGTCCAACAGAAGGAAATCAAAGGAAAGAAAAGAAAACAAAAATAAAATGGTAGACCTAAATAAAAATACGTTAATAGTTTCATTAAATGCTCACACTCTGCTCAGTTGCTTCAGTCATGCCCAACTCTTTGCAATCCCATGGACTGCCCTCTGGGCTACTCTGTCCCTGGGATTTTTCAAGCAAGAATACTGGAGTGCATTGTCATTGCCTCCTCTAGGGGATCTTCCTGCCCGGGGATAGAATATGTATCTCCTGCATTACAGGCAGATTCTTTACTGCTGAGCCACTGGGGAAGCCCTTCATTAACTGTGTATAGTCTAAACATACCAATGAAAGGACAGAGGATTTTCAGATTGAAATTTTATAAATTGACCTAAATATAGGCTGGAGATAAGAAACTCATTTCCAATGTAATGATATTAAAGGTAAAAGGATGAAAGAGAAGCACTTCTTGAATGGCAAGTAAGGACCTCAAAAGTGTGTTTTTCTAGACAAACAGATGGCTAATAAATACATGAAAAGATGCTGAATATCACTAATTATTAGCGAAATGCATATCAAAACTACAATGAGGTATCACCTCAGACTGGTAAGGTGGCCATCATCAAAAAATCTACAGACAATAAATCCTAGAGAGGATATGGAGAAAAGGGAACCCTCCTTTTCTCCTTTTCCAACAATTCATCCACAGTTGGTGGAATTGTAAACTGATATATTTAGTATCCTACAGTTGGAAGAAATGTAAACTGATACAGTTATTATGGAAAACAGTGTGGAGATCCCTTAGAAAACTGGGAATAAATCTACCATATGACCCAGCAACCCCACTACTGGGCATATACCCTGAGAAAACAGTGATCGAAAAAGACACGTGTACCCCAGTGTTTATGGCAGCACTATTTACAATAGCTAGGACATGGAAGCAACCTAGATGACCACTGGCAAACAAATGGGTGAAGAAGTTGTACCTATATACAATGGAATATTGCTCAGCCATAAAAAAAAGAATATAATTGAGTCAGTTTTAGTGAAGTGGATAAACCTAGAGCCTGTTACACAGAGTGAAGTAAGTCAGAAAGAGAAAAACAAATATAGTATATTTATATATGTATACATATATACATCAGATCAGATCAGATCAGTCGCTCAGTCGTGTCTGACTCCTTGCGACCCCATGAATCGCAGCACGCCAGGCCTCCCTGTCCATCACCAACTCCCAGAGTTCACTCAGACTCACGTCCATCGAGTCAGTGATGCCATCCAGCCATCTCATCCTCTGTCGTCCCTTTCTCCTCCTGCCCCCAATCCCTCCCAGCATCAGGGTCTTTTCCAATGAGTCAACTCTTTGCATGAGGTGGCCAAAGTACTCGAGTTTCAGCTTGAGCATCATTCCTTCCAAAGAAATCCCAGGGCTTATCTCCTTCAGAATGGACTGGTTGGATCTCCTTGCAGTCCAAGGGACTCTCAAGAGTCTTCTCCAACACCACAGTTCAAAAGCATCAATTCTTCAGCGCTCAGCCTTCTTCACAGTCCAACTCTCACATCCATACATGACCACAGGAAAAACCATAGCCTTGACTAGACGAACCTTTGTTGGCAAAGTAATGTCTCTGCTTTTGAATATGCTATCTAGGTTGGTCATAACTTTCCTTCCAAGGAGTAAGTGTCTTTTAATTTCATGGCTGCAGTCACCATCTGTAGTGATTTTGAAGCCCAGAAAAATAAAGTCTGATACTGTTTCCACTGTTTCCCCATCTATTTCCCATGAATTGGTGGGATATATGAACCTAATTGCACAGAATGAATGGAGACACATGTAGAGAATGGGCTTGTAGACACAGTCGGGGAGGAAAAGAATGGGGCGAATGGAATAAGTAGCACCAGCATATATATATACTATCAGGTGTAAGATAGCTTTCTTCTAGCTTGTTGTGTAGCACAGGGAGCCCAGCCTGGCCCTTTATGATGACCTAGAGGGGTGGGTTGTGGAAAGGGGCGGGAAGTTCAAAAGGGAGATGATTGGTACATATATAGATATAGAAATATAAAATTATGGCTGATTTGTGTTGTTGTACAGCAGAAACCAAGGGAACATTTCATGCAAAGATAGGCTTAATAAAGGACAGAAATGGTATGGACCTAATAGAAGCAGAAGATATTAAGAGGAGGTGGCAAGAATACACAGAAGAACTGTATAAAAAAGATCATCAGATAATCACGATGGTGTGATCACTCACCTAGAGCCAGACATCCTGGAATGCAAAGTCAAGTAGGCCTTAGGAAGTATCACTACAAACAAAGCTAGTGGAGGTGATGGAATTCCAGTTGAGCTATTTCAAATCCTAAAGATGATGCTTTGAAAGTGCTGCACTCAAAATGCCGGCAAATTTGGAAAACTCAGCAGTGGCCACAGGACTGGAAAAGGTCCGTTTTCATTCCAATCCCAAAGAAAGGTAATGCCAAAGAATGCTCAAACTACCGCACAGTTGCACTCATCTCACATGCTAGTAAAGTAATGCTCAAAATTCTCCAAGCCAGGCTTCAGCAATACGTGAACTGTGAAGTTCCAGATGTTCAAGCTGGTTTTAGAAAAGGCAGAGGAACCAGAGATCAGATTGGCAACAGCTGTTGGATCATCGAAAAAACAAGAGAGTTCTAGAAAAACATCTATTCCTGTTTTATTGATTATGTCAAAGATGTTGACTGTGTGCATCACAATAAACTGTGGTGAATTCTGAAAGATATGGGAATACCAGACCACCTGATCTGCCTCTTGAGAAACCTATATGCAGGTCAGGAAGCCACAGTTAGAACTGGACATAGAACAACAGACTGGTTCCAAATAGGAAAAGGAATACGTCAAGGCTGTATATTGTCACCCTGCTTATTTAACTTATATGCAGAGTACATCATGAAAAATGCTGGGCTGGATGAAGCACAAGCTGGAATCAAGATTGCCGGGAGAAATATCAATAACCTCAGATATGCAGATGACACCACTCTTATGGCAGAAAGTGAAGAAGAACTAAAGAGCCTTTTGATGAAAGTGAAAGAAGAGAGTGAAAAAGTTTGCTTAAAGCTCAACATTCAGAAACTAAGATCATGACATCTGGTCCCATCACTTCATGGCAAATAGGGAAACAGTGGAAACAGTGCCAGACTTTATTTTTGGGGCCTCCAGAATCACTGCAGATGGTGACTGCAGCCATGAAATAAAAAGACACTTACTCCTTGGAAGAAAAATTATGACCAACCTAGACAGCAGAGACATTACTTTGCCAACAAAGTCCTGTCTAGTCAAGGCTTTTTTTTTTTTTTTTTCCCCAGTAGTCATGTATGGATGTGAGAGTTGGATTATAAAGAAAGCTGAGCACCTATGAATTGATGCTTCTGAACTGTGGTGTTGGAGAAGACTCTTGAGAGTCCCTTGGACTGCAAGGAGATCCAACCAGTCCATGCTAAAGGAAATCAGTCCCGAATATTCATTGGAAGGACTGATGCTGAAGCTGAAACTCCCATTTGTTTGGCCACCTGATGCAAAGAGCTGATTCATTGGAAAAGGCCCTGATTCTGGGAAAGATTGAAGGCAGGAGGAGAAGGGGATGACAGAGGATGAGATGGTTAGATGGTGTTACCAACTTAATGGACTTGAGTTTGAGTAAACTCTGGGAGTTGGTGATGGACAGGGAGGCCCGGCATGCTGCAGTCCATGGGGTTGCAAAGAGTCGGACATGACTGAGTGACTGAACTGAACAGCAGAAACCAACAAAACATCATAAAAATGTTTAAAAACTAAATTAAAAAAGTCTACTCATCTATATAAGCAAGAACAATGGCAAAAAATTGTCAAAATCAACTTTTTAAAAACTCTGTAAATTAATGCAAATTTTAAAACCTTGCAAGTATATTTATTTGAGAAAAACACTAAATCTGAGTAAAAGCATCGAGCTTTGTTTTGTTTAACTCGCCTTAGTGTCCCATTTTCCTCTCCTGAACCTTACAATGATAACAGTCATGAAAGACAGCAGCCCGCAGTCACTGGAGAAGGTGGAATGGGTCTGGGGCCACCCCAAATCCCATCCTCTGAGAACTGTCACTATTTGACCCATCCAGCAACTCACTGCATATCCCCATTCTCAGAACTTGTCTTTTTTTTTTTTTTAATTTAAATTTATTTATTTTAATTGGAGGCTAATTACTTTACAATATTGAATTGATTTTGCCATACATCAACATGAATCCTCCACAGGTGTACACGTGTTCCCCATCCTGAACCCCCCTCCCATCTCCCTCCCCGTACCATCCCTCTGGGTTATCTCAGTGCACCAGCCCCAAGCATCCTGTATCCTGCATCGAACCTGGACTGGCGTTTCGTTTCTTATATGATATTATACATGTTTCAATGACATTCTCCCAAATCATCCCACCCTCTCCCTCTCCCACAGAGTCCAGAAGACTGTTCTATACATCTGTGTCTCTTTTGCTGTCTCACATACAGGGTTGTCATTACCATTTTTCTAAATTCCATATATATGCATTAGCATACTGTATTGGTGTTTTTCTTTCTGGCTTACTTCACTCTGTATAATAGGCTCCAGTTTCATCCACCTCATTAGAAGTGATTCAAATGTGTTCTTTTTAATGGCTGAGTAATACTCCATTGTGTATATGTACCACAGTTTTCTTATCCATTCATCTGCTGATGGACATCTAGGTTGCTTCCATGTCCTGGCTATTATAAATAGTGCTGTGATGAACATTGGGGTACACATGTATCTTTCAATTCTGGTTTCCTCGGTGTGTATGCCCAGCAGTGGGATTGCTGGGTCATAAGGCAGTTCTATTTACAGTTTTTTAAGGAATCTCCACACTGTTCTCCATAGTGGGTGTACTAGTTTGCATTCCCACAAACAGTATAAGAGAGTTCCCTTTTTTCCACATCCTCTCCAGCATTTATTGCTTATAGACTTTTGGATCACAGCCATTCTGACTGGCGTGAAATGGTCCCTCCTAGTGGTTTTGATTTGCATTTCTCTGATAATGAGTAATGTTGAGCATCTTTTCATGTGTTTGTTAGCCATCTGTGTGTTGTCTTTGGATAAATGTCTGTTTAGTTCTTTGGCCCATTTTTTGATTGGGTCGTTTATTTTTCTGGAGTTGAGCTGCAGGAGTTGCTTGTATATTTTTGAGATTAGTTGTTTGTCAGTTGCTTCATTTGCTATTATTTTCTCCCATTCTGAAGGCTGTCTTTTCATCTTGATTATAGTTTGCTTTGTTGTGCAGAAGCTTTTAATTTTAATTTGGTCTCATTTGTTTATTTTTGTTTTTATTTTCAGTATTCTGGGAGGTGGGTCATAGCGGATCCTGCTGTGATTTATGTTGGAGAGTGTTTTGCCTATGTTCTCCTCTAGGAGTTTTATAGCTTCTGGTCTTATGTTTAGATCTTTAATCCATTTTGAGTTTATTTTTGTGTCTGGTGTTGGAAAGTGTTCGTTTTGTTCTTTTACAAGTGGTTGACCAGTTTTCCCAGCACCACTTGTTAAAGAGACTGTCTTTTCTCCATTGTATATTCTTGCCTCCTTTGTCAAAGATAAGGTGTCCATAGGTGTGTGGATTTATCTCTGGGCTTTCTATTTAGTTCCATTGGTCTATATTTCTGTCTTTGTGCCAGTATCATACTGTCTTGATGATTGTGGCTTTGTAGTAGAGCCTGAAGTCAGGCAGATTGGTGCTTCCAATTCTATTCTTCTTTCTCAAGATTGCTTTGGCTATTCGAGGTTTTTTGTATTTCCATACAAATTGTGAAATTATTCTTCTAGCTCTGTGAAAAATACCGTTGGTAGCTTGATAGGGATTGCATTGAATCTATAAATTGCTTTGGGTAGTATACTCATTTTCACTATATTGATTCTTCTGATCCATGAACATGGTATATTTCTCCATCTATTAGTGTCTTCTTTGATTTCTTTCACCAGTGTTTTATAGTTTTCTATATATAGGTCTTTAGTCTCTTTAGGTAGATATATTCCTAAGTATTTTATTCTTTTTGTTGTAATGGTGAATGGAATTGTTTCCTTAATTTCTCTTTCTGTTTTCTCATTATTAGTGTATAGGAATGCAAGGGATTTCTGTGTGTTGATTTTATATCCTGCAACTTTACTATATTCATTGATCAGCTCTAGTAATTTTCTGCTAAAATCAGGAACAAGACAAGGGTGCCCACTTTCACCACTACTATTCAACATAGTTTTGAAAGTTTTGGCCACAGCAATCAGAGCAGAAAAAGAAATAAAAGGAATCCAAATTGGAAAAGAAGAAGTAAAACTCTCACTGTTTGCAGATGACATCATCCTCTACATAGAAAACCCTAAAGACTCCACCAGAAAATTATTAGAGCTAATCAAAGAACTTGTTTTTATTTGACCTTGTCTTTATTTGGCAGGTCAAATAAACTCTTCATTCTGTGTGAAGAGTCCTTTCCTGATGGCATTTGGGAAATACAATCCATGGCAAGCATTAAATATCACAACTGCCTGAGGCAGCATTACTAGCATGAGGCTGACCTAAAAAAAATTGTTTGTTTTTTTTTAGACCAGATAATGAGATGATCATAGTGTCTTTGAAAATCCCTGATAGATTCTTGGGGATCTAGAAGTCATGAACCTGTGGAGGGCTATGCCATGTCCAGTAAAGACCTGGGCAAACTATAAACTCTCACTTCTTGCTGATCTTGAGGAAGCTAGCAGGAAGTGAAGGCTAAGGCAGAAGTATAAAGTCCTGTTAAAGCATGAAACATCTCTTCAACAAACCTGGAAGATTTACTGGTTCAAGACATTTAAGACAATATCTATCCAGTTTCTAGATGAACATTTAGGGAAGTGATTCCATATGACAAAGAATACAGACTCTATAGAATTAGCCCATTAAAGTCACTAAACAAACAGACAGACACTAACACCAACAAAAGAAGAACAAAGACCAGTAACAACAAATTCTAGGGGAGGTCTGTTTTGCAGAGTTGCCATTTTACATTATTTAACTGTTGCCACATAACATTATTTTGTAGAAAACTGTTTTCTACAAAAAGTATGAAAAAAAATTAGCAAATTATGGTCCATGCACAGAAAAAGGATAGAAAGTGTCCCTAAAGAAGCTCAAACTTTGAACTTACTAGACAAAGACTTTAAATCATTCATTTTAAATATGTTCAAAAAACTAAAGAAAACCATGTCTAAAGACTTGATGTATGTAAATGATGTCTCAATAAATAGAGAATAATATTATAGAAATGTAAATTATGTATAGAAGGGAATAGAAATTCTAGAGTTGAAAAAATATAATAATAAATATAAAAATTTCACTTAAAGAGCTTCACAGTAGGTTTTACCTTATAGGAGAAACAGAAAACATGAAGAGAGGTTATTGAGATTATCCAGTTTGAAAAACATTACATAAAAATAATGAATGAGATGTGGTTAAATAGGAACAGAGCCATAGATACCTGCAGGACTCTATCCAGACTACAAGTCTTTGCATAAAGATAGTTCTAGAATACGAGGAAGAAGAGAGAGGGTCAAAAATAATATTTGAAAAAATAATGTCCAAAACTTTCTCTGATATGATGAAAAACTTTAATTTGTATATTCAAGAACCTCACAAAATTTTGAGTAAGAAAAACTGAAAGAGATCCACACCTGACCACATGATAATAAAATTGTTGAGAGTCAGACATAAAGAGTGAATTGATGTGATGAAAGCAAAGGAGTGCCAATCAAGAATTCTGTACCAAGCAAAACTATCCTTTAAAAAAGGGAGAAATTAATGTGTTCTTGGATAAACAAAACCAGAAAATCCATCAGTAGCACACTTGCCCTATAAGAAACACTCGAGGAAGTTTTGTAGGCTAAAATCAAAATCCATAAGACAGTAGTTAGAATCCACAAAGAAAAAATAAGCTAACATCAATAAAAGTGACTGCATAGGTAAATATATCTACAAGTGTTTTTGTATATATTTTTTTCTTCTCCTTTATGACTTATGAGATGCTGATAAAGCAGTATTTAGATGTAAATTTATACCTGTTAATGACATTATTAATAAAAAAGATTTAAAATCAATAACCTTTATCTCTATCTAAAAAAATAGAAAAAGAAGAGCAAACTGAACTCAAAGCAATGTGAAGGAAGGAAATAAGAAAGATTAGAGTGGAAATATAATACGAAAAAAAATCTGTAGAAAGAAATCAATAAAACCCAAATGTTGTTATTTAGAAAGACAGATGAAATTGAAAAATCTTTAGTTAGACTATCTAAGGGAGGAAAAAAAAATAGTACTAATACCAATAATAAAATAAGCCAGAATACTATCAATCTTATAACTATACCATGGATTATAAGTGAATATGAGCTTTCTTAATAGTTCAGTTGGTAAAGAATCCACCTGCAATGCAGGAGACCCCAGTTCAGTTCCTGGGTTGGGAAGCTCTCCAACAAACTTGGAGAGCTGGAAAGGGGAAAGGCTACCTGCCGGGGTCCAGACCCGGCTGATCCAGGGTATTCGAAGGAGAGATGGCATAGGCGACCTATTTATTTAAATATTTATCAAAGATATAAAGAGTAATAGGATGAGGATAGCTCAGTAGGAAAATTCAGTGGAGAAAAGAGGCTGAGTAGCTTGGTTTACGCGGGAGACCAATAAAACTTCAAGACAAGAAGTTTGCACCACTTACATAGGCCTCAGGCGTCCTTCCGTTCTCCCGAAGGAGAGGAGACACTGAGGCCTCCCCGGTCAGATCTTAGAAGCCCAGGCATAATTAGCAAGCATGGCGGGTTCTGCGCTCCAGATGGAGACTCAGCCAGAATTTGGGAGAGAGAGCGACATGGGGAGACCAAGTTTTGGTGAACAAGGCCCGCACTTTATTTTCCAAAGTAGTTTTTATACCTTAAATTGTGCATAGAGGATAATCGGGGAAGGGGTGGAATCATGCAAGGACAGCAGCTCCTGGTCCTAGTCAAAGCCAGGCTTTCAAACTTATCATATGCAAAAGTTCAGGTGAATTACATCATCTTCTGGCCAGGATGCCTGATAACATTTTAAGAAACTTATCTTTTTCTAAAGGTGATTATTCCAAAGTCAGGCACCAGCCTCCAAAAAAGTATTGGACAAAGCTGCATCCCTATAGGGCAAAGGTGAGGTGGGCTCAATCAAGAAAAGACAACTCAAGGGTCCAAGGTTACAAACATTGAGGCTACTACTTACATTTCTATACACCCATTATATCAATCAATACACTGCCAAGGACACAGTAGGTAAGGAGTATGGAGACTTAGCAGCAAACATTGGCCCAATAAGTGAAAAACCCTTCACCAATACAATTTCTAATCAATCTTTTAACTACTCAAAGGAATCTGTGTTTAGACAGTTTAGAACATCTCCTGCCTATCACAGTCGGGAGGCTGTTAACAATCACATGTGGCCGGAAAAACCTATTCAGGCAGGCTAGAGGATTTCCAAAGGAGTTTGTAGGTTAAACACTGTCACACCCAGGAATTATTAACTGGAGCTGTAAGCTAACTCTTTTTTCAGAGAGAGGTAGTGGGGGACAGGCCCCCGTAAAGTCAGAGGTGTAGGTGAAAGCACAAAGCAGAAAGTAGGCAGACTCTGGTTTTGGGGGTAGATGCTTGAGAATTTCCAGGGAGACCCCTGAGGCTTGATCCCGCCTTTGCGTATGCCGAGCCTCCTTCCTCATGACCTTTGTCATGGGCGGAGTTCCTCACGCTGGCTCCCGGCAGTGATAGAATTCCAGTTGAGCTATTCCAGATCCTGAAAGATGATGCTGTGGAAAGTGCTGCACTCAATATGCAATATGCAATATGCACTCAATATACAATATGCCGGCTCCCGGCAGCTACCCATTGCAGTATTCTAGCCTGGAGGATTCCATGGTCTATATAGTCCGTGGGGTTGCAAAGAGTCAGACATGACTGAATGACTTTCACTTTAATAAGGGAATAGTATGGGCAATTATACACTGAAAAATTAGATAACCTAGATAAAATAATACCAAGTGCTAGTGGTGATGAAAAACTATCAGAACTCTAATTTGTTGTTGGTGCGAATGCAACCACACTGAAAGATGGTTTGGCAATTTTTTAAAAGGTAAATATGATCACTCACCTAGAGCCAGACATCCTGGAATGCAAAGTCAAGTGGGCCTTAGGAAGCATCACTACAAAGCTAGTGGAAGTGATGGAATTCCAGCTGAGCTATTTCAAATCCTAAAAGATGATGCTTTTAAAGTGCTGCGCTCAATATGCCAGCAAATTTGGAAAACTCAGGACTGGAAAAGGTCAGTTTTCATTCCAATCCCAAAGAAAGGCAATGCCAAAGAATGCTTAAACTACTGCACAATTGCACTCATCTCACATGCTAGCAAAATAATGCTCAAAATTCTCCAAGCCAGGCTTCAGCAGTACGAGAACCCTGTAGTTGCAGATGTTCAAGCTGGTTTTAGAAAAGGCAGAGGAACCAGAGATCAGATTGGCAACAGCCGTTGGATCATTGAAAAAGCAAGAGAGTTCCAGAAAAACATCTATTTCTGCTTTATTGATTAAGCCTTTGACTGTGTGGATCATAATAAACTGGAAAATTCTTCAAGAGATGAGAATACCAGACCACCTGACCTTCCTCCTCAGAAATCTGTATGCAGGTCAGCAAGCAACAGTTAGAACTTGACATGGAACAACAGACTGGTTCCAAATCAGGAAAGGAGTATGTTAAGACTGTATATTGTCACCATGCTTATGCAGAGTAGTACATCATGAGAAACGCTGGGCTGGATTAAGCACAAGCTGGAATCAAGGTTGCTGGGAGAAGTATCAGTAACCTCAGATATGCAGATGACACCACCCTTAAGGCAGAAAGTGAAGAAGAACTAAAGAGACTTTTGATGAAAGTGAAAGAGGAGAGTGAAAAAGCTGGCTTAAAACTCAACATTCAGAAAACTAAGATCATGACATCTGGTCCCATCACTTCATGGGAAATAGATGGGGAAACAATAGAAACAGTGAAAAACTTTATTTTCTTTGGCTGCAGCCATGAAATTAAAAGATGCTTGCTCCTTGGAAGAAAAGCTATGACCAACCTAGACAGCATATTAAAAAGCAGAGACTTGACTTTGCCAACAAAGATCTGTCTAGTCAAAGCCATAGCTTTTCCAGTAGTCATGCATGAATGTGCAAGTTGGGCCATAAAGAATGCTGAGCACCGAAGAATTGATGCTTTTGAACTGTAGTGTTGGAGAAGATTCTTGAGAGTCCCTTGGACTGCAAGGAGATAAAACCAGTCAATTTTAAAGGAAATCAGTCCTGAATATTCATTGGAAGGACTGATGCTGAAGCTGAAACTCCAATACTTTGGCCACCTGATGGGAAGAACTTACTCATTAGAAAAGATCCTAATGCTGGGAAGGGTGAAGGCAGGAGGAGAACGGGATAACAGAGGATGAGATGGTTGGATGGCATCACCAACTAGGTGGACATGAGTTTGAGTAAGCTCCAGGAGTAAGTGATGGACAGGGAAGCCTAGCGTGCTGCAGTCCATGGGGTCGCAAAGAATCAGACATGACTGAGGAACTGAACTGAACTGAATTGATGCTGAATAAAAAAACCTTTGTCACATTATTGCCACATTATTGAAAAGACAAAGCTAGATAAATAGACAATAGATCAGTGATTGCCAGGAATTATGGGTTGGAGGGAGGTTGAGTATAGAAGGATAGTGCCAGAGAGTTTTCTGTAAGATGTTATAGAAAAATACAAATGAAGGTTTTGGCCAACCCAATATAAATTTTCTGTATCTAGACTGTAGTAGTAATTACATAAATCTGTATATAAGCATTAAAATTGATATAACTCTATACCAAAAGAAAAAATTGTTGACTTTACTGTATGATAATTTAAAAATAAAATGAAATAATAGGCTTATATTGGAGAGAGACATAAATCAGTCCATCAGAAATTAAGGAGATGCTTTTGTTGGGGGAGAAAACTTTTGCTACTTAAACTGTATCATGGGAAATTCAAGTATGGAAATGTGATGAATAGTGAAAATGAGAAGAGAAAAATGAGATGATTGAGACCCTGTATTAGCTTCGTGGGCTTAAATTTCCCTAATATAAAATATAATGAGCAATTGCTAAGTTGCTACTTTGATTATTGTGTTACTGATGTAATCAGAATCAGATCCAATTGGATTTCAGAATTTGCCTACATATAAAATCTAGATTATATAAAAGTGTTTTTTCCTAGGTGTAAGTAAGCAAAGTCAAGAGCTTCTTTTTTATATTTTTATGATCATGTGGGCATAGGTATTTTTTGAAGCCATAAAAAAATGTTAAAATTCTCATTGGATATAAAGGAAAGATCTGGTTTTAGTTACAAAGAACTTAGCAGATGTCCCTGTAAATGTTTTCCCTTAGCAGAATGAAACCACATTTTGCAGTATATACTTTTGGATATCATAGTCGGCAAAGAGAATGCTACATTAATGACAGATGTACTTTTTGAGGTATGAGGTGTGCAATAATTTTTAAAACTATTTATTATAAATATAGCTTCAAATGTATCAACTTTAATATAAATCTATAAATATTATTCTTTAAGAAATTATAGTTGAATTGAAATAGAATGCATTATTTAGCCAACGGCAAGTGAAGTAGAATGATAAAATCCCACTTTAACATTAACTCTTTTAGGCATTTTTTTATCTATTTTATGACAGACACATCATCCAAAATACTGTATGTCTATGAAAAGCAAATGGGTTAAGATAATTCTTTTTTCTTTCTTTATTTTGTCCCTCTTGCACCCAGAGTTTATTATAAGGCATATATAAGATAATATAAGAAATGACTGCTTGGCTTCATATACATAATAATGAAATTTCTTTTTAGATTCTCATTAAAAATTTGTTTTGTAACCATGACATTTGGTTGTGTGGAGACATTTGATGTGTCACCAGTTTCATTGTTCTGAACTGTTTATATCTCAGCAGGAATAATGACATGAATAGTTTGACTATTGAGAATGTGAAATCCGAGTGAACACTTGTCAAGGTTTTTTTTCAGCAAAATTAAATGTTGCTAATTTAAAATGGGTCAGAGTAATATTTTTCTGTATTTTGTTCATTGTATAGTTTAAATTTAGATCATTTGATATACATTCTTACAATTGGCTCATTTCTGGATCATTAAGCTCTATCATCAAATAATATTTATTAGACTTCTGCATGCTCATAGATCCAGAATGACTGCTATACCATACAGTTAAGAAAATAGCATACACTCTTCTTTAATAAAAACATAATTCTTCAGCCAAACAAATACTTTTCTGTGTCTAACAAACACAAATATGGCATTTCTTCATTATTCCAGTCTATTTGTCTCACTTCTCCCTGCCATTTCTAATTCTAAAAATCTAATAGAATTTTAAAGATATTTTTGAACCATTAGCAAACACATTAAGAAATATATTGCACATTACACTTTGATGATATACTTTAGATAAACTGCTTTCAGGCTTACTTCAGTGTGGCCAAATAAGAGAATATAAAATACTCAAAGAGATTATTTGGTCAAATGTTAATTCCCACTCAGAATGACATATGCTTATATTTGACCCTCATTTGACTCAATTCTTAGCTAAGAGTTTGGTTAACAAAAATATGTATATTATTCTAGTCAGTGTTTTTGTTGTTGTTATTGTTGTTAAATCTATTTTCCTCACAGGCTGTGTAATAGCTCTTTTGTTACTCATTAGTGGGGTCACCAGATGGTACACAGCAAAAAGCAAATTTTGTGACTCTAACTCAATTTTGTTCATTTCTGGTTGTTAAATTTGGAAAAGAAGATTGAAACTAATATTTCAATATAGCTACCCTGGATCATTTATCAAGCCATATTTATTCTGTCCTCCATTGATAACAAACAGAAGTTAAATATTTTTTTCTAATGAATTGAAAGTTAATTATTTACAGATCAGTCTTCAATATCTTACCTAGAGAAAGCTTGAGAATATTTCTCAAATTGATTATTGAATATTTGATATATCCATAATAAAATTTCTAATAAACTGTTACTCTTCAGTTACCAAGACAAAATTGTTTCCCTGCATGCTAAGTCACTTCAGTTGTCTCCAACTCTTGTGACTCCATGGACTGTAGCCGCCAGGCTCCTCTGTCCATGGGCATTCTCCAGGCAAGAATTCTGGAGTGGGTTGCCATGCCCCTCTCCAGGATGAAGATGTTTAACCTTACCTATTTGATGGGATCTTACGTATATTCATTTATTTCCATATTTGTCTCCAAATGCTCCAGATGGCCTTTGCTTTAAACATCTTATTCTCTAAAGGGATTTTTTTTTTAATCTTTGTTGATATTCACTTCACAGGAAACTGAATATGTCTGTCAAGTCGTCTTCCTGAAAAAGTAGGAGAAAGAAAAGTTGACCTTTTAGGGTGACCAGTTTATGGTTTCTGTAACTGGGAATTACTTTGCAACTTTGTGTTCCAGGTTTACTCTACAAGTTCTTTGACATTTCAGATGCTATTAAACTTGAATTATAGCTCATTGTCTGAAATTATTTCTTTTTAGGTAAACAGGATTATAAAAAAACCAAACCTATTTTACGAGCAACTAAATTAAAAGCAGAAGCAAAGAAAACAGCAATTGGCATAAAGGTACCTATATTTGATAACTTTAAAATTTGATATATTGCCTGCCACTTCATTTTCTAAAATGGATTGCATAAATATTGAATTCTAAATGTTTTATGACATTTCAAAATCTAAGTCAAATGCC
Organism: Bos indicus; assembly: GCF_029378745.1. Taxonomy (NCBI): domain Eukaryota; kingdom Metazoa; phylum Chordata; class Mammalia; order Artiodactyla; family Bovidae; genus Bos; species Bos indicus. The sequence continues at coordinate 71,697,942 of NC_091773.1, forward strand.
GGAATTAAAGGCTTTTGAAAAGAATTTACTTAATGAGAAACATCCTTCCCATTCTAAGATTTTATCAGGTCTTAGATTAAGACCCAATATCACTTAAGAGAACCAGTTACACTTAAAGTTGCAACTTACTTTTTCTGTAGCTTCTGTTTCACTTCAGTGATATATGTGGTCTGGATCAAAAACTTTTCTCATTTGCAAAAAATTGCACTTTATGGTTGTTTATATTTTAATTATAATTGTATACACTTAGGTCACTAATATACGTAATTTTGCTCATGTATTGGTTTAGTTGTCAGTACTCTCGATGATGAAATTCTAATGATGTTCCCAGATGATGTTCTTTTAAAAAACCAGTGTTTTTACTGCTTAAGAAGGATAAAAGCTATTGAGAATGATGTTAACAGATAATCCAATGTGCTATCACAATGAAGTTCAACAAAATTACATTTACATTATTACTCATGTCAACTCTGCCAAGTATTTAGAGTAAAATTAAACTATAAATAGAAAAATTATTTTGGTGGCTCCACTGTCAAATGTGTAAAAGTGGCTAGTACATATATTTTATTTAAATATTAAAATGTTAAAAGGAGATTTTGGTTTTTATCTGGCAGATGAAAAATCAATTTTTCTAAGTTATAGCTTATAGCAAATGCCAAGGTATTACTACCAAGCTGTAACAGCTGTTGAACTGCCAGATGATATATTTGGTTGTCTTCCAGAATTTGCTATTATAATCACAAAACACGGCCTTCTTTTTACTCCTGGTTGCTGATTTAGATCAAGCATTGCTGTGTGCTGTGGTGTGTTTTCACAATAGTCTCCTCAGTTAGTTCTGTGTGTCGGTTTTTAATGAAAAAAAAAAAAAAGTGAATTACCTTTTTATTTAAAAGAGAGAGATTAATCTTTTGACATTTTCTTCTAATTTCACATGAAATTTCATTCATCTTTAAAATTATTTCTATGACATGAACTTTCTAAAACCAGTGCTTATTTCCTTATTTTGCAGTTAGTTACCTGATGATTGTCTTTTGTAGTGAGAGCATGGTCTTGTCATTTTCCAGGAAAGGAATGTGTCATTTACTTTTATCTTTCATAATACAGTACTTTGCTTTTGTTTTGTCAGAAAAATATCGGGATAGCACACTCTACTTGCGGCACAATATAATGAGAAACTATAAATTAGAATTTGAAAAACAGTGCAGCCCTGCATTTATTGATGTATACCACTTTCCCATACACTTCCTTTTTCATTGGCTCTTATAATTTTTGCTATGGTTTTACCCGGAGGAAATAACCATATTTCTAGTATAAGTCTACTTTACAGTACAGTCATTTAAAGTATTTTTTCAAAACAATGTAGAATTTATCTCTTATGAGAAAAAAATTGTTCTTAGATTTCATTTATGATTTAAAGCATGTACAGAAAAGTTTTTGACCTCAAAAATGTAGCTCCTTTTTAATAAACTAGCAAAGCATTTTGATTTGTAAACCTGTGAAGAACAAAAACCTTAGCCTTAAACATCATTTACTTTGCTTGAAAATTTATGTGAAATCCCCATTAAAATGATAGGAAACTTTTTAGAATCAGAACCATGGAGGTGTTTTACATTTCAAATCTAGCATCCTAATTAGCTTGCCCTGTCAAACTTTGATTGCCTTGTCATTTTAGTATAGTATTTTAAATAACGAAGTTTCTTTCAGGATTGCCATTTAATGCTATTTAATTTCCCTGGTGAGTGATTTTATCCATAGCGATAATGTCAGAGAAGCAACTAAGGACTAACGAACATCAGACATGTTTGACTCTTAGCTGGTTAATACAGGATGACTGTAATGGTATCTTTTATCACTTGACTACTTAGTTTTTAGAGGGAATCATAGTTACGTTCTTCAAATAATGTAAATCTATAGAACATATGAACAACTGCATGGAATAGAAAAATAACAGCAATGATAAAATTGAACACAGAATAAAGAGGCCTAGAATCACTTGCTTCTTTCTTCTACTGTTATAGTGATGCAGACTCTAAGATAGCACATTTGTAAAATGGATTTTATGCCATTTACCTCACAGAATAGTTGGGAGAGTTAAATAATACAATGATACAATGAAAACACTTAACATAAATATGTGTTTGAAGTAGCTATTACTGGTTTGCATAAATAAGACTTTCCTTGGATGCTTTTCATTGGCCTAAAGATCCCCTACTTCAACTAAGTCTGCCTTGTGTGACTGTACTACATATTACAAAACGTTCTTAGTTTTGTTGTGAAGATAGTATTGTGGATGTTATTGTGGTAAAGTTTTCAAAGCAGTCTATAATTTTAATATATACCTTACATATGAATTATATAAATCTGACTCAATCCTTCATTATTTATTTAGAAATTGTATTACCACATTGTAGAACCTGTGAAAGGAAAGAAAAGACATCATTGTTTTGGAGAAATTTTTACAAGAAACCACTTCCAGATTTCAGTATCTAAAATCAATTGATTGAGGAATCATGGATATGAGATATAAAAATTACACAGTAGGGTACCTTACCCTCAGGGGCTTCCAGTGTGTTTTAATAAATGAATGTTTAGCAACAGAAAAATTCAAGAAACAGTAATGATTTAGAATAAGACATGAATATGGCTACTTCAAAATGTGAACTAATTTCTATTGTGAAGCTATTTTTGGTTCCTGTCTCTTACCAATGTAAACAAAATAATTTATGACCCAGTAAAGTGTACCACCTACAAAATATTTGCATGACTAATATTTGCTCTTTGGTTGCTGTTCAACTTGAAAACTTTTTTCAAGAATTGCAAATTAGTAAAAAAAAATTTTAGAATGCAAATACCTGTTTCCTAGTATTTACAAGGAAAAAATCTATATTTATTAAGTGGTTTATTAAGTTTATTTGAAAAATAATTAAAATAATAAGGATCAAAATTTGATTTCTCTGTTATATAAATGACATATTCAAATGTCAACCAGATCTTGCTAACATGAGCCACCTGGAATTATTATTTTTATTCTTTTTTGTTATTTCTGATCTAAAGCCAAAAATGGCCAAGGGCAAGGAGCGTCATAAATGTCTTAGGGGTATAGGTTATGATTAGCATAACCAGCATTCTGAAGGCAGTGTTTTCCAATTTTACCACAGTTTTAACCTTCCAAACATGCAGTCCCCACAGTAATAACCTCTTTAACAGAAAAGGGACATTTTGACAAAAATGACTTGCTGTACCTCCTCATCCAGTACTTCTTGAGCCTCACCTGCATAACATAGTATAGTGAATAGACTTAATTGAATTAATAGGTCCTTTGAAGTTGTATTCTATGAATGTTCTCCACTTTCTACCCTTAAACCTCTTTTTTATGCCTCTGGATATTCTAAAAATGTACAATGAAGGTGAAACAGTGTTGCTTGAAAGGATAAGGAGGAGTTGAAAAGCAGCAATTAGAGGTGATTATTAGTGAGAATGAGAATCATGGCCTCCAATCAAGAGTAAAAACTTTATTCTTGTGTTAAGCGAATGTGAATGGTGACTGCTGTTGAACAGTTCTGTTGTCCACTATACAGAACAGATGGAGTTTGCAGTTGTGTGTCACTTGTTTATTACAGCCTCTTAAAATTAGTAGCTGTGTAACCAGATGGGTCTGGGAGCACAGCTGTGGATACGAGAAAATAAATGAAACCTGTCTGATGCTGCCATGCCCTTTTGAGATGCCAAAGTATTCCAACTGCAACAGAGAAAAATTCACTTTAATTTGACATTATATTGATAGAGTAATTTTTGTTTTGTTTTGATTTCATTAAAGTAGATTTAAAAATCAAATCTTAACAAAAATAGTTGACACTAAATCTTTCAACCCCATGATTTTCATTAATATTTATTTTTATAGTTTTCAGATCCAAAAAAATGTAATTATAAAGCTAAAAATTTATATAAAATATCCAGTTGTAATTTCAAAATTCAGGTAAAAATGAAATGTTTATTATAAACCAAATTGATTTTATTGTCTTTAAAGTTTATTAAGTGGCTTATGAAAGCTACATTTGTATTAAGTGCAAATAAATGGTTTCTCCATAAAATAGTATCAGGAAGGGGTGTGATATGAAAGTGAAAATTAGAAGGGAATATTTAAGCCCTTTAGGATACTGTACTGGCATTATTTGTTCTTTTTTCTGTTTAGCCAAGTGATATGCTAATATTGAGAAAATTCCTTCATGATATGTCTCTATATCAATACAAAAAGTTTATAGATTTTCTAAAAAATAATATGATTTTGCTCTTGTGTATGTGGTAAACTTCCTGGCTATTATTTCAACATAATCAATATAATCTGCATCAGATCACTAAGTGAAGTACCCAGGACCATCCTTCATAGTTGTGATAATTCTGTCATATCATATCATGCTTCATGACCCAAGAGTATTCAGTTTTGTTCTGCCACATTGTAAACTATAGAAGTTAAAAATAAGAGTTTTAACAAAATAATATTTAATAAGGATGTTTATGGGCTTCCCGGGTGGCACAAGTGCAGAGACATAATCTAGAAACTTGTTATAGTTGTTTCTTTCCATTAGAAAAGGAGTGATCATTTTAGAATCTGTGTCCAATTGCTATAACAAATATAAATGTGTTGAAGCAAGAAATACAGAGAAAGATAAACTGTGTAGGTACAAACTACACTGCTTGCATCCAACAGTTTGATATCTAAACTATGAAAATATATTAAAATTGTAAATGTTAATGTTATTATTAGAAAGACACAAGCTAAATAAAAGTAATAACAAGTATGAATATACTTCTGTTATTATACCCACTGATGTTGTTGTTTAGTCACTAAGTCGTATCTGACTCTTCTGCGACCCCATGGATTGTAGCCCACCAGGCTCCTCTGTCCCTGGGATTTTCCAGGCCACCAGGGAAGCCCACCCACTGATGTACTTGCCATTACAATAGGTGTCCTCAACCACAAAATAAGTTTCTTTGCTTAATGACAGAAAGTGTTAAACAAAAAGAATGTGATCATTCTAGACTTTTTTTTTTTATGTCATGAAACTGATAACATTAACCAATCGCATTTCATGAATTTCAAATCTACTTTTTTTTTTCCTTCCTCAGGAAGTTGGCCTTGTGCTTGCAGCTATACTGGCCCTCCTGCTGGCTTTCTATGCTTTCTTTTATCTCAGACTGTCCACAGATGTTGACCCTGATCTGGAACCAGATGAAGAATAGTTGAGCAGCAATCAATGCATGAAAAGGAAATAATTTTATAAAAGCACCTCTAGGGACCAATACTTTCTGAAGTACTGAGACAGCAAGATCTTGAATTTTTTTCTGCTGGTATTTTCAGTTTGCAGAAATATCTTTTTAAGTAGTTGCATAGGATATCAAGAAAAGAACCTTACCTAGCAATGTAGTATAATATGTGTGCTACCAGATACTCCTATAAATCTTTCTACTTTGACAGGCAACCTATTCATGGTGCATTTTGATAAAATGGGAAACAGATCCTAAACTCTTCGGATGTCTTAGGCAATTTATGTGTATAACTCCATCACATGCAGATCACCAAATCTGTTTCGTTCCATATACATCATGAGTGGGAGTATATATCCTCATTTCCAGAAGCATTCTCTAGTCACACTGAGCGCCTAAGAAGGGATGAAAAGTCATGGGAAATTTTTCATTTTACAGAGAAGCCCTGCTTTCTTTCCAGACGTATTTTATATCATTAGAGAGACTATCTGCACATACATCTCCCGTAATCTTTTTCCTTCCTTGCCAACTGTTCAGTGCACATGTGCTCCATCAGAAATGGCACCTGGATGACAGAAGCTCAAAGAGTCACATATGTCTCGAAAATAGAGTTCCTTTCCTCTTGGGCTGTCTGAACTGGTGTACATAGAAAGTTCAGTTGATCTTGATTTTAATTAACTTATTACTCTACTAATATAAACTTGGAATCCTTTTTTAATTATGTTGTTCTGGCTGCTTGCTGTATCAGTTTGCCCCTCTCGTTAGTGAGTAACAATCTGTCATCTAACTGTGCAGTCTTTTTCATACAACAGTCATAGCAGAAGTCCTACCTACTCAGAGGCACTTTCTTGGGTTGTCTCATATCTGAACAATGCAGACTTGTTTTACAAAATTGTACTTTGCCTCTTGGGAATTAAATCAATTAAGACTCTTGTGAAAAGCAAGTAACAGAAGAAAATATGTGTCTTATATTACCTGCATATGGAGTTTTTTGTTTATATGATTTTTCAAGGTATTTTACATTGGTTGGGTTATAATGACTAATGACTAATATAATGACAATATTTTTTACTGGTAGTGGATTTTTAAAATATTTTTACAGCACACAAATACATTAAGCTTAGAAATGGAAAAATACGTGTCCACAGCAGAGTCGTTAGTTACTACCTTATATAAATATGTATAGAAAATGAATAGTTTGCAACATGTTCTTAAGGTGTTTTATAGTGTATTTATAAAGAGTAAATAAAATGTTAAAGATTGTTTCCATACTCACCAAGAGAACAAAGTTTTGATAAATATCTCTGAGACTTTTGCAGATTTGAAGGTGGCTATATAGCATTTTGTTCTATAGAATTTTTTCAAGTAGTTTAATTTATTTCATTAGATGCAAACAGCCAAAAGATCCAGTATCCTCATAGATCCTTTTTGTCAAACAGCTGAGGGCAGAATTTAGCCAATACTATTTACTGGATTCTTCCCCTTGAAATCACAAACTTAAGAGACAGACCAAGAGTTCCTATATACTCACCACAGTGGACCAATCCAAGTGGCATTTTTAGGAAAGGTTGCAGCATTTAATGCCATGTGGTATGTCTGTTTGTGAAGTGGGTGGCAAGGGAATATCCAAGCTGGCATTTTGGATATGATGGGTCTTTTACTTTCCTGAGTGACATGCCACATGTCAAGAAATACTGTTTTCCCTTACTCCTATCACATTTACGTGAACAATTTTCATTTAGTTATTTTCCCTCCCATCTGGTGCTAAATGCAGTCGTATTAAATAAAGATTATTTCTAATTTCAGTGGTAATTTAAATGCAAGGATATGTAATACTTGTTTATTAGATACCTATCCAAGTGAGATATAACAGAATTTATAGTATTTAAAATACATGATTATACTCTTAGAAATGTTTGAAAATTCATTACCCTGAAAAAATAATTTATTATCCTGTTCTACCATTGAGGTATTCTTTGGGAGAAAATGTTGTTTTTGATAATAATGAATATTAGGCTAAACATAGTATGATTATAGGCAAGTTTCATTACATAGTTTTACCAATACTCTGAGTCTATGGCTGGTCTGTTTGTATGACTGACTGACTTATGGTAAGTTCTAAGAGCTAAATTCTGATTTTAATAAATAGCAGGTAAAGTGAGACAGTGTATGTTTACAATACACTATTTTCGTGAAGTCCACATTTTTCAAACTCACCTTAGTTAGAAAGCAGCAGTTTTTTATAGAGAAATCCCGGGTTGAAGCCTAGTTTGAATCTTTGAGGTCAGAGAGGTGTTATCCTGCCTACGGTTTTCAGGGCACTACACTTTTGAATAGTGAGGGGTATTTGGTGTAAGTCTGAGACTGGCACCAGACAGATTTTAGGAGTGGGTTTTTCCCCTGCAATAATTCATCGCTCAGAGTAATTCAGAAGACAAAAACAGAAAAATTTAACTACTTTTCAGAATATTAGAATCTGTTAACATGCTGTTTCTGCAGGAAAAAATAATTTCAACTAATGCAGCTGGACTTAATGTACAACCTAGGAAATGTTGTGAATGAAGTGAAAATGGTTACTGCATCTTATCTTGCATGCAAAATAAAGAAAATGTAAATTCATCTGAGAGGAGATGTAAAAATATTACCTCATCTAGAATTTCTTTTGAAACAAATGTACTAAAAGCCTATTTTAGTACTAGTATGAGGTTTGTTGTTTTAAGGTGACAAAATACTTGAAGATTTTCTAACCTTTTTCAATTTTTCATAAAATAGAAATATTTCCATTTCAACTGATGATTACAAAGTCCTGAGAATATATTCTTATTTTTCTGTAATTTCAGTAGTGTGGTGATCTGCATATATTTAATAAATGCATGTTAAAATTAATCTCTTTTAGTCTTCTCAGAGCCTGGCACAGTTTTTGCATGTGATATATGGTCAAAAATTATTTGTATTTAATAAATAAAACTTAAAATTACAATATTTTTCAACTCAGCACTTAGCATTTATGGTCTTTGCTTGTATTGGGGCACATATACATTTAACCCTAGTTTTCTTGAAGATCAAGACAACTAGCATTAGATCTATTGTAAAACAGAAATATTGCTCTTTTCCAGGAAGTCAAATACGTTATTCTGATCTTAATTATCATTCAAAATCATACTCATTGTTTGAAATTTAACTTAGTCTAAATCTTCACTCTTACTGAAAGTAAAACTAAATTTTCATTGTAATGTTTATATTTATGTGAAAATGAAGATGCTTTATTTTTCCAGATTCTGAAATTATATAGTCATGATAATTCAGTAGAACAAGTTATACTTTAGATAAGCTTCAGAAATAAACTTCTAGAAAGTAAACAGATTTTAAATGTTAATGTATTTCATCTATAAATAAGGTTGTTGAGCCAGAGGCTATCTAAGATAAGCTTTTATTTTCTTGTTACCAGCAATTAGGCTTCTTTACACTTACCTGAGGCTTCTCTGGGGAGATTCACACCGCTTCTCCCTTAGCAGCACTGCCTTCTTTTATTAGAATTGCTCCAGTGCAGTCTGGTTAGGATGTTTGCTAGATTTTGTTCCACTGACACCATATCTAAAATCAGTATAACCTACAGAAAATATCGTAGCAGATGAATCCAGTGGATACAGAAACACTTTGCTATTTTGTATAGGTTTTAGCTATATAGGTAAATATAGAGGGAACTGGGAGAGTTGCTTAAAGAACTATACCAGTGTGGAAATATCTATAGTGGGTCAGTAAATGTATTTAAAACAATTGAACTGCTGTCATATTCAGCACTGTGCCTCCTTGTTAAACAAATTTTTTTTTATCCCTAGCAACAGACATGAGATCGTATTTCAAGAAAAATAAGATACTTCACTTGCCAGAAGATTTTTTGATGACAGTACCCCCTCCTATTCTTCATTTTTTAAAACAACAACCAAATTGGTGGGGAGGCAGCCAAAATTTGAGGTACCAATGCCTCTCGAACAGATGTCGCACCATTATTTTTTAGCTCGTTTAGATGAATAAACATGTTAAACTGTGAAGTATTACATTTTAGATTTTTTCATTAAAAAAAGAGACAATCTGTTTACTGTCCTAATTGAGACAACAATCCTTGTGGTTGCCAGTTTTGGCAGTCATAACAATGAACTATAAATATTTGGACCTACCAAGTAAATGGTGGCTATAAAGGCTATAGCATGTGTAAAGTTCTGTTTTCATGGGCACCCGTCTTAGTATGGCATTTTTTTTTCTGACTTCTTCAAATACAATTGTTTGTGTAAATGTGAAGTTTCATGGTAAGCCTAAAAGAAATTGATTTCAATATCTAATTTTGTTCCAGTTTATCATCCTTTTCAGTGTTCAACTATCCATCTGCTGGTAACAAATTGCTTCTGCAGTTGCTCTATTGAATGTGACAAGGCAGGTCTTCATTGGCTTGTCTTCTCTGTACATCCTAGGATAACACAAAATTCAGAGGCCTCTTTTTTTTTCCTATTCTCATATTTATAAAGTGAAGGTAAAGGCATCTTTAAAACTCTCTCAAATTGTAGCAGTTTTTTAAAAGAAAGTTTTATAAATAAAACATGACCAAATATAACTCTTGGTATAATGAGCAATGATGGAGGTCATAGTCTTAGCCCATATTAGTATGCTGTACATAAAACAACAGGAGAGAGAAGCTGGTGGACCAAAGAGAAGTGACCCAGACATTAAAAACTTATTTATCGCACTAGCTCCTCCACATCTGTGATCAAGATAGTGCCCGTCTCGGCATCTTATTTGAGTTCTCTTGTTCACTTACTCTTTACCGTCTCTCCTATCTGCCTCAGTTCTAAATTCTTGGCAGTCTTGAACATTCCTTCTCTGTTTGTATGAACCTCACATGTACTTTGTCATACTTGGTGCGTACTATATTAACTGCCTCTACATATCTACCATTTTACTTAGAAATATCACTGATCCTTCACTTTTTTTTTCAATTGTCTTTCTTCTTACCTGCTTTCTTTATCTGTCGCTTTCTTTATCTGTCACTAAATACAATTATTACACAAAGCTCGAGAGAAGAGTACAGTGAACCTCAATCTACCCATCACCTAGTTTCAACAACTACCAATGTTTTGCCACTCTTTTTATATACTCCACCCGTTCCCTTCTGTAACCTGAGGTATTTTAAAGCAAATTTCAAATATGCTGACATTTTTACCTGCAAGTATGCATTCCTGAAAGTACTTTGGTATTTTGTTTTTGTTTTCTGTTAGGTATTTTTTTTTCTTTAGTTACTAAGAAGCTAATCAAATTAAATAATTCGTTCCTCATATCACTTAATACCAAGGCAAGAGTCAAATGTCCTTAATTGTCTCTAAGATAGCTATTTAAGGTAGGTTTTGAATCAAGATCTGTATTACCTTTGTTTGCATGTCTCTTAAATTCTTTTAAAGCTGACCCTTGAACAATATGGGGACTAATTGCCTCTAACTTATAGTCAGCCCTCCATATTCCTGGTTCCTCCACATCTGAAGATTCAGCCAACCGTAGATTGTGTAGTAGTATTTACTTTTGAAAAATATCCGCATGTAAGTGGGCGCCTGCAGTTCAAACCCACGTTGTTCAGGAGTCAACTGTATTCAGCAACAAACCTCTCTTTCTTTCATGCCATTGATTGTTGAAAAAACCAAGTTATTGGTCCTTTTGAACATTCAACTTTCTAGATTTGGCCTTTTCCATTTTATTATTCATTTTTTCCTTCTATTTTTCCTATTTTCTGTAAAATATAAGTTAAGTTCTAAGTTAGGTTAGATCCAGACAATTTTGTTGTTGTCATTTGTTTTTAAAGCAAGGGTATTTCATAATTCCTAATGAGACACATGATATCTGCTTGTCTCACTTACAGCAATGCCAAAATTTGTCACCGGATTCATGTGCTAGTAACCTGATTCCCTCCAAAATAAGGTTTTACATCAAAGTTTTACCTAAAGCTTTTTAATCCATTCGTAATTGTTTCCTAGGTTATTAATCTCATTAGGCATTTCAAACTGGTGATTTTCCATCATTCCTTTAGCATATGTTAAGTGAAATTATTAAAAACAATTTTTACCAATTATTTGGTTAGCTTAAACAGCTTAAAGAAATCCAAATTTCAGAGTAATGATTTAGTACTCTTAACTATGGCCAATGAAGAGGTACCATTGTTGTCCCTGTTGTTTATTTATTATCATTATAAAGGCACAGATTTTACATATGTGATATGATTCAATCCATTGCAATCTTTGTTCCCTTCAGTACTGAAATGAGAATTATGTTATCATGCTTCATATTATTAAAATCATGAAAGCTTTATGCTTTTATACTATTTTAAGTTATTCTGAAAGTGACAGTTAGTTCGTCAGATTTTAAAAACAACAGGAATAAGTAGTAAATGTGGGGAAAAGTATAATATTTGCATATTATATGATGGACTAGAAAGCTAAGAAAATATTAAAATTTATGTAGCATGCTCTTTTAGAAAAATATTTGTGAAATAAATAGCTTTATCTATCTATACAATAATTAGCTAAATATAATAGCATAGAAATATCTTTTACAATTGCAATCTAAACTATAGAATTATCTAGAAGAAAATCAGCAAAAGTATGAAGAGAATTCATTGGATAAAACAATGTTACAGGGTGACATAATAAAACTTTAGAAAAGGAATTAATAAAAATAGTCTTCTGCTCTGGAAATAGAAAAGAGAACCTTAACCCACCAGATAGTAAAGTGTATTATAAAGTTATAATACATAAAATAATATCATTGTCAAGGAAAAGTAGATAAACCAATAGAAAAAGTGCAATGTCCAGAAATAGATCAAAACATGAATATTCATTTAATGTTTCCTATACGTCATGAGGATAGGTAAGTTATTTATTAAATACACTAACTGAATATCCATCTGGAAATTAAAAGATGCCTAGACCATGACGTAAAGTTAATTTCTGATGGAATTTGATTTCTGTATGAAAATGAAATGATAAAAAGTATTAGAAATTATAGACATTTTTAGAAGCTCTTAGTAGGGAAATTATTTCTGGGCAGTGATTTATGAATCAGAAGCCATAAAGGAAATACTGTTGGTTTATAACACATTAAATTAAAATCTAACACACAAGCCAGTACCCAGTGTTAATTAAAGATGTGAAAAAACAGTCTCTTTAATATACTGCTTGGGGGAATAGTAACCTCACACACTTTTTGGAAGGGACTTTTGCAGTGTACTTTAAAACTTCTTAAATTTGATGTATACTTTAAGCATTCTTCATAATGTCAAAAAAACAAAGAAACAATTAAAGCTATGTAAATGTCCAATATAGGAGTCTTTTTACTTGTTACTTCTATAAAATAAAATGTGATGGATTCACTAAAATAGCATGTATTATACTTAACTGCAGAGAAGGCAATGGCACCCCACTCCAGTACTCTTGCCTGGAAAATCCCATGGACGGAGGAGCCTGGTAGGCTGCAGTCCATGGGGTCCCTAAGAGTTGGGCACGACTGAGCGACTTCACTTTCGCTTTTCACTTTCATGCACTGGAGAAGGAAATGGCAACCCACTCCAGTGTTCTTGCCTGGAGAATCCCAGGGACAGAGGAGCCTGGTGGGCTGCCGTCTATGGGGTCGCACAGGGTCGGACACGACTGAAGCGACTTAGCAGCAGCAGCAGCATACTTAAATGACATGGAGAGAGGTCAAAAAAGTTATAAAGGATTACAAGTGATTGTGATACAGTTCTCTTCTGTTTGAATGTATGTCTTGGGCTCCCCTGGTGGATCAGTAGTAAAGAATCTGCCTGCAATGTGGGAGACACAGGAGACACGGGTTGGATCCCTGGGTTGGAAAATCCCCTGGCAGAGCCTGGGGGACTGTGCTTCATGGGGTTGCAAAGAGTCGGACGTGACCAAAGCAACTGAGTACAGAACATGTCTCTGTGTTGTACATGTGTTTGTGTGTTGGAAGAATATTTAGCAAGAATTAAAGAGTATTTCAGAAAAGAACTGATACTGTAATAGGCAAGAATATTTTGTATCCCTTTACCAGTTAATAACTAGAGATGTTGCCTATAAGGTTAAGTTATACATAATGACTCATCTCTGGGAATCCTGCCTCCCAGGTAATGAGTGTTAAGCTAAATTACCCTTTGTTTAGCTCATAGTTTCCCTGGTGGCTGAGATGGTAAAGAGTCTGCTTGCAATGCAGGAGATACAAGAGAGGCAGGTTCAATCCCTGGGTTGGGAAGATCCCCTGGAGAAGGAAAAACAACCCCCTCCAGTATTCTTGCCTGGAGAACTCCATGGACAGAAGAGCCTGGTGGGCTACAGTCCATGGGGTCACAAAGAGTCAGACAGGACTGAGTGGAAAGATTTTAGCTCAACAAGAAACATCCTGACCAGACCCACCTGTGAATGACTAGACAAAAGAAGAAATTAACACATCTCTTCTGGAGGCTGATGAAAAAATCAGGAAATACTGCACTTTACTCCTTCCCCTTTTAGTATAAAAGAAGCCTAGATTCTAACTCAGGCAATGTGGTTCTTTGAGGCATGAGCCCACCATCTTCTTGGTTTGCTGGCTTTCCAGATAAAGTTGTTATTCCTTGCCCCAACAACTCGAGTCTCCATTATTGGCCTGTCACGTGGCAAGCGGTATGAGCTTAGACTTGGTAAGGATTTGGGGTTTATTCACTTGTTCATTTGAAAAAAATGAACATTTGCTACATGCCAGAATTGTTTTTGTGCTTGCAACATATCCGTAAACATTAAGAAGCAAAAAGAAACAAAAACAATACTCTTGCTTTCGTGACATGATCTTGAGAGATGGAGATGGTGATGGTTTCATCAAACAGAGTGGAAAGTGTCTTCTAAAGCAAGAGAAAACCACTGAAAGAGGATAAAGATATACTAGCACTTGGCCTGTTGCAGCCAAGAGTGGCTGGAACACAGAGGGCATGAGGTAGATGGAGTGAGAAGGTCATTTGTTAACGTCCCTTTGTACTCACTGTCACCTTTCTTTCCTCTGCCTAAAACTATTTCCTTATATTTAATCTTGGAAAATGCCTACCTATCTATCCTTGAAGACCTCTCTGTTCCCCGATTTGCCTGGCCTTTCCCCTTCCAGTCCGCATCCCTTCCAACTCACGGATAGGTGAGGTGATGATTCTTTGTCTTTCAGAGAGTTTATTCCATGACAATTATTCATTTATATAATTCTCCAACTGGACTCTGAGGTCATTCAGTGAGGATTCTGAGTTTTATTGCTGTATCTCAAATGCCAAGAATGCCTGTAGACCCGTGGTTTTTGCCACAGTAAATATTTTTGAATGAATAAATACTACACCCCATTCCCTAGAATAGGGTTTCTCAGTGTTGGCACCGTTGACATTTTGGGCCAGATCATTCTGTGGTGGGGCTTCTGTCCTGTGCATTGGAGGATGCTTAGCCATGTACTCTACCCTGTATGCAAGTCTATGCCAGTAGGACCTCCTCCTGCCATAGTTATTATTGGAGGACGTCATCAAGAAGGTGTGACCACTCGTTGATCCATCAGTTAGACTAGGGCAACTTTGTATTTTCTGTTGTTTTTGCTTTTTGAGCATGGTTGCTCTGTTATCTGGTGTCTTGTTATTTGGTGTATTGATATTCAAAGTTATTAAATCTTGATTATGAGTTTTGGCTTTTAGCATTGTAGAATGTCTTTGATGCTTTTATATCTGAGTTCTGCAGTTTTTTTTAATAATGTCACAATGCTTGCAGACTTAGTTTTTTTAATATATTCTTTCTATAACTATAATTTCAACCTTCTGAATCACTGTATGTTAGGTGTGCCCTTTACATAGAATTAACAATCACAGAGTTCAGATTTGTTTTATGAGCCGATTTGGAATTTTTTTGGAAATAGCTAAGTGAAACCCATTCACATTTTTCAATATTATTATCAACGCTGCAAATAATTTTATAACTTTACAGTCATCAAATGTATTAACATATATATGTTACTGTATTTAATGTGTCTTTGCTTCTAAAAAATTTGGTATTTTTGAACATTGGTATTTTTATCTAGAGATTTCACTTATATTCATACATTTTTAATACACTTAATATACATTTTCACAAATAATCTGTTACTCAGTGGACGGTCAAGCTTACATGATACCCTTGACCTTCGTCTATTACCTATACAGCAGTCAGTAATCTTAGACTGCTTTTTCCTTTGTCTTTCCCTTCATCCATCTCTAGTTGTTTTCTCTCTACTTTTCTAGAGTGTATTCATCTACCCTTTTTGGTATTTTACTCTTAAATTTAACTCTAGAATTAAAAATGTATGAAATGCTTATCATCAGTTCTTTTGCCAAAATTTTCTAGGTTATCTCCTAGTTGAATGAAGCTCAGCCAGCTAAGGAAGGGCTCATCTATAAAGTATTCCCTGGATCCATGAACCTTTTAAGTATTTTTTTTCTATTGCCTTTACACTTGAGGCAATATGGTTATTATAAAATACTTGACTTGCACTTTTTTTCCTTCAATTTCTTCAAAATGTTGCCACAATATTGCTTTGTTTTTGTTGTTGCTGCCCTTGAAAAGCTTAATGCCAGTCTTTCCCAGTTCCCCCTCCATGGGCAAGGAACTTGATCTTACTGCCTGTATACCCTGAATTCTAATTGTTTTTCTAGGATATGTCTCTCTCTCTCTATTTTTTTTAGTTTCCTGGGCACACAGTGGGCCCTTTAAATATGTAAAAATAATATTTTCTTTGTTCTGAAAAGTTTTCAATCATACTTTCATGTCAGTTAGAGAATGTTTTGTTTTCCTTCTTCAGACACTTCAACTATATGTATTTTGAATTCTCTTTTCACGTCTTCCATTTCACCAGATTTTCCTTGACCCTTTTACTTACTACTTTATTTCACTTTTATCTTCTTGGTTTTCCTGCTTTTCTTGAGTCTCAGTAAATTTTGCTACAATCTATTATATACCTTGGGTACCTTTCAATGTATTCTCTGTTTGTGAGTTGGGCTTTTTTTTCCAGTTTCTTTGCTGAGATCGATCAGCTCCTACTGCATTATTCCGCATTTTGTCACTGTGGTCTTTAAAATTTCTATTTCTAGTTTATATCTGCATCTACATTTACGTCTGCATCTCTACATATCTACATCTAATTTCCAAATGTTTATTTGAGCATTTTTAGTTCAGTTAAAAATTGTGTTAGCATTCTTCTGATTTGTGTTTTGTTGTTGTTTTTTGGTATGGAACAATTCTTCAGCTGAAGTGTTTTGATTTGAATTTTCTGTTTTATTCTTCCATTAGCTTTGTATGTAGTTGGCTTGATTTTTTTCTCTATTTCTAGTCATTTTAGGAATTGAGTCTGTAGTCCAGGGTTCTCTCTTTACAACAACCTGCTGAAGACAGTTTCTTTGATGAATGCTCTCAGTGGTAGGGGAGACAGGCAGGATTGGCATGCCTGATTTCTTTTTCATTTCTGACAGATCCTCAGTTTTTCTTTTACCTTCTTTCTCATTTCTGCTACTTCCTCAAGAGCATAATCTTTTCTCTACTTTTATGATTCTTTATAGGAAGCTATGCACTTTTGACGCTGCTAACTTCTTCCAGTATTACTCATTTTCAAACCTTTCTCCTATAGCTGGTACTGTGAAGTGCCAAATACCAGACCTCAAATGTTGGCACTTAGTATTATTTCCTTTCTCTGGGGTCCATGACTTATTGATGTGCTCCACTTTTTAATGGTGTGTCTTAAGCAATCCTGAAGGAAATCAGTCCTGAATATTCATTGGAAGGACTTATGCTGAAGCTGAAACTCCAATACTTTGGCCACCTGATGGGAAGGACTGACTCATTGGAAAAGATCCTGATGCTGGGAAAGATTGAAAACAGGAGAAGGGAACGACAGAGGATGAGATGGTTGGATGGCATCACTGACTCAATGGACATGAGTTTGAGCAAGCTCCTGGAGTTGGTGATGGACAGGGAGGCCTGGAGTGCTACAGTCCATGGGGTTGCAAAGAGTCAGACATGACTGAGTGACTGAATTGAAGCTTCCTAATTTTGGAACCCACAGGTTTACAGTAGTCTTTTTAAAAATATTTATTTGACTGCACTGGATCTTGGTTGTAGCATGTGGGAATCTTTCATTGTGGTGCACAGACTCCAGTAGTGTGCAGGCTCAGTAATTTAGTAGTTGAGATTTAGTTACTTCACAATATGTGAAATCTTAGTTCCCTGACCAGGGATCAACTTTCATCCCCTGTATTGCAAGGCAGATTCTTAACCACTGCATCACTAGGGCAATCTCTTACAGTAGTCATAAGATGCCTATTGGACTGTAGTATTTATGTTTCTGTTTGATTTTGGTATTTTCTACTTCCTAGGAAGGCTCAATGCTTGAGCCATTTGTGATTGTATTTGCAGTCATATTTTGATATCATTGGGTAGAAGACTTGAGAAATTTCACTTCAGGAGGATATCATTATCTCAATTCCCACGGTTTTTAAATAAATCTTGAAATTGCTCATTTTCTAGGTTAAATGTACAAAGCCACCTTTGATTTGGTTTCTATAGACCTTATTATATTTTTATTTTTAAAATGTTTTTGTGTCTTCTAATTGTATACCCCTAAATGGACTTTATAATTTGGACTTTTATAATTTAATATAATTCAAATTATATTCATTTGAATCTCATTCATCCTGGTACCTGGTATACTTTTCATACACATAATAGTTTCTCTATTAACTGTTTAGTTATTACAACTATCATTTATCAATATAAGAAAACCTTTTTATATAAGAAATTCTAAGCAAAATATTTGGGTTCCCTATACATCTTTTCAAAAAGATGTCTTAGATAAACCCGAGAAATATCTTCTAAAAGCTATTACTTAAAATATCTTGAGAATTTCTCTAAAAGAAGCCATGTTTTAAAAGAAACACAAAATATGTTCACATATTCTCACGGAAAAGATGGAAATAATAGAGACTAAGTAGTTTCTCCAATTTATTTTTTTTCAATAATTTCTCTGTAAAACGTAAGTGGAAACCTATAAATTTTGTTCATTTTAACATGTGTAAAAATTAAAGCAGCAAGCAATAAAATATAACACATTTTTGTAATCTCTGCTATTTATTAATTCATTTAATTTAAATGCAAATTATATGTTTTAATAATCATAAATTGCTTGGCATCAGGTTGTTCCTAGTAATGAGCAGTTCAAGAGATGGCACTTTTTTGAAATTCTAATAAAGCATTCCATGGAGCCCTTTTCCTTTGTGAGCATGGTTGCCCCCTTGAAACATCCTGCAATACAGAGCTGAAATAATTTAAAACCTCAGAAGAAGGTTTTTAAGGTTGGAATAGGAAGCCACTCTTGGCTTCATGGCCAGATCTGAACCACTGAAGTTAAGAAGTAATTTCAAATCAATCTGTAGAAAGATTTTACCTCTGATCATGAGCAAACAGAAGCCTTCTCTCCAGTAGGTGTCAGGAGTCATGTGATGGACACTAATGATGTCTGCTGCCTTTTATCATCTGTCAGGGACGACGCACATTTATTTCCACACAGGCAGTGAGAACATTTAATGAAACAAAACAGCATTATCGAGCTCCAGGTTTGCCAGTTCTCTTTGGCGCTAGAAATGAAGCTCTAGGTTCATTAAATTGTGGCTTGTGGAGGTATACTACAATTATAATCCACCGAACCAAAAATTATAATAAGATACCAAAGCGAGGCTTTAATATACACAGACCTCCTCTATTTCAAAAGTTTAAGTTAATTCAGCAAATATCACAGGCTTAGAATATATATATATATAGAAAAAATAATTATAGGAAAAATGCAAAAACAAAAAACCAAAATCATATTGTCCATAAATATACCCTAATAACATCTATGCATTAATTAGTTTGCTTTTAGCCTTCTAGACTTTATTCTTTCATATTATAAAATATGCAATATATTTGTTCACAGATCTCAATAGCCTGTGACTACAGTAATACCCAAATTTTTGCTGTCTTTAATGAAAAGATACACAAATGTAGACATATACAGGCCTACCATGTTGCTTTATTCTTGTTTATTCATTCTTTCAACAAATATTTACTATATTTCTACTAGAAGTAAGGCACTTTTTAGCAACTGGAAATATAGCAGTGAGCCAAAAATGATAAAATCTAGGTCCACATAGACCACATATCCTGGAGGAGTAAGTGAGCAGAAATAGAAAATGAACAAATTAAAAAATATGTACAAATATATAAACATAATATGCCAGGTGATAAGAAGTGCTGTGGAGAAAAAGAAGGTCAGGGGCTTGGAAAAGGAGTGTCTCTTCACTCAACTTGCTCTACCAAAGCCACGATTCAGGCTCTTCCTGATTTGACCAAACACACTTCCACCAGAGGGCCTTTGCACTGACTTACGTCTATTGACTTTTTCCTTCATCTCTAATCTTTGCTCAAATGACACCTTCTCAATGAGGCCGACCCTAACTAGTCTACTTAAAATTGCAACCTGATGCCATATCCTCTCCCCAGTGCTTCTAAACTGTCACTGTATTTGGTCACTCCCTAGCCTACTTTTTCACCTGTCCTGATTTTTGCAGCCTCCCCTTTCTCTCTCTGCCCTTAACAGGCCAGTGTTCCTCAGAGGTCCATTTGTGATCCTCTCAGCACACCTCTGTCTTTAATCTGAGTCCCTGGTTCCAATCTAATTAAATTGAATGAAATTCATTCATTCCCCAATGCTCACCTATGTTTTTCTTCTCTGCTTTTTGGCCACACTGTCCTTACTTTCTGGATTCTTTTTCTGCTTTCACCATCAACCCACTATCAGATCTATAGTACTGATCCTTTCAGACTCAACTGAAATAGCCTGTCCCTTCCTCCCCAGAGCATCTCAGCTTCAGTAAGGTGCTGACCACAGCCCAGCAAGCATTAGCATTCATCATACATTCTATCATCCCCCTGTAGGCTGGCCACATGTCTGATTCATCTTTTCCTGCACTGGCC
This sequence comes from Bos indicus, assembly GCF_029378745.1. NCBI lineage: Eukaryota > Metazoa > Chordata > Mammalia > Artiodactyla > Bovidae > Bos > Bos indicus. Next base: position 71,718,269 of record NC_091773.1, read on the forward strand.
TTATATAGCTGAGATTCAGTAAATGGGCTGATATTATAATGGCACAATAATAATCACTAGGAAAATGCCACTTAGTTAGCAACTTCCTGAATACCTAACATACTCTGAAATTAAGAAGTGAGCACACTAATTCCTGTCCTGTTGAAAACATTGTGCTTGATGAAACCACTCAGTGAGTGATGGGTACGGCACAGCATCACTGAGAAGCAGGTATCTTTTTCATATTCTGAATAACCAGACATGAAAATATAGGAACATATATATATTTATATATAGAAAATATATAAAACAAATTTACAAATATGCAAATTATAGTGGTTATCTTTTCTTCAGTTAGTTTCAATGAACTATTTATATGTACATCAATACTGTTATTTCACATGTTTTTATAATGTTTTACACATCTATTATGTATGACTTCACAGTTCTCTGAGTACCTTGGAAGAGCTCACTCTGAAATAAAATTAACATTAATGATTACTAATAACAATTTAATGAGGCATTATATTAACGTGAGAAGATTAGGACTTATTACTGATAGTCCTCATATGATAATTTCTTTGACAGTTTTAAAATTTGTCATGTTATTGTATTGGCCCCTTTTCCTTAAGCATTGCTTTGGCTTACAACTACCAAGACGGCAACATTTTACTAGCTAGTTATAATAGTAACAATAAAAGCTACCATTTACTGAGCACTGTGCCAGTGAAGTCTACTGGTAGGCACTTCGTGTGTATCGTTTTCTTTGATCCTTACAGAACCCCAGGAGGCAAACCATATTGTTATCCCCATTTTGCATTGAAACTGAGCTTTAGAAAAGTGAAGTGATTTTTCAAGGTCGTGATCTGGAAGTAATGAATCTAAGTTTTCAAGATAAAAATGTCTGATTTTAGAGCCAGTCTTTAAACAATGCTTATTCAGCTTCTAAATATCTTTGCTGTCAGTAAGACTGAGTCTGCCAGTTTTTGTATTTAACATCTGTAAGGTCATGCTGTACTTTGCTCTAGGAAAAAAACAAGTGTTCCCAGATAAGGAACTTATTAAACACATTATGGTATGAGATATGATTACTGCATTTCCATAATATTTTATAAATGAAAATAAACCTGATATAAGTTCTTATTGTACAATTTTGCCTTCACTTTCAGTTCGGTTCAGTTCAGTTCAGTTCAGTCACTCAGTTGTGTCCGACTCTTTGCGTCCCCATGAATCGCAGCACTCCAGGCCTCCCTGTCCATCACCAACTCCCAGAGTTCACTCAGACTCACGTCCATGGAGTCAGTGATGCCATCCAGCCATCTCATCCTCTGTCGTCCCCTTCTCCTCCGGCCCCCAATCCCTCCCAGCATCAGAGTCTTTTCCAATGAGTCAACTCTTCGCATGAGGTGGCCAAAGTACTGGAGTTTCACTTTAAGTGCTCACAAAATACATTTTTAAACAACACATCCTAGACTCTTGACTGGAGTCAAATTCTCTGACCTGCTTTGAAAGAGCAGAGCTAAGTCTGTCCACCTCAAGTCTCTCAAAATTTCACATCTTCATGATTCCGTGTATGTGTGTGTGTGTGTGTGTGTGTGTGTGTGTGTGAGCTCAGTTGCTCAGTCGTGTCCAACACTTTGTGACCCCCATGAACGGTAGCCTGCCAGTCTCCTGTATTAATGGAATTGTCCAAGCAAGAATACTGGAGTAGATTGCCATTTCTACTTAAAGGGATCTTCCCTACCCAGGGATGGAACCTGAGTCTCTTGTGTCTCCTGCATAGGCAGGTGGATTCTTTACCACTGTGCCCCCTGGGAAGTCTTCATGAGTTCATTGTGTATGTGTGTGTGTGTGTGTGTGTGTGTTCAGTTCAGTTCAGTCGCTCAGTCGTGTCTGACTCTTTGCGACCCCATGAGTGTGTTAGCCACTCAGTAATGTCCAGCTCTTTAGGACCCCATGGACTATAGCCCACCAGGCTCCTCTGTCCATGGAATTCTCCAGGCAAGAATACTAGAGTGGGTAGCTATTCCCTTCTCTCAGGAATTTTTCCAGACCCAGGGATCAAACCCAGGTCTCCTACACTGCAGGTGGATTATTTACCATCTGAGCCACCAGAGAAGCCCCATGATTCCATAAGGATATCCAAACTAGACTGACGAATTCACACTAAATTTCCTTAAAGTTTTAAATAAGTGATACATGAAAGCTAAGAGACAAATGTAGTTGAGACAAAAATTCTTCTTATGGATCGAAGGCTTTGATTTCCTCTTACAAGCATATGTCCCAGCTTTCCTATCTGAGGATCATCTTCCTTCGACAACCAAGGCAGAAAGAAATGGTTAGCCTTTACCAGGTCTGTTCTCTACTTGTCATCTGTCAGTACTGATACAATAGGACCCAAGCAGCCAGCAATGTGGAACTTCCTTGCTCTTATTTGGAATATAAATGAAACTTTTTTGTATTTGTCTTTATCAATTTGCTCTCACATCAATTCATTTAGGAACTTAGACACTTGAACTTCTTGATGGCATTCTTTAAAGTCTCTGCTACTTTTTTGGTATCTGTTCTTTATTTGTGGTAGCAAGTTTTTTCTTTAAAATTTTTGTTGTATTTTTGTTTGTTTTGCTTTTATTGTCAAAACCTGTTTATATTTACAGTGTTTTAAGAAGAAAGATGATGGTAGCATTTTTTTCAAGTGAAGATGGTTAAACTGTATAGTAAACATTAAAAGAAAAAACCTACGGCTTAACAAATCCAACCAGTGAATGATATAAAACATCTTTAGTTTCTCTGGCGATAATATTTCGTATTGACAATATTCACTTTAGACAGCCTTCTGGCACATCAGAGAGTAAGGATGGCCCTATTTTCAGGGCAGCAATGGAGATGCAGACCTAGAGAAAGACTTGTGGATGCTTTGGTATAGGAGAGGGTGGGAAGGACAGAGAGAGTAACATTGAAGCTTGTTCATTCAGTCGGTCTAGAACCATCACTTTAGAAGTTACATATGCCTCTAAAGAGAGCTTTCAAGATGTTTTAAAGAATAACAAATATTATTCTCAATTTATTCTTCTTTAATATACCTTTTTACATTTAAATCCACCAGAAAGCACCCATTAGAGGTATATGTAACCTCTCAAGTCATGGTTCTAGACCAGTTGAATGAACAAGCTTTGGGGACCTGATGAAAGCTCAAGACACCCACACTCCTTGAATAATGCACCTACAGATTCAAATCTGTAAAGACTTTTCTCATTTTTATCTTTATTAGGATTATCATAATTGTATTGAGGCAATGAAAATTTAATATAAATAATTTAACTTTTTCACTTTTCCCTTCTAATTAATATACAGCACTGTGTAAGTTTGTGTACAGCATAATAATTTAACGTACATACCTCATGAAATAATTATCACAATAAGTTTAAATACCCATCATCTTATACAGATATGAAATTAGGGAAAAAGTTTTTTTCTAGTGATGAAAACTCAGGATTTTCTCTCTACTTTTATATTTAAAACATATAGCGGTATTAATTATATCAACCACATTGTATATTACACCTGTTAGTATGTATTTATCTTATAACTGGAAGTTTGTACTTTTTGACTTTCAACATTATGTTAATTCCTGGTATATAAACAGTGATTCAATATCTCTATTCTATGCATTATAAATGATAACCATGCTAAGTCTAGTTACCATGCAAAATGTTACATTATTTTGGTTATGTTCCCCACATCATGTATTTCATACTCCTGACTTACGTATTTTGTAACTGGAAGTTTGTCTCTCTTAATCTGCTTAATCTATTTCCTCTCCTTCAGTCCCTTCCCCTCTGGCAACCACCTGTTTTGTTCTCTGTATTGATGAGTGTTTCTGTTTTGTTATGTTTGCTCATTTATTTTTCAGATACCTTATATCAGTGAAATCATTCAGTATCCATTTTTCTCTGACTTACATTATTTAGCGTAATACACTCCAGATCCATACATGTTGTCACAAATGGTAAAATTTCATTATTTTTTATGTCTGAGCAATATTACATTGTGTCTATATATGTATCATATCTTCTTTAGCCATTTATCTATTGATGGGCACTTTGGAGAAGGATATGGCAAGCCACTCCAGTCTTCTTGCCTGGAGAGTCCCCATGGACAGAGGAGCGTGGTGGTCTGCAGTCCATGGGGTCACAAAGAGTCAGACATGACTGACCAACTAAGCACAGATGGCCTTTAGATTTTGCTGTTATTTTCCTTTGCTGTTCAAAAGACTTTTTGTTTGATGTAGTCCTATTTATTTTTGTTTTTGTTTCCCTTGCCGGAGGAGACAGAGCGAAAAAGCAAATATTGCTAAGGCCGATGTCAAACAGCATGCTGCTTGTGTTTTTTTCTAGGCGTTTTAAGATTTCATGTTTTATGTTTGAGTTTTTAATCCATTTTAGTTTATTTCTGTATGTAGTATGAGAAAATAGTCTAGTTAAATTTTGACAGCATGTAGCTGTCCAGTTTTCCCCAAACCATTTGCTGGGGAGACTCTCTTTCCCTCATTGTGTATATTTGCTTCCTTTCTTGTAGGTTAATTGGCTATGTAATTTTGGATTTAGCTCTGGGCCCTCTATTCTGTTCCATTGATTACTGTGTCTGCTTTTGTCCGAGTGGCATATTGTTTGGATTATTGTAGCTCGGTAGTATAATTTGAAGTCAGCGTGCATGATACATCCAGCTTTATCCTTCTTACTCAAGATCATTTTGGCAGTTGAGGGGCTTTTGTGCTTCCATACAAATTTTACAGTTATTTGTTCAAGTTCTGTGAAGAATGCTGTTTGTATTTTGATAGAGATTTCTTGAATCTGCAGATTGCCTTGGAGAGTATGATGATCATAATATTAATTTTTCCCAATCACAGGCAGGACATATCTTCATATTGTTTGTGTCATCTTCAGTTCCTTACATCAGTGTCTCATAGTTTTCCAAGTACAAGTTTCTTCCTCCTCAGATTTATTCCTCTGTATTTTGTTCTTTTTGATGCAGCTATAAATAGAATTATTTTCTTAATTTCTCTTTCTTATAGTTTTGCTATTTGTGTATAGAAATGCAACAGATTTACAGATATAAATTTTGTATTCTACAACTTTTTCTGCATTCCTTGATGAGCTCTAATAGTCTTGCTGCCTCATTAAGGTTTTCTATATAAAGTACCATGTCATCTGCAAACAGTGACAGTTTTTCTTCGTTTTCAATTTGGAATTCTTTTGTCAACTAAAAAAACACATAATGTGTTGGTTGTGAGTCAAGTTTTATTTGGGACAAAATCGGGACTATAGCCTAAGAGATAGCATTTCAGATAGCTCTGAGGAGCTTCTCCAGAAAGATAAGGGGGTAGGTCAGTGCATATGTGATTTTGGTAAAGGGAAAATACATGAAATTAAGCACACACTGTTTTGCAGAAGTCTGCTGCTTGTCTTATGACAATTACTGCTAATCTCAAGAAATAGACATCACCATTAAAGATTTTAGTACTTTTCTAGATATGAGGAGATGTAAGAATTGGGCTCATAAAATCTCCTCCTGAAAATATCTATCTGAATTCTCTTCTGTGAGCTTTTTCCAAGGCACAGTGATCTCCACCCTCTCCTCCTCTCAGCCTGTGTTGAAGGTCAGCAGTCACAGAAGCTTATGACCTGATCCTTGTAGGGGTAAATGGCAAGTGCCAATTTGTAGTTGATATTTTTATTTCTTTCTCTATTTTTTGTCTGATTGTTGTTCCTAGGACAACATCAATGTGTTATTAGATAACATATTAAATAAAAGTGGCAAGAGTGGGCATCCTTGACTTGTTTCTGTTTTCACCATTGAATACAATGTTAACTGTGGGTCTGTCATATATGACCATTATTATGTTGAAGTATATTCCCTCTATATCCATTTAGATGACACTTTAAAAAAAATCACAAATAGATGAATTTTGTCAAAAGCTTTTTCCAAATCTATTGAGACAATCATATAATTTTTATTCTTCAATTTTTAATGTGATGTATCACATTGATTGATTTGCAGATATGAAAACATTCTTGCATCCCTGGGATAAATACCACTTGATTATGGTGGATGATCCTTTTAATGTATTGTTGAAGTTGGTTTTCTAATGTTTTCTTAGGAATTCTTGATCTATGTTCATCAGTGGTATTGGACTATAATTTTTTTTCAAGTATTTTTGTCTGGATTGGGTATCTGAGTGATGCTGGCCTTGTAGAATGAATTAGGAAATCTTCCTTCCTCTGCAATGATTTAGTGTAGTTTGAGAAGGATAGGTATTATCTCTACTCTAAATATTTGGTAGAATTCACCTGTGAGACTGCCTGTCCTGGACTTGCTTGTTGGAAGTTTTTAAAGTTACTGATTCAGTTTCATTACTGATCTGTTCATGTTTTCTATTTCTTCCTGGTTAAGTCATAGAAAATCGTACATTTCCAAGATCTGGTAGTTTTTTTAGGTGGTTCATTTTATTGATATATAATTGTTTGTATGTCTTTGTCTTTCTGTGGCATCAGTTGTAAGTTTTCTGTTTTAAATAATTTAATTTTAAAAATATTTATTTTAGGTTCTGACACCACCAGTTTACAGATGTCTAATTTTGAAGACCGTTCTCATAAGATTTGTTTACCACCTTAATTTTCTCCCAGAGCTATTTTTTTTATTTATTCAACTAAGGCAATGCATGTAGTGGAAAAATACAAGGCTTTGATATATAACGTTAGTCAAGGTATTTAATATCTCTAAGCTACAGTATTTCCATGTGCTAAATGCGATTAGCATCTACTTCATTGATTGTTTGCTTTTTGTTGGGTGAGAAATAGATGAGAACCTCAGCTCCTCAACAGAAAAAGTGTCATTGATTTTGTTAATTGTGGTTCCTCAGCACTGGTTCAGAATAGCACCTGGCACATAATAGTTGCTGAATGAATATTTACTTAAAGACTCAATAAAGTATGCAATATTGGACTTGTGTTGTAATGATGTCATTCTGAAATTTAAAATTAAGTACTAAGGACATACCATCTGCTAAGAATATGAGAGAGGAGAAACAAGAATAAGAAATTAATGAGAAAGACAGAAGCTACAAAAGAGACTATGAGAGAGAATAAAAAGACATCCAGAAATAAGAGAAAGGAGTATGTACATAAAGTTAGTCACTCAGTTGTGCCCGACTCTGCGACCCCATAGACTGTAGCCCACCAGGCTCCTCTGTCCATGGAATTGTCCAGGCAAGAATAGTAGAGTAGGTTGCCATTCCCTTCTCCAGGGGATCTTCCCAACCCAAGGATCAAACCCAGGTCTCCTGCATTGCAGGCAGACTTTACTGACTGAGCCACCAGGGAAGCCAGTGTGTACATAAAGACTAGTTAACTGAAAAGACCAATCTCTGTACTATTTTACAAGCATGTGAATTTTTAAAAAATTACTCTCCTTTGGCAGCAAGAAGCTTCCTGCAGAAGCAGTACATTCGAAGCAAATTTTTATACCTGCTGCTTAGCATTGACTGGATATATAATACAGGTTTATTCAATTTCTTAGACTATCTTAGAGTCCCTAAGTATGTCTTCAATTATTTACTGATAGAATTTAACCAACAAGCTAGTATCCTAGAGCTTCCATAGCATTTTCTTTGGTTGTTCTCAGCATCTATTTGCATGGCATCATTATACATTCCCTGTGAAGCACGCCAAGGAACGGCCACAGGTGCCTGGCCCATTCTGACTATGTCCAGGAGACCCATATCATTAGGATAATGACCACGAGTCATCCTGCCGGGCTATGTGTTGGAAATCAAAACAAGAGGCAAAATCAACATAAGTATAGTTAATTTAAGGTACTTTCTCTCTATTTATTGAAGCTAATTTCAAGTCTGTTTCACATACAATGATTGCCCAAGGGATTAAAATGTCCACGTCATATAACAGAGTTGCTCTCACACTGCCCCCGGCTTTAATACTTCCAGGAACGGATTTCACTGCTTGTGACATTATTGCTGGAAAGAGTCCTACTGTAAAATAAGTATCAATGATGTCTTGGCAATGCCAAAGCAATTTATGAGTTTTATGACCATCTATACTGGTGTCTAGTATTAAAGCAATACAGCTGGAGGCTAATTAATGGGTACAGGTAGGATGCTCCATCCTGTAAGAGGGAGGCCGCCTGTTCCCTCACCGGCTGCTGGCTGCAGCTCTCATACTGATAGCATGTTGTTGCCAGTGTTGCCACCTCATTAGAAAATTAGCTTTTAATTAACTTTGGAAGCTGTTGCATGGGTTTCAATAGGAGGCATACATTTGTACACATCTTGTTGCAGAATTAAACCGCCCCTCCATGCTTCTAATGGGCCTCTCCTGCCTCGCAGAAAACCAGCAGTCTAGCCGCTTGCAGGCAGCAGCTCCGTGGGTAGCAGTGGCCACGCAGCTCCAGCTTGCTCCCAATTACAAAGAGATGTCCCTTAGTGCCCTCGTGAGCAGCCCCTTACGCCAAGGCCACTTGAGACATTAAGCGGCAACAGAGAGGACCGCGATCCCAGATGCTCCCCTTTCATGCTTCTGACCCCCAACCTGGCTTTAATGGCACATAGTCTGGCAAAAATGTGCCTTACCTCATTTTTATATTTAAGCATCTCTGCCTGAGCGCAGTGGTGATAAACCTACAGACAAGATAAATAGCTAGATGATCACTCTTCTCCCCAGGGGAAAGTCATGCTGTCAATTAGGCTAATGGGGGTTCCAGGTTCAGCTTTGGCATGCCCTAACACTAGGGAAGGCTTTTTGCCCTGCATCGCTGCAAAGCCCAAAGATGGATTTGAAATGTAGCTACAACCCTAGGGTGGCCAGTCAGCAAAGAGGGAAGTCAAGAATCTGATGATTAATCATCTGCCGCAACAATAGCAGAACAGAGAGGATGAGGCCCACGAGACCAGATCTTTTGAGCTCTATTATAATTATACATCGTCTCTTTGAATTCTATTTGGTGGCTTAAAAGGAGATATGGGTGTTTCCTCTTGAAGTGAGGCTCCATCCTTTACTAAAAATAAGTGTTCTTTTGTCATACTTTTTCAAAGCACTTACTCTGACATCTCATTTGATCTTATTACCAATCTTGGAAGGACTTAGGGCAAGTGGCATTTTTCTCATTTTCCAGCTGATGGAAATGTGCAACACAGCAGAGTTTAGTGATTTGCCTGTGATCACACAGCCAGCCGGTGATGGCGTCAGGATGACAAGCCAAATAATCTAACTCTCCTAAATTTTTATATGGTTCTCTACTGCAACATACCTCATTCTCCAGTCACAGAAATTAAATTATGAACTGCTGACAAATGATTTTTTCAATTGTATCTGTTACATTATTTGTCATGCATTGAAGTATAACCTAAAAAGTAGCACCTCTTGGCAAATACAGTCTGCTAAACAAAGAAATAATTTATTTAATCCAGAATTAGAAAGCATAGGGTTAGCACTGATTTATTGAACAATTGGGGGAAATTGAGATCATATTTTTTTTAGATACTAGCAGAAAATGACAGACTGTGCAATATTGGGATTTTCCATTCCAAAGACTGCCTTTTTGCAGTATTAACGTTAAATTATAAGCAGAGCGACCATGTAGTCTCCTGATTTACCTGGGCAGATCCCAGTTTTCAGCTGATATCTAGGCATTCAGTTGGTTTTAGAATTTGTCCTGGAAAAAAAATTGACAACTTGGTAGTAAATTCTGTGGCACCCCAATTTGAAGTCAAAGATTTATCTTCTAGTTATATTGTCCCAGTGAGGAACCGATGCTTCCACAGCTTAGCTGCTGGAAGATTTTTTAGGAAATCTTTATTAGCGTATACTGCCTGTGCATTCCTGGGAGCAGATAATAGTTGTGAAGATGGCAACCACTCACTGGTCACTTTCTCTAGGCGAGGTGTTATGCTTTACCTACGTCATTATTGCCTTTAATCATCCCCAAGTGCCTCCGGGCTTCCCAGGTGGTGCTAGTGGTAAAGAACCAGCCTGCCAGTTCAGGAGACATAAGAGACTCAGGTTTGATCCCTGGGTTGGGAAGATTCTCTGGAGGATGGCATGGCAACCCACTCCAGTATTCTTGCCTGGAGAATCCCATGGACAGAGGAACTACAGTCCACAGCATCGCAAAGAGCTGGACACGACTGAAGCGACTGAGTACGCACAGCATGCAAGCCCTCTGAAATAGTTACCATTATTACCCATAGTTCACATAGGAAGACACTGAGGCTCACAGTAACCAAGTAACCAGCTCCAGATCCAACAGTAAGGGGCAAAGCCAGGACTTGAGTTCAAGTCCTCCTGGCTTCAAAGCCCAGACTCGGAACAGCGATGATCTTTCAGCGTAGGCAAAGTCTCAGTCCAGGTATGTCCACAGCGTGTCTGACTCCTAAAAAGGGGAAAGCCCACAGCACTGTCTTAGGTCTCCCAAGTCCTTTTCATTAACCTAAATATTTTCCTCTTATGCTTTAACAGGAACAAGAATCACGTGAGGTGCTTTGTTGAAATGCTGGGCCTTGTTTCAGAGATTGACTTGGTAGACTATAGGAATTTTCCTTTTTATTAAACTCTTTGGGTAATTCTGATGCTCAGTGACTTTTTCAACTATACTTTGGGTAACATTGATCTATATACTTTTACCTATTGGGAAGTTTGGATCTGAAGAGAGATCACCAAATAGGCTGGGAGAAGCAAAGGTAGGCCATCTATTTCACTGAAAATCCCTGAAAAGGAGAACAACTAAAATGGCGAATATTAGCTACTGGATTTGCACCAGACACATTGACATTTTATTGCATTTAACCTTTATAACAATCTGGTTGTGTGTGCAAACATTGTTTACCAATAATAAAATTAAGATGGCTAAAGGTGAAATGTCTAAATTACTAAATTATGCATCTTGGTGATGGTAGTGTCAGGATACAAACTTGAATGGTTAATACAGCTCTAATACTTTACGTTTTTTATATGGACTGAAATACATCAAAACTTTAAAAAATGTAATAGTATCTACTGCATCTACGTTCTGACAGTTTTTGTCTTTTTTTTAGTAGCTTATATTTTCTAAGTTACTTTCAGTAGGCAAGTGTGATTTTTATAATCAGAAAACAGTAGCAAAATAAAAATATTCTTTTTTCACTGGTTGGCTCTCCCACCAGTACACTTTAAAACAAGGATTTGAACACAAGTAGTTTATTTAAGAAGTGACCACAAGAAGCACTAGCAGGGAGTGCAGAAAGGAGGCAGGAAAGAGACTGATGCCCACACAGGGTACGCATGGACAGATAACCACGTGTGCAACTGGGACTCAGTCCTCCTGGGGCAGCTGGAAAACTGCACAGAGTGTTACTCAGGGCTATGCACCAGGGGGTTGAGAAAGTGAAGCTTTTCATCTTCCAACTGCTGTCCATCATTGTTACTCAGCATTTCCAATCTGCCCATCACACACAGTATGAGAATGCTCCTGTGGTCAGCTCAGCTACTGGGCAAGGAGCTGCAAGTGTTTCCACTAGAAGGTCATTGGGCTCAGGGAAACTGACTGAGTAGGCTACATTATGGAAGCAAAGCAGATGAAGCTCCAGTAAATAAACAAACAAACAGACAAACAACTAGTGTGTCTCCAGAAAGAATTATAGTTTGACTTATTCCGGTGTTTCAGAAGTATACAGCTCTCCTGATCATTCACTTTTCCTATTTAAAAATGCATAGATAAGATAAACTTAAGCTTTGACTTTTGTCTAGATTATAGGCTACACATAGGTTTATTTTTCTGTTACTAAGATTTTTATTTTCACTATCTTGTTAAAAAGATATACCATCATTTTAAGAAAGGAATCAGCTTCTATTCATTGTGTTGGCTTTCTGCACTGCACAGGATAAACTTACGTTTGAATTCCCAGGTTTCTTAGGACCATGAAAAAATGAAGCGAGGGAGATCTGGAATGTTGCATGTGATATTTCTTCCTCGTAGAAAAGGATGGAAGATCTATGCCACACCCACTGCTTTGGACACCTCAAAGGAGAGCTCAATATTATTGATCCAAGGAACTGACAGTTAGAACCTGACAATCCCCATCCGTCATAACTAAATCAGCTGAAATGCTGCCACTGCTCTTTGGGGAACAGTAGTCCAGCAGAGAAAATCACCTTTGCTAATTGAGCCTCTTCTGGGGGAATTGCCAAGTTTGTGCTAAAAGCAGCTGTCCCTGTTCTTCACTCCAGAAAAGGACAAAGGAGGTGGATCAGAGGACAATACATAGTGGGTTGCCATCATGTCCCTGTATGTTCCTATTGCCTGCACAAATTCACATCAAGGTAAACTCTGGGCTGTATAATAGGAAATAAAACTCCATCTCTTCATTCTTCTGTTTCTAGCTATAGAAATTCAAAGATAAGCAAAGGTTAAAAACTAGCAAAAAATGACAATATTTTCGAAAATTTGTCTAATGTGGAGAAATGAAAATAGGAGCAAAAGAATGTGAGGTAGTCTGCCTCAAAAAGCTGCTATTATTTTCAGCTGTGCAACAGGAAATGTCTACTTCTCTTCACTCTGTATTCTGGTCCAAGGATAAAAGAATACTCTCTATAAAAGAATACTCCTCTTTGCTCCTGTCCAACATATCCATTGCGTGAGATCTCTGAGACTGTTAACTGAAACATTTTCTTCTTGAGATTCATTCTCTAAGTCTCTCAGATGATCTGCTATAAGGAGGAGGTGTGGGTCCTAAATACCAGATCCTTAAGGCAACATACATACAACTGGTCCTAGATAGGAGACTGCATATAAATGCTTAAAGAATAATAAATAAGGGGAAGGGGAAAGTCCAAAGACAGAAGAATATGGAGATGCAGATCAGGACTTCACATTTGTCCAAGTTTCTGAGTAGTTTTTTCTGGGCTGGGCTCCTCAACAGCATCCCTACTGCTTTTGGTGTGGAGGACCAGAGATTTTTCAGAGAGCAGCCTCCTCTGTTGGCTCTATATTTAACTCTCCCCATGTGGATTTTTGTCACTGTTTTGTTGTTGTTGCTTTAATTTTTCTGGAGTATAGTTGATTAACAGTATGTCTGATTCACTTTGTGTACACCCGAAATTTCAGTTCAGTTCAGTCACTCAGTTATGTCCGACTCTTTGTGACCCCATGAACCACAGCATGCCAGGCCTCCCTGTTCATTATCAACTCCCAGAGTTTACTCAAACTCATGTCCATTGAGTCAGTGCCATCCAGCCATCTCATCCTCTGTCATCCCCTTCTTCTCCTGCCCCCAATCCCTCCCAACATCAGGGTCTTTTCCAATGAGTCAACTCTTCACATGAGGTGGCCAAAGTATTAGAGTTTCAGCCTCAGCATCAGTCCTTCCAATGAATATTCAGGACCAATTTCCTTTAGGATGGACTGGTTGAATCTCCTTACAGTCCAAAGGACTCTCAAGACTCTTCTCCACAGTTCAAAAGTATCAATTCTTCTGTGCTCAGCTTACTTTATAGTCCAAATTTCACATCCATCCATGACTACTGGAGAAACCATAACCTTGACTAGACGGACCTTTGTTGATAAAGTAATGTCTCTGCTTTTGAATATGCTGTCTAGCTTGGTCATAACTTTCCTTCCAAGGAGTAAGCATCTTTTAATTTCATGGCTGCAGTCACCATCTGCAGTGATTTTGGAGCCCCCCAAAATAAGGTCAGCCACTGTTTCCACTGTTTCCCCATCCATTTGCCATGAAGTGATGGGACGAGATGCCATGATCTTAGTTTTCTGAATGTTGAGCTTTAAGCCAACTTTTTCACTCTCCTTTTTCACTTTCCTCAAGAGGCTCTTTAGTTCTTCTTCACGTTCTTCCTGAGGGTGGTGTCATCTGCATATCTGATATAAATCTTTGATCATCACTTGAACTTGAAAAGATTAAAACATCAGTTGATTGAGTGGTATTAAGAAATTTTAGTTTGAGCATATGATTCTCTGCAAATGTTTATTTCTGAGGTTTTATTTATGTAGTCATGTCTGTATGTATGCATCTGACAACTGTTATTTTGAGAAAATAAAGTAGAGGTTAAGGTCCAGCCATCCTCAGCTGTTCGAAGCTAATATTATGTTAACAGATGCACCAGAAAACACTTTATCACTTTGTTTACACCTGAATTGGGGAGGGAGATAAAGAAGCACAATGTAAATAAGCATAATGTTTTCAAGGAGCATAAACGTTAAAACCAAGTGGTTAATTGCTTTTAGGGAAGAATACCTGACTATTCTTCACATCTGACCTGAATTCCTTCTGTTAATTAATTAGGCAACAAAAGCATTAACATAACTGTTCAAGCAGAGGTTTAATGGCTATTCTTCAGGGATATTGTAAAAAGAATTGCTGCTTTATTGAGTTTGGACACAATTTAGTTTAATAATTTGGTTTCCTGAAATCTTGGGGGTAAGTCAAAGTCAACAAGTTTAAATGGTTGGGTAGTTTGGAGATAGGGCTGGAAAGACGGGTTGATTTTTTTGGCAAAACTCCAACTACTAGGACACAATTAAGACTGCCTCTGGGGGGAAAAAAAAAGTGGAAGACTAGAAAGGCAGAAATTGGGAAAGAGAAAGATCTCCCAAAGACAGTGGAAGAATTGGAACTCCTCGGGACACAATCTCTTTAGACCAGTGTGTTCTAAACTTCAGTTCATAATCCATTTGTAAATCTTGAACTAACATCAAGAGATAATTTTTAAACAATATTTAATCTTTCTGTGTGATGTGTTATCTAACACTTTTTGATGGCATTTTTCTTTTCTTTATTTTTATTCTGTTTAAAAAACTTTGTCCATAACTTCCACAGTCTCTTCCTTAGGCTTTCACTTTTTAGTTTCTCTTTCACACACATGGCAAAGAGGTAAAACAAAGTAAGAAGAAAAATTGCTGCAGATAATCCGTGAGCTGCCATCTTATCCTGGGCTGCTGCGTCTGTTACCTTGTTTTGTTTTGTTTTTCCCTTTAGCCCTATCTCTTACCAGGTTTTCTGCCTTTTAAAGAAAAGTCAAACCGTCTGGCCCTCTATTAAACCAACAATATGGTTACACATTTTCATGAATTGTAATGCCTAAAGTCTAAAATATTAAGTACTAAGGGTATAAATGATGTTGTCTGATTCACAAATTCTACAAACCCATTGTATTTGCATGAATATTGATGAGAATTCTCTAACGGAGCACCAATCCACTTAATTTCTTCAAGCAGGAAGGGACTTTCTACAATGAGTAGATGGGTTACAAAGTCATCCTGAGAGCTGAGGAAATGGACACTTGGTAGAGCTCTCAAGAATGATTCTGAAAAGCCACACCACAGAACTAGGTCATCAAAGAAACTACACCCGTAAGCAAAACAAATGAGAGAAATTTAGTCTTTCTTGATACCCCTATGCATAGTCCAGGGGCTGGCAAGGTTATGGTTAGGAACAGTGCCAGCCCGGACCCTAGGTCTGTCTCATCCCTTCGGTGTCTGTGTTCCCACCATTCTGTGTTCAGGAGAGCTCGACTACTGGCCTCCTCTGTCTTCTTTGTCAACTGACATGTTCTCTGTGAGACTTAAATTCCTGATCCATAAAATGGAACTAATACACCCTCCTGTAAAGTTCTTTTAGAATCATGAAAGCAAACTCTTGCACAAGACCTGGCATAATGAATGTTAATTCCATTTCTTTTTTTAAAAAGCTTATTATCAGCATGCACCATCTTATATAGGAGTGTTTTATTCTGAAGTAGTCAACTTGATGGATTGGAAAAAATTGAAGAACTGTTGCCTTTTTGAATCACAGAGGTATTTGTAATCATAAACCCATGCATGCCTTTGAGTCAGCGTGATTGAACTGAAATTAGTGTGATCCCTCCCCACAGATATAGTGCTGATAGGTGGCAGTGGACTAGAATCTAAATGCTTAGACTTTCTGTACAAATGAAGCACAAATGATAGTTTGATGAGTGTAGCTTTTTTCTTACATGATAATAGTTTAGTGGAAAAAATCATAGACTGAGTTGGCTTGAGTCCCTGCAGCATGATCTGTGAACTTCCTGATCTTTCTGTTAGGTAGTTAGAATAGGAAAAAGGAGTCCAGAATGGTGGTGGCCAAAAGACAAAGAAGGGAACAGCCCACGAAAATAGAACAAAGGAAGGTCCAAGAACTGGAGTGAGGACCTCAGATAAAACAAACAGCCCTCCTGGCTAGCCCAATTTACAATTTACATAGGGCAGGCTCAGGGGAGGAGAAAAAACAGATAAAAAGAGGAGCCAACATTGGCCCGGGGGCTCCTCTTTTCTTCGGTCTTTGGGTCAGCCTGCCCTCATGCCTCGAGGATGTATTTTCCTTAGTTTGCCAATAAAACTGAGCTGTAACACTGGTCTATCTGAGGAAATTACACAGGGCTGTCACACTGGTCCATCCGTTGCTTCAAATTTTTGTTGCGATGAGACCGAACCGAGGAAATCACAAACTCCCCTGACATTACTAATGTCCTTAACCTTTAGCAGCTTTGGTTTATTTATTTGCTAAAGCATTTGGGTGAATCTGTAAAGCACCTGACACATAACGCCAGCACAGTTTGGTGGAGAAAGTATAACTGAAATGCATGCTCTTCCTTTTGGAAAGCATTAAACCTTATATAGTCATCATCTTTCTTCTTTGCTTAGAATCTGACCTTTGGTCAATAGATCCTTGAGTGCTGCACTCTCCTCTAGGAAGTAGTCTTTTTGCCATCTCTAAGTTCCCAACTACTGAGCATCACTCCATTTTCCCAAGTAAAAGCAAAAGAAAGTGCTTATCTTCTGCTATTTCTGAGAGGAAAAAACTGGTGTGTTACATAGCCCTAGGAAATAATATTGCTAATTGACCTTCACTATGGTTGCTTTAAGAAAGGAATACCTCAAAGAAAGGAATACTTAAATGTTCCATAAGCAAAACGTTAACTTTTGAAATTAACAAGGAAGTCAGAATCCACTTGTTCAAAATGGGTGCGGGAGAACTGGATAAATAATCCAAGCTTTTGCTCGCTTTGATGGTAAATTTAATAAGGCAAAAAAAGAAAGAAGGAAAAAAAAAAGAAACAAGAGTTTTTAAATTGGGGATTGGTTGGAGATAAAACAGATCCTGGCAAGTCATTTTACTGTGTAAAATAGATTGTTATGTCATATTCACTGCCGATAGATATTCGAGGCACTTCACACATACTAAATAATAACATCTCACAGTATACATCAATTACAAAATTAGTCTTGGCTTGCTTTTGAATGGTAAAAATCCCTTTTCAAAATATAAGTATTGTGACAAAATCTGTGGGTGTAGTAAGCCCTTGGGTATCAGTGTGTCTGAACTATCAAGGGAACAAAAGACACACAGCCTATATTTTCCCAGGGAGTGAATAGTGCCAAACATAAATATTGCAGCATTTAACATAAAACACCCTATGCAAAAATATAGACCTTGTTTGTTTGATTCCCCTAATGCTTTAAAAAAGCTTACATCAAGGGTACTATAAGTACTATATTTAAGAATCTAATTCAACTTAAGGGGTTCTACACTGCCTATAAATTTTTTTTTCTATTGAATTCCTGCCTATTTTCAATTCAAGGCAATGCATTGTTCTATGCCAACAAACCTTGTTAGGGACTTAATAATAGCAATAATATACAAGGAGGGACTAAAGTGCTTGTGGAAAAATTAGTCATTATTAGTAATTACTGGCAACTTCTTCCCATTGGAGTTCAGATGTATAGTTCAAGGACTATTCTGACTTTTTCAGCTAATTTTATGAAATACCTGCTACGTATATAACCATGTTCAGGAGCTTTCCAGGTACACTTCTTTTAATCATTTTACCAGTCCTGCCAGGTGGATTTTTCAGGGAGGAATCCTTCTCCTCTATTTTTATATTTCCATGGAAGGGGCCTTTAAGGGGAATTTTAAGGGGGGACATTTCTGGCTCTATTCTCTCCTCTCCATACTTGCTCCTCCCAGGCCTGTGGAGAGCCTAACAGTCAGTGCTTCTCATCCCAACTGTCTCACACACGGTTGCCCCTCAGTCATGGGTACAGACTCCATCTTGGTTCTCTTGAGCTCTTTGTTTAGCTGAAGAGAATTAAGATGAGGTTTTTCCTCAGCTCCCTCTGCCCTTGAACTCACAGACCCAGGACATGTTATAGAGCTCACTGTGCTCTGCTGAGCCCACTGGGGCTCCCCTCTAGGCATATAGTGAGCGTCGCTGCTGTTACCCTGAGGCAGAGCTACTCTCCGAGCAGCAGACACGGAGCAGGTATCTGAGGCTGTTTGCAGACCACATTCTTCCCCATTTCTGAGGTCTAGACCTGGGCAAGGAGTCAAGGGTGGGCATGGGGATGGGGTTGGGGAGAGGGCAGGAGACAGCCATGTTGACCTCAGTTATCAATCATGTATCTTTGTTATGAATTATTATACTTTTGAAGTGATGCACATCCCTAAATAGGCTGAGGCTTTGATTTTCAACCATCTCCCTGTTCCACTCCTTACCATTAGGCTTATGATCAACCTAGACAGCACATTAAAAAGCAGAGACATTACTTTGCCAACCATGGTCCATCTAGTCAAAGCTATGGTTTTTCCAGTAGTCCTGTATGGATGTGAGAGTTGGACTGTGAAGAAAGCTGATCACCAAAGAATTGATGCTTTTGAACTGTGGTGTTGGAGAGTCCCTTGGACTGCAAGGAGATCCAACCGGTCCATCTTAAAGGAAATCAGTCCTGAATATTCATTGGAAGGACTGATGCTGAAGCTGAAACTCCAATACTTTGGCCACCTGATGTGAAGAGCTGACTCATTTGAAAAGATCCTGATGCTGGGAAAGATTGAAGGCGGGAAGAGAAGGGGATGACAGAGGATGAGATGGTTGGATGGCATCACCGACTCAGTGGACATGAGTTTGAGTAAGCTCCAGGAGTTGGTGATGGACAGGGAAGCCTGGTCTGTTGCAGTCCATGGGGTCTCAAAGAGTCAGACATGACTGAGTGACTGAACTGAACTGATTACGCTTTGAAGGAGAAGAGCACTGTGTAATTTTGACCCTAAACTACAACAGGAATGATTTTATTTTTAACTGGGAGATGACTCAGATGCAGAGAGGTGAATAAGTTGCCCTAATTGACCATATAAATAGGTGTGATTTAGAGTAGTGGTCATCAAAGTGTGATGCACAAGATGATTTGCTGGGTTTGCAAAGAAAATGTTATAAGCTGTCTTTGTATTTTTTATATGAAAATGATCACGATATTAAACTCAATTAATATTTAACATGGGGCCTAAAAATAACACCTCTGTTCAGCATATTGTATATCAGGCAGTCATTTATCTGTAAATATACAGGGTTTGTCTACAACACGAAGAGGCATGCAGCCTTGCCCTCATTTGCTTTCAAGGTATTGCAATGTATTGGGCTGCTATGTGCCTCATTAAACTGATTTAAAGAATATATTTTCTTGTTTTAAGTAAATGAGCATTGCCACAAAACAGATAAATGCCTTCTAAAGATTCCTTGTTGTGCTATTGTTTAGTTGCTACATTGTGTCTGATTCTTTTGTGACTCCATTGATGGTAGCCCCCCTAGGCTCCTCTGTCCATGGAATTTCCCAGGCTAGAATACTGGAGTGGCTTGCCATTTCCTTCTCCAGGAATTCTTGGAGAGAATCGAATAAGCATCTCCTGCATTGCGGGTTTGTATTCTTTATCACTGAGCCACCAGGGAAGCCCAGAAATAAAAAACAGCAACAACAAAAAACATTGAAGACAATACTGATAGCATGAAGACAATACTAATAGCATAAATACACGTGCACAATAGGAAAATGGCAAAGCTGAGACTTCTTACATATTAGGACAGGATTTTGTTGGTCATATTTGAAAGAATAATCATGGTAATCTAATCAAATCCCCAAAGAATTTGAAAAATATTTAGAAACTATTATGAACAGTATTCAATATGTAGATCTTATCTGCTATAACTAATAAACCTTATCTTGCCTTGAGATATTAATGATAATATAAACTAATAACAAAAAGACTTTTAAAATTAAGGCATCTAACTTTTGAAGCAAGCCTATTTTTTTTTCTTAACATTTAAAGTTATTTGAAACTCATCTTAGTATTATACATAATTTCATTAAAGGTGATGATAAATATTTAAAAATTTTTTGAGTTTGTTATGAAATAATGCCATAATAATGCATGTAATGGAGAAGGAAATGGAAACCCACTCCAGTATTCTTGCCTGGAAACTCCCATGGATGAAGGAGCCTGGTGGGCTACCACCCACAGGATCGCAAAGAGTTGGATATAACTGAAGTGATTTCATTTCATTTATATATATATATGTTGGGGGAGTTTGTAATTTCCTCAGTTCTGTCTCATTGCAACAAAAATTTGAAGCGATGGATGGACCAGTGTTACAGCTTTGTGTTACAGTTCAGTTTTATTTAGAAAGCAAAGGAAAATACATCCTCGAGACATGAGGGCAGGCCCACCCAAAAGACGCAAAGAGAAGAGAATCCCCCAGCCCAACTTTGGCTCCTCTTTTTATATGTTTTTTCTCCTCCCCCTGAGCCTGCCCTGTGTAAATCGAGCTAGCCAGGAGCCCTGTTTGTTCTACCTGAAGTCTGCACTCCAGTCCTCAGACCTTCCTTTGTTCTATTTTCATGGGTTTTTCCCTTCTTTGTCTTTTAGCCACCGCCACTGTGAACTCCGTTTTCCTATTCTAACTACCTAACATATATATTGGAGAAGGCAATGGCAACCCACTCCAGTACTCTTGCCTGGAAAATCCCATGGACAGAGGAGCCTGGTAGGCTGCAGTCCATGGGGTCGCTAAGAGTTGGACACGACTGAGCGACTTCACTTTCACTTTTCACTTTTATGCACTGGAGAAGGAAATGACAACCCGCTCCAGTGTTCTTGCCTGGAGAATCCCAGGGACAGCGGAACCTGGTGGGCTGCTGTCTATGGGGTCTCACAGAGTTGGACACGACTGAAGTGACTTAGCAGCAGCAGCAACATATATATACATATAATATATATGTAGCACTTTGAGTCTTTCAATTATCTTTTTATTCTGGTGGTGGGATTTCAAAAATGTCTGGAGACTCCTGGACCAGAGAATTAGTGCAAGCCTACAGGAAAATTTTAGGAGGCATACTAGAAAATGAGTTAGACAGCATATTTTGCAAATGGGCTTCCCTCATAGCTCAGTTGGTAAAGAATCCACCTGCAATGCAGGAGACCTGGGTTCAGTCCCTGGGTTGGGAAGATCCCCTGGAGAAGGGAAAGGCTACCCACTCCAATATTCTGGCCTGGAGAATTCCATGGACTATACAGTCCATGGGGTCGCAAAGAGTCAGATATGGCCGAGTGACTTTTACTTCACTTCACTTCAAGCAACATAAATCTGAAAGGTATCTCATTCTAATTAAGATAGTGGGATAAACCAGTTGATTGAAGCAATGGATTCAATTCAACTATAATATATTTAAAAAGATAAAGTTTAAGTGCTACTCTTTGAACTTTATCTTTTTAAATGTATATTCGATAATGAAAATTTCCAGTCCTCTACTGCAGGATGGGTAAACAGCAGTGTAAGAAAAGAAACAACTTAGCAGTTTCTCAAGACAGAATGTGATACATGTGCCATAAAAGACAATTTTTTTGGCAGTATGGACAGAATCCTTTATCTAGAATGTAGAACAGTCTAGTCAGACACCAGGGATAGTTTGTAGTAAAAGAAGTCATTTTTTTAAGTACCTCCTGAAAAAAAATTTTTTTTAAATTGGGGTATAGTTGATTTACGGTGTCATGTTAGTTTCAGGTGTACAGCAAAGTGAATCAGTTATACATGTACATATATCCTTTTTAAATAGACCAGAAGTAAATATTAATAGAAGAGCTACCAAAGGAGAGGGCTTCCCTGGTGGCTCAGAGGTTAAAGCGTCTGCCTCCAGTGCGGGAGACCTGGGTTCAATCCCTGGGTTGGGAAGATCCCCTGGAGAAGGAAATGGCACCCCACTCCAGTACTCTTGCCTGGAGAATCCCATGGACGGAGGAGCCTGGTAGGCTACAGTCCACGGGGTCGCAAAGAGTCGGACACGACTGAGCAACTTCACTTTCACTTTACCAAAGGAGAGGCAGACAAAAGGATTCGGTCTTAGGAATTGAGGGTATCAACTTTAAAAAGCCTCAAAGTTGTCATGAGCCTACTAATATTTAAAGGATGACTATGTGAAAAGAGAATCACCGTTTCCATGATCCCAAGGCAGTCCTGCACCATTCAGTCCACAGCACAGCAGCTGCTTCCACCACGCCACGCTCTGTGAGCTGGCTACAGTCCGGGTTGACGCCTGGGATCTGATGGCCTTTACACCCCACAGGTGGGCCTGCCCTTGAGGACACACCCCTCTATTTTTAGATTCAAATGTAGGGATTGGAATCTGACTCCCCAGGACCATCTGAGGGCCAACCATGGCAACCTGAGGATAGAGGAGAGTTAGGATAGGTCATCCTTGACCTATAAAGAAGGTGGTCTGAGGAAGTTTGGCAGATAACTTCCCTTCCTCTATCCCCTGTGTGACCCACTCATTTTGAGTGGAGGTGTAACTCTGCTGTATCTCTGTCTGGCTCCCTGTAAAGTGGCAGCTGACACATTCTACCCCTGCCTGCTTCACATCCTCTTTAGTGTCATCTGGGCTTGTAAAAGTGAAGTCGCTCAGTTGTGTCCAACTCTCTGCAGCTCCGTGGACTGTAGCTCACCAGGATCCTCTGTCCATGGGATTTTCCAGGCAAGAGTACTGGAGTGGGTTGCCATTTGCTTCTCTGGGCTTGTACCTTCTACATATATTACCTCCACTTTTCCCTTGGCTCAAGCTTTCATTTTTAGAGGATCTACACAAAGACGACCAGTTCCTAGAATGTTAATATGCAATGTGATGATAATCAAAATAGACAAAAACTTCGTGGTCAAGTATATTTGGAGAACTTTGCATTAAATAAAAATAGATTCACTTACTACAAAACTTCTTTAATGAGGTGGATATTATGCAGGCTTTTTTTTTTTTTTCATATTTCTTGGAAATCTCTTTCCAGAGAGCACGTGTAATGTCAGCATAATATAGAAAGAATTTGGGGAGTGCTGTTTTAGTTGGCAAAATAAGGAGCTATTTTCTAGCTCAACTTCAGGCACAGAGTTGTCTTATTGTCAAAGACAAAGAATTGTACAAAGGTAGAATCAAGGAGCCCTGGAAGACTGATAGTTCTGATTGTTACATTCCCGGTATGCACAGGGAATACCCTGATGTTAAAGAGATGAAGCAGCAACAAACCATCTGATGATTTCTGAGGCTCATTCTAGTATTCCGAGTCTACTGCTTCACACTATTAATCTGGTGTTTTTAGTTTAAAGACAGGAATGTCTTTGCCATTATTTATAGTAGATCATATGGACACTCCATTTACAATTAGTATTTAGGTGTTTCTCTGAAAGAGTTGTTCACCTCCTCTACCTGAGCTTGCCCACCTCAGTATACTACATAGCAGTCACACACCAAAAGCAGCTAGAACAATTTCTCATACATAACTGGTGTCAAATAAATCAGAGTTTTCATATTTCTCATGAGAAGGAAATTTGACCATATTTGGTAAATAATTCAAAATCCTTTAGAGCTGCTGCTGTTTAGTCGCTAAGCTGTGTCTGATTTTTTGTGACCCCCCATGGACTGTAGTCCACCAGGTACCTCTGTCCGTGGGATTTCCCAGGCAAGAATACTGGAGTGGGTTTCTATTTTTCTCCAGGGGGTCTTCCTGACCCAGGAATCAAACCCGTGTCTCCTGTTTGGCAGGCAGCTGGGGAAGCCCAAAATCCTTTAGAAAGGATCAGCTAAATAAACGTCAAAGATTTAATTCTTGGTGACCAGGCCTTTCTCTTCACGCTTGGAAATACTGGGTCTTTTATAATTGGTGTCATGTTCATGCCAGGTTCTTACGTACTCTGCTCTACTGTAGGTCCAGTCTCTTCTCTCTGTACTTTCTCGACCTGCCATACTGCTTAGGAATAACTACTTAACTTTTAGGTATCAATGCAAAATACACTTCTGTAACTTCCCCAGACAGAACTAGCAGCCTTGTCTTATGCTTCTACAACAAGGTAGGGTCTTGGCAGAAAGCCCTCCAGCTGGTTCAAATCAAGAAACTATTTACAAAGGAACAAGCAAATGCATTCGGAGACTAGAAATGAAAATTAATTACCAACTCTAGAGATGAAAGAGGGATGGAGGAGCCTGGTGGGCTGCAGTCCATGGGGTAAAGAAGAGTCGGACACGACTGAGCGACTTCACTTTCACTTTTCACTTTCATGAATTGGAGAAGGAAATGGCAACCCACTCCAGTGTTCTTGCCTGGAGAATCCCAGGGATGGGGGAGCCTGGTGGGCTGCCGTCTATGGGGTCGCACAGAGTCGGACACGACTGAAGCGACTTAGCAGCAGCAGAGATGAAAGAGTAAGGGGAGAAAGGAGGGTTACTAGGAGCAGTGAGAGTGGAGCTCTGGGGGAGGAGCACTTCCATTCTGGAGGAGCTCTGCTATTGCCAGAGATGTGCACCTTAGCAGCCTCTCATTGGCCAGAATAAATTGCAAGTCAGGTGGCAAGAGAGTCTGAAGAATGTATTCTCAGAGGCATGCCCATCCGCTGTGGTACAGGGAGAAGGATGGATGTAGGAGAAAGGGGGGATAAGTGGAGAATAACCTTTTTGACACTTTAGCCAACTTATCAATTAGATTTACTTTGTTCATGTGTCTATCTTTCCTCTGCTTTGACAAAGAGATAAGTATGCTTTGTTTCGTTGTGTTGTATTATATACATATCCTTAGTAGGCAATAGTGCAGCAGTAAATGTAAGTTGGAGGAAAGGAAGAGAGGGAGGGAGAGAGAAAGGGAGGAAGGGAGGAGTGATTTGTGTTTATATGAAGCATGTTTAATACAAAGTAGCAGTTCAATCCCAGTGAGACGTTCTAAGAGGCAGCAGGAATGGAAGGTCTAGAAGCAAGTGGCTCCAAGTAGTGACTCGGGAAACAAACAGTGCATCATGTGCACTGTGTGCTCCCAAATTAGGCAGACTTCCTTTTGGCTTTGCACCATGCTGGATTTTAACTTTGTGTGTTAGCTTTAAACCTTAAGTGGTAATGGCCCTTCACACAAGTCATTTATATTAGAGGTACCACAACTTTATCATCATATTACAATACCTTAGAGGTAGTTTTGAAATAAATTTTTGAACTGAGGTTGCTTATTACTTTATACTGATTTTACTATCCTAATATCCTGATTTGGTCATTTTAAGCATTTTAAAGCATTTGCTTTTCTGTTCATTATCAAATTCTCCTACTTCTTGGTGACCAGTTACTATTAAAAAGATTTTTTTTTTTTTTACCAGATCTAAAGATGGAGATAAGCCTTCTGGAAATATCAATATTTGTTATTGTTCAGTTGCGACCCCATGCATGGACTGCAGCACATCAGGCCTCCCTATCCATCACCAGCTTCCAGAACTTGCTCAAATTCATGTCCACTGAGTCAGTGATGCCATTCAAACATCTCCTCTGTTGTCCCCTTCTCCTCCTGCCTTCAGTCTTTCCTAGTATCAGGGTCTTTTCCAGTGAGTCTGCTATTTGCATCAGTTGACCAAAGTATGGAGTTTTAACTTCACCCTCAGTCCTTCCAATGAATATTCAGGACTGTTTTCCTTTAGGATGGACTGGTTGGATCTCCTTGCAGTCCAAGAGACTCTCAAGAGTCTTCTCCAGCTCCACAGTTCAAAAGCATCAATTCTTTGGCTCTCAGCCTTTTTCATTGTTCAGCTCTCACATCCATACATGACTACTGGAAAAAAACATAGCTTCAACTAGATGGACCTTTGTCGGCAAAATAATGTCTTTGCTTTTTAATATGCTGTCTAGGTTGGTCATAGCTTTTCTTCCAAGGAGCAAATGTCTTTTAGTTTCATAACTGCAGTCACCATCTGCAAAGATTTTAGAGCCCAAGAAAATAAAGTCTTTCACTGTTTCCATTGTTTCCCCATCTATTTGCCATAAAGTGATGGGACCAGATGCCATGGTCTTTGTTTTTTGAATGTTGAGTTTTAAGCCAACTTCTTCACTCTCCTCTTTCACCTTCATCAAGAGGCTCTTTAATTCGTCTTTGCTTGAGGGTGGTGTCATCTGCATAGCTGAGGTTATTGATATTTCTCCCCGCAGTCTTTATTCCAACTTGTTCTTCATCCAGCCTGGCATTTCGAATGATGTATTCTGCATATGAGTTTAATTTCAGGATGACAATATACAGCCTTGACATGATCCTTTCCCCATGTTGAATCAGTTTGTTTTCCAATGTCCGGTTGCTTCTTGACCTGTATACAGGTTTTGCATATGATGATGGCTAAATATTAAGTGTTCCTGAAACAGTTGCAGTATTCAGTGCAAATACTGAACATTTATGTAAGTGGTTTAAAACATAGCTTTCAGTGTTTAGAAAATACCCTTAAGCTATAAGGAGGGGAAGGAGGATGGAGAAGAAAGAGAGAGAGATGAATGGGGTAGGTATAGATTCTAAAGTATGTGTTTATTTTGTACTTTGCCTCTAGTGTTTTTGAAATATTGAAATTATGAGAAATTTTTAAGATAATCAAATTTGTACCTTTTGAAAGGAAAATATGCAAACTTGTTTTATGAAATTTGATCTTCTTTATTTAGTAATATTCAATTACTAGGCATTCATTCTGATTTAAGGGTAAATGCTCTTAGTAACTTTCCATTTCTAATCTGACACTTTCCAGGGAAAGTGTCAGATATGGGGCTTCCCAGGTGGCACAGTTGGTAAAGAATCCGCCTGCCAATGCAGGAGACACAAGAGACACACGTTCAATCTCTGGGCAGCAAGATCCCCTGGAGGAGGAAATGGCAACCGCTCCAGTATTCTTGCCTGGAGAATTCCATGGACAGAGAAGCCTGGTGAGCTATGGTCCATGGGGTTACACAGAGTCAGACACGATTGACGGACTAACACACACACACACCCTATTAGTTACTCTTGGTTCCTACCACTAATATCTTCTTACCACCATCTCTGAATGTCTTACATGTTATTTGGCCTCATAAATATTTATCAGCTTATGTAGTGGGTAGGATGTACTGATGTAAATATGAACAATAGGGCCCTGTAATGTAAGAGTGCCTACTCTTTCTTATTGGTGGAAAGGACATGACAATAAATGACTACTGTATATCCCTGTGAGCAGTAAGTGGAGCTATTTACAAAATGCTAGGTGAGCAGCAGAAGATGGTAGTATTGACATTAGTTTGGAAGAGTTGTGAAAAATAAAAACCAACTCGTTTCGGCTGAGTCTTGAAGAATTAAATAAATCATTGTATTTATTTAATTATTACCAGGAAGTGGGAACAAAATTGTACCAGAGTCACTGGTACAATTAAGAATCCTAAAAAGAGTTTTCCATAATGTTTTATGATGCCCAAGCTGCCACATCACTGAGGCCCACTCTACACTAATTTCTCAGGGCAACTTTCTATGACATGAAAGGGAGAAATAGTGACTTAGACACCCAGTCACTCAGACGCCTTCTAAAATCCCCATATACTAGCTATAAAAGCTTGTAAAAATATTTCATAAACTTTTCCCCCAGTAATCAGTTACTTTCTAAAGGAAATTAGTATCATTTCATGTAGGTATAGCCATTGCTTCAATTTTTCAGAAAGCTAGGAAAGAGTATTTTCTTCCCAGGAAGGAAAAAAATA
Source organism: Bos indicus (assembly GCF_029378745.1). Lineage (NCBI taxonomy): Eukaryota > Metazoa > Chordata > Mammalia > Artiodactyla > Bovidae > Bos > Bos indicus. The sequence goes on from NC_091773.1 coordinate 71,746,145, forward strand.
AATATGTTAAGGCAAAAATCAAATAGACATTTAAAATTACTGTATTTAAAGTGTTAGCATTGAGATAATTTGATTTCTTTATTGGAAAGAGCAAAAATTAATTTAATTTAATCTACATAATTAGTATTATGTAGTTAACACTGGGGTAACAAAGACCAGATTTGCCGTACTGACTCATACAACCGAAAAACAGGAAAACTATAAGAAACAATGGTTTTAAGATACCGGATATCCTAACTGGATAACAAAGGGCAGCAGTCCTGATGAGAAACAGAAGTAAGCCCTCTAACTGTCCTAGGTTGTTGCCTTGAGAGAGCTTCCAGGCCACTGTAGTGCCTGCATGCTAAGCCGCTTCAGTCATGTCCAACTCTGTGACCCTATGGGCTGCAGCCCGCCACGCTGCTCTGACCATGGGATTCTCCAGGCAAGAATACTGGAGTGGGTTGGTGTGCACGCCTCAAGGGGATCTTCTCGACCCAGGGATCGAATCCACGTCTATTACATCTCCTGCACTGGGAGGCAGGTTCTTTACCAGTAGGGACATCTGGGAAGACCAGAACAGGGAAAGGAAACCCAAGCAAAATGTACAGGTTCTTTGAAGTGAGGAGACAGAATTGAGATTCTGAAGAGACCAACACAGCCAGTGTTTTCAAGATAGAGAACCACAGAGGAAAGAAGGAACTGCACACAGAGAGAGCTCCAGGGACCTGCAGAAACCCCCTCTCAAGTATTCAGCTGAGTACTGTTCAGCACATCCCTGTGAGAAAGCTCACTACTCAGAGCTGGGGAAAGAACCACTCAAATGCATGAGAAGCAACAGTGCAAGGAGCTCGCACAGGCCGAGGAACAGCGCTTATTCCCAGAAGTCGGAGTAGAAAAATTTCTAATTCACCGGTCAGTGACTAGGATTCCAATAACCCTAGACTAAAACTGCTTTGGTTCCAACCTAACAAATCTTAAAAGCAAGACCCAGCATGATCATACTGTTTCCAAGTAGCTCCACCTGTTCCAGAATACAACTCAAGTATATTTGTAGCAATATATAAATATCCAACAAGACGTCCAATAAAAAATTACCAGACATGCAAAGTAGCAGGAAAATACAATCCATAATGAGGAAAAAAATCAGTCAAAATTGACTGACACAGATGTTAGAATTGGCAGACAAATTATAACAGCATTCCATATTTTCAAAATTTAGAGGTAAGATCGAATGTGTTAAGCCAAGACATGGAAGATATAAAAAGGACCCAAATCCTTCTTCTACTGATTAAAACTGTAATGTGTGAGATGATAAAATAAATTTAAAAGCAAATATAAAAGACTGGATTAGATACTTGTTGAAGAAAAGATTAATGAACTTGAAGACAACAGTGGAAATTACTCAAAACATAGAGAAAAAAAAAGAAGCTAAAATAAATGAATATAGCATCAGGAAGCTTTGGAAAATTTCAAACATCCTAACAATAAGCATATTGTTTATTAAGGAATGTCTAAGGGAGAGGCAGATTAAAAGCTCAAGAAATAAGGGTCAAATTATTTCAAACTGGATGACATTGTAAACCTACGGATCTAAGAAGCTCAACAAACTCTTGAGCTCAAGAAATGAAGAAAGCTATACCACAGACCATCATAATCAAATTGCTTCAAACCCACTAAAGAAAAGTCTTAGAAAGAGTCGGGGGAAAACTGGATAAGAGCAGAGCTCTCTTTGGAAAGAAGGCAGGTGAGGAGACAATGGCTGCCATCTTCAGCAAAGGAAAAGAAAAAAATTTCACCTGTCAACTTACATTTTCTAGCCAGTGAAAATGTTTTCCTCAATGAAGACAAAATGAAGACTTTCAGACATACAAATGCTAAAGGGATCCATCCCCAGCATACCCATACTGTGAACAGTGTTAAAGGAAAGCATTTAGGCAGATTGAAAATGGTACCAGAAGCAAACATGGCCATACACAAGCAGGGAAAAGCATGGGAAACGGTGGCTATACTGGGTTAACGCACAAGATTATTTTCTTCGTTTCAAACCTCTTTTTTTTTTTTTTAAGAAAAAAAGGTTGGCTGAATAAAAATAAAAAGTGTAGGATGAGGCTTATAGTACATGGAGAACTAAAATCTGTGGCAACAATAACACAAAGACCAGGAAGGAAGAAATAGAAGCACACTGTTGCAAGATTCTTATACTGTAAGTGAAGCATCATAAGAAGATGGAGTGATATGGTAAAGATGTATGCTGTAAACCCTAAAACAACCACTCAAGTAGCAAAGTAGAGTCACAGCTATATATTAAACCAACAAAAGAGCTAAAGTGGAATCATAAAAATACCCAATCTAAAATTAATGTATTTTATAAGACAACAACATTTTTATTACCCCGTATGAAAGCAAAAGGCTTCATATACATTGCAGAAATATTTTCACCAAGGGAAATTAATGTCATTTATATTGTTTCCCTCTGGTGTCTTAACTCGATAAAGGTATAGATATAGCCTGAGAGAATAACACAGTAAATATATTTTCTATGCCAGAAATCCTTTACCACTTTTTGCCACAACCACAGAAAGGATGTTTTTTAACAAGGGTGATGCATTTCCATTGCCAGAGAAATGCATGTGTAGATGTGTTGCTAAATCACCTGTCCTTTCTCTACCATATAAGAAAGAATTTAAAAACGTGTGAGTGAGAGCTACAATATTGACCTCCAGTCTTTAGTTTATATCAAAGTTATATTCATATATTCCAGTTATTTCTTACTAGCAGTAAATGATCAATGATACATCTCACAGCCTACGTAGAACCCAGTCTGTCTGTCTATAGTTAAGAATAGCTGTCTTGAACCTAATTCCCAAACTCAAATCCAACTCTGGCAAGAACACTCTTGCTACAAAATGGTTGCTTCCCCTCAGCCCCATCCTCAGTAACTTGATTGCTTCTCTCCTGTTCCCCCTTTTGCCTAAATCATTGTGTCCATGTAAAAATTTGGAAAGTTGGCAAGTTTATAGAATAATTCAAGTTAGAAAACATTGCCTTAGGCACTGTCTTTCAAATATAATTTTTTAGCTGTCTTTACAATGGGAATGGATGGCAGCCAGGACAAGATGTAATTTACTAATGAGATTAAAGTTCAGTTCAGGTCAGTTCAGTTCAGTCGCTCAGTCCTATCTGACTCTTTGTGACCCCACGGACTGCAGCACACCAGGCCTCCATGTCCATCACCAACTCCTGGAGCTTACTCAAACTCATATCCATTGAGTCAGTGATGCCCTCCAACCATCTCATCCTCTGTCGTCCCCTTCTCCTGTCTTTAATTTTTTCTAGCATCACGGTATTTTCAAATGAGTCAGTTCGTCGCATCACATGGCCAAAGTATTCAGCTTCAGCATCAGTCCCTCCAGTGAATATTCAGGGCTGATTTCCTTTAGGATGGACTGATTTGATCTCCTTGCAGTCCAAGGGACTCAAGAGTCTTCTCCAACACCACAGTTCAAAAGCATCAATTCTTCAGCACTCAGCTTTCTTTACATTCCAACTCTCACATACATGACTACTGGGAAAAACAGCAAAGTACAGGCATGTCGTGTTCTTGATTGAGACGAGATCAACCTTTCAGGTTCTCAGTAGTCCAGTACCAGTGAAAGACTGACTTTATGTGAAGGGGTGTAAAGTCCATGAAGATATTGAATGACTGCTCTTACCACACACTGGGCTCAACTCTGGTGAGCTAGACAAACAGCAGCCTCTTCCACAGCACTGCCTGGCACACAAGAGCTGTGTGTCCTGTGCTCAGTCTCTCAGTCGTGTCCAACTTTGCAACCCCATGGACTGTAGTCCTCCAGGCTCCTCTGTCCATGGGATTCTCCAGGCAAGAATGCTGGAGTGGCTTGTCATTTCCTCCTCTAGGGGATCTTCTTGACTCAGGGATTGCATCTGCAGCTCCTGCAGCTCCTGCTTTGGCAGGTGGATTCTTTATCACTGAGCCACCCAGGAAACCCCCCAGCAAACACTGGTTGAGGTGAAATCCTAGCGGGGAAAGACAGCATTGAGCAAATGTGTGTGTTAAAAAGTCACGTTGTGGGAATTTCTGGAAGTAGTTGGGGAAGATAATACATAAATGTTCCATTTCACACTACTCTAAGTTTTGAATTTTAAGTCCCTGAGTTACTGTTGTAACAAAAACTGTGTATTTTGAAATTACTATTTTTGTTTCTCCTCCTCTTCTTTTTGTTGCTCTGCTTGTGTTACTCTGATATTTTGTAATTGCTACTTTATTTCTAATTTTAGGAAGTTGGTATTTGAAAGAGGGTTTCTGAAAGGGTAAGTATTTTTCCCCCAAATAAGAAAGACTTTGGGAATATGGAAATGACAACCCACTCCAGTGTTCTTGCCTGTGGGATTATGTACACAGAGGTGCCTGTATCGAATGAGGACCCCGCAGTCCATGGGGTTGCAAAGAGTCAAATGTGACTGAGGGACTAACACACACAATTTTTTTTTTACCCAAAATAAGAAAGACTTCGGGGATATACCAATAACTATGTCATATCTTTGTATGGTGACATAATGTAACTAAACTTATTGTGATCATTTAAAAATGTCTAGAAATATACAATCATTATGTTTTGTAACAGGAACTAACATAGTGTTGTAGATCAATTATACTTCAGAAAAAAAAAAAAAAACAAACTCATGGAGAAAGAAACTAGACTTGTACATAACAGGAGTGGGAGACAAGGGAAAGAGAAAAGTGATGAAGGAGGTCAAATAGTAAAAACTACCAGATATAAGACAGATCAGTCTGAGCGATGTAATGGACAACATGATAAATGTGATTACTACTGCTGTATGCTTTCTATGAAAGTGTTAGTAAATCCTGTTCCTGGAAAAAGAAAAAAAAATTGAGTTCTTTAATTTTGTATTAATATCTCTATGAGATAATAGACATTTACTAAATGTATTGTGATAATCGTTGAGTGTTATATGAAACTCAAACCAGTGTACTATATACCTTAAACTTATACAGTGCTGTATGTCAATTATATCTCAATAAAACTGGAAGAAAAATACTATGTATGTGTTGTGTGCGTGTGTGCACATAATGGTGTGTGTGCATGTCTCTGTGTGTGTGTTAGTGTATGTTGATAGCAGAGGAGATGAAATTGTCATACTTCTTATAGTCTGTAGCCTCAGTAGAATTAAAATGGTGCTTACATATAAGGAGCAGTGATAGGGGCGGTTCTTTAATATCATTTACTGTTTGTTTGTTTTTTCCAAAGATGCTGCCCTTCAGTTGGATGCTTAGGGCAAACCGCTGATTTTATGCAGCTCAGTGTTTCATGTTTAGAACTCGGCCTCCAAACTCAGAAAGACTGGCTGAAGGCCAGCTGACAGGTGGAGCCCACCATGTACTCACGGCAGCCAGACCCTGAGCCTGGCCTGTCACCTGCCAGGTGGAATCTGCTGATTAATTTGGGGTCTTTTTAACAGCACACCCCACTTTTTCAGCCAGCCAGCCAGCCTCACAACCTTCTGTATGACTCCAGAGTGCCATGGAATAAGCCATTTCTAAAGGTTCCCCCCGAAAGCAATGCAGTTCTCAGAAACACCACCCACAAGCTAGTAAACGAACAGCCATAACTTCATTTGTACTTCCTAACTCCAGACTTCTTCTCCTGAATGACAGATCACCTTTCCTGGAGTGGAGCAGTGTAAAGAGAGTGATGGTGACAGCTGACAGGTGAGGTGGGTCCTTCTGCAAGGCAAGCAAGCTTTCTGATCTTGGGCCAGTGGGTCTCACCTGTCAGCAACTGCTGACAGCCCAGGGCTCCCTGCCAAGAGCAGGAGCCCTGTGATTTTGACATGGCAGATGGGAGTCAAATATAATAGCTGACAAGTGAGATGGGCAACCCAGGGATTGTTCCCCTGCATGTTCCAGGGTCAGAGTCTATGCAAAAGATCCTTGGTGTTGCCAAGCTTGCTCAGTGGCTAGACCACCTTCTGTAGCCCATCGAAAGGGCAGGAACGGAACCTCTCAAGTAATAATAAGAACATAGTGCCTATTGTGTTGCAGATATTTACAAATATTTTCTGTCTCCAGAGCAACCGTCCAAGGGGATGGTCACTGTGTTACAGATGGGAAACCGAAAGCCAGTTGAATGAGCGTCTCGGGGCCACACAGCTTGGTGTGAGAAGAGCTGGGATCAGACAGAGATGAGCCCAGCTCCCACGCTGGGCCATTTCCAAAATTCTGTTGCTGGTTTCCCAGCGATTTCCTGTTTCTGTAGGCTAGTCAGTCATTTCTATTTCACTTTTGTAGTGAAAAGGAAGAATGAATAATAATAGGAAGAAAGTATAAGTGAAAAAACATTAGAAAGAATACAATACATTCATTTTACTGTGGACAATGATTGGCTTATTACAAAGTTAAATGTTTTTTCTAAACTTAACACATCCCAGGAAACTGGCACAGTGCTTGCAAGTACCAGACCTGAACATGAACAGGAATAAGTTTAGGAATCCCCTTAGAAGTGCATGTAATTCATAAGTAATACGAATATAGTTAGAACAAAGGACAGTGCAGAATTTTTTACATTCTCGGGACTGGCAGAATTTATTCTGGGATGAAAAACTGCTCTTTTGGTTAGTAAAGCATCTTATTAGAACTTTTGAGTATACCATGATACTGTTAGGAATGAGGAAGTTAAAAACAGTTAAATCGTGTGATTTAAACAGATAGGCTCCTTGAGGCTGTGGAAGGTATGAGGTGTAGGGGCTGGGCTGGGAGCAGAGAGGACTGAGGAATGGAGATGAGGTTTTGCAGCAACTGATAGAGAGCAGTATCTTTTACCCTTGCTCAGGAGGGAGGAAAGTTCCAGACGACTCAGATGATGTCCTTTGGAAGTGATGATAGTGGATATTGATTTTTGTTTCCTTTTTCTGTAACATAACTTCCTTATGATGGGTGCTGGTGTTTGACAGTCCTCTTAACATACAACCAGTGTGTTACCAGGGCCTTTGACTCAAATAAGGAAGGAAGGAGGTTGTATTCATGCTCAGAAAAAGCCAGTAAATGGAGGGCCAACACAACTCACACTCTGAGACTAACATGATGCCAGTGGCTTCTGTGCAAGAAAATCCTGGAATCCTTTGTGAGTTTCAGGAAGTGATCAGTTGTCAAGATCACCACCCTTCAGAGTGGAGCTGAGATCGAAGTTACTGCTGTGAAGCAGGACATCTTGTTGTTACATCGTCTCTTCTGTATGAAAATTACTCCCCTGGTGATCTCATCCTGTCTCATGACTTTAAATGTCATCCTCATATTGACGATAACTTAAAGCTAATGTTTATCTCCAACCTCTCCCTCACCCACCTAACCTCTCCACTTGGGCATCCAACAAACATCTCAGACTTGATGTGTCCAGTGCTCCCCTCTGATTTACTAGTTCTTCCCCAGCCCATCTCTCTTAATGTTTGTCATCCCAGTAAATGGTACCACCGCTCATCCTCAAGCCAACCGAAACACGCTGTTTTCATCCTCAACTCCTTGTTAGGATATGGATCCCACTTCTGTCTCAAATGCGACTACTTCTCATAATCTTCACAAATAATGCTCTAGCCAAGTGACTGACCTAAGCCCTGGCACAATGGACACTGAGAGAGTCTCTGACCTCATTCTTGCCCCCTGTCCTGGCCATCTGTCCTGAGTCTATTCTTTATGCAGCAGTGAGAATAAGCCAATTACAATGTAACTCAGAGCAGTTCTCCTGTACTCGTTGCCCTTTGATAACCTTCCTGAGCAGGTGTGGTCAGCTCTTGTCTTGTGTCTCAGTGGCTAATACAGTGCCTAGCAGAGAGTGTTTAAGAACGTCAGTCTGTTCACAGACTAGAGAAATACAGTGTTCTTCTACCCAAATAGGAAAGCAGTGGGAATTGGGGAGGTGTGTACTACTGAAGAAGGTGCTATGTACTCTTCAGCAGCTTTCTTTTCAAGGCTAATTTCACAGCAAACATGGGATTATGTTTTAACAGTTTCTGAGAAATGATAGCAAATGGCAGGAAATCTGTACATTAGCAACATAGACAACTTCATGGCTCAGAAAATGAGAAAATGCAAAATTGTGATAGCATAAATAGGGGGTTTTCTGTATATATAGCTTCCTCTTAGCCCAATCTTGTGTTTATTGAATATTCATTGGGGTATGTTAGAACAGTGAACAATATTTTATGAGCTTGGCAAAAGGATAAATTGCTGAATGGCTTACATTTTTTTGCTACCAAGAAAGCCCCACAGAATCTGCCCAAAGTGGATTTTTACCAGTCAAAGGTGGCTGAAAAAGAAATTTATTTAATTGCTCCTGTCAGTTCAGCTTCCTGTATTTGCTGAATTCTCTTATTTTGTACTCCTCAATGACTATCAACATCACTTTTATAAAGGTTTGTACCTTTATATATTTCTTCAATCTCTTTCTTTACATAGGCATCCTGATCTCTTCTAATAACCACATTTCCCTCAATAGCCTTATGTTTTCAACTATTGTTTCCAATAGTCTCATTTATTTCAGAACATTATAGAAAAAGTCTAAATCTCTTTATTGCTGGACAAAATGTTGGGCACTGTTCTCCTGATGTTCTTACACTTCATTCTGAATTAAGACCTAAGGGACTTTGCTTGATGCCCTTAATCTAGTGGAATTTATTTGTTCTACTAAAAGAAAAGTCATAGTAAAAAGTTACTATTTCTATCTGTTAACAATTTATTGAAGGATTTTTAAAGATATGATATTAGCCCCTGTGAAAACAATGAAGCAAAGTTTCTAGCACATAGTAGGCCAATAAAAATTTTCTTAAGAATGAACAAAATGACTGTGAGTGAATAAGGGATTAAGTATGTTATTTAGTAGCATTTAGACTTGATATACTAGTTCATAGGCAGATGTGAAATTTGAATGCAATTTGAATATGATGTTTTAAGTAGCCAATAATTTTAATATTGTAATACATTTCAGAATGGTTTATGATGCAGGCTATAATACTGTCACAAAACATATGATCATCACCTAATATAGTGTTTGAAATCTTGCCAGCCAAAATTATCAATAAATAATTTTTATCCTAATTAAAAGCTAACTTTATTTTTTATAACCATTGTATCATAATTGCTTAAAGAGATGTTAACAGATTTAATCATTTATCTAAAAATATTATCCTACATTTCTGAAAGGAATAAAATTCAGGAGAGCAATCTTTTAAATTTGCAAAAATGTATGTTTTTTCTCAGTTAATTGAATAGCTGAATGTCATGATCAAACCAGAGACATTACTTTGGTAATGGACTAACAAATGGACTGACAAAAGTCCATTTAGTCAAGGCTATGGTTTTACCAGTAGTCATGTGTGGATGTGAGAGTTAGACTATAAAGAAAGCTGAGCACCGAAGAATTGATGCTTTTGAACTGTGGTGTTGGAGAAGACTCTTGAAAGTCCCTTGGACTGCAAGGAGATCCAATCAGTCCATCCTAGAGGAGATCAGTCCTTACTATTCCTTGGAAGGGCTGATGCTGAAGCTGAAACTCCAATACTCTGGCCACCTGATGTGAAGAACTGACTCATTGGAAAAGACCCTGATGCTGGGAAATATTGAAGGCAGGAGAAGGGGACACCAGAGGATGAGATGGTTGGGTGGCATCACTGACTCAATGGACATGAGTTTGAATAAACTCCGGGAGTTGGTGATGGACAGGGAGGCTTGGTGTGCTGCGGTCCATGGGATCGCAAAGAGTCGGACACGACTGAGAAACTGAATTGCACTGAACTGATGTCATGATCAACTTATGCTCAAATTAGTCTGGGAAGAATTTTCTTGTTTTCTCTTTCTCCTCTGTCAGTGCTCACCTCTCGCTGTTAAAACTTCTTTCCCAAAGACTTTCAGTTTTGTTTCCTCACCTATTACTTTATTTCAGATCTTTCATTTTCCTTTAATAAAGTCTGCTGTTTAATCAGTATATCACTCCTGTTATTATCATGTTTTTGCTTCTTTTTAATAATAACTGTGGGCCACGTGGTGCCTTAAAATACATGATATAAATGTGCATAGCTCCCTGTGGCAGATTTCGTTACTCACCCAGATGCTTCACTCCTCCTGGTACCCACCTCCGGGACCTCAGGCAAATGGAAATGTGTAGCTCCTTGTTAAAATGTGATTAAAAATTTCAAGACAGCAACAGCAAAGCATTAAACTAACCATGGATCCTTAGAAGCTTGTGGCTCTGCCTGTACAAATAACATGAAGGCAGTCCTGTTCCAGCCTTTGCCAGGTGATCTTCCAGTTTCTTCCCCTAGAGTCACTGTGTCTCCATCCTGTGGATATTGGGTGCAATGTTCTGAAGTCTGTGTCCCCCAAAAAAGTTCATATGCTGATATCTTAGCCTCCAAGATAATGGTATTAGGAGGCGAGGGCTTTGGAAAGTGAGGGATCATGAGGGTGTGTCCCACATGGATGGGATTAGTGCCCTTATAAAGTGAAAGTCACTCAGTTGTGTCTGACTCTGCAACCCCATGGACTGGGGCCCTCCAGGCTCCTCTGTCCATAGAGTTCTCCAGGCAAAAATACTGGAGTAGGTAGCCATCCCCTTCAGCAGAGAATCTTCTCTTTACTGCCTGAGCTACCAGGGAAACCCTTATAAAAGAGGTTCCCAAAACATCTTTGCCCCTTCTTCCATGTGAGGTCATAGTGGGAAAGTGGTCTACAATGAGAAAACAGACTCTCATCAGATATCAAATCTGGTGGTGCCATCACTTTGCACTTCTTAACCTTTAGAACTCTGAGAAATACATTTTTGTTGCTTATAAGCCACCTGGTTCATCATATGTTTGTGATGGCAGCCCGAGTGGACTAAGACATTGGGCTTGACCAGGCGATTTGCTTCAGCCAGGGGAATGTGGGCAGGAATGACATGCACCAGGTCTGCCTCAGCCCTTTGAAGGCATCAGGCGTCTCTGCTTGCCCCTCTGTTTTTTGGTGATAGCCACACAAGGGGTATGTCTCAACCAACCCATCAGGATATGAGACTCAACCCACCGTACAAAGTTAAGCCCACCTGAGCCCAACCTCTTTCAGTTAACTTCAGCCAACCTTCAGGCCCATCAGTGAGAATAAATGATAAGCAGTTAGATCTCGTGAATCTTGGAGTAATTTGTTACACAGCAGAAACCAACTAATACACTACACGAAACCAGTTATCTAAGAGGCCCTAGCGGGCAAACTGGGTTTTAGTTGTTGATCCTGGCTCCTTCTCTCTAATACCTCACTGGCCCAGCTCAGACTGTGACCCTGTTGATTGCCATATCAAGACCCTGATTGTGCTTTTCCCTCCAAACCAACCCCTTTAACTGCACTCTAAGCTCTACACAAACTGCCTCCCCAGCTCCACTCTTGGCTCTGACAGAGCTTAGCATCCCCGCCTGCTAGGGATATGTCATACATACACAAAGCACCGTTAACTCAAGGTATTTGTCGTGACTGTGCCTTTTATCTGCTCTCCCTACTTTCCCTTTCAGTGGTTTTTGAACTACTTTCCATCCTGTGGTCACAGTGACCTTTGGAAAGCAAGAATCAGTGCACACCATCCCATGCTTACACCTTCTTTGGCAACATTTGATGTTGGAGTAAGATCTAAACTTCTTATACTGCCTACATTCTTGATTTCACTTCCCGCCATTCCTCTGTTGTGCGTTATCTTCCAACCGCAATAGCTTTCCTGAAAAATGCCATGCCTATTTCTATCTCAGAACCCTTAGTCATCCTAATAAAACCCCTCTCGCTACCCCATCTTCAAGTCCTCCCTAAGTGCAGAGTGCTCCTACCAGTTGAGTCTAATTACTGTCCTATAATATTCTGGAAGATGTTTGTCTGGAAGGGTACTGAAAATCAGGTGAAAAGGGAATAGCATGATGCACAACTTACAAAAAATAATATCAAAGAAAAGAGATCTGTGACCAGATCAGGGGTCATTATATGCTCTGAGCTTTGAATGAAGGAAACAAGGTTCCTTCCTACACTCTCTCAAATAGAAGAATCCTAAGAAGGACTTCCACTGTTTCCTGCACTTTTTAATGAGATCAAACATGAGATGTCTATTAACAAGTTTTTTATATTCCTGCCACCTTATATTTGTATTTGATGAAATATTCCTGAACTCCACATATCTTGATTTGGGATAATAGTACTAATTATAAAAAAAATTCTTTCTTTATATATTTTAAAGGCAATTTAGGGAGACTTTATCAAAAGCTATTAAGCAGATACTTTTAAACTGGAATTTAACTGCATTCTTTGTCATTTCATTGACTTTATCTTTCCAAAATTGACCTCATGTCTCCATTTTTCATTCACAAATCAGCATGCATGAAGATAAATTCTTATAAAATTTTCTGTTAGATTTTTTTATATTCTTGACCCAGGAAGAATAATTATGAACTTTAATTGTCGTTTAAAAAGGAACAACCAATAATGTCATTGCTTATAGCATTCCCCTGGTCACTCAGATGGCAAAGACTCTGCCTTCAATGGGTGAGACCTGGGTTTGATCTTTGGGCAGGAAGATCTCCTAGGAAAGGGAATGGCTACTGACTCCAGTATTCTTGCCTGGAGAATTCCATGGACAGAGGAACCTGGCAGGCTTACAATTCATGAGGTCACAAAGAGTCAGACACAACTGAGCAACTAATACTTTCACTGTTAATATGGACAATGTAAGAATACGTAAAGGATAAAGAAATATCATCTAAAACTATGATTATGAGGGACTTATGTGCAAAGCGTATGAGCCACAAACAAGGTCAACAGGAATAATGATTAGAACTGTGAGTTTGACCAAAGCAAGGGACTGCTATGTGAAAATGCAATAAAGCTTTGTTAAGCTTAGGGAAGATTATAATAGAGAAGGTGAACAGAGTGAAGTGGAAATGGGTCCCATCCATTCATGGCCAAGGATGAGACTGAAAGATTCCATGTGCAATTATAAGCAGTTGGGAAGAGTTGAGCTGTACATTCATCATGTGATATATTAGGAAAGAATGATGTCCTCCAACAGAGTGGGGAAGTAGAAGCTTGACAGAAGCTGTGTCTGAGTAGGATTAGAGCACTGAAAATATTCCCATTAAAAAAGGCAGAACAAGTCATAAAACACAGGAGGGGAAATGAACATTGTATTAATAACTTGAGAGTATCTTGTTTCCCAGAAGACACTGGGATATAGCTGGGGAGCAATGCTACTTTCAGGGATAAATGTGGAATACATTGTTTGCTGTGGCTTATATACATTTAAAGAGTACACTGTATTAACCCTAATATAATATATTAACATTCAATACAAAAACATGTAAGTTAATAATAAATTTTTCTATTATGTTATTACTTTGACTCTCTGACATGAAGAGCTGACTCACTAGAAAAGACCCTGATGCTGGTAAAGATTGAAGGCAAAAGGAGAAGGGGGTGGCAGAAGATGAGATAGTTAGATAGGTGGTTAGACAGCATCCATCGCGTGGCTGGATAGTCCATCCACGACTGAATGGACATGAATTTGAGCAAACTTCAGGAGGTAGTGCCGGACAAGGAAGCCTCAAGTGCTGTAGCGCGTGGGGTGGTGAAAACTCAGACAGGACTTAGCGACTGAACAACGTAAAATCATTATGTTATGCATGACATCCCACTCCAGTATCCTTGCTTGGAGAATCTCGTGGACAGAGGAGCCTGGCAGGCTACAGTCCATAATGTTGCAAAAAGGTGGACTCAACTAAAGCAACTGAGCACGCGTGCACTAATGCATGCACGTGCATTTTGTTTAAATAGGTTAACTATTCCTCTTGTAGAAAATTTGGGAAATGGAAGGAAAGAAGAGAAAAAAAGATGACACTTGTGTTTCCCCCAAACTGAATTTGTATGTGTAACTCTTGTTTGTGTACTCTGAAATTTTGATTTGGTCACTGGTGAATTTTCAGTTCAGCTGCTCAGTCGTGTCTGACTCTGAGACCCCATGGACTGCAGCACACCAGGTTTCCCTATCCATCACCAACTCCTGGAGCTTGCTCAAACTGAAGTCCACCGAGTTGGATGAAGTCCATCCAACCATCTCATCCTCTGTCGTCCCCTTCTCCTGCCTTCTATCTTTCCCAGCATCAGGGTCTTTTCCAGGGAGTCAGTTCTTCACATCAGGTGGCCAAAGAATTGGAGCTTCAGCTTCAGCATCAGTCCTTCCAATGAATATTCAGGACTGATTTCCTTTAGGATGGACTCGTTGGATCTCCTTGCAGTCCAAGGGACTCTCAAGAGTCTTCTCCAACACCACAGTCCAAAAGAATTTTACTATAAATTATATCTTATCTAACAAGACTTTCTCATTAATGACTCTGCCTTGTGTTTTATAACCACATTAATCATAAATTTTATATATAAAATAGCATATTTTAAAACTTTTCATTTTTCTTCTTAAGTAAACTATTGTTATTTTTGAATTCTATACTTCGTGCATTTTTGATTACATCAGTAACATATTTGAGACTTTTTTTCAGGGAAATATTTTTAGTAATAAACTTTGTAAATCATTAACTATTTGAGATTATCTCTCACGACAACTTGGATGGATATAAAATTCCTCATTACATCTTTTGCCCTGAAGTACTCTAAAAGGGTTGTTTCAAACTTTAAACATCATGGAGAAACTGGAAATCTGTATGATGTCTTTCTTTTGCTTGTGACTTATTTTTTTCATGGATACTTGCAGGAGTATTTATTCTTAAAAATTATTTCTCATCAGGAAATAACTTGATCTTATCTCTTCACATTAATCTATCTATATACATGCTAACTGTCCATGGGGTTCTCCAGGCAAGCATACTGGAGTGAACTGGCATTTCCTCTTCCAGTTACCACTCTGGTGGCAGAAAATAAAGAGGAACTAAAGAGCTTCTTGATGAAGGCCAAAGAGGAGAGTGAAAAAGCTGAAATTAAAAGACTCTTTCTCCTTGGAAGGAAAGCTATGACAAACCTAAACAACATATTGAAAAGCAGAGACATCACTATGATGACAAAGGTCCATACAGTCGAAGCTATGGTTTTTCCTATAGGCATGTATGGATGTAAGAGTTGGACCATAAAGAAGGCTGAGCACTGAAAAACTGATGCTTTCAAATTGCGGTGCTGGAGAAGACTCTGTGAGTCCCTTGGACTGCAAGGAGATCAAACCATTCCATCCTAAAGGAAGTCAACTCTGAATATTCATTGGAAGGACTGAAGTTGAAGCTGAAGCTCCATTCTTTGGCCACTTGATGTGAAGAGCTAACTCATTGCTGAGAAAGACTGAAGGCAAAAGAAAAGGGTGGCAGAGGATGAAAAGGTTAGATAGCATCACTGACTCAATGGGCATGAATTTGAGCAAACTCCAGGAGGTGGTGGAGAACAGAGGAGCCTGGCATACTACAGACGCTGTGGTCACAAAGTGAGAGACAACTTAGTGACTGAACAACAATAACAATACATGTGAACCTAGTTGATTAAAGAAATCTTTTGCTTTTAAGACTAAGTTGCCATATGTTTAGCTCTATGGAATATTTCTTTCTCAGGAAAATTAGTATATTTGACATATTAAGTCATTTTATCTGTCATAAGAATATGAGAGACTCAAACTAGTCCCAATATCCCCTGCTTGTTGTTGCTAATGGGCTTCCCTGGTGGCTCAGAGGTTAAAGCGTATGCCTGCAATGCAGGAGACCTGGGTTCGATCCCTGGATTGGGAATATCCCCCTGGAGAAGGAAATAGCAACCACCTCCAGTATTCTTGCCTGGAGAATCCCATGGACGGAGGAGCCTGGTGGGCTATAGTCCACGGGGTCGCAAAGAGTTGGACATGACTGAGAAAGTTATTGCTAATGTTGATTGCCAACCCCATGGACTGCAGCATGCCAGGCTTCCCTCTCCTTTACTGTCTCCTGGAATTTGCTCAAACTCAAACACATTGAGTTGATGATAACATCCAACAATCTCATCCTCTGTCATCCCCTTTTCGTCATGCCCTCTATCTTTCCCAGCACCAGGGTCTTTTCTAATGAGTCAGCTCTTCATATCAAGTGGCCAAAAATCAGAGCTTCAGCTTCACCATCAGTTCTTCCAGTGAATATTTAAGGTTTGTTTCCTTTAGGATTGACTAATTTGATCTCCTTGCTGTCCAGTGGACTCTCAAGAGTCTTCTCCAGCACCACAGTTCAAAAGCATCAATTCTTCAGTGCTCAGCCTTTTTTGTGGCCCAACTCTCACATCCGTACATGACTACTGGAAAAACCAAAGCTTTGATTATATGGACCTTTGTTGGCAAAGTGATGTCTCTGCTTTTTACTATGCTGTCTAGGCTTGTCATAGATTTCCTTCCAAGGAGCAAGAATCTTTTAATATCATAGCTGCAGTCACCATCCATGATGATTTGAGAGCCAGTTTGAGAAAAAAAATCTGTCACTGCTTCTACTATTTTCCCTTCTATTTGCCACGAAGTTGTGGGACCAGATGCCATGATCTTAGTTTTTAAATATTGAGTTTCAAGCCAGCTTTTTCACTCTCCTTTTTCACTCTCATCAAGAGGCTCTTACAGTTCAGTTCAGTCGCTCAGTCATGTCTGACTCTTTGCGACTCCATGAATTGCAGCACGCCAGGCCTCCCTGTCCATCACCAACTCCCGGAGTTTATCCAAACTCATGTCCATCAAGTTGGTGATGCCATCCAGCCATCTCATCCTCTGTCGTCCCCTTCTCCTCCTGCCCCCAATCCCTCCCAGCATCAGAGTCTTTTCCAATGAGTCAACTCTTCGCATGAGGTGGCCAAAGTACTGGAGTTTCAGCTTTAGCATCATTCCTTCCAAAGAAATCCCAGGGCTGATCTCCTTAGTAATCATAAACTATGATTCTATAATAGAGATCAATTCTCTGTACTTTTCATTTTTAATCTAATCTTAAACTTAATTAGACATAAAATGCACATGAAATGTTGATAAAAATGACTCAGGGATGAAAGCCCAAATTTGAACTCCCTTAAGATTTTGATACCAAGAGAAGGCAATGGCAACCCACTCCAGTACTCTTGCCTGGAAAGTCCCATGGGCGGAGGAGCCTGGTAGGCTGTATGTAGTCCATGGGGTCGCTAAGAGTCGGACACAACTGAGCGACTTTGCTTTCACTTTTCACTTTCATGCATTGGAGAAGGAAATGGCAACCCACTCCAGTGTTCTTGCCTGGAGAATCCCAGGGATGGGGGAGCCTGTTGGGCTGCCATCTATGGTGTCACACAGAGTCGGACACGACTGAAGTGACTTAGCAGCAGCAGCAGCAGCAACCAATAATACAATTAATAAAAGCTAGAGGAAAGCTTTAAATCAAAATTAGGTCTGTAAATTTATATTTAAATATAAAAGCTATTAATGGGCTTTAAATATATATTTTGGAAGATTATCCTGTATTTGGATTGATGCAACTGCTCTTAATTTATACATGGAAAAACATGACAGCAGAAGAAAATTAACCATCTAAGTTGCCTCTGTACACAATGAGTCAGGCCTCTATACACAATGAGACAGGGGACAGCATTCAGTGCAAAAAAAGCTTCTTATGAAACTAGTTTATGTAAAGTAATTATTTTTCAATTTCAATATGTTATCAGCTGTATGTACCTTTAAATTTATCTAAATAATATAAGTATATAATACTTTACATCATAAATTTACTTCATAAATTCACAATATAAGTAGTATATTATTTCTGCTAACAAAATAACAACTTCTTGTGGAAAGTTTCAACATAGAAAATACAAGAAGAAATCAATGTGACTCATTATCCCATTTCCCCTTAGAGAACAACTGTTGACAGTTTTTATGGTGTCTTCATTCATTAAACACCTAGCATTCAGTGGTGGATGCTGGCACAAGTCATTAGTAATGTAGCTGGACAATTTGATTACTACACTGACTACTTTCCATGAAAAAAAAAAAGTTTAATTTACACAATTTTTTTGGTCCATTTCTTCTGAGTATTCTTTGTATTTGAAATATAGTAAGTAGTATTATGGAATATAATTTACAAAGATTCTACAAAGTATAAGGAGTAAAGAAAAAATTAAATTAGAAGGAAAAAACAACAGTACAATCAAGTAATGTAAAGAATCCATATTATTTTTGAAAGCTTCTGAATAACAGTAGGGAAAAAAATGAATATGCTACACATTTGGACCAATACAGGAATCCCCACATTTCTTACTTGAGACAATTCATTATATGGGCCTCTAAGGAGCCTTAGTATAAAAACAAAGATCTAATTGTTTGCCTTAAAAACTGGTTACACAGTTTACCTAGCTTAATAATCTTGAACAACAAAGAAAGAATTTTTCAGGGTGAATGAGGCTTGGGGTTTGGTTGACGATCCATGGCTTGAGGCATGGGAAAGAAGAGTTCAGTTAGGAAAGGACTGCACTTATGGTGGGAGTAGATTACTAAGTGGATAATTGATGGAGGCAAAGATAGGAGATGTTCCTTCCTCCTTGAGCTCAGTCTCACACCGAGGCTATAGCCCTGAGCAAGGTTGTTGGCTTTCAAGATCATTCTTTCTGAAACTTTTGGTCTTTCCGGGGTTTATTGAGCTGCTCTCTAAGGTTCAACAGGGGTCAAAACAGAAGACATCTTCTCCAAGGCATTAAACAGACATTAAAAGAACAAAGTCTTAAGAGTTTCACAGGATCTTCTTCAAAGATTTAATCTACAAAGGAGCTTTTTCTCCCTGACATAAGACATTTACTTAATGACCTTAGGAGTCTTAATTTATATCTTTATCCCTTTCAGTAAAAGTTTAAAACTGATCAAATTTGAGCACATAAATTCATATTAACAGTGTAGATAACTCTAAAGACTAAATCAAAAGTTTGAAGCTAGGAGATTGTGATAGATTTCTGTCTTGATTCCTTCCACATATTGGAATTTTTTAGACGTATTAATATTATTAAACACTGTATAAACATACACAAGAAGGGTATATATATATATATGATTTTCCAAATTTGAATGACCTATGCATTACATACATACACAAATTTGTAAATGTCATTCTTAGATTATTTAAAATATCACACCATTTTAGTAAGTCATTTTGTGTGTACAGGCAGCAAAAAACAAAAGACACATGAATTATCAAAGCTTTTTTATTTATGTCATTGCCATAAATAAATAAAGTCAGATAAAGAGTAGGTAACACTAACAGTAAGTGTATATTGATAAATATCTATCAATTTCATCATTAAGGTATTATTGTAATAGCACAATGATAATTATCATGGCTCGGTCTTACAGCCACACATATTGCATGAATAAAAACAGCCTTGAAATCACTTGAGCGCCACCAGGTCTTCTGTTTTTGAATTATAATGTAAATAATGACAGAAGAATGCCTTTCTAAATGTCCTATTTTACTGCGTGTGTGTGTATGTTCACACATGCACGTAGATCATGTGTCTTCATTTAAAAGATGTGGCTTCTACAAAATTTAATTACATTTCCCTGCAGCTTTAAATTGTGAGTGGCTTTAAATCAAATGTGTCTTCAAACCAGAGGTAACTTCTATTAAATTTAATTATGTTTCCCTGCATATTGTACAGTGGAGGTGTTGCAGCCAAATGAGGGCACCGTCTCTTAAAATGGCACAGGGAAGATGCAGGAGCAAGTGGGATGGCCCTAATATCTTTTTGAAATGAATACAAATCCTGTTGTCTTGCCATAGTCAAAACTCTCTGGGGCCAGCTTTGGTGATATAAAACAAAGCCAAGAAGATTGAATTTTTCATGCTATTTTCACGTGTGATATATACATTTTTGGAAATGTTCCATTTATGCTAATTTTTCAATACGTTAAATTTGAATTTAAATGATTGAGATGTAAAAACTCTTTTGCATTATATTTGAATTTCAAAACCATATGCATCACTAATTTCCAGTCATACAAAAGGGACTAAAGAAGCAAAGCAACCTTGAAGGCAAAGAAATGATACTTTCTTTTGTTAAAAAGTAAACAAAAAGGAATACTAGGGATGCTCTTCTGTTATCCCCAAACATTAAAACATTTTTCTTTTCAAAATAAAAAAATCATGATCTGATAGCTCTTAATAGTTGCTCAAGCATATGACTAATTTGTATGAGGGTCTGTATTTGATTATACATATATTAAATATTAAAAAACTAGTAAAAACAGAGAACTCATGAATGGTTCACCTGTAAAATGATATTGACTCAGAGTACCTGCTTTATTAAGTACTTATTGATTGATACTGGAGAAGGCAATGGCACCCCACTCCAGTACTCTTGCCTGGAAAATCCCATGGACGGAGGAGCCTGGTAGGCTGCAGTCCATGGGGTCGCTGAGGGTCGGACATGACTGAGCGACTTCACTTTCACTTTTCACTTTCATGCACTGGAGAAGGAAATGGCAACCCACCCAAGTGTCCTTGCCTGGAGAATCCCAGGGACGGGGGAGCCTGGTGGGCTTCTGTCTATGGGGTCGCACAGAGTCGGACACGACTGAAGCCACTTAGCAGCAGCAGCAGCAGCAGCAGCATTGATTGATACTATAAATCAGGGTTATATACATTGCAAACATAAAGTCTCCACAGGTGCAAGCAAAGTAAAATGGGTAACTACTTCTATATGTGTCTCACAATATTTAATAATATATTTTTATATAATTTATTATGCTACTATTATTATTGTAAAATTGCTTCTGGGAGGGTGGCAAGAAGTCAATTACCTCAATATTCCTCTCCATCAAGGACATAGATTCTTAAAATGGGTTTCCATTTCAGGGGTGTGATACTTAGAGAAGGAGATCTAATTAAACCAAGTATTACAGTAGGTCATATTCTGAAACTCAATATAATGCTCTTTCATTTTTTTTTTTTTTTTTGCTTTTCCTTCTTCCATAAACTGGGATCTTTTCCTAGAATGGAAGCAGAAATAGCCTTTTATTCTTGAGTAAAGGAAAATCGTGGCAAAACATTTTCCTAACTTGTCTAGAAATAAAATTAACACACCCAGTTGGCACTTCTTTTGACTTGTAGAGCTCTGTGCTGTTATGATCTGGTCCTGAGAATAGTTATAGACCGGAGCAGACATTTTTACATATGAAAAAGCACAAATAATAGAGGAAGTACTCTTATAACTTTGCTTATTTTTTAAACTGCCTAAAGATGTATTGGAGACAAACAGTACAGGTGTTGCTGCTGCTGCTAAGTCGCTTCAGTCGTGTCCGACTCTGTGCGACCCCATAGACAGAAGCCCACCAGGCTCCGCTGTCCCTGGGATTCTTCAGGCAAGAACACTGGAGTGGGTTGCCATTTCCTTCTCCAATGCATGAAAGTGAGAAGTGAAAGTGAAGTCGCTCAGTCGTGTCTGACTCTGCAACCCCATGGACTGCAGCCCACCAGGCTGCTCCGTCCATGGGACTTTCCAGGCAAGAGTACCAGAGTGGGTTGCCGCTGCCTTAAAGTTGTGCATGTAATATTCTAACTCAGTTTAAAAGAATAGATTTAGAGATCTCCCCAGGTATTGAAGGTATGCCTGTATTGTGCTGTGTTTAGTCGCGTAGTTGTGTCTGACTCTTTGCGACACCATGGACTGTAGTTCGCCAGGCACCTCTGTCCATGGGATTCTCCAGGCAAGAATACTGGCATGGGCTTCCATGCCCTCCTCCAGGGGATCTTCCCAACCCAGGGATCAAACCCAAGTTTCCCATACTGCCGGCGAAGTCTTTACCATTCAAGCCACAAGGGAAGTCCCTCTAACCATATAGAAGTGCAATTTGAAATGCTCATCTTCTAATTTAGGTGGAAATTTTGAAAAGTAAGGGAAACTTTCTATAAGGCCCCAATTTTTATTTTAGCCCATCTCCAGCTGCTGAAAAGAAGAATGAGGTTTTCAACACCAGGGATTCTATTTCCCACTTTTGCTCAGATTGAGAATTCTCTGAAAATTATTTAATCAGTTGATTTTGTATTATTCAGGATGCATTGTTTATTAGGGCCCCTCACACGCCTTTATATTTTCTGTTAAATTTATCAATACACCACACAGGCATAGCCTGTAAAAATGATTTGTAGGTTATTTGTTTAAATGATGGTCATTGAGCTGATTGCCTGACTGTTCTAGAATAAATGTGCCCAAATAAATTACAAACTGAGATGTTCATTAGTAGATTGGGGGCGTGAGGGTAGAAGAAGTAAAATCAGCTGGGTGCAAAGATCTTAGCTGAGGTTGACTGTACTCAGGTACCAACATCTGTTACCTACTCACCAGTGTTTAATGAGTATCCTTTTTCATGACATCTCAGTAGAAAAAGTTCTATTTTTATGGCTTGTAAGTGTATGCTATGTACATAGTGCTATATATATGCATTAAATTGCAAAGCTTTTCCCATTCCATTTCCACTATTTCTAAATACTGTATAAAATAAAATGATTAAAATGTCACTGGATCCACATGCATTCCATTTTTGCAATAAGCATTCTGTGCTACAAAAGAGAAATGCTGTTTAATTTCAATATGATTGTGAATTTTGTAAAATGAGGATGTAATAGCATTTTACTTAAACTTATAGCATCTTCTACTCATATTGTGTTTCAGAATAGTTCCTGCATAATTAAAGTGTCAAAAAACACATTTGTAACAAGAATGATGAAATTCATTCTGAATAATCTGTCAGCAAATAATAACCTGCATTTCCTGCTCTCAAACAGAATCATTTAATACCTTTCAATCATTTGGTTCTTCCCTGTTTTTCTTTCTTTTTTCTTGTTACTCTTAGAAAATAACTTCCTATAGCAGCTTAAAAACTATTTTATGGGCTTAATGGAGGTTTTTCTTTAGCAGGAATGTTATATGGTTAGCAAATGTTTCCATAAATATGTAAAATGCTTACCCCGCTCCCCAGTTCCCAATGGATGCCACCCAACTAGAGCATTTCCAAAACAATAAACAAGGCGAACAACGAATGCTTTAAAATAACCTTAACTTCTTACTTCCTCCCAAACGTTGTCCATTTATTTTTCATTTTATTGATAAAAACAGAAATCATACTAAGTGGAGAATTCCCTCTTATCCAAAGATGAAGTCAGATTGACATTTAGATGCTCCAGCATATTATGTTTCTGGAATATTGAAGGGTCAGGTCAGATTATTCAAGCGGATTTTCTCCATCCAAATCTTTAAAAATGGTGCTGTCTTTAAGAAAGTGGCATTCATTTTACAGTTACAACTTTTAACATTTTAAATTAAAAAATGTATTATTTACATATGTGTACTTACCAGGGATTGTAATCAAATGCAACTATAAATAAGCAACTAACATCTATGTAAATAAATTAGCTTATATCATGAGGATCAACATTTTGTTTTGTGTAATATTTTAATGCTTAAGATTCCATACCTAATATTTTCATGGTCTTCCTTACTATTTTCTTACTACCTATGGTTAAAACTAGGCTTTGAGAGAACTGTTGGATTAGACAGGATGGTACACGTATTTATATAGTCCACACACGCTGAGTTTTCCCATTTCTCTCTTTTGTGTGAAGTTTAGGACAATATTCAAACTGTGGAGAGCATGGAACTGGAACTGTAAATTATTTTAAAGCATATCTTACGATTTGAGCCCAACACAGGTCAAGCACAATTGTAAGAGGGAAAAAGAAAATCTCTTTAAATAATTTATTCTTTTAAAAATGCTTATACTGTCCACTGCAGCTGCAGAACCATAATGCTTTCATTAAGGATCACATCTGGGCTGAATTAAAACAGGAGCCTTTCCCAGCCCTGGAGTGCTTGTCAGGTTGAAAGTTTTTCTCATAGCTCCTGAAGCTTTTCCAAAAATCTAGGGCTAAGACAGAGAACAGACCTTGTCACGAGCTGGTACCAGGCTTTAAGTACATTCCTGCTCTGTTATTCACCGTCTGGCTCTAATTTGGAGGTACATCTCCCTTGTGTTCACTTTATTAACTTACGTATGACTAGCTCTTTTGTTTAATATGGAAATAAAGAAAACAGGATTTGTTGAAGAATAGTGCTATACACTGAGGCTTATTTTTCCACAAACTGGTTTTTTTCCACCCAATATTTGCTCTTTAAGGCAACTTCCCCATATATTTAAATATACTTGCATAATAAAAAAAAAGGTAGATAATATAGGGAATTCATAATAGACTTTGTTTTCTCCTTCACTTCATGAAAAAGGAAGGGGGAAATATTACATAGGCTTAAATACACTGCTTTTTTTTCCATGCTGACCATAAATTTTATGTTAGAACTACAAGGACAAAAAAAATTCTATCAGTGTTATCCACAGATGCAATGATATTGATCTCTAGTGGCCTCGATCTGCAATAGCTTGGAACATGGCTTGGGTTCCTAGCCAGAGACTGGGCTGGGTCATGGAGATGAAAGCCCCGGATCCTAGCCACCAGGTCAGTGGTCAGGGACAAGGGCCCTGGCTGACCCTTCGGCTTTGCAGAAAAGAATTCCCGTAAAGACAAAAAGTAGGGAAACAAGTCAAGCAATTATTAGGAGGAAAAGAGTACAGTCCTTGTGGATAGACACATAGGTGGACTCAGGGAGAGAGAGGGTTGCTGAGTCACAGCCTCGTGGCAGTTTGGATTCCTTTTATGGGGGCATTTCTTTCTGGTTTCCTTTGGCCAATCATTGTGACTTACCTGGTTCACGGTTTAGATTTGGTGTATCTCAGGATCCTCCTGTGTGTGCACATGCATCTCTTAGCCAAGATGGATTTTACCGAAAAGGCATCTGGGTATTGCTCCCCTTTGGCCTGAAAGGAGCCTTTTCTGTGCATGTGTGGTCGAGGAGGTCTCCTGACTTCAAGCACGAGAAATACGTGGTTTGGACAGGGCCCAGGTTCCTTGCCTTAGTTGTCCTGCTATTCTCCTCTTGGAGTTTCAATCAGCAGGGAATAAATCTCTAATTTCTTTACCCTAGGGGGAACCATATGCCTCCTGTCTCAATCTGAAAGTAAAATTTTGGAGAAATTATTTCAATAATAAATTGCAAAGTCGAATAGAATGTCAGCTAAATGTTGAGATGTCATGACATTAAATAAAGATTAGAAATATTTTCAAAACTTTCAAAAAATCCTAAGCCGTATTAGAATGAAATAAACCACCAGCCAAAGAGAAAGGGAGCTTTAAAAAATTATTGGAAATGCTTTTCTAATGACTAGAATATGTTATCAACTGTACAGCATATGCATGCTTACTAAAATTCCAAATCTTGGGGCAAAAGGAAACACAAACTCTAGGAAGTTTAATATATCCAAATGGAGACAGGTGAAGAAATAATTGTAATACGATATGACATATATTGGTATACAGTTAATGCAAAGCAGTGGAAGTGATTAACTATGCCTGAGGATGTCAGCTTTGAGCTGGTCTTTGAAGGATGAATAGAAGTCCATCAGACCTTAGAATATAGATTTTAGCAAATTTTTAACATTCACTCTTTACCTGAAATTGCCAATTGATATTCTTTCTGAGATAAAAAAAATGCACCTCACTATCACATTAATTTATTTCTACATTTATTATTATTCCAAATTTCATATATGAAAATGACATTTTAACTTCTTTGAACCTTACCTTTCTCATTACAAAAAGATGTGACTAATACCTGTCTTATGAAATGATAAGGATATAATGAGATGATGCATTTTGTTAACTTTGACAGCAACTAGTTCATATAAACTAACAATAAGTAAATAGTAATTCTCTTCCCTAGCTTTTATCTCTAAATAAGATAAACATGCATTGGCTCAAACTTGGTCTTTTTTCTAGTTTGCTAATGCCTTATGATGAACATTAATGTTCACATTCTTGAACAAATGAATGAAAATTGTTTGACAGTTAGCTTGGTATAAAGTAGATTATTGGAAGAACACAAAAAATAAAGCCTTATCTAATTTTACTACCTATATATTTAGAGCTAATTTCTTGATGGGCAAAACAATTTGTACATTTTTATAATACAATCCATTTAGTGAAAAATCTTTCCCGTGAACAAAAACGAAGGTTATCTCTTCCATTGTTTCCACAGACCCTGTCTTACTGCCTATTAAAATATTTTATCCAAGCCTCCAAATTCAATAGGCGTTTGCTGTTTTACTGCCTCTTGTTCTTAAAACTTAGACTTAGGATTTCCCAGAGAGCATTAGAGTAGTTTAGTCCAGTTTGAAAGATGAGACCAGAGCTTCTAAGTCAGCTCAAATCACCTACGTCTACATGTAAAACAATACGGCTTATAAAATGGTAAACCAACACACAAAAACTTTCAAATTGAAAGAAAATGAAAGGCTACAGTACCACTGAGTACTATATGAAATGATATGATTGATCTCCTAGCCATATGAAATATAAACATTTAAGAGGATGTAGGGCTTTCACTTTACACTTTCATGCATTGGAGAAGGAAATGGCAACCCACTCCCGTGTTCTTGCCTGGAGAATCCCAGGGGCAGCGGAGCCTGGTGGGCTGCCGTCTATGGGGCTGCACAGAGTCGGACACAATTGAAGAGACTTAGCAGCATCAGCAGCAGCAGCAGGGCTTCCCTGGTTGCTCAGATGGTAAAGAATCTGTCTGCAATGCAGGGGACTCAAGTTCAGTCCCTGGGTTGGGATGATCCCCTGGAGAAGGGAATGGCAATCCACTCCAGTATTCTTATCTGGAGGATGTTATGGACAGAGGAGCCTGGTGGGCTACAGGCCATGGGGTTGCAAAGAGTCAGACACGAATGAGCAGCTGACACACACAGGTTGGAAAACAGATTCCTTCCTAGTCACTGATTTTTACTTGTAGCATTAGACTGTGAAGGTAAATGCACCTGTTTTACTTAACAAAACTGGCTAGCTATTTTTATGGAAATTCTTTTTCAGTTTGTAACTCATGTTAATGTCAATGTCAAAGTAACAACAGCACCACTGGGATGAAATGGATAAAAGACTACTTGGTCAGATGAAGTTCTCTTTCCATTAAGATTTAACCTTCACGTTTTCCATTAAGCCATGTTGTCAGCTCAGCTTCTTTCTTCTTTGAGAAGGGGCTGCTGATGGATGTTTATGTATAGTGTAGCTCAGGACAGAAAAATGCTTCTATTTCTATTTTTAAAAAATGCTTTAAAATCTTTGTATGAAAAACAAAATTTGACTATTTCTAAGTGAAATTGTTTTACATGTAAATTGTGAAATATTTCATACATTAGTTATAACTTTTGATGCTATATGTGTGTGTATGCACACCCACAAGAACATTTTAATCTTTCTAATACTACTAATAATAGCAGCAGCAGCACGTTTATCTTGTGTGAAGTGTTTGGTATATACAACTGGACATATTTCATCGACTCATAAAACCAGGTTTAGAAAGTACACTTTTAAGGTGGAATTTGGAAACTACAGCTACAAGCCCAGAATTTAGCACAGTTTATTCACATATATACTTCAAAATTGTTTTCAGCCTGTGATTATTACTTAAAATGAACTACTAAAAATGATTAAATGTCATGTTCTTGAAAATTAATTTACCTTGGGCGTGAGGGCAATGGCCCTGCAGTTCCTCTCCTCAGTACTAATAATCAAGTTTAGAACTCGGCTTCTAGGAATAAAATTTTACTATAATTGAAATTTTAAGAAACATTTTATTTCATTTCATAGCCAAGCATTAGATTTTTCCTTTTAAAAAGGAAAACCTTAAATACTCTCTCTGATTGTGCTTGATAGGTTTTTGGCCTCAAAGATTTGTCAAATGTTGTTTAAATGATTTTCTGTGGACAGGTTGGAGATATCATCAGGAGTTCCTATATTTGAGAATTAAGAAATATCATAATAACATACTATTTTTTTGCTATATGTGTAATCATATGGTAGATCCACAAGTGTTACATACACCTGTGAAATCATCTCCATGTACTTAAATAAAGTCAAGGAGGGATGTTTCCTACCTTCAATATTTTAGAAAAAGTTACCAAGAAAATATTATTTTCTTCTTTCTTTCTTTCTCTCTTTTTTTCCTTTCTTCTACCCTCTCTCCCTCCCTCTCTTCCTTCTTTTTTTCTTTCTTCTTTAAATTATCTCTAGGATAAATTACGTACGCATAATCATGCGTAAGTATGCGTGCCTGTGTGCTCAGCCACTTAAGTTGTGTCTGACTCTTTGCGACCCCATGGACTGTAGCCCGCCAGGCTCCTTTATGGGATTCTCCAGGCAATACAGGAGTGGGTCACCATGCCCTCGTCCAGGGGGTCTTCCTGACTCTGGCATCGAACCCATGACTCTTGCATCTTCTGCATTGGCAGGTGGGTTCTTTATGACTAGTGCCATCTGGGAAGCCCTAGAATGAAGTATGCTGCTGCTGCTGCTGTTAAGTCTCTTCAGTCGTGTCTGACTCTGTGTGACCCCATGGACAGCAGCCCACCAGGCTCCTCCGTCCCTGGGATTCTCCGGGCAAGAATACTGGAGTGGGTTGTCATTTCCTTCTCCCAGAATGAAGTATCAGCCGATCAGTCAGTTCAGTTGCTCAGTCATGTCCGACTCTTTGTGACCCCATAAATTGCAGCATGCCAGGCCTCCCTGTCCATCACCATCTCCTGGAGTTCACTCAAACTGACGTCCATTGAGTCAGTGATGCCATCCAGCCATCTCATCCTCTGTTGTCCCCTTCTCCTCTGCCCCTAGTCCCTCCAGGCATCAGAATCTTTTCCAATGAGTCAACTCTTCGCATGAGGTGGCCAAAGTACTGGAGTTTCAGCTTTAGCATCATTCCTTCCAAAGCACACCCAGGACTGATCTCCTTTAGGATGGACTGGTTGGATCTCCTTGCAGTCCAAGGGACTCTCAAGAGTCTTCTCCAACACCATAGTTCAAAAGCATCAATTCCTCGGCACTCAGCTTTCTTCACAATCTAACTCTCACATCCATACATGACCACTGGAAAAACCATAGCCTTGACTAGACGGAACTTTGTTGGCAAAGTAATGTTTCTGCTTTTGAATATGCTATCTAGATTGGTCATAACTTTTCTTCCAAGGAGTAAGTGTGTTTTAATTTCATGGCTGCAGTCACCATCTGCAGTGATTTTGGAGCCCAGAAAAATAAAGTCTGACACTGTCTCCACTGTTTCCCCATTTATTTCCCATGAAGTGATGGGACCAGATGCCATGATCTTAGTTTTCTGAATGTTGAGCTTTAAGCCAACTTTTTCACTCTCCTCTTTCACATTCATCAGAGGCCTTTGAGTTCCTCTTCACTTTCTGCCATAAGGGTGGTGTCATCTGCATATCTGACGTTATTGATATTTCTCCCAGCAATCTTGATTCCAGCTTGTGCTTCATCCAGCCCAGTGTTTCTCATGATGTACTCTGCATGTAAGTTAAATAAGCAGGGTGACAATATACAGCCTTGACATACTCCTTTTCCTATGCTTAACCCTACAAAGAGGACAATTAAAGAAATGAACACATCAAATGAAGGAATATGCGGGAAGGTCAAGAGCAATGTTGTAGTAAATTTTTCGTGACAAAGTGGCAGTTGGAAAAAGAGAGGGGCCTATCTAAGAAATATATTGAAGTAAAGAAATCAGTAAATTTTGTGATGTATTGGATTTGAGGAGCCAAAGAATCAGTGTAACAGCAATGCATGTAGCACTGGGTACTTGGGAAACACTATTATTGAGGGCGTATTCACTGCATGTGTATTAGGTAACAGTACTGTGATTTCTCCATGTTTAATCAGTCACCAAGCCAGGCTAATTTAAATACCAGCATATTTCTCAAATCTGTCCCTAACTTTCCGCACTTACAAGCACCACCTGAAATGGCCTTTGAAACAATCTCCCCATTTCTAGATTGGCCCAAGGTTAAATAACCACACTATTGGAGATAATCCAATTAAAAAAATATAGACATGTCGTGTAATTTCAGTAGCTTCCCATGACTATCAGGACAAAATAAATCTCTTTTCCCTGACCAATATATATATTTTAATATATGTGTATCTCCTACAGGGTCTCTACTTCTTGCTTCACTAACTGCTTGTATTTCTCAAAAAGGCCTAAGGTGATTTAATTCCTCTGTCCCTTTTCATATGCTGCTACCCCTTAACACTCCCACTTGCATTCAAGCCTCACCTTTTCTGGGAGTCCTTCCTAGGGCTGATTTAGACACACTCCTCTCTGCTTCTGTGTATATTACCACTGACACTGCACTGAATACAGATAAAGAGCCTAAGGATTTTTAAGACAATGAGTTTCTTGGAAGAAAGAAACTATCTTTTGCATTTGTAAACTCATGCAGCACCAATCCCAAGATTTTGCCAATAATGAGTGTTCAAAATACTTATTTAATGTGTTAATTAATGAGTGAATTCATAATTAATTATAAAAAGTATAAATCAGGGTTTATACTTTTGATTTTCTTCATGAGGCCTGTAGGCAGTATTTAAAAAAAAACAATGTTGAGTATTCAATTCCATTGATAGGATGTGTATTTTGGAGACACGAGTTAGGTCTACCTATGTGGCATTTTCATTTTGAAAGTTTAGATCCCATCTAAGAAAAAAGACATTGTCCATTTAGCTCTTTCATTTATTATGTTACTATGAGAAGGCTACTTAATCTGACTTTTTATTTTCCTTCTTGAGGAAGTGTATTATTAATTCCAGATCTCTACTTCCTTAAAAAAGAGGTCAACAAATTATGCAGTCTGGGTTTCTGAAAAAAAAAAGAAAGAAATCATGTATATATGTGTGGTCTGTATATACCTGGGGGCTTCCC
This sequence comes from Bos indicus, assembly GCF_029378745.1. Lineage (NCBI taxonomy): Eukaryota > Metazoa > Chordata > Mammalia > Artiodactyla > Bovidae > Bos > Bos indicus. The sequence goes on from NC_091773.1 coordinate 71,777,034, forward strand.
AGATGGCTCAGTGGTAAAGAATCTGCCCGCAAGCAAGAGATGAGGGTTTGATCCCTGGGTTGAGATGATCCCTTGGAGAAGGGAATGGCAGTCCACTCCAGTATTCTTGCCTGGAGAATCCCATGGACAGAGGAGCTTGATGGGCTACAGTCCACAGAGTCACAAAAAATTGGATGTGAAGCGACTCATATCTACATATATATATTTGTTGTCTTAGTCACTAAGTCATGTGCAATTCTGTGACCCCATGGACTATAGCCCACCAGGCTCCTCTGTCCATGGGATTCTCCAGACAAGAATATTGGAGTTGCCATTTCCTTCTCCAGGGGATCTTCCCAACCCAAGGATCGAACCTGCATCTCTTATGTCTCCGGCACTGGCAGGTGGGTTCTTTACCAGTAGCACCACCTGGGAAGCCATATATATATGCTACAGAATTTCAATCAATCTTTATTTCTTTCCAATTACTTTTTCTTTTGGCCATGCTGCATGGGTTGTGGCTGACCAGAGATTGAACTTGTGCCCCCTGAGTTGGAAGTGCAGAGACTTAACCACTGAACTGCCAGGGAAGTCCCTCTAGTCCAGTAGAAAGCACCCCACCAAGTTGGGGAAAAAAAACAACAACAGGATTCTTATTCCTCTTTCTTCATCATGTTATTTTTATTTGCTATTTCATATCCTAAACCATGCCCATTCCTAGCTTGCTACCCCAGGCCACCACTGGTTCTCAGCTGGACTGTTGCCGTAGGTTTCTAAGTGATTCTCATGCACCCAAGTCTTGCTTTGTCTAAAATATTCTTGAAACTGTAGTCAGAATGATATCCCAATACTCACATCTTATGTTACTCTTCTACAAACTTTCAATGAGATCAGCGGCTTCTGATTTCTATGCAGATAAATCTCTAGCTTTCCAGGGTTTGGGCAGCTTTTGATTCTTATCCTAATGCTGTGTTCCTCGGTCCCTCCATTAAGCTAAATTTCATTCATTCTTTAGTTAGGAATTTTAATTTTAATTCTTCCATGAGGTCTACCTGATTCCTGGACCTTTAGACACCCAGTCTCAGGAAACATCATACTCTCGTTTTTAACACCATAGCACACTTTGTCATTATTTCTTGCTTGATGTCTCTTTCTATATAGACAAAATGGTCTGTGAGAACAATACTCTTTGCCTTGTGCCTGGCAAAATGCCTGACACGCAGGATGTGCCCAGTAAGTATTTGTAGAATATAGTAAATTAACTATATTTAATAGAAGAAGGCAATGGAGAAGGCAATGGCACCCCACTCCAGTATTCTTGCCTGGAAAATCCCGTGGACGGAGGAGCCTGGTGGGCTGCAGTCCAGGGAGTCGCACAGAGTCAGATACGACTGAGCGACTTCACTTTCACTTTTCACTTTCATGCATTGGAGAAGGAAATGGCAACCCACTCCAGTGTTCTTACCTGGAGAATCCCAGGGACAGGGAAGCCTGGTGGGCTGCTGTCTATGGGGTCGCACAGAGTTGGACACGACTGAAGTGACTTAGCAGCAGCAGCAGTAAATTAACTACGTATATATACGTGACATTCTTTCCTTGTATTTAATGTCAATCTAAGCAAATTTTTAGATATTACTTGAAGTCTAAGGAAAATAAAACAATTAAATCTCTGAAAAAGTTGTTGCTGCTTAGGATTTTTTAAAAAAATGATATTTAAGGAAATTAAAATCAAGCTACAAATACTGCTTTATTTGAAAGTAACCCAGACCTCCTTAAATTTAGCAGATCAACATATCATATATAAAATCATTTATCCCTTTCATCTTAAGAGTAGCCTGTATTTTCTTACTGAGTTTTTCATCTCAATACAGTGAGCTTGTTTAATTTCTCTAACTTAAGGCTGCTTAAGGTGAACTAAAATATCAGATTATGGTATGATGCTTGAATACTTCCAGTAGGCTCCTTAAAATCCCTTCTTACTTGATTTCAATCTTGTTGCCATCCCTCTGACTGGAGTGACTGCAAATTGCAGTTTGAAAAGGACCGACCTCTTCCTCTTTGCTAATATTGTTAGAAGGAAGCTACAATGGCACCTATCAGAATAACCAAATTAGAGCGGTTCACATAAGGCAGACACGCATACAAATGTACTTATGTACCAGATGTACCCCTCAACAGGAAAATGACAGCCATTCAGATAAAATGCTTTTATTATTTACTTTCAACAAGTATCTATAGCTGTGGCATGACTATTGTCAAATCATTTCAATAATCTTGTTATAGGGCTGGTAATAAAAGAAAAAAGCACTTCAGCAGAGAGAAATGACCTGCCTCCTGACATCTTCAGAGGTACCGGATGACAGTGATATGTAGATTACTTTTCTGTTCAAACACACAAGAGCATTGCCAGACCTTTTTTAGCCTAGTTTATTTCTTCAAAGCACTAATGTAGGTTTGACAGGAAAGATGCAAGGCGACCCCTGCAATTTCACCATTGCCAGTAGGTGTAGCAGTTGGTGTAGTTTGACAAGTGAAGTAGAAGATGGAGGCATCCTTGGAAAAAGTTGTGTAGTTACCAGAAGATGTAATGACTTCTGCAAAAACTGTAGCTTTGACACATAAGCAAGCACTGAATGAATAACGATGCTTGGAAACGTAAAGGAATTTTGACCTTATTAAGTAGGGGCAGATATCTCACAATTTATATGTATGCTTTGCCTTTCCAAGCCGTATATGTAGGTAATACATAAGTATTTTGTCCGATAGTAGTAGCTAGAACAAATATTTCTTTAAAATTAATATCTATTCATACACAGGTAGGAAGTTTTAAGAAAATAAGCAAACTTTGACATTTACAAATTGTACTGTGTTCCCTCCTTTCCATTGGATCTATACTTTATCCAGTAATCTTGATATCATGAAAAGGAGAGAAGCATTTCATCACTTTTTGTCTCATCTTTTTCCAGTAATATCACAGTTTTCTACTTGACACATGAAATATTATCACATTGAAAAAATTAGAGTCAAGAACCAGCAAAAATAAAAGCAGTATATCAGGGGAAAAAAAGAATCAGGGATTTTTAAGCTTGTATGAAAATGTGGTTTATCTCCATGTTTAAAACATAATGATTACCAACTTAACACCAATATTTCAAATCTAAAATTTCCAATTGAATTGCCCTTTGAATTTGTATGCTGCACAACAGGCTCTATTCTCCTTTATGCACAAGAAGAAAGAAATGAATAGTTGGCCAATTAGCTGAAGTCTTCCAAGGCCCTTTGTCACTGAATGTATGTCTGACTACATTCAGGCATACATTCAGTCTATGTCTGTTATTATAATGCATTAGTATTTTGGATGAATATAATTTAATTCTATCTAGTAGACCAATGATTCCTAAGGCAATCTATTTCTCCAGATATGAAAATTTGAGAAATGTTATTAGGCCTTAAGAGACTAGATTACAGGATCACCATACTTTGTCAGAAGACTTGGGTTCAGTTCCAAAATATGCTGTTAAATGACTACATGATTTTAGGCAGGTTCTTCAGGCTCTCTGGGCCTCATTATTTTTCAATGGTAAGATGAAGAAAACAGTATTTTATGAGGATTAAGTGCTGTTATTAAGTCAGTCGTATAAGTTTATGCAGAAGGTGCTTTTTATTGTTCTTACCAAAGTAATTGTGGGAATTTTAATACTAACTATTGATAAGGCTTCCCTGGTAGCTCAGCTGGTAAAGAATCGACCTGCAATGTAGGAGACCCTGGTTCAACTCCTGGGTTGGGAAGATCTGGTGGAGAAAGGATAGGCTACCCACTCTAGTATTCTTGGGCTTCCCTGGTGGCTCAGCTGGTAAAGAATCTGTCTGCAATGTGGGAGACCTGAGTTGGATCCCTGGGTTGGGAATATCCCTGGAGGAGGGCATGGCAATCCACTCCAGTATTCTGGCCTGGAGAATTCCATGGACTGTAGAGTCCATGGGGTCACAAAGAGTCAGACACTTTTCAAAGTGAAAGCTGAGTGATTTTCACTTTCATTGATAAAGCTGCTGCTAACCCTCTCCCTCAATGATACTTGTTTTTTAAATTTATTTATTTACTTTAAATAAAACAAAGATGGATATTTTTTAATGATAAAAAGTACAATTCACAAAGAAGATAGACATCATAAACCATTAGACACCTTAACAACAAAGAAACAAAGATACATAAAGCAAAAATCAGAAGAAATAAAAGGGAAAAGAAAAAATATATAATCATAGTGAGACATACTGACATTTTTCTGAGAATATTTTATCAAGTGAAAAAAAAATAAGAATAGGAGCATCTTGAATGATGTCATTAATAATTTAAATATATTTGATTTATATTTAATTAATTTATGTTAATCATATCCTACACAAATATATTTAAAATTTTGTATCTCATACACTGTTATTAGATGTCCATAGGACATTTAGAAAAACTGGCAAAAAGATAAACATTACTAAATTTCAAAAAATATGATTCTTTATTTTGGTGTGTGATTCAGTTACACATACACAAATATTTTATTTTTGAAATTACTTTCCATTATAGTTTATTACGAGATAGTGACTATAATTCCCTGTGCTATCCAGTAAACCTTTGTTGCAAATCTATTTTTTTAAATTAGAAATCTGGCATTCTATCCATACTAGTCAAACAAGTGGAATCAAAATGTCATAAATTTTTTAGTTAAGCAAAAATTCATAAGTTTTCTAAAATATATGTTATATATTATTTATATACATGTACACAAAGCTCTTCTACTATGCTTGATAAAGGCTTGAGAGAGAACACCAAAAAAAAACAAAAAGAAGAGATGGAGAAATTGGAAAACACAAACTGAATGAAACTGGAGCACTGAATTTGAAATGGAAAAAATGAAACAAACTAGACAGAAATAAAAGATCCTCATTTAATCCAGTTGTTATAAGCATGGCTACTCATTAGAAACATATCTAGAGCTCTGGCAAAAAAAAAAAAAAAAAAAAGCAGTACCTACACATTTGTAGTTTTCAAAAAATTCCAAGATAATTATGATGCATCTGGATTTTAAAGAGTGATTACAGGATTTTCTATTAATGGTAGTTTTGGTGATATATATTATATTTTTTTTTCTGTTGACCAATCATGATACAATGGTATTAAGTAAGTAATAGTTACATAATTATAATAGTAAAAGATATTTATCAGTTTTCACAGTCAACAGCCACAGAAAATAAAAGATAATCACTATTGCAAGCCATACTGCTGACATGATTAACCTAACAATATAAAATAATTACATACAGTCTGGGGGGGGGGGTCAAACAGAGTGACATGTTAAGTGGAAATGCATATATGTACATGTTTTCATCTGCTCAGCTAGACTATGTCTTTTGGTTGGTGCATTTAATCCATTTACATTTAAGGAAATTGTTGATATGTATGATCCTAGCTTCCCTCATAGCTCAGTTGGTAAAGAATCTGCCTGCAATGCAGGAGACCTGGGTTCAATTCCTGGGTCGGAAAGATCCCCTGGAGAAGGAACTGGCAACCCACTACAGTATTCTTGCCTAGAGAATCCCCATGGACAGAGGAGGCTGGCAGACTATAGCCCATGGGGTTGCAAGAGTCAGACATGACTTGGTGACCAAACCACCACCACCTACATCAAGGTGACATCAAGATGAATTGAATTGCCTATCTGAATTTCAAAACTCTGGCATAATTGGTGTCTGGGAGTGAACATCATGATCCTATTACAGTTTTCTTGATTGTTTTGGGTTTATTTTCTGTAGGTAGGTCTTTTCCGTCTCCTGTTTTCTGCCTAGAGAAGTTCCTTTAGCATTTGTTGCAAAGCTGGTTTGATGGTGCTGAATTCTCTTAACTTATGCTTCTCTGGAAAGCTTTTGATTTCTCCATCAAATCTGAAGGAGAGTCTTGCTGGGTAGAGTATTTTTGGTTGTAGTTTCTTCCCTTTCATCACTTTAAATATGTCACATCATTCCATTCTGGCTTGTAGAGTTTCTGCTGAGAAATCAGCTGCTAGTCTGATGGGAGTTCCCTTGTACATTATTTGTCATTTTTCCCTTGTTGCTTTTAATATTTTATCTCTGTCTAGTTTTTGCCAGTTTGATTACTATGTGTCTTGGTGTGTTTCTCCTTGGGTTTATCCTGCTTGGGACTCTCTGTGCCTCCTGGACCTGGTTGATATTTTCTTTCCCATTTAGGGAAGTTTTCAGCTATTATCTCTTCAAATATTTTCTCAGGTCCTTTCTCTCTCTTATCTCCTTCTGGGATCCTATAATGTGATTTTTCATGCATTTAATGTTATCCCAGATGTCTCTTACACTGTCTTCATTTCTTTTCATCCTGTTTTCTATTTTCTGTTCTGTGGCAGTAATTTCCACCATTCTGTCCTCCAGGTCATTTATCAGTTGATGGTTGGCAATGCCCTCCCTCCCTGGTAGCTTTTTACCTTGATGTGACCTAGTCCCTGGGCCTAAGGGCTCCATGGTTGGGTTAATGGCAGCCTCCAAGAGGGTTTACATCAAGGGGGACCTTCCCAAACAGCTGCTGCCAGTCCCCCTGTCCCTGTGGTGAGTCCCTGCCAATGCATGACTCCACAAGAGACCCTCCAACACTGGCAGGCAGTTTTGGCTCGGTTTCCTGTGGGGTTGCTGCTCCTTTCCTCTGAGTCTTGCTGCACACAAGGTTTCGTTTGTGCCCTCCAAAACTGGAGTCTCTGTTTTCTCCAGTCCTGTGGAAATCTTGGTAATCAAATCCCGCTGGCTTTCAAAGTCAGATTCCCTGGGGATTCCCAGTCCCTTTGTTGGGTCTCCAGGCTTGGAAACCTGACCATCACAACCTTGGAGAACTTCTTTGGTATTATTATTTTCCAATTTGTTGGCCACCCACCCAGCAGGTATGGGATTTCATTTTATAGTGATTGTGCCTCTCCTATCATCTTGCTGTGGCTTCTTATTTGTTTCTGGACATGGGATATCTTTTTTTGATAGGTTCCAGAGACCTCCTCTCCATGGTTGTTCAACAGCTGGTTGTGATTGTGATGTTCTCACAGGAGGAGATGAGCCTCCTTCTACTCTGCCATCTTGAACCTGAAGCACTCCCTCCGTAGTGCTCGTGAATCCAGGAACAAGGAGAAGAGATTAAGGTTTTCTGAGTATCTCCTTGTTACACAGAACTGTTGCTTTAGTTCCCCTGTCTTTCTCACAATGCCTACCTGAGGTATATTTTTTTATCTTGTATTTATAGAAGAAACCAAGACCTGGAGTGTTCAGTTGCTTTCCAGTCATCGACAAGTATTTGGCAGAGTCAGATTTAGGCCTCTTCCAAGCTAGCTATCTTTACTGTACTAATGTACATAAGAGCTATTCAAATAGTTGGTATAAAGTAACATGAACTAACATGGGCTTACGTAGAAGAGGCATGTAGATAGTCTTTATTGTGGTAGCAACAAACCCACCAAAATATGTACCAGATCTTTGACAAACTAAATACATAGTGGAGAGTTCATAGCCTAACACTATAAAATGCTGTTTTAAAATATGGTATTATATATAATGGGCTAGCTTATATATAAGCTATTTTGTTGTATGAAATAGAACATTTTGCCTCAATTATATTAACATATATTTATAAAACCAAAGGGCTTTCCCAGTGGCTCAGTGGTAAAGAATCTGCCTGCCAATGCAGGAAACACAAGTTTGATCCCTGGGTTAGGAAGATGCCCTGGAGAAGGAAATGGCAGCCCACTCCAGTATTCTTGCCTGGGAAATCCCATAGACAGAGGAGCCTGGCGGGCTACACAGTCCATGGGGTTACAAGATTCAGACACAACTTAGTGACTGAACAACTACATAAAACTAAAATATTCAACGCATCTAAGATAGTTTATTATTTATACATGCTAGTGATAGTTTATTGCAGTTGAGTTATATTAAACTCAAGACGAGACATTTGACATTTCTTTCAGTTATCTTTCAAGCCTTGAAATGACCTCATGATGAAGCTGAACAATATACATGGAGAACAAACAATCTTATTTGATTTGAAACATACTGAGGAATGATTTGTGAAGGAACTGGAGCTCTGAGAATATTGTGAGGCTCGTGGCAATTTTCTTAGAAGGTGTTGTGGTCTTTCAATTGAACAGCAAGAAAATTGATCAAATTCATATCCTGACTTCATCAGTCTTTCTCTAGGGAGATGACATCTCATAGGAACTGTAGCAGACAGCACTCTCATCTCCACAGAGTAAACAGAATTACAGCATTAGGGCTTATAATTATCCAGGCAGCTTCCAGGAGCTGGGGGATCAAAAGGCAAAAGGCCTTTCCCCAGCGGCCAATTGTTATGGCCTGGGGCTCTGTGTGTTGACTTGACACTCCCTAAGCCTGGGGCTGGAGCTTTGTCAGTGATGTTGCCATTTGCAAGCTGTCCATGACAGCCCATGTTGAGGTTTTGGAGTCTTTCTTAACTCACTCTCCTCTATGACCATGACTACAACCTGACCTGTTAGATACACCTGGATTTAATATTTGAATTGTCCAACTTTGACTTAGTGGCCAGATTCTGGAACAAAATAATGAGCTCCCAGACTCATCCCCTGGCACCCACACTCACTGCATGCTTATGCTTGACCTTGTTTCTGAACTGTTTTCCCTCGAATCAGGTGCCCACTCCAGACTTATAGGACAGGTAGTTCTGTCTCTACTAGGGTTACTGCTTAGTAATTTCTCACCTGGTCCCATCAGGTAAAAAATGAGATGACATAGAAGCAGCATTAGAATGCTAATTACCATACTATACATCTCCCTTCACAAGAACCAAGCCTTGATAATTATATTTTTATATTAGCATTTATGTGCATGTAATTAATATGTTTCAGTCACTGTGTTGGGTGGTTTATCTACATCAATTTATTTCATCCTTCTTATAGTCCTATGATATGGGTTTTATTATTAGAAAAAATAGTAAATAGCTGATGTTTGACTTTTTATTTTAAAACTTGACATTTTCCATATGTTTCATGCAAATGATATTAACCCCATTTGACAGATGAGAAATCTGAGGCATGAAGAAATTAACTTTCTGTAGGTCACAGTTGGAACTGTGAGAAACGAAACGAAATGAAGTATACAATGGCTGTAGCCTTTTCTTTCCTGTCCATTCCAAGGGTTTGCAGTACATTGGTTTCTCAGTCTTGTGAAGGAGTCCATACACCCTTACCCAATTTGAAATTACTGTTTTGATCAACTGCTTAGAGCCAACAACCAGCTGTCAAACACATAATTCCAAACTTTCACATTGATTAGAATAACTTATGTGAGAAAGAGCCATGTAAAATGTCGAGTGGGGCAATTTAATCAACTCCACTATAAACAAGCCAGAGTGCTGCATATATCAATTTAAACTATTTCAAATATTCAACACATGGGCCATAAATATAGCACTTATCCAAAAATAAGGAAAAGGATCTATATAAACACAGTATGGATTAGCTAAGTTAGACCATCCCTAATGAGTGAAATGAAACGACTCTCAGCCATTCTTACATGTTTACAGCAGACTGTAAAGTAATTTCCTCTTTGTTGAGAAGTTTGAGCACACATTTTCCTGTCAGACTTCCTGACTGTACCGGTTGGAAGTGGAGTCTGACTGAGAATTCTGCAGGTGACACAATTTGTGTGGGGGTACTGTGGAATCTTCGCAGAACCACCAATTAGCATTTTAAAAAACACGATTCACTTCAGTACAAAGAAAAAGGAATAGATAATAAATTGGGCAAAGCTGTTTTTACATTTGAGAATCTCATAGTTTCAGGACAAATGATATTTTCAGCTTCTCAATGCTGGTCTCAATGCTAAGTCATCAATTCAGTCACGTCTATGATGTTCCTTTGGATGGAACTCATTTGATGCAAGGTGTGCCTTTTTTGTGGATTATTTTAAAATCTACCTGGGATATCATTTTTACCCTTTATACACTTAAGAGGTAGAGCCTGTAATCACTTAGGAAAATCACAGCTATATCTTTTGATATAAAAATAAACAATTCTAGTCCCTTTATTACACTTTATCTTTCAGCTGCGTAATACTTGACCTCTTCCCAAGAAAGCCCAAGCCATTCATGCTCTTAAAAATCTGATCTCCATGATAAACCCAAACAAGGCTATCATCGTTCTTCACTCACCTGGAAATCCAGTGACTAAAGTATAGATCTAAAAGTCAGATTATGTGGACTGGATCATCATTTGTTCTCATTTTGTTCTTTAGAAAGGATTCTGAATGGAATCAGGCTCTGACCTCTCCTCTTGTTCGGTTGCTCAGTCGTATCTGACTCTTTGCGACCCCAGGACTTGGACTGCAGCGTGGACTGCTGCATGCCAGGCTTCCCTGTCTTTCACTATCTCCTGGAGCTTGCTCAAACTCATGTCCACTGAGTCAGTGATGCCATCCAATCATCTTGTCCTCTGTTGTCCCCTTCTCCTCCTGTCTTCAGTCTTTCCCAGCATCAGGATCTTTTGCAGTGAGTCACTTCTTTGCATCAGGTGGCCAAAGTACTGGTGCTTCAGCTTCAGCATCAGTCCTTCCAGTGAATATTCAGGGTTGACTTCTTTTACGATTGACTGGTTTGATCTCCTTGCTGTCCAAGGGACTCTCAACAGTCTTCTCCAGCACTATAGTTTGAAAGCATCAGTTCTTTGGTGCTCAGCCTTATTGTCCGGCTCTCACATCTATACATGTCTACTAGAACAAAACATAGTTTTGACTAAATGCACCTTTGTTGGCAAAGTGATGTCTCTGCAATTTAATATGCTGTTTATGTTTGTCATATCTTTTCTTTCAAGGAGCAAGTGTCTTTTAATTTCACGGCTGCAGTCAATGTCCACAGTCACTTTCTGTCATTAGGGTGGTGTCATCTGCATATCTGCTGCTGCTGCTAAGTCACTTCAGTCCTGTCTGACTCTGTGCGACCCTGGAGACAGCAGCCCACCAGGCTCCCCCGTCCCTGGGATTCTCCAGGCAAGAACACTGGAGTGGGTTGCCATTTCCTCCTCCAATGCATGAAAGTGAAGTCGCTCAGTGATGTCCGACTCCTAGCAACCCCATGGACTGCAGCCTACTAGGTTCCTCCATCCATGGGATTTGCCAGGCAAGAGTACTGGAGTGGGGTTGCCATTGCCTTCTCCCTGCATATCTGAGATTATTGATATTTCTTCTAGCAATCTTGATTTCTGCTTATGCTTCATCTAGCCCAGTATTTTGCATGATGTACTCTGCATATGAGTTAAATAAGTAGGGTGACAATATACAGCCTTGACATACTCCTTTCCCAAGTTGAAACCAATTCATTGTTCCATGTCTGGTTCTAACTTTTGCTTCTTGATCTGCAACAGATTTCTCAGGAAGCATGTCAGGTGGTCTGGTGTTTCCCATCTCTTTAAGAATTTTCCAGTTTGTTGTGATCCAGACAATCAAAGGTTTTAGCATACTCAATGAAGCAGAAGTAGATGCTTTTCTGGGATTTACTTGCTTTTTCTATGATCCAGCGAATGTTGCGGAGAAGGCAATGGCAACCCACTCCAGTACTCTTTCTTTTCTGGAAAATTCCATGGACAGAGGAGCCTCGGGGGCTGCAGTCAACAGGGTCGCTATGAGTTGGGCACAACTGAGTGACTTCACTTTCATTTTTGACTTTCCTGCATTGGAGAAGGAAATGGCAACCCACTCCAGTGTTCTTGCCTGGAGAATCCCAGGGACGGGGGAGCCTGATGGGCTGCCATCTATGGGGTCCCACAGAGTTGGACACGACTGAAGTGACTTAGCAGCAGCAGCAGCGAATGTTGACAATTTGATCTCTGGCTCCTCTGCCTTTTCTAAATCCAGATTGTACATCTGAAAGTTCTCAGTTCACGTACTATTGAAGGCTATCCTGAATGATTTTGAGCATTATCTTGCTAGCATGTGAAATGAGTGCAATTGTGTGGTAATTTGAGCATTCTTTGGCATTGCCTTTCTTTGGGATTGAGCACCTCCCCTCTTAGAGGAAGGAATACTGTAACTTTATCCATTGGTTGAAAAATGTGCTAATGAGGTTAGGGTCATTGATTTGATGTCACATGAGTGAGTGAAAGTATGCTTCACTCTAGCTCTAGGCTTCTAACAGCCTTGGTAACCAAAGTCCATTCGTAAACAAGTGCAGCCGGTTGTCCAGAAATTTGGAGAGATTTCACACTTATCAGAAAACAGTCTCAAGGCTAAAACAAAAGTCATTCAAAGAACACGTCTTACTGGTCATGGGTCAATGATATCATCTTTGCTTCCGAAGCACCACAGCTCATAAATTTCCAAAAAGTGTCCTTTATTTAAAAAAAAAAAAAAAATTAAGATCTTTAAAACTTATGGGAATGCAGTGAAGTTAAGCCAAATGAAAAATTTTATGAACTTAAAAATTTTTTTGAATAATCTGTTAAATAATTCTATTTGAAAGATCCATTAATTTATAATCCATTTTAATCCATTTATATGTAAGTACATATATAAATGTTCCATCATTGTTTCCATTTACTCTGTTTTTTGAAAACAAAACCAAATTTCCTTCTTCAATCTCAAAGAACCTATATTTCACATCAACTCTGTATTAATTTTCAGTTGAAGTAAACTCAAGAAAATGCTTTATATTTCATGTTTTTAAAAAATACCAAATAATTGCCTTGAAATGTGAATACTACTAATATATTCTTGTAAGTGAGAAGCTCTGCCTGAAAGACTGATATATCCTAAGATGCTGATTCAAAATTTGCATCCCAAAAGTTTGACAAAGAAAGCCAATTAGAATTATATCAAATGTAGCTTAATATATATTAAATGTCAGGGTACAGGCCAGCCCTTTAGGATAGTTATCTGTATTTCTAATAAATAACATATCTTTCTTTGGATGAAGCCAAGTGTTTCTGAAATCTATTGTAGTTCATTGTGTAGACAAGAAACCTAAGGACTCTAGAGAACTGGATTTCTAATCAAGTGACTGCTTTAACAAACCAAACTGCTATGGTCTGAACATTTGTGCTTCCACAAAATCCATATGTTGAAACCTAACCTCTAAGGTGATTAGGAGGTGGGGTGTTTGAGAGGTGACTATGTCATGAGGAGAAAGCCCTCATAAGTGGAATTAGTGCTTCTATAAATGGGACCTAAGAAAACTCCCTTCCCCTTCTGCCAGGTGAAGACGTGGCAAAAAAGACAGCCATGAACTAGCAAGCTCTCATCGGGCGCTGAATCTGCCACCATTATGAACTTGGACTTGCAGCCTTCAGAGCAATGAGAAATAAGTTTTCATTATTTATAAGCCACCTTTTCTGTGGTATTTTTTCTATTGCAGCTCAAAAGAACTATTACACAAACCACTCTATTAGCTCAAAAGAACTAATACACAAGCCACTCTTTTTTTTTTCCTATAGTTTAAATTTAACTCAATATCTACTTCAAAAATGTAGCATGTAATTTATACTAGCTGATAGCAATGCCTGTTACCATATAGTCCAATTTTCTTCAAACCCTACCAAGTAATGAGAAATATTTTTCCTGCTAGATATTGAAGCAATCATTTTATTTACATATGTCCTCTTATGATTTGATTTGTTGGAGAGATATCATTAGTCATATTGTAAAGATGAGGAAGTGAGTCAGAAAACACACAGGCAACCAGTGGTCAAGCTTCAAGCTGAAAGTGCCTTCCCCAGCCCCACACTCATCTCTTCTACTGCACTACCCTCCCTCCTCGATTGCTCTGGAAGTTTGTCCAGAACTAAGCAAAGCCTTGGCACTGTCCAGTTGCTATCAACATGCTGCTCGTTGGGCCTGGATCCTACCACCCTTTTCCACAGTCCTGGACTACGGGTGGTAAAGCAGAGGAAAACTTAATGATGCAGATGGGAAAATCCTCAACTAGGAGTCAGAAATATTTGAGTTTGAATCTTGTGTTTGCCACTTATTATCTGTTTGATCTCAGACAATCTACATAATCTCTATTATTTCAGATTTTTCATGTGTAAAATGGAAAAAAAATAAAGCCTGCTTGATAGATTGGTGGTAGTTAAAAAGCTTGCAAACTGAGTTTCCAATTATTATTCTCTTCTATTAATATTTGTAATTAGCAAATCACAATTAAGGGACATGAACTTGGGCAAACTTCGGGAGATGGTGAGGGACAGCGAAGCCTGGTGTGCTTCGGTCCATGGGGTTGTGAACAGTCGGACATGACTTGGCGATTGAACAGTAACAATCACAATTAATACTCATGACCACTGACACTAGTTTGTTTTTTTTTTTTCCTCTTTCTGCCACCTGAATTACTGCCACCATTTCTTCCTCATTATTTTTAGCTACCTCAAATATTGGTGCTTGCCTGGATCACATTTGGTTTGCTGTTTCTCTCTGTACAGAATACCTACTTTCCTGTAGCTGCTGTAACAAATTACCACAATCTGGGTGGCTTAACAAAACAGCAACGTACTCTGTCATAGTCCTGGAGGCCATAAGGCCGAAATCAAGGTATTGGCAGGACTACAGCATCCCCAGAGACTCTGAAGGCGAATGGGCTCCTTGCCTTTTCTTATTTCCGACGGTTGCCTGGCAGTTTAGTTGATTTGTGGCTGTATCATTCCAGCCTCTGCCTCTGTGGTCATATTGCCTCCTTCTCCTTTGTGAGTGTCTCAGTACCCCCTCTGCCTCACTCTAAAGACACAGATGATTGCATATAGGGTATATGGGATAATCCAGAATAAGCCTTTTCTGATCTTAATCACATATTTTGCCATATAAGGTAATATTCACTCTCGCTGTATAGGGTAATAATCAATATTCTTGTGATTAGGAAACTGATATATTTTAGGGAAGCCACTGTTGAACACACTACAGTCAGGCTTAGAAAGTTAAAAAAAAATTCCAAATACCCACAATTCAGTTGGATAAATAGTTATGGACCAGCTCCTAAGCACTATCACACACAGCACATAAATTCCCTCACGTACCCAAATACGAGAATTCAAAACACACACATTCACATTTGTATTCATTTCTCACAACCACATGGGATGGTGTATTAGAAGAAAAGAGGAGTCTGTCATAGACTGAGAGAGAGAAGCAGAGAGACACAGAGAGGGGGGGAGACAAAGGGAGAGGAGCAAAACCTGTTCTGTGCCCGTAGACTGACGCTCATTTATTACCAGCATTGGACACGTACCATCTCAGTTATCAGAGTGATGCATACTTGAGAACCGTTTTGGTTTAAAAAATGGACACTCTATTAATCCATGTGGACAGCATATGTACACATGGGAAGCCCGTGGATTTGGGAATAGAACCCCCTTAACACATTAAATAGTGTAGCCCTGATCATTCATTAAGTACGCTTTTGACAACTGATTGTAAATCAAAGCAAGGACCATGAATTATAAATGTCGAAGTTGATGCTGTATCAGAAGGCTCTGGCAAGTGAAAAAAAAAAGGTTTATTCATTCCGCCTATGAGAATTATGTACAGAAAAAAACAAAGCTTCCCCCTCCCCACCCACCCCCTACTGCATCCCTAGAAGAGAGCAGAGAGAACTGGCAAAGAAACAGCAGTGTGATGGAGGCGATTTCCAGGCTGCCCAGCTGCCTAATCACTGGCAGCCTCTCCAGATTTCACAGCTTGCCTCTTGCACCACCACCCTTTGAAAAGCGATAATCCACCATTGTCACAAAAACAAATAAAAAATACATACGCCGTCACAAAAAAAGCAACCCTAAACCTTCTAAGTAGAATAATTCAGCAAAGGATTTCATGTCATGAAAGACAAAGCAAAAGAATAAATAATTACTTTGCAAGTTTCCCCTCTAGTGTTTTGAAAAGCCTATCCCATGTGTTGAGTTGAAATATCACTTTTAAAATTTTAAACTTATTACAATTTAATCCAGCAAAATGGAAGCTTTGAACATCAAATTTCTTTCGACATTTTATCTGGAAGGGAAACAGCACACAGTGAGAAGCCAGTGGTCTTACTCAGCCTAGCACGTAGGATGTTTACGCAAAACTACTATGAAATTATCTAGCAATTCCCTTAAGTGTTCTCAACAATTTCTTATAACGGATTCTTTAGCAATATTATTCAAATCTGAGAGGAAGTATATGGGCTTAGCTGTGTCCCTGTGGAAGCGTCTCTGAAAAGACAAAGCAACGGCATCTGCAGCTTAGGGATAGATAGGGTACTTTAGGTTGACTTCTTCCAATTTGCAGAGCCTGCTGTTTATTGGAGAGTGATGCTCTTCAATGGGGCTTATACACTAGTGAATAAGCAACTAGTGAAACAGATGTGTTCCATTAAGAAAGCATCTTTCAAAAATGTTTTTAGAATTGCTGGATGTGGTCTTATCTCTTCTTTGGAGGTTAACAATCCTTGATGTGTTGATTGGAGGAAATACTGATTCATGAGTTCATTTAAGCATTCATCAGATATTTGTGTTCCTTCCGCAGTAGACCCTGTGAAGATGCTGGAGACATAAAGGTAAATCTCCTTTATGCTCCCTGGCCCCGAGGAGCCCACAACCCAGAGAGAATGACAAATATAAAAGCAAGTTATTACTACCTAGTGTGCCCAATGTGATCAGTGCTCTAAGAGCAGTAGGAAAAAAGGTGCTCAGGAGGCACTGAAAAGAAATTGATCAGTTTTCCAGGAGAGTGAGAAGAAAGTTTGAAAGAGTTTGGAAAAATCTACAAGTTTGTCTTAGTCTGTTCAGGCTGCTATAACAAATTACCACAGATTGGGTGGCTTAAACAACAAAAATTTATTTCTTCCCATTTTGGAGGCTAGGAAGTTCAAGTACAAAATGCTAACAAATTCAGTGCCTGGGAAGAACTCACTTCCTGGTTCATAGATAGCCATCTTCTCCTGTGTCCTCACATGGCAGAAGGGGTAAGGAAGCTCTCTTTTATAACGGCACTAATCCTGTTCATGAGGGCTCCATCCTCATCACTTAATCACCTCTCAAAGATTTGTGTCCTAATACCATGACGCTGGGGGCTGGGATTTCTACCTGTAAATTTGGAGAGTACAAGAATATTCAGTCCACATCAAAGTTGTCCTAGACAAAAGGGAAATGTCTTTTCTTTGGTAACATATCATATTTAGTTATAACTAGGCAAACATAAGGAGAAGGCAATGGCACCCCACTCTAGTACTCTTGCTTGGAAAATCCCATGGACAGAGGAGCCTGGTGGGCTGCAGTCCATGGGGTCGCTAAGAGTCGGACACGACTGAGCGACTTCACTTTCACTTTTCACTTTTATGCATTGGAGAAGGAGATGGCAATCCACTCCAGTGTTCTTGCCTGGAGAATCCCAGGGACGGGGGAGCCTGGTGGGCTGCCGTCTATGGGTCGCACAGGGTCGGACACGACTGAAGTGACTTAGCAGCAGCAGCAGCAGGCAAACATAAGGGACTTCCCTGATGGCTCAGATGGTAAAGCATCTGCCTGCAATGCACGACACCCAGGTTTGATCCCTGGGTTGGGAAGATCCCCTGAAGAAGGAAATGGCAACCCACTCCAGTACTCTTGCCTGGAAAATCTCACGGACAGAGGAGCCTGGAGTGCTACAGTCCATGGGGTTGCAAAGAGTAGGACATGACAGAGCAACTAACATATCTTCTCTTCTGTGCAAACATAGCAAGAAGTTATCTTTTGTATTCCTTTGTAGCATCAAATCTCTATTACTTTTGGTCGCTGAAAAGGTAAATAACTCAAAGACTAATTTTAGATACCACATACAGTATGATACTGAATGTGCAGTCTGAGAAAAAGAGGCATAAATGTTGAAGTTTCCTTAGGATAAGCATGTTGTTTAAAGACAAGGACTCAAAGAAGACCTCCTTGGTTTGAATACTTACTAGCTGTGTGCTTTTGTGGAAGCTACTTTACTTCTCTGTGTCTTTGTTTTCTTTAATCTATAAAATAGGGTGATAATTATATTTAACCTGATAGAGGTGTTATGACTAATTCTTGCCAGACACATAATGTGTTTTTAATTAGTTGTAGCTCTTAAATGACAAACCTTGACAGTGCGTTGAAAAGCAGAGACATTACTCTGCCCACAAAAGTCCATAGAGTCAAGGCTATGGTCTTCCTAGTGGTCACGGACAGTTGTGAGAGTTGGACTGTATAGAAGGCAGAACACTGAAGAATTAATGCCTTTGAACTATGGTGCTGCAGATAACTCCTGAGAGTCCCTTGGACAGCAAGGAGATCAAAGCAGTCAATTTGAAGGGAAATCAACCCTAAATACTCGGAATGACTGATGCTGAAGCTGAAACTCCAGTATTTTGGTCATTGACGTGAACAGCTGACTTGTTGGAAAAGTCCCTGAGGCTGGGAAAGATTGAGGGCAGAAGGAGAAGAGGGTGTCAGAGGATGAGATGGCTGGGATCACCAATGCAGTCCACATGAACTTGGACAAACTTCAGTAGATAACAAGGGACAGAAAGGCCTGTTGTGCTGCAGTCCATGGAGTCTCGAAGATTCGGACAAATTGGGCCACTGAACAACAAGCTCTTAAATATTATGAAATCTTTTTCTATTTTCCTAATTATTCACTGGGACTATTACCAGCACACAGCTAGTAAGTATTCAAACCAATAAACAGCAGGCTTATCCTAAGGAAATTACATCATTTATGCCTCTTTTTCTCAGGCTGCATATTCAGTATCGTACTGTATTTGGTATCTAAAATTAGTCTTTGATAGGACTGGATGCCATGATCTTAGTTTTTTGAAGATAGGAGAAAATTCTGAAGTGAGAAGTCAAATAGGCCTTAGAAAGCATTACTATGAACAAAGCTAGTAGAGGTGATGGAATTCCAACTGAGCTATTTCAAATCCTAAAAGATGATGCTGTTAAAGTGCTGCACTCAATATGCCAACAAATTTGGAAAACTCAGCAGTGGCCAAAGGCCTGGAGAAAGTAAATTTCATTCCAATACCAAAGAAGAGCAATGCCAATGAATGTTCAAACTACTGCACAATTGCATTCATTTCACATGCTAGCAAGGTAATGCTCAAAATCCTTCTGGCTAGGATTCAATAATACATGAACTGAGAACTTCCAGATATACAAGCTGGGTTTAGAAAAGGCAGAGGAACCAGAGATCAAATTGCCAACATTCTTTGGATCAGAGAAAAAGTAAGAGAATTCCAAAAAAAATATCTACTTCTGCTTCATTGACTACACTAAAGCCTTTGACTATCTGGATCATAACAAACTGGAAAATTCTTTTAAAAATGAAAATACCAGACTACCTTACCTGCCTCCTGAGAAACCATATGCAGGTCAAGAAGCAACAGGTAGAAGCAGCCATCGAAAAACAGACTGTTTCAAAGTTGGGAAAGGCAAAAAAAAAAAAAAAAAAAAAGGGAAAGAACTATGTCAGGGCTGTATATTTTCACCCTACTTATTTAACTTCTATGGAGAGTACACCAAGTGAAATTCCAGGCTGGATGAAGCTCTAGCTGGAATCAAGATTGCCAGGAGAAATATCAATAACCTCAGGTATGCAGATAACACCACCCTAATGGCAGAAAATGAAGAGGAACTAAAGAGCCTGTTTATGAAGGTGAAAGAGGAGAGAGAAAAAAACTAGCTTAAAACTCAACCTTCAAAAAACTAAGATAGTGGCATCCAGTCACATCACTTCATGCCATGTAGAGGGGAAACAATGGAAACGGTGACAGACTTTATTTTCTTGGGTTCCAAAATCACTGCAGATGGTGACCACAGCCATGAAATTAAAAGACATTTGCTCCTTTGAAGAAAAGCTATGAGAAATCTAGATAGCATATTAAAAAGCAGAAACATCACTTTGCTGACAAAGGTCCGTGTAGTCAAAGCTATGGCTTTTCCATGTGTGGATGTGACAGTTGGACCATAAAGAAGGCTAAGCACCAAAAAATTGATGCTTTTGAACTGTGGTGCTGGAGAGATCAAACCAGTCAATCCTAAAAGAAATAAAGCCTGAATATTTATTGGAAGGACTGTTTCTGAAGCTGAAGCTCCGATTCTTTGGCCACCTAATGCAAAGAGCCAACTCATCAAGGTCCATTGGAAAAGATCCTGATGCTGGGAAGGACTGAGGGCAGGAGAAGAAGAGGGCAACGGAGGATGAGACGGTTGGATGGGCTCACTGACTCAATGGACATGAGTCTGAGCAAACTCCAAGAGATAGTGAAGGACCAGGAATCCTGCTGTGCTGCAGTCCGTGGGATCGCAAAGAGACAGACATGACTGAGCAACTAAACCGCCACCACCACCTCCACCACCATAAAATAATTGATACTAACTTACACTAATAGATTTTCTATAGATTATTTGACTCTGAAAAAGTTTCATGCCTTAGTTCACTGGTCTACAAACTATAGCTTTTGGACAAAATCAGATCTACAGCCTGTCCTTGTAAATAAAGTTTGGTTGAAACACGGTCACATTCATTTTTTTACATATTGCCTGTGGCTGCTTTTACACTACAAAGGCAGAACCAAGTAGTTGAGAAAGAAACCTTATGGCCCACAAAGCTTACCATTTTTATTAACTGGATGTTTACTATAAGTTTCCTTATCCTCGTCGGAAGTTCTAGAGCTGATCTTTGAAAGGAAACAAAGGATGACTTGGACATTGGCTTTCCTATCTGTTCTTAAAAGATTTCTCTTTCCTTATACTTGTATGTGCACAAACACACACACACCTGTTTTATCTGATCATAAACTATAAATCTTGGGCCTAACTAAAGAGTTGTTATCAACCAACTAGCCAACTGAAATCCGTGATAATCACCTTATTTATTGTTATAAAGTATACTACAAATGCACTGATCCCATTTTGACTTTCTATTTTAGCACAAAATTAAGTCTTATCTTTTATATTTTACACTAATTCTGTATTCTTTAGTCTGTGATCCCTGTAGGATGTGTAGGGACCATTTTGTCTTCATCTTTAAATGTAGAGCTCCCAAAAGGTAGTAACAGAAGAGATGTAATAAGAAAATGTATGAAATAAAAAATAAGCATAATCTTTATCATATTATCCAACTTCTTCAACAATTTCTGAAAGTGGGAAAACCCTAAATGTAGATATAGATGTGAACCAAATGTGATCCTCTTTCACTACTGCTGTGCTAAGTCGCTTCAGTTGTGTCCGACTCTTTGTGACCCTATGAACTGCAGCCCACCAAGTTCCTCTATCCATGGGATTCTCCAGGCAAGAATACTGGAGTGGGTTGCCATGCTCTTCTCCAGGGTATCTTCCCAACCTGGGATCGACCCAGGTCTCTTGCATCTCCTGCATTGGCAGGTGGATCCTTTACCACTAATGCCACCTGGGAATGGGGTTGGGGTATAGATTGTGATGCAGACTTCAGGTATAATCTAGTGTACTGAAGTTACATATACCACATGACTCAGGAGTTGTACTCCTAAATATGTGCCATAAAAGGAAGAATATGTGTCCACGTGTACCAGGAACCACAAACAAAAATATTCATCACTTTAAACATTAATAGCCAAAAACCTAGAAAAAATGTTCATAAAGGGCAGACTAGGTATACAAATTGTGTCATATTCCCAAGTATTTGTGATATGACTTGTTTTGCTTTTATTATTTCTTCACTTATCTACTATAAGTAGGTAAATCTATAGAATTTTACCACTTTATGATGAACATTAATGGCTGAGTATAACAGTTTAAAAGCTTGGATCTTTGTGATAACCACAGACATTCTCTGTGGTTTGAATGGATTCAGTTTTCGTATAATCTGGGAAGATTCAGCTTCCCTTGAAAATTTGAAAATCATAATTTTATAATGTCTGCTTTTTGAAGGAAACTATTAAAACAATTAAAGGACAACTAACAGATTGGTACAAAATATTTACAAACCACATATTTGACAAAAGGCTGATATCCAAAATATATAAAGAGCTCTCAAAATTCAATAGTTAGAAAATAGCCCAGTTTTTAAAAAATGGGCAAAATATTTGAACATATAATTTACCAAAGATGATATGTTTATGGCAAATAAACACATAAAATAGTGTTCAACATTATTAGTCACTAGAAAAAAGAAACTGAAGTCACTCAGTCGTGTCCAACTCTTTGCAACCCCATGAACTGTAGCCTGTCAGGCTCCTCTGTCTATGGGATTTTCCAGGCAAGAATACTGGAGCGGGTTGCTGTTTCCTTCTCCAGGGGATCTTCCTGACCCAGGGATGGAACCTGGGTCTCCTGCATTGCAGGCAGACTCTTTACCATCTGAGCCACCCAGGTAGGGAAGTGCAAACTAAGACAAAAATGGTATGTCAGTACATTACCTATTAGAATCACTAAAATGAAGAAGAGTGGACATACCAAGTGCTGGCAAGGATAGTAACTGGGATTCTCATACGTTGCTAGTGGGAATATAAAATAGAACAAATTCTTTAGAAGAAAAATAGACAGTTTCTCAAAAATTAGCATACATCCAGTCATGTATTCCTATGTAATGACCCAAGTCAAATGAAAACATGTGTTCATATAAAGGCTGGACATGAATGTTCGCAGTCACTTTGTCGTCTGTAATAGTTCCAAACTGGATGTAGCACGAATGTCCATCAACAAGTGAACGAATAAAGAGACTATACAAGCAGTGGAGCACTACTCAGCAACAAGAGCGAGTGAACAATTGATACAAACTAAAACATGGACAAATTTCAAAATAACTATGCTGAGCAACAGAAGCTGAAGAACAAATAGTACGTATTGTACGATTTCATTTACTGAAGTTTCTAGAAAATGTAAACTAATTAATAACAGAAAGCAGATCAGCAGTAGCCTGGCAATGGAGGGGGATGACTGGAGAAGGGAAGAGAACAAGCAATTATAAAATGTTCACTACCTTGATGTGATGGTTTCACAGTGTATTCATATATCAAATTTACCAAAGTTTATACTTTAAATATATGTTGTTTACTATTTGGCAATTATATGTCAATTAAGTTACTATATAAATATGAAAAAATAAAAGTGCTTACTTAAAATGGGTTGGACTTTAATATTAACCTGAAAATCAATACATAGCATTCACATAGATATACTTACTTTAGCACATTTTCTGTCAAAAATGGACTCTTGCTGGTATCACTGGGAACAGAGTAGATTGAGGGAATAAATTTACCTTGCGATCCTGACACATTTCCTTAAAATATTTATCTGCAACTTAAAAATAGCTGTAGGATCAGATGATATGGTAGTTGCTATGGAAACTGCGCACTTGCGGTAAAGTCACAGCCTGTGAAAGTTGTAAGCTATAAACACCTTACGGAACCTGCTGCCCTGTAGTTCTTGTCACCCATCCTCCTGCTTTGGGGAGAAAAAATAATTGAACTTAATGAAATTTATAATCTTTTAGAATTTTTTTTCCCCAAACATTCTTGTCTGCCGTGTCCATTACTTGAGTTAACACCCCTGTGGTTCATAAATAAAAGTTGACATTTCAAGTGACAGAGAATGAAGAGTTTGCCATCAAGAATCACTGACAAGGGACTAGTGTGGAAAACTGCGGGCAACCTGACCAACAAGTAAAAGACGATTTATATGAGAGATCAATTTACACTCGTGAATGAGAAGACAATGGGAAAGAGCTTACGGGCTTCCATAGTTTCCCTGTTAAATTTAATACTGGATTCGATTATTTTCAACACATGTTTAAAAACTAGTTTTCCTCTGGATAATGTAGGAGAGTACATAGGTTTGAAGAAAAGTTATGACCAACCTAGACAGCATATTAGAAAGCAGAGACATTACTTTGCCAACAAGTTGTGTATGGATGTGAGAGTTGGACTATACAGAAAGCTGAGCACTGAAGAATTGATGCTTTTGAACTGTGGTGTTGGAGAAGACTCTTGAGAGTCCCTTGGACTGCAAGGAGATCCAACCAGTCCATCCTAGAGGAGATTAGTCCTGAATATTCATTGGAAGGACTGATGCTGAAGCTGAAACTCCAGTACTTTGGCCACTTGGTGCTAAGAGCTGACTCACTGAAAAGACCCTGATGCTGGGAAAGATTGAAGGTAGGAGAAGGGGGCAACAGAGGATGAGATGGTTGGATGGCATCACTGACTCAATGGACTGGGTTTGAGTGCACGCCGGGAGTTGGTGATGGACAGGGAGGCCTGGTATGCTGTGGTCCATGGGGTCGCAAAGAGTCAGAAACGACTGAGTGACTGAACTGACTGACTGACATAGGTTTGAACTACCTAAGGAGCCAGGGAAAAACCTGCTTGTATTCTTAGCCCTTTACAGGTGGTGACTTTCTGGCCCACAAGAAGCAATCATTGTATTTCTGCTCTATCCACAATCCAACTGATATATTTCTTTCAGACTCTAGAATCACAGAATCTGTAGTCTTTCTGGCTGAACATCAAACGTGGCCTCCATCAAAGATATTTTTACCACTTGGTTCACTTGCTTTAATTATACCAGGTGTCTGGGATATTTTATTTTATTGAATCAACTAGATTTTCTGAAACCCACATAAAAAGACTATAAAATTGAGCTTAAACATGAGCTCATTTCTAATTTTAATGGTTTGAAATTGTCTCTGTTTTGCTAGTTAGTTTTGTTTCATTTTTAGGGGGCAATTAAACTAGAATTGTGTTTAGAGTACTCTGTCTTTAAGTTATTGCTCATGGTTAAGGCAACATGAATTAATATCTTTATCTTTCCTCTAAGGAAACTTCATCCTTATACTTTCAGTGTTCAAGTCATCCTCTGGAAAAAAAATTCAGGCTGGGAAGAGTGTATATTCTTTCTCAGACCACATCCCCTCTAAAAGACTATAATTTAGCAGAGCTACTTCAAACTCCCTTCTGGCTTCCCCATCCCTGATAGGATAAAGTCCAAACAGATGCAGCCTTCCATGACCCCTGTAACCACTGCCTGCTTTTCCAGGTTCACCAATAGCCAGATCCTTCATGGCCCTCTTTCCCAAAGAAAAATAGATTACTTCTATTTCCCAAAACCCATCTTGCTGTTTAATCTTTCTGTGATTTGCCCATGGTTTCTCTAACATTTGACCCATTTTTTTTAGATCTAAACCACTCCTGCTTCTTCCTCTAAAGCTTTTTATGACTTCATCAAGGAGAGCTGACCATTCCCTCTTACCTCTCTGTCTATGCAAGTGTCTATAAAAACACTCTCTATAGTGTATTGCACATAACCATCTACCTTATGAGATTGCTCACCCTCTAAGAGCAGGGTCATCCTACTTACTTTTGTGTTCTTTTTATTTATTTAAATTGGATGATAATTGCTTACCATCACTTTTGCATTCTTTATGTATAAAATAACACCCAACCCCAGGTCATCTGCAAGTCTGAGTCCGGCTCCCCTGGTGGACATTGTTGTGTATTCAGAATACAATTATTTTTCTACTTTATGACAGCATTTCAGTCAAAGTCATGGGAATGCTAGACTTATGTCATGTTGATTTCCCAAGTCATTCTGTATGATGCAGAAAAAGGTGCAGAACAGGAATCAGAGAACCTCAACTGTTATGCATGTACCTTATTCTCAAAAAAAGAATTCTGGTTCTCAGCTACTTGGAATGCATGGTTTATATTCAAAGTCTGAGTGAGATCTTTTTTCATTCTGTCTATTCAGTTGGAGGAAGACAATTTCAGAGGGTGGATGCTGAAAATTCAGAGCATGTCTCCTCATCTAGTTTTATGAAATGATTGAGAGCCCTACAGAGTAAATGTGGTTTAGTCATACATAGACTCTGACCAATCAGGTCTTTCCTTGAAAAATATAGAAGGGTCTAAGCAGGTAAAGCACTCAAGAGGCTGTAAAACTGATTCCCCTACTCTATGTGCCTTATAAGGTGGCTGATGTCGTCAGCAATAACTTCTAGCTACCAGTAGTCATGTATGGATGTGAGAGTTGGACTAAAAAGAAAGCTGAGCACCAAAGAATTGATGCTTTTGAACTGTGGTGTTGGAGAAGACTCTTGAGAGTCCCTTGGACTGCAAGGAGATCCAACCAGTCCATCCCAAAAGAGATCAGTCCTGGGTGTTCATTGGAAGAACTGATGTTGAAGCTGAAACTCTAGTACTTTGGCCACCTGATGCAAAGAGCTGACTCACTGAAAAGACCCTGATGCTGGGAAAGATTGAGGGCAGGAGGAGAAGGGGACGACAGAGGATGAGATGGTTGGATGGCATCACCAACTCAGTGGACGTGAGTAAACTCTGGGAGTTGGTGATGGACAGGGAGGCCTGGCGTGCTGCAGTTCATGGGGTTGCAAAGAGTCGGACACGACTGAGCGACTGAACTAAACTGAGAGCACACTGTCTTCCCAGGCCACACGATTCCAATGCTCTGCATTGAAGTTGTTTGTGATGAATCTGTTGCGTAACAGGGACAGCAAAAACACTATACAAGTAATTTTCAGCTGGAAATAGTAGCTAAAATTTGTTCAGCACTTCTTACATGTCAGACACTAATTTTGTACACTTCCTAAAGATTAGCTCATTTAATTCTCTCAATAATTCCATAAACACAGTTATACACAATCTTGATACCAAGATGTTCAGTAGTTTGTGCAAAGTTACATAGAACTAGGACTTTAATCCAGGCACTTTTCTTTGGCATCTTAGCCTCTAACCACTGTCCTACCTTGTGCCTATCAGAACAGCTCCTATGTACCAGCTACTGTGTCAAGCTGTGGAGACAGAATGGGAAACAGTATAGACACAGCACTTCCTCTCTTAAATCCCACAGTCTAAGGAAGGGCAGGCACTGTGATACAGTGTGATGGCAGTGCCTGTGAGGATTCCAAAACGTTGTGGCTACTGATTGTGAAAACTGATAAACCTCTTTTATGATTGTGCTTATGTAACTAGTGCTCACTTAATACCATGAAATCATGATTGGACAACAGAAAAATTATAGAATTCTATGTCACCAACACTACCATTTAATAGACAAACCTGTAATCACTTTTTATGGATGCAAATCCATATGCATATCAGAATTATCTTGGAATTTTTTGAAAAATGTAAATGCCCAGGTGACTGAGTTTTTTTTTTTTTTTTTTTTGCCAGAGCTCTAGTTATGCTTCTAATCAGCAGCGATGTTTAAAAAAATCTGGACTATATGAGGATCGTGTACTTTTATCTAGCTTGTTTCACTTTTTCTATTTCATATTCAGGGCTCCGGTTTCATTTAGTTTATGTTTTCCAATTTCTCCTTCTCTTCTTTTTTTTTTTTTGAATGTTCTTTCTCAAGCATAGTAGAAAAGCTTTTGTATACAAAGATATAATATGCATACTATATATATTTTTGAAAACATGAATTTTTGTCTAACAATAAGATTTATGACATTTTGATTCTACTAGTTGGACTTAGTATGAATTGAATGCTAGATTTGTAATTTTAAAAAATAGATACACTACATGCCACAGGGGTTTACTGTATAGCACAGGGATATAATCAATATCTTGTAATAACCTATAATAGAAAATAATTAAAAAAAATAACCTGTGTACATGTATAGCTGAATCACATGCAAAAAAAGAATTCTATTTTTTGAAGTTTAGTAGCATTTATCTTTTTGCCAATTTTTCTGAATGTCCTGCAGACATCTAATAACAAGGTATGGGATATAAAATTTTAAGTATGTTTGTGTAGGATGTCAGAGAAGGCAATGGCACCCCACTCCAGTACTCTTGCCTGGAAAATTCCATGGATGGAGGAGCCTGGTAGGCTGCAGTCCATGGGTTTGCTAAAAGTTGAACAGGACTGAGCGACTTCACTTTCACTTTTCACTTTCCTGTATTGGAGAAGGAAATGGCAACCCACTCCAGTGTTCTTGCCTGGAGAATCCCAGGGACGGGGGTGCACAGAGTCGGACACAACTGAAGTGACTTAGCAGCAGCTGCAGTGTTCAGTTCAGTTCAGTCGCTCAGTCCTATCCGACTCTTTGCGATCCCATGAATCACAGCACGCCAGGCCTCCCTGTCCATCACCAACTCCTGGAGTTCACTCGGACTCACGTCCATCGAGTCAGTGATGCCATCCAGCCATCTCATCCTCTGTCGTCCCCTTCTCCTCCTGCCCCCAATCCCTCCCAGCATCAGAGTCTTTTCCAATGAGTCAACTCTTCGCATGAAGTGGCCAAAGTACGGTAGTTTCAGCTTTAGCATCATTCCTTCCAAAGAAATCCCAGGGCTGATCTCCTTCAGAATGGACTGGTTGGATCTCCTTGCAGTCCAAGGGACTCTCAAAAGTCTTCTCCAACACCACAGTTCAAAAGCATCAATTCTTCGGCACTCAGCCTTCTTCACAGTCCAACTCTCACATCCATACATGACCTCTGGAAAAACCATAGCTTTGACTAGACGGACCTTTGTTGGCAAAGTAATGTCTCTGCTTTTGAATATGCTATCTAGGTTGGTCATAACTTTCCTTCCAAGGAGTAAGCGTCTTTTAATTTCATGGCTGCCGTCACCATCTGCAGTGATTTTGGAGCCCAGAAAAATAAAGTCTGACACAGTTTCCACTGTTTCCCATCTATATCCCATGAAGTGATGGGACCAGATGCCATGATCTTCGTTTTCTGAATGTTGAGCTTTAAGCCAACTTTTTCACTCTCCACTTTCACTTTCATCAAGAGGCTTTTGAGTTCCTCTTCACTTTCTGCCATAAGGGTGGTGTCATCTGCATATCTGAGGTTATTGATATTTTTCCTGGCAATCTTGATTCCAGCTTGTGCTTCTTCCAGCCCAGTGTTTTTCATGATGCACTCTGCATATAGGTTAAATAAGCAGGGTGACAATGTAGGATATGGCTAATATAAATTAAATATAAATATATTATATTTAAATTATTAATTACATCATTCCATTCAAGATGTTCCTATTCTTATCTTTTCTACACTTGATAAAATATTCTCAGAGAAATGTTAATATGTCTCACTATGATTATATATTTTTTCTTTTCCCTTGTATTTTTTTTTATGATTTTTGCTTTATATATCTTTGTTTCTTTGTTGTTAATGTGACTGATGGCTTATGATGTCTATCTTCTTTGTGAATTGTAGATTTTATCATTAAAGTATTCATCTTTGTTTCATTTAAAATAAATAAATAAATAGGACAAGCTCAAAAAAAAAGAGAAATATCTGTCATATATGGTCAGCGTTTGTACCGCAGATTCATACCAATCTTCTATATATTCTGGTGTACATAACCATACAATAGTAGTTAATATTGATGATATCCCTATGTCAAGAAAAGAAGCAAAGACTTTAAAAAGAACAAAAGTAAAATATACCCATTATTGGAGTTAATTATATTTCATTCTATTTTTCAGATGATAATTTTGTATTTAATACTTGAGTCAATTAATTGGCTTGTCACATAAAACAGAATATTTAATTTCCTATTCTTTCTTAAGGAATGAGAATTTATTCATACATAAGATTTTATATTTTGGGAAATTACCAAAGGTAAATTTTAGTCAACATAATATAGTTTTGATATATATGTGACTTGATAAATTACAATGTGTAAGAAGAATCCAACTTACATACATCTCAAATTTAAATTGGGAGATTTTAACATTTTATTTACACAGTGTTGTTTTTATTAGAAAATTTTAATGATCTTTATAAATATAATGGAATCATATTTATTTATAATGATGGTCAATTTCTATTGTTGCTGATGTTTAGTCTCTAAGTATGTCTGACTCTTTGAGACCCCATGGACTGCAGCTTGCCAAACCTCCCTCTCCCTCACTATCTCCCAGAGTTTGCCCAAGTTCATGTCCATTGAGTTGGTGATGCCATCCAACCATCTCATCCTCTGCCACCATAGCCTCCTTTTACCTTCAGTTGTTTCCAGCATCAGGGTGTTTTCCAATGAGTTGGCTCAGGTGGCCGAAGTTTTAGAGCTTCAGTGTCAGTCCTTCCAGTGAGTATTAAGGGTTCATTTGCTTTATGACTGATTGGTTTGATCTCCTCTCTGTCCAAGGGACTCTCAAGAGTCTTCTCCAGTACCACAAATCAAAAGCATCAGTTATTCAGTTCTCAGCCTTCTCTATGGTCCAACTCTCACATTGGTACATGACTGCTGGAAAGACCATAGCTTTGACTGTATGGACATTTGTTGGCAAAGTGCTGTCTCTGCTTTTTAATATGCTGTCTAGGTTTGTCATAGCTTTTTTCCAAGGAAGCAAGTGTCTTCTACTTTCATGGCTGCAATCACCACCCACAGTGATTTTGGCTCCCAAGAAGAGAAAATGTCTCACTGCTTCCACTTTTCCCCCTTCTATCTGCCATGAAGTGATGGGACCAGATGCCATGATCTTCATTTTTCTGAAAGTTGACCTTTAAGCCAGCTTTTTCACTCTCCTCCTTCACCCTAATCAAGAAGCTCTTTTGTTCTCCTTTACGTTCTGCCATTAGAATGATATTATCTGCATAATGTGAGATTGTTGATATTTCTTCTGGCAATCTTGATTCCAGCTTGTAACTCAACCTGCTCAGCATTTTGCATGACGTATGCTGCATATAAGTTAAATAGATAGGGTTACAGGGTATAGTCTTGTTGTACTTCTTTCCCTATTTTGAACCAGTCAGTTGTTCCATGTAAGATTCTAACTGTTGCTTCTTGACGTGCATATAGGTTTCTCAGGAGGCAGTTAAGATGGTCTGGTATTCCAATTTCTTTAAGAATCCTCCACAGTTCACTGTGATCCACACAGTCAAAGTGTTCTTGCCTGGAGAATCCCATGGAGAGAGAAGTGTGGGGGGGCTACAGTCCATGGGGTCCCAAAGAGTTGTACACGACTGAGTAGCTAACACTTTCACACAGTCAAAAGCTTTCACGTAGTCAATAAAATAGGAGTCAATGTTTTTTTCTGGAATTCCGTTGCTTGCTCTATGATCCAACAAATGTTGGCAACTTGATCTCCGGTTCCTCTGCTTTTTCAAAATCCAAAAAACTTGTACATCTGGAAGTTCTCAATTCAAGTACTGCTGAAGCCTAGCTTGAAGGGTTTTGAGCATACATTACTACCATGGGAAGTGAGTGCAATTGTCTGGAAGTTTGAACATTCTTTAGCAGTGCCTTTCTTTAGAATTGGGGTGAAAACTGATCTTTTCCAGTCCTCTGGCCACTGCTGAGTTTTCCAAATTTGCTGACATATTGAGTGTAGCACTTTAACAGAATCATCTTTTAGTTTTTAAATGATGGTCAAGTGGGTAGTTTATTTAATAAAGTTTCTATGACCTCAAACTGAGCTTTTATTTTGTCATTTTATCCACATATTGCAATTTTATTCATTTATGTTTTATTCTATCTCTTTTAAAATTAAAAAGAATTAAAAATCAAAGATATGGCTCTACAATTTTTGAGGATATTATTTTATCACTTATGAAACTAAGAAATTGCATTTCAGGCAACTATCTGCTTATTGGAAATTATCCAATAGAAACAATAGCTCTGATTTGAATGCTCACACATTGTGTTGTCTAGTATGATGATATGCTTGTAATTATACTGAGTCAGTTGTTTATGATTTTCTGGATCACAGAATAACTTGCAAAATTTTACCAGCTAATTAGCTATATTTTTTAATAGAATATTTTGATCATATATAGGGAATGTTGATTTTTAGAGAACAAAAGTAGCTAAAGCAAAAAGAGAAATTTATTGGAACATTACAGGGGTTCTAAGGAAGTATTATAGCAAATATTCACTGAGTACATGCTGTGTGCCAAGAGCTATTCTAAACATTCCCCTAATTAAAGTATTTCCATAATAGCCAGTTTTTGCCAAGTTCTGCTCTGGTAACAAATAACTTCAAATCCAAGTAGCTTACAACACCAAAGATATACTTCTTGCTCCATTACATGTTAGATATGTCTTTTTATTTAGGGGCCCAATTCTGTTTTGGATTCAAGGCAGAGAAATAAAGAGAAATAGCCAAACCATGCAAGAGCTCCTACAACTTCCATGAGGCCACAGTAGTGAACAGAACAGGTACCATGGCCGAGTTTAACAGTCAGTGGGGTGGGGAAATAAGCTCTTCCCATGGCACTGTGATCAGATGTCAGCAAATGAGGATGCGTGAGAGGGCAGAAACTATTTGAAAATAATAATACAATCATCCTCTGTCCTTCATCATAATGTCTGCTTCTCTGCATTCTGGTATTCTTCTCACATCATTTCATACAATGGTGCATTTCTCCAATCAGTAATATTTTTTCTGTTAATCACACACAATCTGAGTTTATTGGGTTTTTGTAGTAAGTCACAGCTTTAGTTAGACTTTTATCCTGAGTATTTTTTTTTTAATTTACCGAGTTTCATCTTGGCAAATTCAGAAATTCCAACCAAAGGTTGGTTAACCAGGACAATATTTTATTTCTTGCCAAGGATTGTCTTAAACTCTGTCATTGAGAATGTTATACAGTGTTATCTTTTATCTAAGTATTTCCATTTGCAAGGCCACAAATTCTGGAATTTCTGAGCTATCCGTATTCTCCTTCAACTCCACTTTGAAAACTGATATTATATTTTGGAGCTTTTGCACTTGCAATACTTTTTGAGCTTAAGCGTTTCTATTCTTATATTGTCCAAAGCATCTCAAAATATCTGATTGACACTAACAACATTCTAATGTTTCATGTTTTTATCTAAAGGCAAAGTTCTTGTTATATTATCTGTCTTTCAAATTATAGAGGCAATATTTTTGCCAAATATATTAAATGTTTAACCATGGTCACAGGACTGGAAAAGGTCAGTTTTCATTCTGTCTCAAAGAAGGGCAATGCCAGTGTTCAAACTACCATACTATTGCACTCATTTCACATGCTAGTTAGATAATGCTCAAAATGCTTCAATCTAGGCTTCAACTGTATGTGAACCATAACTTTCAGATATACAAGTAGAGTTTAGAAAAGGCAGAGGAACAAGAGATCAAATTGCTAACATTCCTTGGGTCACAGGGACTTCCCTGGTGACTCAGATGGTAAAGAGTCTGCCCACAATGCAGAAGACCTGGGTTCGATCCTTGAGTCGGGAAGACCCCCTAGAGAAGGAAATGGCAACCCACTCCACTATTCTTGCCTGGAAAATCCCATGGATGGAGAAGCCTGGAGGGATACAGTTCATGGGGTCACAAAGAGTTGGTCACGACTGAGTGACTAACACTTTCACTTTCACTTTTCACTTGGATCATAGAGAAAGCAAGAGAATTTAAGAAAAACATCGATTTCAGTTTCATTGACTGTGGTAAAGCCTTTGACTGTGTGGATCACACCAAACTGTGGAAAATTCTTAGAGATAGGAGTACCAGACCACCTGACCTGTCTTCTGAGAAACATGTGTACAGGTCAAGAATCAAGAGTTAGAACAGGAAACGCAACAACCGACTGGTCAAAATCTGGGAAAGGAGTAGCAAAAGGCTGTCAATTGTCACCCTGGTTATTTAGCACAGAAGTTGGCCATAGAAGTTGAATAACCAGGGTGACAACATGCAGCCTTGTCCTACTCCTTCCCCAAGTTTTGACCATCAGTTGTTCCATTTCCAGTTCTAACTCTTGCTTCTTGACCTGCATGCAGGTTTCTCAGAAGACAGGTAAGGTGGTCTGGTACTCCCATCTCTTTAAGAATTTTTCAG
Organism: Bos indicus; assembly: GCF_029378745.1. Taxonomy (NCBI): domain Eukaryota; kingdom Metazoa; phylum Chordata; class Mammalia; order Artiodactyla; family Bovidae; genus Bos; species Bos indicus. Next base: position 71,810,789 of record NC_091773.1, read on the forward strand.
TTTGTTGTGATCCACACAGTTCAAGGTTTACCATAGTCAGTGAAGCAGAAGTAGATATTTTTATGGAATTCCCTTGCTTGCTCTATGACCCAACAAAGAGTACATCATGTAAAATATCAGGCTGATGAATCACAAGTTGAAATCAAGATTGCCGGAAGAAATATCAACAAGAACAGATATACAGATGACATCACTCTAATGGCAGAAAGTGAAGAGGAACTCAAAGAACCTCTTGATGAGGGTGAAAAAGAAGAGTGAAGAAGCTGGATTGAAACTCAGTATTCAAAAAATGAAGACCATGGCATCCGGTCCCATCAGTTCAGTTCAGTCACTCAGTTTTGTCCGACTTTTTGTGACCCCCATGAACTGCAGCACACCAGGCCTCCCTGTCCATCACCAACTCCCGGAGTAACTCATGTCCATTGAGTCAGTGATACCATCCAACCATCTCATCCTCAGTCATCCCCTTCTCCTCCCACCTTCAATCTTTCCCAGCATCAGGGTCTTTTCTAATGAGTCAATTCTTCACATCAGGTGGCCAAAATATTGGAGTTTCACCTTCAGCATCAGTCTTTCCAGTGAATATTCAGGACTGATCTCCTTTAGGAGGGACTGGTTGGATCTCCTTGTTGTCCAAGGGACTCTCAAGAGTCTTCTCCAACACCACAGTTTAGAAGCATCAATTCTTCAGTGCTCAGCTTTCTTTATAGTCCAACTCTCACATCCATACATGACCACTGGAAAAGCCATAGCCTTGACTAGATGGACCTTTGTCAGCAAAGTAATGTCTCTGCTTTTTAATATGCTACCTAGGTTGGTCATAACTTTTCTTCCAGGGAACAGTTGTCTTTTAATTTCATGGCTGCAGTCACCATCTGCAGCGATTTTGGAGCCCAAGAAAATAAAGTCTGCCACTGTTTCTGGTCCCATCACTTCATGGCAAATAGAAGGGGAAAAAGTGGAAAGAGTGACAGATTTTCTTTTCTTGGGTTCCAAAATCACTGTGTTTGTTGATTGCAGCCATGACATTAGAAGACACTCACTTCTTGGAAGCAAGGCTATGACAAACCTAGACAGTGTATTAAAAAGCAGAGACATCACTTTGCTGACAAAGGTCCATATAGTCAAACCTATAGTTTTTCCAGCAGTCACGTATGCATGTTAGATTTGGACCATAAAGAAGGCTGAGTGCTGAAGAACTGATGCTTCAAATTGTGATGTTAGAGAAGTCCTTTGGACTGAAAGGAGATCAAACCAGTCAATCCTAAAGGAGATCAACCCTGAATATTCACTAGGAAGACTGATGCTGAAGCCGAAGCTCCAATACTTTGGCCACCTGTTGGAAAGACCTGACTCATAGGAAAAGACCCTGATGCTGGGAAAGATTGAGGCAGGAGGAGAAGGGAACAATAGAGGATGAGATGGTTGGATGACATCACTGACTCAATGACCATGAATTTGAGGAAGCTCCTGGAGGCATTTGAGGACAGAGGAGCCTAAAGTCCTGGAATCCATGGGGTTGCAAAGAGTCAAACATGACTTAGGCACTGAACAGCAGCAACAACTGCATACAAGAGTCATTATTTTTCTAGCCATTACCATTTCCAGCCAATAACCATTTCCTTTCCTCTTAATCGATAGCCCTGAAGGTACAGCATATTGTTCAGAGTTTGTTTATAGTACATTCCTACTACCAATTTCTGTATGCTTCACCCTTGCTAGACTTTTCTGTAGTACCAAACAATTACTAATTTTTAGTGATTTATCACATCAATTTTTTTTTTTTCTTGCTTATGTTACATGTCAACTGAGGTCAGCACAGGCTCTACTCTGTTCTTTGATCAAAATGTCCTGTTTATTTGAGGATTCAGGTTTCCAGGGCAGGGAGATTAGAAGCAATGATTAACAATATTTCTTAGAGCTTCTGCTCAGCTATGTCATTTGTTCACCTTGCTCATATTCCACTGGTCAGAGCAAGTCAGGAGACCAAGTTTGACTGTCAGTGCAAGAGTGCACTACTGGCCACCCATCAGTGAGCAAGAATGTGTAATCCTCTTGCTGGGAAGGCAGCAAAAAACTGGAAACAAACAAACAGTCTAGTACACTCACAATAGCCTCATTTTACACATGAGAAAGCTGGAGCAAGTTAGCTTAAATAGCTTGGGAGATCACATTGCTGGTGAGATGAAGATTTTATGTCTGATTTGAGGGCTAACTATTTTAACGACAAAAAATGATGTAAATACAGCTGGGTCTCAGAGATACTTTGTAAGTCAGCAGGCAGTACTTCTTTCAGTGAGCAAAATAGTCTCTTATCACTAAAGTACGCTCATGTCTTCTGTAGACATAGAGGAAAATGAATTCGTGAATATCTATCCTTACCGTTCATAAACCCACGATCTCAGCACTCAACTTTAACTTTTGCAGGGTCTTTCTTTTCTAGTTTCAAATTTCCAGTGGGGGAAAAAATGATGTCAGTATCTTAGTTATGGGGGTAGGTTTAATGAGTTCCAGCTGAGGATTCAGTTTTTTGTTTGTTTGTTTGCTTTTTCTGGCCTCGAGAAGTGTCTTTAACTTTGCTACAGAATGAAACTTGCAGAGCTCAAACTAAGCTACAGAAGCCTGAGAGGGTGGGCCCTTAGCATTTGAGTGCCCAGACCACATTCATGACCATGACCCTTTCGGGCTTGGCAGCTCAGTGTAGGTGGCGGTGTCCCTCCCAGATCATATTCTCCGGGAACGCTTTCAGCACCCTGGGGATCTCCTTGTAGATGAGACCAAGTTTTGCTGTATAATGGGTTACATTTTAAAAGAGTCTCATCTGCTTTACTTGGAAATATGAATTATGTGAATTACGGACTGATCTGCTGCTGCTGCTGCTGCTGCTGCTGCTAAGTCGCTTCAGTCGTGTCCGACTCTGTGTGACCCCATAGACGGCAGCCCACCAGGGTCCCCCGTCCCTGGGATTCTCCAGGCAAGAACACTGGAGTGGGTTGTCATTTCCTTCTCCAATGCATGAAAGTGAAAAGTGAAAATGAAGTTGCTCAGTTGTGTCTGCCTCTTAGTGACCCCATGGACTGCAGCCCACCAGGCTCCGTTCATGGGATTTTCTAGTCACGTTTGTATTTTCTCTTTCAGAAATGACTTTTGGCAAGAATGAGAAGCTGTTTCAAGTTAGGTTTATGAAATGAAGTAATAAATAAATAATCAGTAATAAATCTTCAATTATTAATACATGTACATGCAGTTAAATAAGCAAATGGTGGTGAAAGGATGAAATAAAAAAGATCAGTACATATTATATTCATAAGAATGGCAAATTGGAGACTAGTGACTGAAAATGACTCATTCATTTCTGAAAGGGAATCCACAGTCTTGTTAGAAGGCAAAGAACTTTAGGACTTCCCTAGCAGCTCAGGTGGTAAAGATTCTGCCTGCAATTCAGGAGATCCCAGTTCAATTACTGGATCAGGAAGATGCCCTGGAGAAGTGACAGGCTACCAACTCCAATATTCTTGGGCTTCTCTGGGGGGCTTAGATGGTAAAGAATTCACCTGCAATGCGGGAGGTGTGGGTTCAGTCCCTGGGTTGCGAAGTTCTCCTGGAGGAGGCCACGGAAACCCACTCCAGCATTCTTGCCTGGAGAATCCCCATGGACAGAGGAGGCTGGTGGGCTACGGTCCATGGGGTCGCAAAGAGTTGGACATGACTGAGCCATTAAGCACAGCGCAGCAAAGACCTTTCAGAGGCCAAACCAAAAGGGAAATTAAAATGGCAACCTGACTTGATAAGTAGCCGCATACCCTGAAGGTGCTGCCAAATGAAATCCAGTTTTCACAGCTTCTTAGAGGCTATACTGGGGAGGGGCAGAAGAAAGAGTCGAGCCTCACCTGGAGTGTGGGGGCCACAGGAGAGCTCAGCACACGGAGTTAACACTTTCAAAGCTGAGATGAACTACGCTAAACTGCCCTTCTCTCTGCACCTGGACAGTGAAGAGGAAAGCTGCATGTTTTGAAATTTCTCTCAGTGGAGAACAAATACTCCCTGAGATCTGGTGCCACAAACCAACTTTCATCGTTTATAGTTAGAATCTGCAGCGGCCAGGCTGACTGAAGACTTGTTGTTTTTCATGTTCCAATCTGCTCTGTTTGCTTTGTTCTGGGACTTGTTTTCAGGACTCTCCCCGACAGCTCCTGGGTCTTAGGTCTCAAGGCTTCATCTTTCCTGGATGACTTCTTTTGTATGTGTCCTAATAATTTCCTACAAGAGTGAGTAGTTTAAGTATATTTTGGAGGCTGTATATTTGGATATACGTATGCTGTATATTTTATATTATACATACATATATAGGTATATACAGATATATATACACACACACACGTGTTAGCATTCTGTCTTATTTTAGCAAGTTATATTATCCTAACAGATTACCTAGTAGAGTACATTTTGTGTGTTTACAATTATCTTTATTTCACCTTCATACTTAAGTAATGCTGCATATAGAATTTTAGGTTAACAACAATTTTTCCCCATAGAATGAAAACAATTGTCTTCTATGATCCACATTGCTGTTGAGGATCTGATGTTCCTCTAGGAGAGTTCTTTCTTTTCCTTGGAAGTTTTTCTTTTTAGTCCTTGCATTTTGAAACTTCAAGATTGTTTTTGGGTCCATAAGCTCAATTTGGGCACTTAATGAACACTTTCAGCCTGAACATTTATGTCTTTTACTTTTAAAATTATTTCTTCTATTTTCTATGTGATAATTCTCTCCTCTTTATTTTTTCTTTTTTCTTTTTTTTCTTTCTCTTTATTTTTTCTGATCTTCCTTCTAAATGTATTATTAGAAAGATGCTGGAAAATTATTATTACCTTTTCTTTCATATTTTTCGTATATTTTATCTTTTTGATCCATGTGCTGTAGATTTCTTTGATTTTTATTCAAATATTATTTTAACCATCTCAAAATTCTGTAATTTTTAAAAAGTCATTGGTTTTTCCTATCCTGCTTCAAAGCATCCTTTTCTGTTGTGTCTCCTCTTATTGTCCTTATAGGTTAATTCCATTTTGAATACATGTACTGTTCTTTCAGTTCAGTTTTTATAGAGAGAAGAATTAAATGCATAATCAATCTGACATTTTGGGTAATGGAGTCTTTATGAGCAAAGTTTAAGGTAAAATACAACTAGAAATGATTTGTAGCTGAAGCCTCGTGACAGGTAATGTTTACATCTAGGTAATTTCAGTATTTATATTGCTTAGTGCCATTCAGCCATACAGCTCTATGGGTATGGGAAGAGCTGCAGGAAAGGTTGGAAAATTTCTCTTTGTGTGAGGTAGGACATCTGGTCTCACACTCTCTAGCATATTAGATATTTTCAAATAACATATATCAAGTCAAGAGAAGTAACTTTCAGTGTACTCTAGCATTTAAAAATACAGGCTTCAAAGTTGTGAGGAGTTTAATTCAAACCCTGTTCCACTTTGATTATGTTTCTTGATTTCTCTAAGCTACTCAATTCTCATCTGTAAAATGGGGATTAATTATTATCCCCCCTTCATAGGCCTGTTGTGAGGATTAATTGAGATAATGTAGGCAATTTGTTTAGCACAGCATCAGGTATAGGAGGTACTGAATGAGTGACAGCTGTTATTATTTTAATGGCACATAATTACATGTTAACAAAAGCTGTAACACTCCACACATGGGGATTGCTAGAATGAATGAAGGCATACACATACTCCTGAAATGAAGAAACATAATAAGTATATAAAATATTAAAGCTTACAATGAGTATTTAATTTGTAGAGAAAGAATTCATCAGAAAAAGAAAAGCATTGAAAGATTTGTTCAAATTTATAGTTGTGCCAAAGGTCCTGGAGAGAGGTCGAAAGGCCCTTTATTGATATATGTAATTTATACACTATAAAGGCTTAAACCCATTGTAAATAAATAACAAGTTTTGGTAAATCATTTTTCTTTGATTTCCTCTTATTTTAATTTCTATTAAGCCTAGTTTCTTTGTTTATTCACAAAAGGAAATATTTTCCTCTAATTTAGATTCTTTAAAAAGAAAGGTTACAAATGAATGTAGCTTTAATCTATTACAAAAGGTAATTTATTATATTAACTTTCTCAGTATACAAAAATAGACAATTTAATAAATTATAATTATGCTTTAATAACTTTCTTCCTCACTTTAATGTCACATTAAAATAAATGAAACATGTTCAAACCACTGTCTTAACCATTAAGAACAGAACATGTAGAATTTATTTTATTATACCAAGTCTATGTTCTCACTATTGAGACCGCCACAGGGGTGGATCTTTTTAAACATTTTTTTCTAGAATGTGGATAAACTATTTATGAAACTTGAGAGCTGTGTTGATATCCAGACAATACAAAAAATGCAACAGGTTAAACCATGTTTATATATGTGTGAGAACGTATTATACATATGATGTTTATCCTTGTAATTCCTGAGCAATGATTCATTGTCAGAATAGAACATATCTTGTTGTCTTTTCACCAGTTGACAGACATTTGTGTTGTTTTCAGTCTCCATGTATCATGACTGTTGACTGTAGACATGCATGTGGAATTCTTCATGTAGAAGTATGCTTTTAACCTCCCTAGGGTAAAGGAGTAGAAGTGTAACTGCTGTATCTTACAATTGGTGTGCATTTAACTTAATAAGAAACCATCAAACTGTTTTCTAGTATTGCTCTTCTATTTACAGGAATGTATGGGAATTACAGGTCTGCCACATCCTCCTTAGCATTGGGTGTTGTCAGTATTTTTTATTTTAGGCATTCTGGTGAATGAGAAATAGAAACTTATTTTGGTTACAGTTGAGGAATTTCCACCATAACTGATTATACTGAGCACCTTTCCATTTGTTCATTAACCATTGATATATATTCAACTCTAAACCAATTCTTCTTGCCATTTTATATTGGTCATTTGCATTTTTCTTATTGATTTAAGAATTCTTATATTTAAAATATGACTAAACATGATAAATATAAAATGTAAGTAAAAATACAATATAATATGTATATGATTTGAAAATATTTTATCCTTGTCTATATATGGTTTGCTACTTTTTTTACTCATAGGGTGACGTAGCTGAAATTTTAATTTTACTAATGTGTAATTTATATATTTTTATTTTATGTTATTACTTTGTGTGTCTTAAGAAATCTTTAGCAAATTCAAGATTATTAAATTATTCTCACACTTTCTTCTAGAAGTTTAAAATTTTTCACTCTTATTTTTAGGTTTCTGGTCCATTTCAAGGTAGTATTTGTTTATGATGCCATATAAGGGCTGAGGTTCATTTCTGTGTATGTGTAATATGACTTCCCTAGTGGCTCAATTAAGGAAATCGCCTGCAATGCAGCAGACCTGTTTTCCATCCCTGGGTTGGGAAGATCCCATAGAGAAGGAAATGGCAATCCCCTCCAGTGTTCCTGCCTGGGGAATTCCATGGAGAGAGGAGCCTGGCTGGTTACAGTCCATAGGGTCACAAAGAGTTGGACACAACTGAGCAACTAACACGGAGAAGGCAATGGCACCCTACTCCAGTACTCTTGCCTGGAAAATCCCATGGACGGAGGAGCCTGGTAGGCTGCAGTCAGTCCATGGGGTCGCTAAGAGTCGGACATGACTGAGCGACTTCACTTTCATTTTTCACTTTCATGCATTGGAGGAGGAAATGGCAACCCACTCCAGTGTTCTTGCCTGGAGAATCCCAGGTACAGCGGGTCCTGGTGGGCTGCCGTCTATGGGGTCACACACAGTGGGACACAACTGAAGCGACTTAGCAGCAGCAGCAGCAGCAGCAGCAGCAGAGCAACTAACAATATGACTATCCAGTTATTTTAGTAACACTTACTGAAACAGCTCTCCTTTCCCCATTGAATTTAACTTACACCTTTGTCAAAACTTAATTGACCATGTATATGTGGGCCTATTTCATTTATTTGTCTAAACTTGGATGGAGGAGCCTCGTAGGCTGCAGTCCATGAGGTCACTAAGAGTTGGACATGACTGATCGACTTCACTTTCACTTTTCACTTTCATGAATTGGAGAAGGAAATGGCAACCCACTCCAGTATTCTTGCCTGAAGAATCCCAGGGACGGGGGAGCCTGGTGGGCCCGTCTGTGGGGTCACACAGAGTCGGACACGACTGAAGTGACTTAGCAGCAGCAGCAGCAGCGTGTCATTACCATATTATTTTGATTACGATAAGTGTAAAAGTAACTGGAAAAATCAGGAATTGTGTTTTGTGAGTTTGTTCATTCTCAAGATTGTTATGATTATTTGATTTATAACGGAAATTTTATAATTACTTGGTCAATAATCTACCAAAGAAAATTTCCACTGGTATTTTGATTGGGATCATATTGAATGTATAGAACAATTTAGGAAAAACTGATGTGTTAACTCCATTGAATCTTTCAATTCTTGAACATAATCTGACTTTATTATTTAGGTCTCCTTTAATTTCTCTCAGCAAGGAGAAAAATTCTACATCTTTCTCAGCGTTTTATGGGTTTTGATGCTATTATACGTAAATTTTTTCAATAAATTATTTTTTTGCATCTTTTCTATTTATGTATAAAAGTTACTTTTTATTCTGATGTATTATTAAATTTATTGATTAGCTCTTCTTAGTAGGTAACTTGAGAATTCTTTAGGATAGTCCATAGTCTGTGAATAGAAGCAGTTTACTTCTTTCTTGTAATTCTTTACAGCTTATTTTGCTTTTTCTTGCCTTAATTGCACTGTCTGGGACATCAGGGGTAAGAGCAGACCATGTTATTCTCATGCTCAAAGCATGTATTTCTTAGGAGATTAATGTTTGATTATGGAAAATATAAAAAAATATAATGAAGCAGACCAAAAAGCAAACTGAACTTCCACTTACTCTCACCATCAACTAATTACAAACTAATGACCAGTCTTGCTTCATCTGTTTCTACTCATTCTTCCCTATTTGAAGAAAATTCTAAATATCAGTCATTTTATTCAAAAACATTTCAATACCTTTTTCTGTAATATGCAAACTGTTTTTTTTAATACACACTATTATCATTACATCTGAACAAAAATACTAATAAGTTATATATCCAATTAGTGTTCAAAATTTTAACTGTCTTCCAAATGTTCCAGATGTGCTTTGTTTTTGTTTATTTTCACTTTGCATTTATTTGAAATGGGAATCAACTAAGTTTAAACATTACATCGGTGGTAAGTGTCTCTTACTTTCTTTGAATCTGCGATCTTTCCCTTCATCTCTTTTTTCCAGTCTGGATTTTGCTGACATGATGTTATGGCATTCTCATAATGTAGTTTAACAGAGAGGTCTCCAACCCTCCAGCCACAGACCAGTGGTGGTCTGTGGCCTGTTAGGAATGAGACCACACAGCAGGAGGTGAGCCGGCAAGCAAGCAAAGCTTCATCTGTATTTATAGCCATAGCTGTTCCCCATCACTCATGTTACTACCTGAGCTCTGCCTCCTGTTAAATCCGTGGCGGCATTAGATTCTCATAGGAGTACAAACCCTACTGTATGCCTACTGGGCATGCAAGGGATCTACATTGCTCACCCCTTATGAAGATCATCCCTAAATCATCCCCCCATCCCCACCTCAATCCGTGGAAAATTTGTCTTCCCTGAAACTAGTCCCTGATGCTAAAAAAAGGTTGGGAACCACTGTTCTGACACATTTCTCTATAGCAGAATCCTTTCTGAGGATAGTCCAGGAATACGTATATTCTTCTAAGGTGCTCAGGTGAATTTGAGCATAGTCAGGCATGGGAAGCCTGGAAAATATCCATGTCTTGTATCCAGATTTCTTTCAATTTCTTTTTCTTAAAGTTTTTGTTGGAGTATAGTTGATTTAGCAATTTTTGTTAGCTTCAGGTGTACAGCAAACTGTGTAAGTTATACATATTCACAAATCCAAACTTTGGATTATTTCCCATAGAGGTCATTACAGAGTATGACCTCCTTGTCTACCTACCCTGAGTAGACCTCCCTGTGCTATTCAGTAGGTTATGGTACTTGGTGTCAAGTTCCTCCGAAGGAGAAAATTTCACTCTCGGACCACAGACGTGGTCTCTGTCACTCAAAGTTTTGTGCAGTAAAGCTTTTATTAAAGTGAAAGGATAGGGAAAGCTTCTGACACAGACATCAAAAGCAGGTAGAAAGAGTACCCTCCTTGCTTGTTTGGGTAGGGCATTATATACTCTTATGCTGCTGCTGCTGCTAAGTCGCCTCAGTCGTGTCCGACTCCTTGCGACCCCAGAGACGGCAGCCCACCAGGCTCCCCCGTCCCTGGGATTCTCCAGGCAAGAACACTGGAGTGGGTTGCCATTTCCTTCTCCAATGCATGAAAGTGAAAAGTGAAAGTGAAGTCGCTCAGTCATGTCCAACTCTTAGCGACCTCATGGACTACAGCCCACCAGGCTCCTCCAACCAAGGGATTTTCCAGGCAAGAATAATACTATTATGCTAGCTGCTGAAAATACTTAAAAAGAATGCCTCAAGTTTGTGAAAGTTTTACCCAGACTCTCTCACACAACATACATTCTGAGATAACATTGGCCTAAGATTAGCCAGGGAGAATAGGTTCTGGCAGCATGTCCCTGGACGAGATATATTGTTTTGTTGCATAATCAGGGGTATAAGTCTTGAAGAAGAATAGGTTCCCAAGCAAGATATATTGTTACAATGATAATCACTGACATAGGGCCTAAAGAAAAGCATTTCCATGAGCAAGATATATTGTTTTGCTGTGTAATCATTAGCTCCAGGCTTAAAGAAATCTAGTTTTCAGGTGAACCAGATTGTTGTTATAGCAACACAGGGTTTAAGAGAAACATGTCCTATGTGACTAAGGCAAAATAATTAAAAAAGAAATGTTTGCCTCCTCCTCCTCTATGGTGCTTAGACTCCCTATCAACCTGCCTAAGCTTTAACTCTCTCAGTCCTTATTAGTTTTCTATTTTATATACAGCAGTGTGTATATGCAAGGAGATCCAACCAGTCCATTCTAAAAGAGATCAGCCTTGGGTGTTCTTTGGAAGGACTGATGCTAAAGCTGAAACTCCAATACTTTGGCCACCTCATGCGAAGAGATGACTCATTGGAAAAGACTCTGATGCTGGGAGGGATTGGGGGCAGGAGAAGAAGGGGATGACAGAGGATGAGATGGCTGGATAACATCACCGACTGGATGGATGTGAGTCTGAGTGAACTCCGGGAGTTGGTGATGGACAGGGAGGCCTGGCCTGCTGCGATTCATGGGGTCGCAAAGAGTCGGACACGACTGAGCGACTGAACTGAACTGAAATGTGTATATGTCAGTCCTCATCTCCCACTTTATCCTTCCCCCTGCCCCATCTCCCCCCGTGGTAACCGTAAGTTTGTTTTCTACACCAGTGACTTTATTTCTGCTTTGTAAATAAATTCATTTGTACCATTTTGAAAAGATTCCACATGCAAATGATATTGTACTACATTTGTCTTTTTCTGTCGGAATTGCTTCACTCAGTATGACAATCTCTAGGTCTCTCCATGTTGCTGAAAATGCATTATTTTGTTCTTTTCGATTACTGAGTAATATTTCCTTGTATATATGTACCAAATCTTCTTCATCTATTCCTATGTTGATGGGCATTTTTATTGCTTCTCCATGTTCTAACCATTGGAAATAGTGCTGTAATGAACATGGGGGTGTATGTATCTGCTCAAATTATCCTTTTCTCCAGATATATACCCAGGAGTGGGATTGCTGTATCATATGGTAGCTTTATTTGCAGTTTTTAAAGGAACCTCCATACTGTTTTCCATAGTGACTGTACCAATCCACACTCCCACTAACAGGGTAGGAGTGTTCCCTTTACTCCACACCCTCTCCAGGACTTACCTTTTGTAGATTTTTTTGATGATGGCCATCCTGCCCAGCGTGAAGGGAGATTTCATTGTATCTTTACTCTGCATTTCTCTAATAATTAGTGATATTTAGCATCCTCTCCTGTGCTTTATGGACATTTGTGTGTCTTCTTCAGAAAAATGTATATTTAGATATTCTGCTCATTTTTTGATTCAGTTGTTTGTTGTTTTTATATTAAGCTGCAAGGGCTGTTTGTGTATTTTGGAGATTAATCCCTTGTTGGTTGCTTCATTTGCAAGTATTTTCTCCCATTGTGAATATTGCCTTTTTGTTTTGTTTATGGTTTCCTTTGCTGTCCAAAAGCTTTTAAGTTTAATTAGATCTCATTTGTTTATTTTGTTTTAATTTCCATCACTCTAGGAGGTGGGTCAAAAGAGATCTTGTGGCAATTTATGTCAGAGAGTGTTCCGCCTATATTTTCCTCTGAAAGTTTAATAGTACCAGGCCTTACATTTAGGTCTTGATCCCGTTTGAGTTTGTTTTTATGTATGGTGTTAGAATGTGCTCTAATATTATTCTTCTACATGCAACTGCACATTCTTCACAGCACTACTTATTACATAATCTTGCCTCCTTTGTCATAGATTAAGTGACCATAGGTACATGATTTTAGAAAGTCTCTGGACTTAGCATCCTGTTCCATTAATCTCTACATATTGCTTTGATAACTGTAACTTTGTGGTATAGTATGAAGTCAGAAAGGTTGATTCCTCAAGGTCCATTTTTCATTCTCAAGATTGCTGTGGCTATTTGGGGGTCTTTTGTGTTTCCACATAAATTGTAAGACTTTTGTTCTAATTCTGTGAAAAATGCTACTGGTAATTTGATAGGGATTGCATAGAATATGTTTTGGTTCTATAGCCATCTTCACAGTATTGATTCATCCAGTCCAAGAACGTGGTATCTGTTTGTGTCATTTTTTACTTCCTTCATCAGCATCTTATAGTTTTCTTAGCACAAGTCTTTTCTTCCCTATGCGGTTTATTCCAGGTATTTTATTCTTTTTGATGCAATGGGAAATTGGAATTTTAAAACAATTTTCTCTTTATGATATTTCATTGCTAGTGTATAGGAATGCAAGAGATTTCTTTGTATTAATTTTGTATCCTGCAATTTTACCAAATACATTGATGAGCTGCTCTGTTGGTTTCCTGGTAACATTGTTGGGGTTTCCTATATAGAGTATCATATCATTGCCAACATTGGCAGCTTTACTTCTTTTACAACTTGAATTCTTTTTATTTCTTTTTCTTCTCTGATTACTGTGGCTAGGACTTCTGAAACTATGTTGAATAAAAGTGTCTTATTCCTGACCTTAGAAGAAATGCTTTCAGTTTTTCACTGTTTAGAATGATGTTTGCCATGGATTTGTCATACATGGCCTTGATTGTGTTGAGGTAGGTTCTCTTTATGCTCACACTCTGGAAAGTTTTCCTCATAAATGTGTGTTGAATTTTGTGAAAAGCTTTTTCTGCCTCTATTGAGATGGTCATATGGTTTTATTCTTCAGTTTATTAACACGATATATGTATCACATTGATTGATTTGTGTATATTGAAGATTCCTTGCATCCTGGGATAAATCACACTTGATCATGGTTTATGATCCTCTTCATGTGTTGATGGACTCAGTTTGCTAGTATTTTGTTGAGGATTTTTACATCTATGTTCATCAGTGATACTGGCCTATAATCTTTTTTTGTGTGATAGCTCTGTCTGGTTTTGGTGTCAGAGTGATTGTGGCCTTGTAGAATGAGCTTAGGAGTGTTTCTTTCTGAGCAATTTTTTGGAAGACTTTTAGAAGGATAGGTGTCAACACGTCTCTAAATTTTTGGTAGAATTCACCCATGAAGCCATCTGGTCCTAGACGTCTGTTTTTTGGAAATTTTTAAATCGCAGTTTCAATTTCATTGCTTCTGATTGGTCTCTTTCTATTTTCTGTTTTTCCCTGGTTCGGTCTTGGAAGGTTGTGTCTTTCTAAGAGTTTGTCTACTTTCTAGGCTGTCCATTTTATAGGCATATAGTTGCTGGAGTTGTCTCTTATGATCCTTTGTATTTCTGTGGTGTCTGTTGAAGTGTCTTTTTTCATTTCCAATTTTATTGATTTGAGTCCTCTGCCTTTTTTCCTTGATGACTCTGGTTAAGGTTTATTAAATTTTTTTTTTTTTTTTTATCTTCTCAAAGAACCATTGGTTTAGCTTCATTGATACTTGCCATTGTTTCCTTCATCTCTATTTCATTTATTTCTCCTCTGACCTTTATGATTTCTTTCATTCTTCTTTTCTATCATTCAGCTTTGGGTTTGCTTGTTTTTCCTTCTCTGGTTGTTTAGATGTAGGTTGGGTTGTTTATTTGAGATTTTTCTTGTTTGCAGAAGAGTTGGTGAAGAATGTGACTAAGAGACAGTTTATAAAATAGGAAACCTGAATGTCGGGGTGATGTGACTGCCGATTCTGGGGAGCAGGGAGGCCGTGTCTCAGCACTGAAGCAGGACATCAGAGGTGCTGGCAGTCAGCAGAGGCCACCCCTTGGGGCAGCAACGCTCAGATTTCAGAGTAGTTGAATCGAGGAGGAGCAGAGGCAGAAAGAGAGGGACTCAAGCAAAGTGACAGTGGTGTGGTCCCGCGGCCACGTGACTGGGCCCTCCCTGGGCTCTACCACCTTCCTCAAGTAAAGTTGGCAGCAGTGTTTGATCTGTTGCTTAGCAGTCACTCAGACAAGCTTCACACGTAGGATTTCACATTAACCCTCAATGCCTGTTTTGTCCCAAGTCAACAAGACACTAGCCACTGATGTCCAAGCATGCTGTTACCCCTAAACTGGGCTCACCCCATGGTGGGTGTGGAGACAAAAGACACAGCGGGTCAGAGCTCTGGAGCAGGAAGGATGTGTTTCTCACAGGAAGATGGAGAACACAGGGGTCTTTTGTGGAGCAATGACTCCTCAACAGCAAATGGGAAGTTTTAAGCTAAGGGTTCAAGTGTCCTCCTGCAAAGGCTGGAACAGAGGAGGATCAGCACAGGCCTGGGGCCAAGGTCCAGAGCCCAGGCTTGGGTTAATTGAAGTCCGAGGGTCAGAAAAGGTCAACACTATCATCCCTTGCTGCTGCCGCTGCCAAGTCACTTCAATCGTGTCCAACTCTGTGCAACCCCATAGACAGCAGTCTACCAGGCTCCTCCATCCTTGGGATTCTCCAGGCAAGAATGCTGGAGTAGGTTGCCATTTCCTTCTCCAGTGCATGAAAGTGAAAAGTGAAAGGGAAGTCTCTCAGTCATGTCTGACTCTTCATGACCCCATGGACTGCAGCCTGCCAGGCTCCTCTGTCCATGGGAGTTTCCAGGCAAGAGTACTAGAGTGGGGTGCTGTTGCTTTCTCTGCTATCATCCCTTAGGTTCCCTGTAACCTGATGGGAGGGTTAAAGACTCCCTGAAGGGAGTCTGAATTCTGAAACACTTCAAGAAGGTGCTTCAGGCTGATCTTTCAAAAGTGTTTCCCACTTTTGAAACAGAAGTGGGAGTCTTCACTCACTTATTTCTGTATAGTTCAGTTATAGCCCTAGCCTGGTCATAGCTGTGTGTTTTGACATTCTTTTGTTCCCTTAAAATCTATAACTGGGCTTCACTGGTGGCTCGGTGGTAAAGAATCTACCTGCCAATTCAGTCTTGGGTTTGATCCCTGGGATTGGAAAAATCCCCTGGAGAAGGAAATGGCACTCTACTCCAGTATTTTTGCCTGGAAAATTCCATGGACAGAGAAGCCTGGTGGGCTATAATCCAAGGGGTCATGAAAGAGCCAGACATCACTTAGTGACTAAACCACTACCACTTATTTCTTGAGGTAAGACTGTATTGTAATAAACTTCTCTCTTAGAACAGCTTTTACTGTGTCCCATAGGTTTTGGATAATTGTGTTTCCATTGTCATTTGCCTCTAGGTATTTTTTGATTCCTCTTTGATTTCTTCAAGGATCCATTGATCATTTAGTAACATATAGTTTAGCACAAAAGCCTGATTGTGGTTTTTACAATGTTTTCCTATAATTAATTTCTAATCTCATAGCACTGTGATCAGAAAGGATGATTAATATGATTTCAATTATCTTAGATTTATCAAGGCTTGATTTGTGGTCTCTGATGTGATCGATCCTGAAGAATGTTCCATGTGCACTAGAGAAGTGTATTCTGCTGGTTTCAGCTAAAATGTCCTGTGAATATCAGTTGCATCTATCTGGTCTAATGTGTCATTTAAGGCTTGTGTTGCCTTATTTATGTTCTGTTTGGATGATCTGTCCATTGATGTAAGTGTGGTGTTAAAGTTCTCCAGTATGGTCATGTTACGGCTGAGCTCCCCTTTTATGGCTACTAGGATTGCCTTATACATTGAGGTGTTCCTATGTTGGGCGCATATATCTTTACAATTGTTTATATATTCTTTGATTTATCCCTTGATTATTATGTAGTATCTTTCTTTGTCTCTTGTAACAGTCCTTATTTTAAAGACTTTTGTCTTATATAAGTGTTGATACTCCATCTTTCTTTCGATTTTCATTTGTATGGGATATCTGTTTCCATCTCCTAACTTTCAGTCTGTATGTGTCTCTAGATCTGAAGTGGGACTATTGTAGATAGCCTACTTGTGGGTCTTGCTTTTGTATCCAATCTATGTCTTTTGATTGAAGTTTTTAAACCGTTTATATTTAAGGTAATTATTGATATATATGTTCCTATTGCTATTTTCTTAATTGTTTTGTTTTTTTCTAGGTCTTTTTTTATCCCCTTCTTTTGTTCTCTTCTCTTGTAGTTTAATTATTGTTTTTAGTGTTTTCTTTGAGTTTCTCTCTCTTTTTTGTATGTATCTACTGTAGCTTTTTGGTTTGCATTTCCCATCAGGTTTTGATATAGCAGTCTGTACATATGCAAGGTTGTTTTAAGTTGCTGGTCTCTTAATTTCAAGTGCAGTTCCCATTCCCTGAATTTCTATTCTTCTCTTCTCATGGTTGCTGGTTTTAATATCATATTTGTGTATGGATAATTTCCTAAAATTATGGACAAATTCCTAAAATTTTGTTCACCTTTTCCACTAACCTTTTCCATTTGTGATTTTCTTGTTTTGGCTTGATTTGTGATTTTCTAGTTGTGGCTTCTTTTATTTATTTTTCCTGCCTGTAAAAGTTCATTTAGCATTTTATTCAAAGTTGTTTTGGTGGTGCTGAATTCTGTTATCTTTTGCTTGTCTGTAAAGCTTTAAAATGTCTCCATTGTAGCTAAAAGAGAGCCTTGCTGTATAGACTATTCTTGGTTGTATATATATATATATTTCCTTTCATCACTTTAAATACATCAATGTGCTCACTTCTGGGCTCCTGAGTTTCTGTTGAAAAGTCAACTCCTAACCTTATGGTGATTCCCTTGTATGTTATTTCTGATTTTTACTTTGTTGCTTTTAATATTTTTATTTAATTTTTGTTAGTTTCTTCACTATTTATCTTGACATTTTTCTTCTTGGGTTTGTCCTGTATGGGACACTCCACATTTTCTGCACTTGGGTGACTATTTCTTTTCACATGTTAGTGAAATTTTTTACTTAATCTCTTCAAATGTTTTCTCAGACCCTTTCTCTTTCTCTTATTTTTCTGGGGTCCTTATAATTCTAATCTTGGTGCCATTAATGTTGTTATAGAGCTTTCTGAGACTGTTCTCATTTATTTTCATTTTTTTGTTTTTTCTATTCTTTGGCAGTAATTTCCACTACACTGTCTTCCAACTCACATATTCGTATTTCTCCTTAGTTATTCTGCTATTGATTCCTTCTAGTGTAGTCTTCATTTCCATTATTGTATTGCCTATCTCTGTTTGTTTGTTCTTTAAATCTTCTATCTCTTTGTTAAACATTTATTGTGTCTTCTTGGTCTGTGCCTCCATTCTTTTTCCAAGGTTTTTGGATCATCTTTACTATCATTACTCTGAAATCTTTTTTCAGGTAGATTGTCTACCTCCTCTTTATTTGTTGCTCTTATGGGTTTTACCCTGTTCCTTCATCTGCAACATACTTCTCTATCATCTCTTTTTTTTTTGATTCACTGTGCTGTGTTCTCCTTTCTGCAGGACAGGATCCTCTCCCTAGTTGTTGGAGTAGAAGCCCAATATCTGTTTCTTATTTTGTTTCTGATCTTTGGGATGCCTCATACTCTCTCAGCTCCTCAGAGATACTCAGATAGGCTTTATCTGGCCAGCCTGTGTCACGTAGTACTCACTGCTTTTTTACCGAACCTTGTACCTTGCTTGTTTTCAACAGAACATGTGTCTCAATTTGTGATTATAAACATATTTACTTTTGCATGTAATTGTTACACTAAACAAATAGAAATCATTTTTTATCTCACACTGTCCCTTTGGGTTCCTCATTTTGTTAGTTATTTCCTTATCACTGGAAGAAAAATTTGAGGGCAACCATAACCGTCTCAAATATCAAAAGGACCTAGGATTACACTAAGACATAAAAAACAGACTCAACGTGGTATCGTTAGCACTTCTTACATATAGCACTCACTCATCTCCACTTACTAGCTGCGGTTTCTGACCCCAACAGTAAAGGGAGATGACTGTTGTATTAGGAAAGGAAGATGGATGAAACGAGGGAGCAGCTCAGTCTTAGCTTCTGGTACTAGAGTATGAGAGCATCAGTCTTTCTGGTCTGGCTGATGTTTAAAGTGGATTCTTTCATAAGTATCTTTTTGAGTCTTCAGAAGCCCTCCGTGAGAATATTTCCACAAGGCCAGGATTAGATTGAGGCCAAAGAGTCAGGGAATATATAAGCACAGGGTTGGACACTTTCCTTTAAAACACTTTAAAAAATGTTTGACTTTTTTTTTTTTTTTTTCTATCATGGATTCTTTTGCATTAATTCTGGTATTTTTAAAATATTGCATTAAATATTTATTTAGATTACTGGCTTTTTTGGCACTCCCGTACATTATATGCCTATGATAGCTACTTTTTTGTATCACCTTGTCTTAACCCTGATTCTCTCCTTCTTGGGACATAGGAAATGCGTTTTTCTCTTTCTGATTGCATACCCTTTATCACCATTCTTTCTTTCTTTCTTTTCGGTCTATGTCACATATAATTTATCTTTGGGGTCCTGTCAGTCTCCTAAATTTCCCTCCAAGGTGGAATTTAGTACAGTTTCAGGCCAGCTTTTCTCCTCTGGCCCATATCTGAAGAACAGAAAAGTCTTATATTTCCTTTACAGAACAAATTCTGGGCAAGGAAGCCAGTCCCAGTAGAGTATCAACTCTTTGTTCTGTTACAGAGCCAGCTGGCCAGCATGTTTCTACAATGTGACTTTCTAGGTTGCAGTTAGACATCAGTCTATTGTGCCTGCAGGGTTGAAGTAAGGGGCCGGGACACTGAACATGCCTCGCTTCTGTGCCTGGGAGACTAATAACACAATCTATTTCATAGAAACCTTTACAACAAATCTTTCCTCAATCTCAAACTCCGTGGCTTCCACTGTGAAGGAAGGGTTTCAAGCGTAAGAGAGCTTCAGCCTGTCGTCGAATACACGGGTATTATGGTTGAAACCGCCAGTCAGCTACCCAGTCCTTCTCTGTCTCCTATGTGAACTGTAAACTTCGTGAAGGCAGGAATCATTTCTGCTTTGATCACTCTTAATATCCTCAGCATCCAGCAGAGTGTCTGGGAAATTCCAAATGCTCCATAAAATTGTGTTGGTGTATATAGCGAATGAATTCTTTTTTCCGTGTCATTGTAAGCCATATGTAAAAGTAACAAGCTTCTTGGTATATTTTATTACTGTCAGTAACAATGTACATTCTTACTTTGCAACACTGATGAAAAGCTACAGATGCAGAGTTGATCCTGAAAGATGTAAAAAAGTAAGATGAAATGGGATTCAGCAAAGCTTAGTAAGAAAGTTTAATAAGTAAGTGAAGGTTTGCTTATATTTTCAGAGTCAGAATAAGAGATTCTTTAGAAAACAGCATGAACGTGGCTAGTGGCAGATTTTCACTGTACCCTGTAATAGCCTCTGCACCTCTCTATCCTGAAACGATAAACCTTATTCTTTGTGGATTTACCTGGATGAAAACCAATCAGGCAACTGTACAAATACTACAAACACCTGCACACTGGAAAAATGTAACAGTACCAGCACCAAATAGTTCTTTTAGTTTATCTCAAAGAATGTTCCTGGCTAATCCTCTCCTGGGGACATAGATAAACACTCTGAAGCTAATACAGTCTTAACATAAATTAAAAATAAAGCAGAAAAGACATTTTAGAGCTTATAATATTTTGTTACCTTTGGATTTCTATTCCCATTTTGTAAGTCTCATTGTTGAAAAGAAAACATGTTCCTATTATTGTTCTGAAGAGACCAGTAACCTCAGCACTACACACTGGTAGAATTTTTCCTTTTCCTCCCTTGGTAACAACTTAGAAAACCCAGATGCTAAGCTATGGAAGAGGTTCCCACAAAGCACCTGGCTTCTTGGCACATATCTTAGGTAGCTGGGCTGGTAGCTGCTTTTCCATCTGAAATTTTCAAAGTTGGTTTTAGATCCAAGATTTACTTCTAAATTTAAACAACCTAGATTCTTGTCATATTGTCATTTTAAAACATTGAAATTATAAATGAAAATATAATAAAACTTTATCCAAGTTAAAGTTATATATTATAAATTATAATATATTACATATATGTAAAAGTTTGTTATTTTATAATATATCATGTAAGTTATAAGGTATAATATAGTATAGATAATGTTATTGGATTTTAATATAATTTTATTTCTTAATATAATTAAATAAAATTTAATATAATTTTATTTTTGTGTATTTTAATGATAAAAATTCCATAATTGTACTTCCAGTAAATCTTTTTCCTCCTAATATATGTATGCATATACATATATTGTCTAACAGTTATCCTTTGCTTCTAAAACTGATCTAATCCATAAAGCGTCACTGTAGGAGACTACTTGTTTCAAAATATGTCTTAATTAGCTCTTTGTTATATACTACCTTGTCTAGAAATGATTTGAGATAAGATACAGTTTACAAATTTCTTTTGTGTGGATATATATCTCCCAATGTGAGAACAATTTTGTTTATCTTTTCTATGTTTTCTAAAATCCATTGTCATTTCTAAAATTCTATACCAAAGCTACTTGAAAGGCTTGTTATTAATAATTCCATTTATCTCAAAAACATCAATATCTTGACATTTTAATCATTTTTACAATAACTGCCAATGTTCCCTTTATATCTCATCTATCTAAATTTTGATTTTATTTTTTCCTCTATGATTTCATATGAACTATATTCTTCTATTTCTTGGTTCATATCTATTCAGTAATACTATGCTCCAAAACCAAACAATTTTCTGAGTGTTTAGGTCTATGCTATATATTAATAAAGCCATGCAAATAAAAATTGCTATAAGCTTTTCATAGCCTATATGGTGTAGTCCTAACATGTTTCTGTAGTTTTGCATTTCAGATGGGGTAATTCAAGACAGCCTCAGTAATATAAACAAATTTGGTTAGAGGCAATAAAGATATGCTGTCTAATGGCAACAAACTGGAATCTTACAATCTGTAAAGTAAGAAAGAATTAAGTTGTATGGTTATATAACTTCAATATTGAGTTTGTTTCTTCCTGATGTTTGTTATTTGTTATCTAAATATTTGTCACATCTGGGAGCAGTGAATCCCAAGAGTGAAAAAAAAAAAAAAGGGAACAAACAAACAAAAAAAACCAGTGCAGAGACCAAAAGATTGTGTTCATTCTACACGTGAAAACTTCCCAAAATGAAGCTCTTGGGTCATGTAACCACTATCCCCATCAACATCAGCTTATGGAACACTCAAGATGTTTCAAATTATGACAAACCGTTTTTGGGTTGATTTGTTAGTTATTAAATGCTCGTTTAATTGTACTTTAAATACTCAGTCTCTTTTATTTTCTTGCCTAAACTGCATCCTGAAGCTGCAAACACTGAAGAGTGACTACAATTTTAAAGTTTCACCTTGGGTAACAGAAACTCGGAGCTGTTGTTTGGTTTCTTTGATTCAGGTTGAATTGGGTGGACTTCTCTGTCTGCTTTCTCTGAATGCACTTCAGCTTTTATTGGTCACATAAAAACTTTGTGTGTAGTTTATAAACTACCAAGTCAACCCAAAGGTTAAGCTTTTGTTTGACAGATATGGAAATTGTGTGTGATATGAGCATGCAAATTCAACGAAAGTGACGGGGAGTACATAATATAGATTGATTCTTATTCCAGAATTTATGGGCATTCTAAGGCTACCTGAAGCTGATCATAAGAGTGGACTGTCTGTAATGCCACTTTTTGCTTTTAGACATTAGTATGTATACTTGTGATATGACATGTTGTAATCAGGTATATATCAGGCATCTGCATTGATTCTTAAAGGACCTCATTTGTTTTAGAGAATTTCCACAAACATGAGAATGTTGAATAAAAGTTTAAAAAATTAAATATGAATAAACAAATCTAAACTTTGAGAATATATGTAAATTAGCTACCTTTTCTCAAGAAGTCTGGGCTAGGTTGTGTGGGTTCTGTGATCTATATATACATAATATGACTAGGCGATTGAAGATGTAATTTATATTTGTTTCAAAAATATTGTGTGAATATGAACATGAATGATTCTTTCAGAAAAAAAGATATATCAATAAAAGAAACTGAGAAGCCATACTACCATACTTCAGCTTGGAAGGCAGTGTTGTCTTACCTGGCCATCTAACTACAACAAGGACATAAGCTTGAGTCCTAAGGTAGAACTCATTATTTTCCTTCTAGACCTTTTTCCAATTTTATTTCATTTTTTCCTTCTTTTCAATTTCCTTCATTTCCTTCCTGGTACTTTACCGCTGTCCCTTCATTATATCTCTATGATCTTCTATTTTCTCGTTGCCTTCTTTAGACTCAAAGGGAGCTCATATCTTTCCATGAATCTTATTTGCATTGCACTAATAATAAAAATGACTCTGTTCAGTTTACTTAAATCTAAATGCTATTATAATTCATTTTAAATTATTCATGTAATTTTAGTTAAAAATTCCAATTGATTAACACTGTTTAATGATGAATAGATTTTCTCTTTGCATCCAATATCCTTCATAATGTTTGCCTCTTTCCTAAGCATCACTGCCAGATTTTCAACTTCACAATTTTTTTACAATTTTATTAAGATACATTCCACAAAATTCACCAACTTAGAGTATACGGTTCAATGACTTTTTATTATTTTCAGACTTGTGTAAATAGCACCATAATCTAATTTTAGAATAGGTCTAAATCCCAAAGAAATACAATATCCATTTGCCATCATTCCTCGTAGCTGCTCCCTGCCCTAGCCCTAGGCCAAGGCAGCTCCTACTCTCTCTGTCTCTTTAGGTTTGCCTATTTTAAACATATTTCATGAATGCAATGATGCTACATGTGATGTTTTATGACTGGCTTCTTTCACTTAGCATAATATTTTCAATTTTCATTCATGTTATATATCAGCACTTCAAACCTTTTATAGCAATAGTAATAATTTGACACTTTAAAAATGTATGGTTTTTTTTTTAACAATGCTATTCTACATCAGTTTTGTCTCAGGCACATAAAAAACATTCAACATGATTTAAGTAATGTCTTCAGTTTTAATAATGAAACAAAGTACATTACCATGTTTTTCCTAATCCTAAATATTGTCTTACTATCTCAATGGACAACTGTAAGAGAATAGTGTTTCTTTCCACCAACTAACAGTTTTCTGATTTTCATCTGCTAAGTTTCCTTAACTAATATTCTCCTCAATCTCATCATATTAGTGAGACTTCTCAGATAAGATAGATTTTTGTGAAGAGAATATATGATATACTTTTTTCCCCCACTGCTTTTGTCCATAACAAAAATTAGTCTGTTGGTAGGGAGAAATAGAAATGCATACATAATCTATTCCTGTTGGGACTATTTAGAAGACAGAAAGATTTCTGCTATTAATTTGTTGTAGCACATAATTGAAATATCAATTGATTAAACCTAGCATTCAGTTACTCAATGAGCATTTATCCATCCTGATGCTCTCATGGAATTAGTTTTATATGAAATTAACTTTGTGTTGGATGATAAAATGCAAGCTTAAAAATAAACTGTAACAAAGACTTGTTATAAAATACCAGATGCTCTTTTCAATTTTGGTTCTGAAATGAATACATGTCAGTCAAGGCCAAGAGAAAAATTTTCTCCAGCTATATCAGATCTGTTCAGCTGTATCCCAATAAATGCTTCTTCCATAATGTTATTTTTCCATTTGTATATAATATTTTTCTGGCTTGTCTCTACAAGCGGAATTGTAAAGAGGTATCAGACATGTTATCTTTCCCAGGTTTAATAGGTTTCCCAAGTGTGCTTGCCAATCAGTGTGTTAACAACAGTACCAGCTCTGAAACCTAGAACAACACTCTAAGAATAGAAAAAAATGTATAAATGTTTTCTACAGAGTAGGAGGCTGCATTGATGACCAAATCTAGCACATCTTTCTGGAGCTGCATCCATCGCCATGTAACTGCTGGGTCTCCTCGCTCTGCCTTTGGACTTGACCATGTGACTTGGCTTGGCCAGTGGGATGTGACCCAAGAAGAGTCTAGAGAAAGCACCAAAGCACCTCTGCCTATTCTTCCCTGTGCCATCACCATGAGAAATGACTATGTGACCAGGCAGTTTTCTGGGTGTGAGGGACAGCTGGGGAAATCCAAGTAACTACAATTCACCCAGCTAGGACTGCACATAACTACTCACCACTAGTTATGAGTGAACCTATTTAATATTAGAAGTTCCCAGTCAAACTCAACCTAAATTTCTGACCCACAGACCCAAAATAAATATTTAATCTTGTTTGATATTTGATGTGATCATTTTTAATGTAGCATGGTTGTGGCAATGATAATTGATATCATAAATGGATTCTCAGAAAATGATCAGTTCAGTTCAGCCCCTCAGTCATGTCTGACTCTTTGTGATGCCATGGACTGCAGCATGCCAGGCTTCCCTGTCCTTCACCAACTCTAGGCGCTTGCTCAAACTCATGTCCATCGAGTTGGTGATGTCATCCAACCACCTCATCCTCTGTCGTCCCCTTCTCTTCCCGCCTTCAATCTTTCTCACCATTGGGATCTTTTCTAAGAAGTCAGTTCTTTGCATCAGGTAGCCAAAGTATTGGAGTTTCAGCTTCAACATCAGTCCTTTGAATGAATATTCATAACTGATTTCCTTTAGGATGGACTGGTTGGATCTCCTTGCAGTCCAAGGGACTCTCAAGAGTCTTATCCAACACCACAGCTTAAAAGCATCAATTCTTTGGCACTCAGCTTTCTTTATAATCCAACTCTCATATCCATACATGACCACTGGAAAAACACTAGCTTTGACTAGATGGACCTTTGTTGGCAAAGTCATGTCTCTACTTTTTAATATGCTGTCTAGGTTGATCAAAGCTTTTCTTCCAAGGAGCAAGTGTCTTTTAATTTCATGGCTTCAGTCACCATCTGCAGTGATTTTGGAGCCCCCCCAACTAAAGTCTTTCACTGTTTCCATTGTTTTTCTATCTATTTGCCATGATGGGACCAGATGCCATGATCTTAGTTTTCTGAATGTTGAGATTTAAAAAAAAAATTTTATTTATTTTAATTGGAAGCTAATTACTTTACAATATTGTAGTGGTTTTTGCCATACATTGACATGAATCAGCCATGGGTGTACATATGTTCCCCATCCTGAAACCCCTCCCACCTCCCTCCCCATCCCATCCCTCAGGGTCATCCCAGTGCACCAGCTTTGACTCCTCTGTTTCATGCCTTGAACTTGAACTGGTGATCTATTTCACATATGGTAATATACATGTTTCAGTGCTAGTCTCTCAAATCATCTCACCCTCACCTTCTCCCACAAAGTCCAAACATCTGTTCTTTACATCTGTGTCTCTTTTGCTGTCTTGCATCTAGGGTCATCATTATCATCTTTCTAAATTCCATATATATGTGTTAATATACTGTATTGGTGTTTTTCTTTCTGACTTACTTCACTCTGTATAATAGGCTCCAGTTTCATCCACCTCATTAGAACTGAATCAAATGCCTTCTTTTTAATAGCTGAGTAATACTCCATTGTGTATATGTACCACAGCTTTCTTATCCACTCATTTGTTAATGGACATCTAGGTTGCTTCCATGTCCTGGCTATTATAAACAGTGCTGCAGTGAACATTGGGGTACATGTATCTCTTTCAGTTCTGGTT
Source organism: Bos indicus (assembly GCF_029378745.1). Lineage (NCBI taxonomy): Eukaryota > Metazoa > Chordata > Mammalia > Artiodactyla > Bovidae > Bos > Bos indicus. The sequence continues at coordinate 71,837,094 of NC_091773.1, forward strand.
TCCTCGGTATGTATGCCCAGCAGTGGGATTGCTGGTTCATATGGCAGTTCTATTTCCAGTTTTTTAAGGAATCTCCACACTGTTCTCCATAGTGGCTGTACTAGTTTGCATTCCCACCAACAGTGTAGGAGGGTTTCCTTTTCTCTGTGCCCTCGCCAGCTTTTATTGTTTGTAGACTTTTTGATGGCGTCAATTCTGACCGGTGTGAGATGGTACCTCATTGTGTTTTGGATTTTCATTCTCTGATAACGAGTGATGTTGACCACCTTTCCACGTGTTGTTAGCCGTCCGTATGTCTTTGGAGTAAATGTCTGTTTAGTACTTTGGCCCATTTGTTGATTGGGTCATTTACTTTTCTGGTATTGAGCTGCATGAGCTGCCTATGTATTTTAAACCTTAATTCTTCGTTAGTTGCTTCAGTCACTATTATTTTCTCCCATTCTGAAGGCTGTCTTTTCACTTTGCTTATAGTTTCCTTCATTGTGCAAAAGCTTTTAAGTTTAATTAGGTCCCATTTGTTTATTTTTGCTTTTATTTCCATTAGTCTGAGAGGTGGGACATAGAGGATCCTGCTGTGATTTATGTCAGACAGTGTTTTGAATATGTTTTCCTCTAGGAGGTTTATACTTTCTGGTCTTACATTTACATCTTTAATCCATTTTGAGTTTATTTTTGTGTATTGTGTTAGAAAGTGTTCTAGTTTCATTCTTTTACAGGTGGTTAACCAGTTTTCCCAGCACCACTTGTTAAAGAGATTGTTTTTTCTCTGCTGTATATTCTTGCCTACTTTGTCAAAGATAAGGTGTCCATAGGTGCATAGATTTATCTCTGGGCTTTCTATTTTGTTCCACGGATCTATAATCTTGAGTTTCAAACCAACTTTTTCACTCTCCTCTTACACTTTCATCAAGAGTCTCTTTAATTCTTCTTTGCTTTCTGCTGTAAGGGTGGTGTCATCTGTGTGTCTGAAGTTATTGATATTTCTCCCAGCAATCTTGATTCCAGCTTGTGCTTCCTTCAGCCCAGTGTTTCTCATGATGTACTCTGCATATAAGTTAAATAAGCAGGGTGACAATATACTCCTTTCCCGATTTGGAACCAGTCTGTTATTCCATGTCCAGTTCTAACTGTTGCTTTTTGACCTGTATACAGATTTCTCAGGAGGCAGGACAGGTGGTGTGGTATTCCCATCTCTTTCAGAATTTTCCACATTTTCTTGTGATCCACACAGTCAAAGGCTTTGGCATAGTCAATAAAGCAGAAGTAGATGTTTTTCTGGAACTCTCTTGCTTTTTCAATGATCCAACAGATGTTGTAAATTTGATCTCTGGTTCCTCTGCCTTTTCTAAAACCAGCTTGAAAATCTGGAAGTTCTGGTTCAAGTACTGTTGAAGCCTGGTTTGGAGAATTTTGAGCATTAGTTTGCTAGTGTGAGAGATGAGTGCAATTTGTGTGCTACTTTGAACATTCTTTGACATTGCCTTTCTTTGGGATTGGAATGAAAACTGACCTTTTCCAGTCTTGTGGCCACTACTGAGTTTTCAAAATTTGCTGGAATATTGAGTGTACCACTTTCACAGCATCACCTTTTAGGATTTGAAGTAGCTCAACTGGAAATCCATCACCTCCACTAGCTTTGTTCATAGTGATGCTTCCTAAGGCCCACTTGACTTTGCATTCCAAGATGTCTGGCTCTAGGTAGGTGATCACACCATTGTGGTTATCTGGGTCATGAAGATTTTTTTTTGTGTAGTTTTTCTATGTATTCTTGCCGCTTCTTCTTAATATCTTCTACTTCTGTTAGGTCCCTACCATTTCTGTCTTTATTGTGCCCATCTTTACATGAAATGTTTCCTTGGTATCTATGATTTTCTTGAAGAGATCTCTAGTCTTTCCCATTCTGTTGTTTTATTCTATTTCTTTGCATTGATCCTTGAGGAAGTCTTTCATATCTATCCTTACTATTCTTTCAAATGGATATATTTTCCTTTTATCCTTTGCTTTTCACTTCTCTTCTTTTCTCAGCTATTTGTAATGCCTCCTCAGACAACCACTGTGCCTTTTTGCATTTCTTTTTCTTGGGAATGGTCTTAATCATTGCCTCCTGTACAATGTCACGAAGGTCCATTAATTGTTCTTCAGGCACTCTATCAGATATAATCCCTTGAATCTATTTGCACTTCCACTGTATAATCATAAGGGATTTGATTTAGGTCATAACTGAATGGTCTAGTGGTTTTCCCTACTTTCTTCAATTTCAGTCTGATTTTGGCAATATTGAGTTCATGATCTGAGCCATAGTCAGCTCCTGGCCTTGTTTTTGCTGACTGTATAGAGCTTCTCCATCTTTGGCTGCAAAGAATATAATCAATCAGATTTCGTTGTTGACCATCTGGTGATATCCATATGTAGAGTCTTCTCTTGTGTTGTTGGAAGAGGGTGTTTGCTATGACCAGTGCGTTCTCTTGGCAAAATTCTATTAGCCTTTCCCTTGCTTCATTGCATACTCCATACCTGGTACTCCAGGTATGTTTTGACTTTCTACTTTTGCATTCCAGTCTCCTATAATGAAATGGACATTTTTTTTGGGTGTCAATTCTAGAAGGTCTTGTAGATCTTCATAAAACCATTCAACTTCAGCTTCTTCAGCATTATTGGTCAGGGCATATACTTGGATTACTGTGATATTGAATGGTTTACCTTGAAAATGAACAGAGATCATTCTGTCATTTTTGAGATTTCACTCAAGAATTGCATTTTGGGCTCTTTTGTTGACTATGAGGGTTACGCCATTTCTTCTAAGGGATTTTTTGCCCACAGTAGTAGATATAATGGTCATCTGAGTTAAATTCACCCATTCCAACTCATTTTAATTCACTGATTCCTAAAATGTCGATGTTCACTCTTGCCATATCCTGTGTGATCATTTCCAATTTGCCTTGATTCATGGACCTAACATTCCAGGTTCCTATGCAATATTGTTCTTTACATCATTGGACTTTCCTTCCATCACCAGTCACATCAACAATGGGGCATTGTTTTGCTTCAGGTCTGTCTCTTCATTCTTTCTGGAGTTATTTCTCCACTATTTTCCAGTATCATATTGGACACCTACCAACCTGGGGAGTTCATCTTTTAGTGTCATATCTTTTTGCCTCTTCATACTATTCATGGGGTTCTCAAGGCAAGAATACTGAAGTGGTTTGTCATTTCCTTCCCTAGAGCACCACTTTTTGTCAGAACTCTGATGATCAGTCATACTTATTTATAATAATATCACTAGAATATCAACTAATCTGATTAAAATTTTGTGTTGTTTAGTCGCTTTGCAACCCCATAGACTATAGACTGCTAGGCTCCTCTGTCTATGGGATTTTCCAGGTAAAAGTACTGGAGTGGGTTGCCATTTCCTTCTCCAGGGGATCTTCCTGACTCAGGGATGGAACCAGCATCTCCTGCTTGGCAGGAAAATTCTTTACCACTGAGTTACCTGCGAAGCCCAATTGAAACTTACCACTTAAAAAAGAAAAATGTGTTTATTAGCTTAACTACTTAGTAAACTTTTATGCATTATCTGGGATCCAAAATTCATATGATGAAACCTAATCCCCAGTGTGATGGTATTTGAAATAGGACACTTGAGATGATTGGGTCATGAGGGTGAGTCCTCATGAATGGGATTAGAGAGTTGGATTGTGAAGAAAGCTTAACACCAAAGAATTGATGCTTTTAAATTGTGGTGTTGGAGAAGACTCTTGAGAGTCCCTTGGACTGCAAGGAGATCCAACCAGTCCATCCTAAGGGAGATCAGTCCTGGGTGTTCATTGGAAGGACTGATGCTAAAGCTGAAACTCCAATACTTTGGCCACCTCATGTGAAGAGTTGACTCATTGGAAAAGACCCTGATGCTGGGAGGGATTGGGGGCAAGAGGAGAAGGGGACGACAGAGGATGAGATGGCTGGATGGCATCACTAACTCGATGGACGTGAGTTTTAATAAACTCTGGGGGTTGGTGATGGACAGGGAGGCCTGGCGTGCTGCAATTCATGGGGTCGCAAAGAGTCGGACACGACTGAGTGACTGAACTGAACTGAACTGAAGTGACATCTATTGAGAGCCCCTTGCCCCTTCTGTTATGTGAGGATACAGTGCAAAGATGGCCGTCTATGAACCAGGAAGCAATCTCAGCAGATACCAAACCCACTGATACCAAAGTCTTGGGCTTTCTAGCCTCCAGAACTGTAACTGTTTATACAAGTCATCTAGTTTATTAAAGTGGCCCAGACTAAGATAGTAGTCTTTCCAAAATAAGCAGGCAAAGTCTTAAAGATGTGCTTATCACTTGAGCCAGCGTTGCCCTCTTCTAGTGCTTTATACTAAGTTTTATTTTCATACAGTATACTGAGAAAATAATCATGGATATAAAGTGAAAGTTTCATTTCCAAGGGTATTTATTAAATAATAATAATAATAATAACTGGAAAAGTTAGGCTAGCTAAATAAATCATGGTGAGCCTATTTAGTGAAATACCATGGTTATTAATATTAAAAATACAGAAAAAAAAGTTTCAAGGGAAAATTAGGAGTGCATTAATTGAAAAAAGTGTGTTAAAAGATGATATATAATGTGTATATAGAGATATACTACATATACAGCATGATGCCAATATTATTTTTATAAATTTGCATTCAGTTGCCTAAAAAGAGCAAGAGACTTTATAGTATACTATAAACAGTATTCTGTATGATGGGATTATGGTTATTTGTAAAATCTTTGTTGCCCTTTCTAAGCTTTCTACTTGCATGACTTAAAATAAGAGCAAATGGGTGCTGAATGAGGGTTTAGGGTACTCACCTAAGAATAAAGTGCATGAGTTCTATTGCATGACATTTACGCCATATAATAAGGTATGTATTGAGGTTGACAGATAAATTACTACCGAATAGCTCTACTATTACTCTTGGGTGCTTGTACACTGAGAAGCTCTTTTGATGTTTTCCATTGCTCCTCCGTATTTCAATAGATATGTCAGTTAAAATACGAGCTTCATTACTATTCATCATTTTATAAGCTGAATATCTGAGATATGAAATTTATTAAGTGTCTCAAATTTAACATCCTCAGGGGCCAAGGAGGTTATGCAAAATAAGTAAAGCAGATTAACTACCAGCCAGGTGCAAAGGGAACAGATACTTACCATCCACTGATTATTGGCAAAAAGCAATGTGTGACTTGTGGTGCCAGCTCTGATGATTTTCAAGAAAAACTAGATATCCAATTTTTAAAGCTATCTCTTTAATTTTATATTATCCTGGCTATTAATTCAAACGTTTTAAAAGTTTACAGGCTACAGAAGCATGGCTGAAAGTTTCTTTTGTTCTATAAACAGTCAGTTTGTGATTTCAGAAATGTCAACATGCTAAATATAAGGTACCTACATGTAAAATATTCTAATATAAAGACCAATCATTTTGCCCTGAGTAGCCAATTCATTTATTAAATGTGGAAATCTAGTCATGTGACTGCAAGTGGTCAAGGTAAATGAGCTGACAAATAAGAAATCCAACATTTTTCAGTTTTATACCCAGGATCCTTAAGTGTATCATTTTAGTTTATATAAGATCAAGGTCAAAATTTATAAACCTCAGTGTGTATAATTTTCTACTTCCAAAATAAATGAGCATTCTAAAGGACTCTGCAAAAGGAAACATCACAAAAATCAGAGAAAAGGACAGCCTGATAAGATTGCTAGGTGTGAGGCTATGTGAAATGTGAATTTGTGTTCCCAAACAGGGATATTTGTCCCTCATGATCTCTCAGGTAGACAGTATGTGTGGCGGGGACATACAAAGTACATGAATGGCAGAAAGTCGAAGTTACTGGTCACTGGTTATTTATGGAAGTTGTCTAACGACAGAAAATGACCAAGACTTCAGATGTTTGAAGCTTTTGGGAAATTACAGCTCCTCGTGTAAGGAGAAAGAACCTGCGGAAAGCTGAATTTGGGTGCTACCTCTACATTGGAGTGGACGAGGTTGGGGACAAGTCTCATTTAGATTCCCCTGGAAGAGAAGGCTTGATTTTAATAGTCAAGCAGCTCAGAGACTCCAGGGTCACTTAGGAACAGTTCTCAGTGCATCACATTCAGACACATTTTTACAGCTGCAGTAGGACGAGAATCTACTACAACTTGAGGAAAATGAAATGCAAACCGTCACTGAGGGTGGATAGTGTTTCTGTCAAGCAATTTCAGCCAGCGCACAGATGATTCAATTACTGGAAGGGGTCCGCAGACCATACTTTGAGAAACCTTCGTGTGTGTGTGTGTTACATGTGAGTGTAACTATTGACATATGTGTGTGGACTTCCCAGGTAGCGCTAGTGGTAAAGAACCCTCCTGTCAATGCAGGAAACATGAGACTGGGGCTCGATCCCTGGACAAGATCCCCTGGAGGAAGGAGGAGCCTGGCAGGCTATAGTCCATAGAGTCACAAAGAGTCGGACACAACTGGAGCGACTAAGCACGCAGGCGCACACTGATGTGTATATACGTATATGCACACACACACATTCAACAGACCGGCATTCAGTGGATTCAAGCATCTCTATCTACATATTCATCTCTACCTACCTGTGACTGATTGTATTTTCCCAAGAAGCCATAATAATGCCACATACTGTTCTAGAACCTTGCCATTTTCTTAGAAAACTGTAGAGCCTAATTCCCCTCTTGATTCTGAGTGGGATTGTAACTTGCTTATAACCAATAGAATGTGGTGGAAGTGGCTATGAACTCTGCTGCTTGGTAATAAAAAGTGATGTGGCTTTGGCCCTGGAGTCTGAACCCTGGGGCTCGTGCACAAATCTCCAGGTAAGCAGTGGAACTGCCCTGAGGCTGTTGTGCTGTGAAAGTTCAAATGCGTTCATATGGAAAGACCACATGGAGAATCTCTGGGACTAAATGAAGAGAGAAGCTTTGCCAGCCCCCAGCTGCTCCAGCTCCAGCTACCATCTGACCACACCTGCATGAGTCCCTCTTCTAGGAAGAACAAGCTGAACAAGTCCTTTCCAAATTTCTGACCCAGAGAAAATGAGGGAAGATAAAATTCTTACTGTTTGCATAAGTCACTACATTGTGAAATGATTTGTTGTGCAACGATACAACAGAAATCACTTTATCTTTCCTTCAAAGAGAATCTTTAAAATGGGAGAAGCTCTAATTTAAATGAGATGATGGTCTCAGGACCATCTGCTCGTCCCCTCTGTTGTACCCAAGGTATTTCATAGACTGTGAAGACTATGTGGAGTGGTCAGAATGACTACTTGCTTGTTTTTGAAGGCAAGCAAGGAAAAGTCCTGAATCTCTACCATCCATAAACAAGTCCCACAGAGAGAAAAAGCAGGAGATATGAGAACGTGGGCTTGACTGTGTGCTCATTTGGCAGGGTGAAGAGCAATTGATTTTATTCCTTGAATAACACAGAGTCACTACATCTGCCAGAAGTGCTGATATGAAAACCTAACAAATATAGACTAATCCACCATGGTTCAGATAGTAAGAATTAGGAGCAAGCTCTTGTCCTTGCTGGCTACGGCCTTCCCAGTACTTGAAAGGCATTTCAGTTCATGGGGAGACTAAACCACACAGATAAATTAAAAAGATATTTGGGGAAAATAAAAATTTGGAGAGCTTACTGCCATGCGTCACAAAAATTTACATTATCACATGCACTGCCTTAACATTTAGAAATATATTTCTAGAGTTCAGATGAAAAAGTTGAAATGCCATATGATTAAATATTTGTAGCGTCACCCTGATAATTAGGAGCAGATGTTTGAACTCAGGTTCGCCTCCTACCAGAGTCTGGGTGTCCTTCACATTATTGTTCTCCATAACATGCCCCAGGGCCTGCAAGGAACTTAGGAAAGAACCAAGAGAGATTCCTCTGGTTCTGCCATTCATTACATTGAATAATGTGTGATTGTTAAGTAACAGTTTTCTCCAGTCCGTGAGACAGGGCACATTTATTTCTGCACCTTAAATCTCAATGACAAATCTTTCCTTTCAGACTCCCTGGGCCTGAAATCTAAGTGCAGCTCAGCTGAGAGAACAGCACTGCCCTACACTCCCAGCTGCTGAGATGAATATCCTGCCAGCGATGCCATGATCTTTTTACTACTGCACCCCCCAAATCCATCACAGTTCCATTTCATTAGAGACGAAACGTGGTCCACATTTCAGTCCCCTTCCTCCCAAGGAGTTCTCAGTTTGGAAAGTGGGAACGAGATAATCAATAAAAGAGACACTCTGAAGTTACTCTGCCTGGATTGAAAGGTCTCATTACATTCTGGTCATGTGATCTTGGATGTTTTTAATGAAGTTCCCCGTTTCGTATGGTTAACCAAAATGTGTCAGTTCCAGAACTCTGAGAAGCAGATGCAAGACAGATTTAGATGTGCAAGAACTGGAGAGAAGCATCTATAAAGCAGAAAAGGGAAAGAGGACAAGAACAGTCATAGAGAACCTCCCTACCACAGGGCAGGAATAACATCCATGAAAGGAGAGTGGGAGAAAGACTCCTGCAGAAAGAGTCTCACACTGCAGAGCAGTTCTGAGAATGTCTTGGTCAGGCTGATAGGGAGCCCCAAGTAAACACCGTCCATTAAAAGAATACCATATTGAACACAGGTGTCTCGGCGTTAGTACCGTACTGTGCTTGGTCATTGGCTGGGAGCAGACCAGAAACAGAGTGGTCTTGGAGTGAAAGCTGGGATAGACTCCCAAATATAGGCAGCTGGAGACTCTTTGATAATGATAACTATGGCTCCTGCAGCCCATTCTCTCTCGAAGGGAGAGCTGGGAAGGGAGATCTAGAGCAGGGAACTCTGCTCTACGAAGTACTGAAGTACCGTGTAACAGGGCTATTGTGATGCTGAAATGGTTTAATCAATGGAATGCTTGGAACACTGTTCCACACATAAAGGTGCTCAAAATAGTATAATAGTTACAGTGTGATAGGAGGAACAAGGATGCATTTAAATGCCTGGGTTACATGTGTTATTCAACTTAATGGTGTTGCTTCAAATCCAGATTTGCAAACAGACACCTGGAAGGTGGACTGGGTCCTGAATTCATGAGCTAAAATTCTACAAAGTGTCTGTTTATCATGCTGGGTATTGGAATTAAACATTTTTCAAATCAGTAAAATTATGAATGAAATTATATTCTATGAGCACTACTTCAAAGCACAACTTCCTAAAATGACAATGTCTTGGTGTGATCACTGACCTAGAGCCAGACATCCTGGAATGTGAAGTCAAGTGGGCCTTAGAAAGCATCACTACGAACAAAGCTAGTGGAGGTGATGGAATTCCAGTTGAGCTATTCCAAATCCTGAAAGATGATGCTGTGAAAGTGCTGCACTCAATATGACAGCAAATTTGGAAAACTCAACAGTGGCCACAGGACTGGAAAAAGTCAGTTTTCATTCCGATCCCAAAGAAAGGCAATGCCCAAGAATGCTCAAACTACCATACAATTGCACTCATCTCACACGCAAGTAAAGTCATGCTCAAAATTCTCCAAGCCAGGCTTCAGCAATATGTGAACCATGAACTTCCAGATGTTCAAGCTGGTTTTAGAAAAGGCAGAGGAACCAGAAATCAAATTGCCAACATCTGCTGGGTCATGGAAAAAGCAAGACAGTTCCAGAAAAACACCTATTTCTGCTTTATTGACTATGCCAAAGCCTTTGACTGTGTGGATCACAATAAACTCTGGAAAATTCTGAAAGAGATGGGAATACCAGACCACCTGATCTGCCTCTTGAGAAATTTGTATGCAGGTTAGGAAGCAACAGTTAGACCTGGACATGGAACAACAGACTGGTTCCAAATAGGAAAAGGAGTTCGTCAAGGCTGTATATTGTTGCCTGTTTATTTAACTTATATGCAGAGTACATCATGAGAAATGCTGGACTGGAAGAAACACAAGCTGGAATCAAGATTTCTGGGAGAAATATCAATAACCTGAGATATGCAATGACACCACCCTTATGGCAGAAAGTGAAGAGGAACTCAAAAGCCTCTTGATGAAAGTGAAAGTGGAGAGTGAAAAAGTTGGCTTAAAGCTCAACATTCAGAAAACGAAGATCATGGCATCCAGTCCCATCACTTCATGGGAAATAGATGGGGAAACAGTGGAAACAGCGTCAGACTTTATTTTTCTGGGCTGCAAAATCACTGCACATGGTGACTGTAGTCATGAAATTAAAAGACACTTACTCCTTGGAAGGAAAGTTATGACCAACCTAGATAGCATATTCAAAAGCAGAGACATTACTTTGCCAACAAAGGTTCGTCTAGTCAAGGCTATGGCTTTTCCAGTGGTCATGTATGGATGTGAGAGTTGGGCTGTGAAGAAGGCTGAGCACCGAAGAATTGATGCTTTTGAACTGTGGTGCTGGAGAAGACTCTTGAGAGTCCCTTGGACTGCAAGGAGATCCAACCAGTCCATTCTGAAGGAGATCAGGCCTGGGTTTTCTTTGGAAGGAATGATGCTCAAGCTGAAACTCCAGTACTTTGGCCACCTCATGCGAAAAGTTGACTCATTGGAAAAGACTCTGATGCTGGGAAGGATTGGGGGCAAGAGAAGAAGGGGACTACAGAGGATGAGATGGCTGGATGGCATCACTGACTCGATGGACGTGAGTCTGAGTGAACTCCGGGAGTTGGTGATGGACATGGAGGCCTGGCGTGCTGTGATTCATGGGGTCGCAAAGAGTCAGAGCGACTGAGCGACTGATCTGATTTGATTTGATCTGATAATTCCTTTGCTGGAGTCTTTATTTCCTCTGTCCGTCTCTCTCCTTTCTCAGTCTTTCTCTGTCCCTCTCTCCCTCCCTTTCTCTCACTGTCTCCTTCAATCTCGGGTGTCGCTGTTGCAATAACTCGTTTGGTGGAAATGTCTTATATGCTTAAAATCAGCATCTTTCATTTTAACATGGCTTAGCAATCTTTCAACACCTGATCTGGAGAAATTCAAAATTCAGGGAGGTATGTTCTCAGCAGATGACCCATATTCCTTTCTGTCATATTTTCTCTCTTTTCCCTGTCTCTACTTCACCTTTGTCTAGAACTGGTCCTCTAAGAACTTTGCCTCTTGGTAACATTATGGTGAAACTATCACTTTCTTTCCTCTATCATTTTATTTGCCACCAGCTAAACAAAAGAGTTTCCTCAAACTACTCTTGATAGTAATCTACCTGAGGGCAGAAATGAGACAGTGGAAAGTTAGGAAGTGGTTTAATTAATTTACAGTCTTTCAGGCTTGAAGGCAATATATTTCAGACCTGAATTACTATGTTCGTTAAAGTATCATTGTGCCCAGCAAAGTGGCCTGCTCAGGATGGCATACAGTAAGTGTGTATTTAAGTGAATGAAAAGAAACATTTTAAATCATGTTTACCTAAATGACAGTATTATATGTGCTTTTTGTTTGGGAAGTCACTGTCAACCCTAGGGAGCTTTTAGGGCACACTCCATATCAGTTAAATCAAAATGTTTGTTGGTATAGCCTATACATGGGTACTTTAAAAAAGCATTCCTGACAATATTAATATGTGGGCAGATTTGGGAACCACTGGTTTATAGAGGAAGTTATTAGAGGTATGTAAAATTGGGAAAGGAGTATTTCAAGACTGTATATTGTCACCCTGCTTATTTAACTTATATGCAGAGTACATCATGAGAAACACTGGGCTGGAAGAAGCACAAGCTGGAATCAAGATTGCTGGGAGAAATATCAATAACCTGAGATATGTAGATGACATCACCCTTATGGCAGAAAGTGAAGAAGAACTAAAGAGCCTCTTGATGAAAGTGAAAGACGAGAGTGAAAATGCTGGCTTAAAACTCAACACTCAAAAAACTAAGATCCTGGCATCTCGTTCCATCACTTCATGGCAAATAGTTGGGGGAAACAATGGAAATAGTGAGAGACTTTATTTTCGTGGGCTCCAAAATCATTGCCAATGGTGATTGCAACTACAAAATTAAAAGACTCTTGCTCCTTGGAAGAAAAGTTGTGACAAACCTAGACAGCATATTAAAAAGCAGAGACATTACTTTGCTGACAAAGGTCCATATAGTCAAAGCTTTGACTTTTCCAGTAGTCACATATGGATGTGAGTGTTGGACCATAAAGAAGGCAGAGCACTGAAGAACTGATGCTTTCAAACTGTGCTGCTGGAGAAGATTCTTGAGAGTCCTTGGACTGCAAGAAAATCAAACCAGTCAATCTTAAAGGAAGTCAGCCCTGAATATTCATTGGAAGGACTGATGCTGAAGCTGAAGCTCCAATACTTTGGCCACCTGTTGCAAAGAGCCCACTCATTGGAAAAGACCCTGATGCTGGGAAAGATTGAAGACAGGAGGAGAAGGGGACAACAGAGAATAAGATGATTGGATGGCATAACTGACTCAATGGACTTGAGTTTGACCAAACTCAGGGAGATAGTGAAAGACAGTGCTGTAGTTCATGGGTTGCAAAGAGTCAGACATGACTTAGCAGCTGAAAAACAACAGAGCCCCGTGTGGTATTCACAGTGTGCTGTCCCTCACTGGGCTACTCCCATGACAAGTCACAACACACTTGCAATTACTTGAATTCTTACATTTTTAAAATTTAAAATGAATGTCCTCATAGCTTTCTACTACATAAGAGATCCTGACTGGTTTAATATAAAATATTTTTTTGCACAAAGCAGTCTTTAAGTAAGGGAGCCATGATAACTTCAAGGCTTCTTGCCCCCCCGCTAGCACACCACCATGCCCCTGTCTGCATAGCTCTGGCCCTGGGTTCAAGAACTCAGATATGGATGTCGTATACACTCTGGTTTGGAGTCCGTCTCTTACACTTATATTTGCATAACCTAAGCAAACCTCTTTACCTCCCCAAGCCTTAGTTTTCCCATCTATCAAAAGGGGTTTTGGGGGCAATTAAAATGAAGGGCTTAGACCACAGATCTTTGTAAACAAGGTTTCTACTGTGTTTGCATTACTATGTTTTGATGTATAAGCAAGTGCTTTTACGCTGTGTTGTTGCTGGGCAGAACTGGTGTCACAACACACTTAGTTTCATGAAGAGATAAAAGAGTGGAAAAGAGTAGTCCCTGGAGGCTCAAGGAAGGTACAGAGAATGCAGCCACTCCTGGAGGAAAGAGGAAAGCAAGCTCTTGTTCTTTTCTTCCATACTCCTGAGAATGAAGCCTGCACGGTCTATCCTGGGAGGCAGGGCTGGAGTGAGAAAGGATTTGATCATGTCTTCAGTCCTGCCATCTCTGGAAGCTTCCCTGAGGTGATGCTTAACTTCCTCCAATGACTCTCAGCCAAGGGGATTTTTCACTGAGGTTTAAACTCTGAACAGATTCCAAGATGCGAGACCTACCTGAATGCAAATGAGGATAGTGGTCACTTAGAATCAAAATGTGCTGATTTAGGTTTATGAAGCTCCAGTCAGTTGACCTGGCAGCTTCGGTGTGAGATGAGGTGGAACCTAAATGTGCAAAGTGGTCGTTTTCCAGGCATCTGCCGTTTGGAGTGAGACTTTGCTGATGATGAGCGTCTTGCTCACCCATTTCCTGTTGACAAAAGTGTTTGGGCCATGACTGCAATATGGAAGGATAATAGCGCTTATGAAAAGTCACCTTACGTTTGTGTCTCATGCCACACTGAACAACACAGTGTCATATCCATTATCGTATTTGATCCTTGAAGCAATTCAGTGAACTAGACAAATTACTGCAGCCTGGGATTAGGCATATTCTTAAAGGACTCACGGTTGCTAGCATTAATTTGAGTGTGTATTCCTAAGCTTGCATATACAATGATTGCCCTTCTGTTTGCATAGCATATGCATTTTTGCTTTTTTATAATCCATTTCCCTTTTAAAATCTCCATCTCCTCTGACCCTTTACATCTTATTCTAATGTCTCTCTAGCATTAGTAAAAATAATTGCTGAAAAGAAATGCATATTTGAGACGGTCTTGGCTGAATTTCTGCTAGAAATACTCCCTGTGAGAGGTGTCAAATATGTTTGCTTGTTCTTCATCCTACCTCCTTCCTTCCTTCCTTCTTTACTCCATTCTTTTTTTTCTGTTGTTGTTGCTTTAAAAAAAAGAGTGTATGTGTGTGGCCTGGAGAAAGGCAGGAGTAAAGGAGAAAGAAGATGATAAGTTGAATTGATCAAAGTGAAGAGCATCATAAAGTTTCAAAAAAGATCCTTTGGAGGTTAAAGGCAGTTATCTACATAGATATGAATTTATAGTAAGTCTGATTTTGTGGGATATATTTCTTTTGACGGGAAAATGTTCTTAGGCTCTGCTTGTGCTACTTAAACTATTTCATGGTATACAGTGACACCTAAAATCAGAGATAAATAATAATTTTTTTTAGTAATTTTATAATTTTATGTTTAGGATATGTATTCTCTTCCTAGTTTTAATTGTTTATCAGTTGAGTTAATGTTCTTAAACATATGCATAATAAATATTGCAGTGAAATTTCATGATCTTTTTCCTAAAAGATCTTGCCTTGTATTTCAAGATCTTTATTATGCATATGGTATTGAGGTCACTAATACAGCAATCAGGACTTCCCATATATGCAGAAATGTAACCATCAGAGATGGGTATTTACAGAGAATTATATTTTTATACTTGAGAATTTTAGGATTCTTAGTGAGACACATATGTTTTGTATATTATAGGATATGAATGTCTTTTAAACAACTAAACATCTACATACATACCTATTCCAAATTATTAATGTCACAATAATAATAATGATGGTTTAATAGACATGAAATTTTTGAAATAATACCTAACATAAGGTAGAAACATAAACCTATTTGTCTGATACTTTTAAAATTTGATTTACTGAATTTACCAAATATTTTGATAGAGAAGAGGCCATTTAATATTGGGCTTAGAATGGAGTTGGATAGAGCTGGATTTGATTCTTGATTCTGGTGCTTACTAGCTAAATTTTCCAGACCCAGTTTTCTCATCTGTACAATGGGAACCAAATTAGTGACTAAAAGGGTTTCTAAAATTATAAAATAAGATAAAGAATGTGAACTGCTTAGCACAGTTATTATAAAGTCAATGCTCAGTAAATAGTGCTACCTGTATATTGTTACTTGCTAACAATCATTAATTCAGTTGTGTAAGTGAATATTTGGCATATCTTATATCAGTTCTGGAGAAGGAAATGGCAACCCACTGCAGTATTCTTGCCTGGAAAACCCCATGGACAGAGGAGCCTGGCAAGCTACAGTCCATGGGGCCACAAAGAGTCGGACACGA
The DNA here is from genome assembly GCF_029378745.1 of Bos indicus. Classification (NCBI taxonomy): domain Eukaryota; kingdom Metazoa; phylum Chordata; class Mammalia; order Artiodactyla; family Bovidae; genus Bos; species Bos indicus. The sequence continues at coordinate 71,852,462 of NC_091773.1, forward strand.
CTCAGCGACTTCACTTTTTATCAGTTCAGTTCAGTCGCTCAGTTGTGTCTGACTCTTTGCAACCCCATGGACTGCAGCAAACCAGGCTTCCCTGTCCACCAACTCCCGGAGTTTATTCGAACTTGTGTCCATTGAGTTGGTGACACCATCCAACTATCTCATCCTCCACTGTTCCCTTCTTCTCCTGCCTTCAATCTTTCCCAGCATCAGGGTCTTTTCCAATGAGTCAGTTCTTTGCATCAAGTGGCCAAAGTATTGGCGTTTCAGCTTTAGTATCAGTCCTTCCAATGAATATTCAGGACTGATCTCCTTTAGGATGGACTGGTTGGATCTCCTTGCAGTCCAAGGGACTCTTAAGAGTCTTCTCCAACATCACAGATCAAAAGCATCAATTCTTCTGCACTAAGCTTTCTTTATAGTCCAACTCTCACATCCATACATGACTACTGGAAAAACCATAGCTTTGACTAGATGGACCTTTGTTGACAAAGTCATGTCTCTGCTTTTTAATATGCTGTCTAGGTTGGTCATAGCTTTTCTTATATGTTATATATCATATATTCTTTATTATATATTATATATCTTATATATTCTGTGTTATAGATTCTATATTATATAGTCTTTTATTTCTGTCACATATGAATTTTTTCTCTCATACTATCCAAAAGCAGAATTTTCAGTGTTTATAAATATATTTATAAATTAGCTACTTATTTAATGACTGCTATGTGCTGTATTTGGAGAAGGCAATGGCACCCCACTCCAGTACTCTTGCCTAGAAAATCCCATGGACGAAGGAGCCTGGTAGGCTGCAGTCCATGGGGTCGTTAAGAGTCGGACACGACTGAGCAACTTCACTTTCACTTTTCACTTTCATGCATTGGAGAAGGAAATGGCAACCCACTCCAGTGTTCTTGCCTGGAGAATCCCAGGGACGGGGGAGCCTGGTGGGCTGCCGTCTCTGGGGTCGCACAGAGTCGGACACGAGTGAAGCGCCTTAGCACCAGCAGCAGCAGCATGTGCTGTATACCTTGCTAGAAGCCAGGTTTAGAACAGTAAGCTAAACAAGATCTTCTTCTTACATAGATATTTTAGTCAGTATGAGAAATGATTAGTAAATAAGCAAACTGAAAAATCCACATTTATTTGTTTATTTAGCAGCACGGTGCTAATCAGGGATTCCTGCTTAAGTCCAGTGGGAGCCAGGCTCAGAGCAATTGTCCTGGGACATTATCAGTGGGGAATTATCAGTAGGCATGATTCTAGCAATTTCACTGTTTCACTTGGGAGCCCTGGATTCTAAGGTAATTCACTGCACACGTGCAACTTCTGTCTTCTCCACCATTCCACAGAGCAGAACGAATGTGTGCATTTCCTTCAAATCATCTCATCAGTGCTCAGCAAATAATATAAAATGAAATAAATAGGTTAAGGGCCTTTCTTTATAAAGTCCCATCGGCCAAGATGCTCAGCAACTCCAAGGCATGCTGAATGCAGATAGTGCTAATGTAAATATGTTTCCCCACCTTTACTTATTCCCTGGATAAACAAGATACGCTGCCCACCTTCCTTAGTATTCCAAGTCTTAATGAAAACAAGAAAGAATTCTTCAAAGATAGACTCCTGGAGTATTGGTGCATGAATGGTAGAGGACTCTGGGTTCTGATGATGAAGGCTTATGTAGTAGATACACAAGGGCCATGAATCTGGGTATGATATCCATGGAGGCTTCTTCCCAGAGTTCTTAGCCCCTGAGCTAAAGTCAAGCCTCTTCCATGCCGTGTGGTCACTTCAAAAGACCCCCAATGAAAGCATTCAGAAGGAAGGAAAAAGTTTCCTCCTGGCTCTCCATCGTGAATTACAAGCTGGCATTATCTCTTCCCATTCTTAAAACTCGAAGGGTGGTACAGGCAGCGATGCTGACAGTGTGCATTCGCAGATGCCACCATATGGGTCTCGAAAAACTAGTTGCACTGATGATTCCCTGCACATGTAGGAGACAGTTTGCATTGTTGGCACCGTCCCTGCACAGAAACAAGCACAGCTTAGCAAGGCTGAGCAGATGGCACTGGATCTGGTGCCAGGGAAGCAGTGAATTAAAGGTTATACCCACCAGGTTTGATGCGGTGCCAGTTTGAATTGGTACAGAAGCTTCAGCCCACCTGCTTATTGGCCTCATGACATCTGGCATCTTTTTATTTTATTTTATTTTTTTAAATTTGGACTGAATTGAAGGCAGCAAGGAAAAATGTCATTTTAAAAGCCAGTTACAAGTCAATAGATTTAAACTCTTAACAAAAAAAAAGGCCTACAGGCCCTCTACATTAATGTTTTATATTAATGATTTTTAGAAAACCTTTGGGGAAGTCACACACGGATGTGCTGAATTGTGCTGCAATTTATAGCGTCATATAATGGAAGGGGGTGGACCGCTGAAACCTGGCCCAAAGTTGCTAAATAGTGACACCAGAAAAAGGCTATTATCTGTAGCCTGTATATGGTAAGGAGGAATCAGAGAGGAAAATGAGCTTGCTTCTATTTATTCTAAGTATTTTCACTTTGTAATGAAAACATGGTGGCATTTCGCACAGAAGCACACTCTAGAAGGTGCTCCTCACCTTTGGTTTGTCTCATACAGTTTTTCTATGGCCGCGTGTTTAGTGGTGCTGTATTTCAGCTGTAATCCCCACTTGCTCTGCACACATTCGTACACTGTGTATACAAATACGCAACACACCCAGCCCCAGGGTAGCAGAGTGTGCATACTGAAACCTGTTTGTATATCTCCTCCATTTGGGATTTTCATGTCTGCTCCCTGGGTGTGAAACGAAAGCCTGCCGTGGAGCTGCGCTCGGAGGTGGTTAGCTTGGTAACCAAGCCTTTTGATTCAAAGTGTATATAAGGCCTGGCTTAGAGTATCACCATTTATTGATTTTGAATTAACTTTTAATGATACTGTATCAAGCCCCACATCAGCATTCTAGAGGTGAAAGAAATCATCGTTAAGAGGGTGGATTAAGTGTCTAAAATGGCATCAACTTTTCATCCCACAAATCTGGCTTGCAACGTGGTCATACTGACTTTTTTTCCCATTGAAATTGGCTTGGTATTTTTCTTTTTCATAGACTGTAACGACTTAGAAGTTTTGTGGCAGTATAGTCTTTTCTTTTCAGAAAAATACCCAGAGAAGAGACAGTGATAAGGAAAAAAAAGTAGGGAGTGCTTCCAAATTCTGTTCAAAAGAACTTGGAGTGAGAACGAAGAAAAACTAGCAGCATACCTCTAGTTATGAACAGAAACAATAGCCTGGAAATGCAATAGTTTACTCTTGTTTTGAACTCTGTAGACAGTCAACAGACAGAGACAGTGAGTAGCCAGTAACACCGGTACCATCCTCAGAATATGCAAGAGAAAGGTTTGCTGTCTGATTGGGAAGGCAATCCAAATTCCATTAGTTCTAGGTATACTCTGGAAGTCAGCTGTCTGTTTTGAAGCCTTTAATTAAATATCATAATGACTTCTTAATATTAAAGGTATTATTAAGTATTAATGTTAAAGTATTAAACACATTAAATAATTTTACATTATTAAAATGTTATTAATTATTGATATTAAATATTAATTAACTACCAATTCTGAATTGCATGAGCCACAGCTATATTTTTCTCAGTGGTAAATCTAGGTTAAAAAAAAAAGAGAGAAAACCTGTTTCCCAAAATCATGAAACTACTAAGGGAAAAATAAAGTTCAAAAAAATGTAAGCAGCAACACTAGAAATGATGGAGCTTTATGGACCCGTTTGTTGTTATCAAAATCCTTAGGCTCATCTAAGTTTATGGATGGAAAAAATAATCAAACTTTACTAATGTAAAGTGTAAAAGAAATACCAATTTCCTTTCAGCATTTCAATAACAGAGTGAAGACGGGAAAGAATAAAACCACCCACATAACAGGGCCTCTCTAACATTGGAGCCACTTAGAACTTCCTTCTATTCAGACAACTAACTTATGACTCTGTTAGAATGACATTTCTTTCACAAGCTTCTAAGGTGTTCTATAATAATGCTCCATCATCTTTGCTATCCAAAGACATCTTACTGTTTCCACAGTCAAAACTTACACATTATGCAATGTTGTTATAAATAATTCTTGTTATAGACCACGTACTAAATTGCTACTTCATATTCATTGTGGCAAGATAATCTGTTTCAAATTTCTCCAGATAAACAGGTAACTCAACATATTCCAAGGAAATAAAAGAAATATGTTCTGCTCCTTCAACTGAGCAGTTTTAGCGAGGCAGTGGTTAAAAAAAAAAATCCCCAATGGGAGATTGCACTGAAAGTTGTAATCACAAGGAGAGGGTATCCAAGCATAATTTTATTTACAATGCATATGATGACATTGCCTTCTAGGCTATCTATAATATATTGCTGAGTACTCTCTTCTCAATACATTTAAAATCTACTATTTATTGTTAATAGACACAAGAGTTGGTAAAAATGGTTCTGAAAAGTAAGTGAAGAGCTCTATGGATTAACTGGAAGGCAAGAGCCTAGCAACTTTTCTTACAGCAAAACAGATTGTGGATTTTATATTTATCTTTTTTCAGTACTAATTTTGAATATTTATGACCAAAAATTCAAAATGGGTGCTTTAAAAATACATCCAGACACAGGGAACTCAAACCGGAGCTCTGTGACAACCTAGAGGGGTGGAATGGGGAGGAAGATGGGAGGGAGGCTTATGTGGGAGGCGACGCATGTATACCTTTGGCTGATTCATGCTGATGCTTGGTAGAAGCAAACACAATTCCGTAAAGCAATTTTCCTTCAATTAAAATTTTTTTTTAATTTATCCAAAAAAAAGCAGTAATTTGCCCTCAAGTTAATGAAATATAAGATAATTCCTCAAGATTGCATTTCCATGGACCCTGAAACTGAAAAAAATGGTCTCATGGATTTAGCTCAGCCAAATCCTGCTCTCCAGCTAGTATCATCATTAATGTGTATTTTTGCTTTGCTTAAGATATGATCATATTGCATCCTAAGATAGAATATGGTTCTTGGCACAAAGTAGGAGCTCAAAATATTTGTTTAATGGGACTGATGCACCAGGTAAGCCTTCCCTGATAGCTCAATGGAAAGAAGTTGTCTGCAGTGCAGGAGACGTGGGTTCGAAGCCTGAGTCGGGAAGATTCCCTGGAGAAGGGAATGGAAACCCACTCCAGTGATCCTTGCCTGGGAAATCCCATGGAAGGAGGAGCCTGGGGGGTACAGTGTGCGAGGCAGCAAAAGAGTTGGACACAACCTATCGACTAAAAAACAGCAACAATGAACCAGGCAGTGAATCATCCATTCATGCTTTCTTTCATTCAGTATTATTGACGGAGCATGAGTTATGGAAGTGGCTAAGAACTCAGATTCTGGAGGTAGATTTCCTGGGTTCAAACTGGTTCTACCTCTTGACAGCTGTGTGATGTGGGACACATTTAACATTTCAGTGTCTCAGTGTCCTCCTCTATAAAATGAAGCAGCTACAAATACTAATAAAGTTTTTTGATGAATGTACTATATTTATTACAGATTTAGAGCAATATTGGGTACTTTGTGTCTTATGAATATTTAATCAATAGGTAGATACATAAAGATATGTAGATGATCAATTTCCCAGTGCAAAGAACAGAATGAAGCAATATCTCAGTTCCCAATGTGCTCAAAATACTCAGATATTCTTCTAGCCCAGCAATGCCTAACATTCAGAAAATAAGCTTTTAATTTAAATGAGACTTTAGGTTACAAGCTCAGAAACATGAAATTTATCACAAGGTCATATGATGATCAAGATCCCTTTAAGTAAATATACCTTCTCTTTATTCTTATAGACAAAATAATGAAGTCATTGAAATTCATGTTCATCATTCCCATAATCTTCCTCCTTTGTAATGGCCCTTCTCACTTAGAGAAGAAATAATCTAATATGAGCTTACAACACTTTTTAGTTCATACTTTAATTAACTTTGTATGTTTGTAAATAATTTCTACTGTGTCTCCTCAACCATGCATGTAAAGATTTTTAAGACTTTTTCCATAATGATAAAATGAAAGCATTCTTCCCTTTAAAAAATGTTTAGTTAGGGCTTGACAAATAAAAGATTTAAGGGAGGAGCAAAGGGACCCCAGAAGAGTTAATATACTATAAACTACATGCTCCTCATTTTTTCAGTCTCAAACATCTATTGACTCCGTATCATTTCTTTGTCTACCCCCAGGACCACTGCTGTAGTTCAGGTTTTCATCCCTTACCACCAGAACTACTGAAGTCTCCTTTGCTTCCCAGCTTGTCCCTTCTTCCCCTGTATCCCATTATCTGCATTGCAACTTTCCAAATGAGAGCTCTGACAATGCTACTTTCAGGCTCAAAAGTCTAACAGGATAGCATGCCTCAGTGGAGGTTCCAAACTTTGTTGCCTATAATACTCATCCAACTGAGCTCCTTGTCTCCGAGGTTGTTGGTTCAGTATAGTTTTGATGGGCTCAAGGTTTAGCCCCAGGGATTTTGATGAAGTCACTCCATGGCCAGTGTTTGAGAGCCACCAGCTAAGAGTTGGACATGACTGAGCAACTTCACTTTCACTTTTCACTTTCCTGCATTGGAGAAGGAAATGGCAACCCACTCCAGTCTTCTTGCCTGGAGAATCCCAGAGACGGGGGAGCCTGGTGGGCTACCGTCTATGGGGTCACACAGAGTCGGACACGACTAAAGTGACTTAGCAGCAGCAGCAGCCAGAAGGAAAAGTCAAGGTACACCAGCCCTTCCAGGATTAGTCCTTGCTTGTCTCTCTCCACTCCCACATACCCATGCCCCTCCGATTGGAGTTCCTACGTCCACACCTTGTAGCTGCTTCACTCTTGGCCCAGTAGTCATCTCCCCTTTGTGATTCATGGTAACTACTTTGCAAAAGTTGGTAGCTCTGTTTCTAGCATTTTCCAAAACACTCTGCCTAAACTACATTGAACCTTTCCTTACTTTTATGAGAATTTATGCTGCATGTAGTGCTGGAATAATGGCATTAAAAATGCACAGTACATCTGGACAAAAAAAAAAGAAGTCCATTTTTCATTTCTATCTGTTGGGAACATTAAAGGCAGCTGCAGTACATAGCACCCTCCTCCCAATTCCTTCTCTCCCGTTTTCTCACGCCCACCTACCAGAGTTCCTTTCTCTTCCAAACTCCCTGGAGATTCTCCCACACATCCAGCCTTACTTGATCTTTATCCTTCTCATCCATCTTCTTTCCTCCTGATTTTGCAATTTGAAAATCCCAAAGGAAAAAAATAACACTTGTTTAGAAGACTGGAAATGTCAAGGAGACACAGCTCCTTTAGTGCATAGGACTTGCTCCTAGTCATAACGGAGAAGGGAGACGTGGGAACAATCATACAGAATCCTGCCTCTCCCATTTCAGCTTGAGCTCCTTCAGAGCAGTGATGTCTTACTGATTTTGATTTCTCTGTACAAACCCAGATCTCAAAATACAGTAATATTAGAATCCGAGGTGACAGGTGTGTCTTTTATCATATATTATATTTACCTACTTATAGGAATTGCCTAAAGAAAATCTAATATACAATCAATAATGTTGGAGGATAATTTGTCTTCATCGTAATTTCCTCTTTTGCTGCCACCATCTGAAGAAACAGTCTCCTGATTCTGTGCATTCCAATCACCATACTTATGTAACAAATTGTTCCAAACTTAGTGATATAAAAAAACTCTTTATTTTGCATGCAGATTTCTTAGGACGGGTATTCAGGGAGGACTTGACAGGGTAGTCCTTCCTGGGGTTATGTGGGTACAGTCAGAGGGCTGCTCTCACCTGCAGGCTTGACTGGGCCTGAGGATCCACGTTCCTGGGGCTCTTGGGTGAATGTGTGATGCATATGCATAGAGTTGCTAGGGTGGCTTCGCAAAATGGCATTTGGCTTCCTCCAAAGCATGTGTGCAAGAAGCCGAAGTGTGCGCTGCAGTGCCTTTTTTGACCTAGCCTTAGAATCACACCCTGTCCACTCTGCTTTGTTCTATTGATCTCTTCGAGTCAGTGCTTATTAGTTTTGAGAGAGGACCAAAACACAGGTTATGGACAGTGGAGGTGTGCATCATTGGGTAGCATCTTGGAGGCCGGTTACCCTCCGAACACCCACGCTTTCCTAAAAGATAAATTGTGGACTACCTAAGTTGTTGTGCTATAACTGCTGTAAGGAACAAGGAGCATGAGGTCTTACAAATGCAACATTTTATAGCTGGAAAGATCAAATGTGTGTGTGTGTGTGTGTGAAAGTCACTCAGCTGTGTCCGTCTGTTTGTGACCCCATTGACAGTAGCCCTCCAGTCTCCTTTGTTCATGAAACTCTCCAGGCCAGAGTACTGGACTGGGTAGCCGTTCCCTTCTCCAGGGGATCTTCACAACCCAGCAATCAAACCCAGGTCTCTCACATTGCGGGCAGATTCTTAATAGTGTGAGCCACCAGGGAAGCTTGGAAAGATCAAGAGATTATATCTAACTCAAGTGGTCTTAAGTCATAGATCTAGAAGTAGCTTTGTGTGTGCTAAGTCACTTCAGTCATGTCTGACTCTTTTCAACCCCATGTACTATAGCCCGCCAGGCTCTTCTGTCCATGGGTTTCTCCAGGCAAGAGGTGGCTTTAGGGATTAGCTAATTCAACCACTTAATTCACAGATAAGAAAAGAGAGGATCATTGATACCATTTTTCTAGAATCCATATATGTGCATTAATATAAAACGTTTGTTTTTCTCTTTCTGAATTACTTCACTCTGTATAATGGGTTCTAGGTTCATCCACTTCACTAGAACTGACTCAAATTCATTCTTTTTTATGGCTGAGTAATATCTCATCGTGTATTTGTATCACATCTTTATTCATTCATCTGTTGACATCTACGTGGCTTCCGTGTCCTAGCTAGGGAAGGAACAGAGATGCAGATATAGAGAATGGACTTCTGGACACAGTGGGGGAAGGAAAGAGACGAATGGAGAAAGTAGCATTGACATATTTACACTAACGTGTAAAATAGGTAGCTGGTGAGAAGAGAAGGTGCTCTACAAGACAGGGAGCCCAGCTTGGTGTTCTGTGATGACCTAGAGGGGAGGAATAGGAGGAGGGGAAGAAGCTCAAGCAGGACGTGAAATATGTATAATTTTGGCTGGTTTGTGTTGTTGTGCAGCAGACATTAACAAAACATTGCAAAGCAATTTTCTCCCAATTAAAAAATAAAATAAAAAAAGAAAAGCGAGGCTCAGAAAGAACATTTGTGGCAGAGCTGAGTCAAGAGGTCAGAACTACTGTATCCCAGGCCAATAAATAATCAAAGAAAGCAAACACAAACAAAACTCTCTGGGGAAATCTGAGAAGAAAAAGTGCAAATGTGTTCTTTGATATGTAAAATAATCTGAATTTGAGAAACATTATAAATTGCATACTTTTTATGACTAAGTATCATGCAGTGTAGCTGTGGTTTTCTGTGTTGGTTATATGTGCTGCACACTAATTTGCGTGGGTTTTATTTGCTCACAACACTGTATTCTATTGACACGTTCATAATTGTGTTAATTTACTTATCATAGTGTAGTCAGTTGCTCAGATATTAAAATTAAATGGAGCATTTTCCGCTCATTTATCTCTTAACAATTATAGAAATATTAAAAGAGAACTTTAAAATAAGATATAGAGTAATGAAGATTTTTTAAATTAATTGCATAAGTTAATCTTTGACTTTAAAATCTTGGAAAACACTTAATTAGAAGGCAATTTGTGCAAAATAGAATGTCTTGAATTCTGCTTTTCACTGCCTAGAAATTAAGTCCAGATACATTTCGCTAATAATTTCTTTCAATGTTGTTGTTCAGTCACTAAGTCGTGTCTGACTCTTTGTGACGCCATGGACTGCAGCACACCAGACTCATCTGGCCTCCAGTAACTCCCAGAGTTTTCTCAAATTCATGTCCATTGAGTTGGCAATGCTATTTAACCATCTCATCTTCTGCCATCCCCTTCTCTTTTCCCTTCTATCTTTACCAACATCAAGGTCTTTTCCAATGAGTTAGCTCTTCCCATCAACTGGCCAAAGTATTAGAGCTTCAGCTTTAGCATCAGACCTTCCAATGAATATTCAAGGTTGATTTCCTTTAGAACTGACTAGTTTGATCTCCTTGCAGCCCAAGGGACTCTCAAGAGTCTTCTCCGGCACAAAAATTTGACAGCATCAAATCTTCAGTGTTCAGCCTTCTTCCTTTTTTTTTTTTTTTTTTAATGGGCCAACTTTCACATTCTACATGACTACTGGAAAAAACCATAGCCTTGAGTATACAGGCCATGGTCAGCGAAGTGATGTCTTTATTTTTTAATATGCTGTCTAGGTTTGTTAATAGCTTGCCTTCAAATGAATAATTGCTTTTTCATTTCAAGGCTGCAGTCACTGTCACAGTGATTTTGGAGCCCGAGGAAAAAAAAATCTGTCACTGCTCCACTTTTTTCCCTTAATTTTCCATGAAGTGATGGGACAAGATGCCATGACCTTAGTTTTTTGAATGTTGAGTTTCAAGCCAGTTTTTTCACTCCTCTTTCACCTTTATCAAGAGTAGTATCATCTGCATATCTGAAGCAATTGATATTTATCCTGGCAATCTTGATTCCGAGCTTGTGATTTATTCAGCACGGCATTTTGCATGATGTACTCTGCATATGCTATGACAAACCTAGACAAGCATATTAAAAAGCAGAGACATTACTTTGTTGACAAAGGTCTGTCTAGTCAAAGCTATGGTTTTCCCAGTAGTCATGTATGGATGGGAGAAGGCAATGGCACCCCACTCCAGTACTCTTGCCTGGAAAATCCCATGGACAGAGGAGCCTGATGGGCTGCAGTCCATGGGGTCACTAAGAGTCAGACACGACTGAGCGACTTCACTTTCACTTTTCGCTTTCATGCATTGGAGAAGGAAATGGCAACCCACTCCAGTCTTCTTGCCTGGAGAATCCCAGAGACGGGGGAGCCTGGTGGGCTGCTGTCTCCAGGGTTGCACAGAGTCAGACAGGACTGAAGCGACTTAGCAGCAGCAGCAGCATGTATGGATGTGAGAGTTGGATCATAAAGAAAGCTGACCACTGAAGAACTGATGCTTTTGAACAGTCGTGTTGGAGAAGACTCTTGAGAGTCCCTTGGATTACAAGGAGATCCAACCAGTTCATCCTAAAAGAAATCAGTCCTGAATATTCACTGGAAGAACTGGTGCTGAAGCTGAAATTCCAATACTTGGGCCACCTGATGTGAAGAACTGACTCATTGGAAATGACCCTGATGCTGGGAAAGATTGAAGGCAGGAAGACAAAGGGAAAATAGAGGATGAGATGGTTGGATGGCATCACTGACTCAATGGACATGAGTTTGAATAAGCTCTGGGAGTTGGTGATGGACAGGAAAGCCTGGTGTGCTGCATGCATGGGGTCACAAAGATTCAGACATGACTGAGCAACTGAACTGAACTTTGCATATAAGTTAAATAAGCAGGGTGACTGTATACAGCCTTGTCATACTTCTTACCCAATTTGAACCAGTCTGTTGTTCCATGTCCGTTCTAACTGTTGCTTCTTGACCTGCATACAGGTTTCTCAGGAGCCAGATAAGGTTATCTGGTATTTCCATCTCTTTAAGAACTTTGCAGTTTGTTGCGATCGACAGAGCATAGTCAATGGAGCAGAGTAGATTTTTTCTGGAATTTTCTTGCTTTTTCTATGATCCAACAGATGTTGATAATTTGATCTCTGGTTCCTCTGCCTTTTCTAAATCCAGCTTGAAAATCTGGAAGTTCTCAGTTCACGTACTACTGAAGACTAGCTTGAAGGATTTTGAACATAACCTGGTAGCATGTGAAATAAACACAACGGTATGGTAGTTTGACCATTTCTAAGTTTTCCAAATTTGCTGCCACATTGAATGCAGCAATTAACAGCATTATCTTTTAGTATTTTAAATAGCCCAGCTGGAATTCTGTCTCCTCCACTACGTTTGTTAGTAGTAATGATTCCTAAGGCCCATATGACCGCACACTCCAGAATGTCTGGCTCTAGGTGAGTGACCACACCATCATGGTTATCCAGGTCATTAAGACCTTTTTTTGTTTAGTTCTTCTGAGTATTCTTGCCACTTCTTCTTAATCTCTTCTGTTTCTGTTAAGTCCTTATCATTTCTGTCCTTTATTGTGTTCATCTTTGCATGAAATGTTCCCTTCATATCTCCAATTTGCTTGAAAAGCTCTCTAGTCTTTCTCATTCTATTGTTTTCCTCTATTTCTTTGCACTGTTCTTTTAAGAATTCTTCTTAGAACACTGTTCTTCTTATCTGTCCTTGCTATTCTCTGGAACTCTACATTCAGTTGGCTGTATCTTTCCCTTTCTCCTTTGCCTTTCACTTCATTTCTTTCCTCAGCTATTGTAAAGCCTCCTCAGCCAACCACTTGGCTTTCTTGCATTTCTATTTCTTTGGGATGATTATGATCAGTGCCTCCAGTAAAGTTATGAAGTTCCATCCATATTTTTCTGGCACTCTATCTGCCAGATCTAATCCCTTGAAACTATTTGTCACCTCCACTATATAATCATAAGAGATTTGCTTTAGGTCATACCTGAATGGCCTAGCGGTTTTCCCTACTTTCTTCAATTGAAGCCTGAATTTTGCAATAAAGAGCTCATGATCATCATCTCTAGGTTTTGTTTTTACTGACTGTATTGAGCTTCTCCATATTTGACTGCAAAGAACACAATCAATCTGATTTCAGTATTGACAATCTGGTGATGTCCATGCATAGAGTCATCTCTTAAGTTGTTGCAAAAGGGTGTTTGTTATGACTGGCATGGTCTCTTATCAAAATCCTGTTAACTTTGCTCTGCTTCATTTTCTACTCCAAGAACAAACTTGCCTGTTACTTTGGGTATGTTTATTTTAAGTAAATTTATTTATTTGTAATTGAAGGATAATTGCTTTACAGAATTGTGTTGATTTCTGCGAAACATCTCCTGTGATGAAAAAGACACGTTTTTTGGTGTTAATTCTAGAAGGTGTTGTAGATCTTCACAGAACATGTCAACTTCAACTTCTTTGGCATTAATGTTGGGGATATAGACTTGGATTACTGTGATGTTGAATAGTTTACCTTAGAAATGAATTGAGATGAGTCTATTTTTGTTTTTTTTTTTTTTGAGATTTCACTGAAGTATTGCATTTCAGACTTTTGCTGATTACGAGGGCCACTCCATTTCTGCTAAGGGATTCTTGCCCATAGTAGTAAAAATAGTGATCATTTGAATTAAATTCGCCTATTCCTGTCTATTTTAGTTCACCGATTCCTAAGATGTCAGTGTTCAGTCTTGCCATCTCCTGCTTGACCACTGTGAGTCATGGACCTAACATTCCAGTTTCCTATGCAATATTGTTCTTTAAGTATCAGAGTTTTCTTTCACCATCAGACACATCCACAGCTGAGCATCACTTCCACTTTAGCCCAGCCGCTTCATTCTTTCTGGAGCTGTAAGTAATTGCCCTCCACTGCTTTTCCCAGTAGCATGATGGACACTTTCTGACCGGGTGGGCTCATCTTCCGGTGTCACACCTTTCTGCTTTTTCATACTGTCCATGGAGTTCTCAGGGGCTTCCCTAGTGGCTCAGTGGTAAAAAACTCGCCTGCAATGCAAGAGCCACAGGAGAGGTGTGTTCAATTCCTGGGTTGGAAAGATCATCTGGAGAAGGAAATGACAACCCACTCCAGTGTTCTTGCCTGGAGAATCCCATGGACAGAGGAGCCTGGCAGGTTACAGTCCGTGGGGTCACAAAGTCAGACATGACTTGGTGACTAAACCACCACCACCACCATGGGGTTCTCATGGCAAGAATCCTGAAGTGGGTTGCCATTTCCTCCTCCAGTGGGCCCCGTTTTGTCTGAACTCTTCAGTGTGACCTATCCATCTTGGGTAGCCCTGCATGGCATGCTCATAGCTTTATTGAATTCCCCAAGCCCCTTTGCAATGACAAGGCTGTGATCCATGAATATGTAATCCATATTTCTTTCAATATGAAATTCTTTTACCTACTCTAATTAAGGTCACAGACTATCTATTTTCAAGCTACAGCTGTTATTTCATTATTTTGACAACTTGAATTGAATATCCAAATTACAGAGTGCAACTATTTATAGACTTTCTTTGTGATTGGAATATAAGGCAAATAAAAGTAAAAGGGTCATTTGATTTTGAAAGTTTTACTGTTGTAGTTACAGACTGACATACATAGGGATAAAAACTTTGGCCTTGGATTAGTTCTGTATATTTTGCTTTGGTTTCTTAAGAGAACAGGATATGACAGGGGAGAAATACACATTCTCATCTATTTTTTTTTTTTTTGGAGAAAAATACACCTTATTTCTATGACCTAGGATAACACTACACTGGGTTAGGGTGATGTGTTAATGTTTGGGATTAACCCAGGTCAGAGGAGTCTAATAGTTTATTTACATTCTATCTACATCACCAAGAATTTCTTCATGAGGTCTTCATTTTTAATTTTTGAAACTAAAATAGTTTTAGCTTGCTAATTATGTAATCCACTTCCCCTCCATTTAACATACACAAAGGTGATTTTAAATATTATTTTCCTGTAGTTGCAGCCCTAATAATTAGCTATTGTTACTAGATATTCAGCTAAATGTTAAATGCAGCAGGAACTACACAGAGTCCAAATGCAAATAATCTTTTAATTCTAGATTATTTACTATCCTTGTATTTTAAAATCATCTTACATAAACTGTTAAAATTATACTTTACATATCTATTATTTAATGACCCACACTGCTATAGCCTAGTCTCCTGTTATTATATAAGCAAACCACCCACCGAGTTTTCTTTGTGTAGCTGAAGGCCCACAGCATGCTCCTGAGGCATAACTATTGACAGATATGAATCTTTTCAGGGCAAAGGAAATGATAGTAAGGAGAGTTAGCAGTTTTAACTTAAACTGCATTTTAGTTGAGGTCTGTACTTAAGAAGGTTTTAGAATTGATACTGTGTGGTGGTCATAATGAACAAGGATTGAAACAATCAATAGACCGGTAACATTATAGGTAAAATATCTGATGAAAACATATACCTCTAACAGAAAACTCCAAGTTGTAATATATACGTCCTTGTAATTTAAATTTGGAGTTTATTTCTTGCCTCTGATTTATTGGCCTTTGTTTATTCCTGCTTTATTATTTTGCTATTGTGAACTGCTTTGCATCAATTCGATGCCAGTTTGAAAAAGAGTTGTAGTAAATTCTATAATAGTGGTATCGATTTTATAAAAAACCTACAAACGCCCTCTCCACCACTCTTGTTTGTGCTTTCTTTCTTTTCTTCCATATTTGCTTTGGCTTACAAGCCAGTGCTTGCCCAATGAGTTAGTTGAAATGGCAACATTAATTTTTATGCGAAGAAGCACACCAACTGTACCGAGAGAGAAGGGGTGGCAAGCAGGGAAGAGTCAGGTGAGACAAAACATCCTAGCATGCGCATCGCACCAGCTGTACTGTTCTAGGAAGACGCTCTGCAGTCATAAGGTAACACAAGCTTTTTGTCAACGATGATGCCAGTGAATGAAGGCTGTAATAACCTTCATGAAAACCTTTCTTTTGGCTTGAAACCTTCTCACCATTCAACGATTTAGGATATTTACCTACTTGTTCCTTGTTTTAAAAGTCCCGTTATCAAGATATGACAGAGGGGCATTTAGTAATGAGCAGACAACAAAAATAAAAGAAAACAGACAAAATTAAAGTTGCAAGAGTACCCTATAGCACATTTAAGATTCTTTACAGTTTCTGGGAGACAAAGTAAGCTTGGCCCTTTCCACAGCTGTCCATGGGACATGCTCGTTTAGAAGTGTTGTGGGTCCCACCTTCTGCCGGCTGGCATTCCATTATGGGGAGACACTCAGAGAGCTTGATGAGTAAATAAGATTGGATCCTGGAGGGTATATTCTTTGGAGCTAGATCTTAGGTGTAAGCCTGGACTTCAAAAGTTACTGTATGTGAGAATATGAACAAATCTCTTAATCAGTTTGACTGTAATTTTTGGTCTATAAGTCACATTTTTAATCATAAAGTTAGCTTTCCAACCTCCTAATTTACAGGATTTTGAAGGCTATCAATAATAATAATAATATAATAGTGTGTTTGCCATGGCATTTTTATCAATCTGAAAGCACTAGCCAGAACAAGCATGATTCTTTGAATTTGTTGTTGTTCAGTCGCTCACTTGTGTCCAGCTCTTTGTGACCCCATAGACTGCAGCACGCCAGGCTTCCCTGTCCTTCATCATCTCCTAGAGCTTGCTCAAACTCATGTCCATTCAGTTGGTAATGCCATCCAACCATCTCATCTGCTGTCCCTTTCTCCTCCTGCCTTCAATCTGTCCCAGCATCAGGCTTTTCTAATGCATCAGTTCATCACATCAGGTGGCCGAGGTATTGGCACTTCAGCTCCAACATCAGTCCTTCCAATGAACACCCAGGACTGATCTCCTTTAGGATGGACTGGTTGTATCTCCTTGCAGTCCAAGGGACCCTCAAGGGTCTTCTTTAGCACCACAGTTAAAAGCATCAATTCCTTGGCTCTCAGCCTTCTTTGTGGTCCAACTCTCACATCCATACATGACTACTGAAAAACCATAGTTTTAACTATACAGACCTTTGTTGGCAAAGTAATGTCTCTGCTTTTAAATACGCTCTCTAGGTTTGTCATAGCTCTTCTTCCAAGGAGCAAAAATCTTTTAATTTCATGGCTGCAGTCACCATCAGTTTTTTGGAGCCCAAAAAACAAAGTCTGTCACTGTTTCCATGGTTTCCCCATTTATTTGCCATGAAGTGATGGAACTAGATGATCTTAGTTTTTTGAATGTTGAGTTTTAAGCCAGCTTTTTCACTCTCCTCTTTCACTTTCATCAAGAGGTTTTTGTTCTTCACTTTCTGCCATAAGGGTGGTATCATCTACTTATCTGAGGTTACTGATATTTCTCCCTTCAATCTTGATTCCAGCTTGTGCTTCATCCAGCCCAGCATTTCTCAGGATGTACTCTGCATGTAAGTTAAACAAGCAGGGTGATAACATACAGCCTTGATTTACTCCTTTCCAAATTTGGAATCAGTCTGTTTTTCCATGTCCAGTTCTAACTGTTATATCTAGACCTGCATACAGGTTTCTCAGGAGGCAGGTAAGGTAGTCTGGTATTCTCATCTCTTTAAGAATTTTCCACAGTTTGTTGTGATCCACAGTCAAAGGCATTAAAGTAGTCAATGAAGCAGAAGTAGATGTTTTCTTTGGAATTTCTTGCTCTTTCTGTTATCCAACAGATGTTGGCAATTTGATCTCTGGTTTCTCTGCCTTTTCTAAATCCAGCCTGAACATCTGGAAGTTCTCATTTCATGTAGTGATGAAGTCTAGCTTGGAAAATTTTGAGCATTACTTTGCTAGCATATGAAATGAGTGAAATGTGTTGATGGATAGGGAGGCCTGGCGTGCTGTGATTCATGGGGTCGTAAAGAGCCGGACACGACTGAGCGACTGAACTGAACTGAACTGTGCAATAATTTGCACATTCTTTGGCATTGCCTTTGGGATTGAAATGAAAAGTGACCTTTTCCAGTCCTGTGGCCATTGCTGAGTTTTCCAAATTTGCTGGCATATTGAGTGCAGCACTTTAACAGCATCATCTTTTAGGATTTGAAATAGCTCAACTGGAATTCTATCACTTCTACTAGCTTTGTTTTTAGTGATGCTTCCTAAGGCCCACTTGACTTCTCATTCCAGGATGTCTGGCTCTGGGTGAGACAATAGACATCTTTGAATTACTGTAGCCAATAGTGCCCACTGTCTCCATGATTTCACATATAGAACTAGGAATACGTCTACTAGAATAACAGCTCCTCTAAAGGGGGTAATGTATTTTATGAATCCTTGGTTCTGCTCATCTAATTGTCAGGCACTAATAAATGATCAATTGGAGAAGGCAATGGCACCCCACTCCAGTACTCTTGCCTGGAAAATCCTATGGACAGAGGAGCCTGGTAGGCTGCAGTCCATGGGATCGCTAAGAGTCAGACATGACTAAGCAACTTCACTTTCACTTTTCACTTTCATGTATTGGAGAAGGAAATGGCAACCCACTCCAGGGTTCTTGCCTGGAGAATCCCAAGGACAGGGGAGCCTGGTGGGCTGCCATCTATGGGGTCACACAGAGTCGGACACGACTGAAGTGACTTAGCAATAAATGATCAATAATGTTTGCTTAATAGACAGCTAAACAAATATGGTAGGCAAGCTTCTGAAAGGCAAAATAGTTTTGCATTTTATAATCTCCAGAGGTAAAATTAGTTTAATGATGGGTTGCTATGGGAAGACAGATCTAAGAAGGGTAAAAATTAAATCCCAAAATAGAATAGGATTTCTTAATATTTTTCTTAGCAGAAGTTATTGTATTTATCAGGAAAAATGAGCTAATGCTGCAATAACAATACCAAAGTTCATAGGCTCCAAACAATATCATTCATGCTCTATATCCATCAAGGATTAGCATGGTTACTTTGACCATTTGAATCACCTTGGCTGATGGAACAGCCACCATCCTGAATGTTGCTAATCCTCCTAGTTGAGGGAGAAGGAATGTCCTGTGGAGGTTTCTGGATGGATAACTAAATGCTGCAGCCTTTGAGCTTTCCCACTCACGTCTCATTGGCCAGCACTAGATATCTGGCCCCGAACAAAAGGAGACCAGGAAACTAAACTATACCCAGAAGATAATATCAATGACCACTATACCCGATCACGTACTAGGATTTTATACACAGAATTAAATAGAAGTACCACAAGGGAGATTGGGCTAGGAGAGGTCAATCTGTAATTGGATAATTCTGCAAATGTATTTATTTTCCCAACCCGTATGCAGTGCCTACAAACTTTATTTTTATTTTGAAAATTTAGCATTTATTGCATTTGTGCTATGACTTCTTCTAGGCTGCTAAGTTCTAAATATACCTATATTTAATTTTTTTTTTTATAATTGTTAACTCTATTTTAATTGACTTGTATTTGTGTCTGTCACTCTTTTCTGAGTGTGTCTGTTTAGTTGCTTGGTTATGTCTGACTCTTTGCGGCACTACCAGCAAAGAACCCACTTGTCAATGCAGGAGACCTAAGAGATGTGGGTTTAATCCCTGGGTTGGGAAGATCTTCTGGAGAAGGGCATGACAACGCACTCCAGTATTCTTGCCTGGAGAATTCCACAGACAGAGGAGCCTGACCGGCTACAGTCCATGGGATTACAAAGAGTCAGATACAACTGAAGCGATTTAGCACACACAAACATCTGACTCTTTGTGATCCTTTGAACTGTAGCCTGCCAGGCTCCTCTGACCATGAGATTTTTCAGGAAAGAATACTGGAGTTGGTTGCCATTTCCTTCTCCAGGGGATCTTCCCAACTCCAGGAATTGGACCTGCGTCTCCTGCATTGCAGGCAGATTCCTTACATACTGAACTATCAGGGAAGCACCTCTTTCTCTATGGCTTGCTGTAATTGTTATATTCTCCATGTTTCCACAGCTTTCAGTATATAAATGTGCACCATTTCCTCCAAAATTAATTTTCTCTTTCAGGTCATAACGAGGTGTTTTTTTTTGTTTTTGTTTTTGTTTTAAAACTAAAGCATACTTTGAAGAAGGGTTCACATTACAGGTATACTGATTGAATGAAAACTGAAATTCCAGGCATCATGGTGGGAAAGTGCAGGCTTATTCTAAGATGGTAACCTAGGGGGCCGTTCTCCTGACAGATTGCTGTTTGTGTTTTTCTGACTTTCTATCATACCTTGCATGAGAATGGGTCTGTCTCTATATGCTGAACAGAAACAGATTTCTGTGGACTGAAAGTTGTTTTACAAAGGCTGCAAGGCTAAAGTGAAGCAAAGTATTGTCTCACATAGAGTAGAAATCCCAGATGAATGCTTAGAATCTAGTATTCTTGTAAATACTTAGTTCTTCCTCTGCATGGTTTTGCTTGATGTGTGTGTGTGTTTGGGGGTGAATAGATTATGAAAAACCCATAACTAAATCAACTTTCAAATTATTGGCACACAGTGGCAAATGTGTTTTATAAGAACCTTTACAAACAACCAGTTTGGTCACAGTAGCAGTTAAATAGCTCCTCCAAAGTATATCTCAACATGCGGTGACTCTCCCCTTGTGTTATTTTGTCTGTAATGCTGACTGACCTGCTGCAGTCCATGGGGTGTCAAAGAGTCGAACACGACTGAGCGACTGAACTGAACTGAAAGTTGTGGTTATCTGGGCTTGTGACAATGGAGTAGTTACATGACCTATCCTCCCATTTTTGTCCACTGGCCTTTCGTGAGAAAACGTCACAGCCATTTGTCTAGGCTACTCTAAATGAGAAGCGATTCTTCTCCTCTGCTTTGCTGAATGTTAATGAGGTGATGAGTGTGCTCCCCTTGGAAAGAGGTGTGGACCTGATGTTGGACGTTTGATGAGTTTAACAGTCACCAGCACGAGGCTGTGGAGAAAGTAGGGTGAGGCAATATCTATGAGTGACTAAAAATACACAAATGCCGAGGATGAACGGTGGGATGTGGAGGGTTCTCTCAAGTGACTGCCATGTGAGGAAGGGATGTGATAGAAGTGCCAGCTCATCCTCCGCGAGGTATGGCACAGCTGATAGGTAAGAGCATCACTGTTTAATGGCTCTGGTTTAAAAAGAGAAGTATATTTTGAATTTTCGAAATGGGAAAAAAAAAATGGCTTAGACTGAAGCTAGTCCCTCTCAGCGTGGTCATACCCATCAGCCCGAGAAAACAGAATTCTTATTTGAAGTTTATCTTTGATGCAAATGAGACTCAGAAGAAACAAATGTGAAGTCCTTAATAGCTCAATTTGTTCATTGTGAATTCTCACCCTTGATGTGTGACTTCATTTTGCCAAATTGTGTGGCTTGGGAATTATAATATAATTGATAAATTCAGGCCAATAGTAGCTGAGGAGAAAGCAGGATACGGCAGTAAAACTAGTCACAAATACTCAGTTTAGAATGTGGAGAGCCAGATATAAATGCCTAGCTGTGCAGTTTGACATACTTTATAGTCCCACACAAATAACTTTGAAGGCTATGCTTTCATTTCATTTTATTTTTTTAAAGTCCCACACATCCATTAAAACTGTTACTATAAAGATCATGTAAGTTATATAGTGTAAGTATATCCATGTGCACTTAGCTCGTGATATAAAATGTGAGGACTTTGAGTAACTAAAAAGTGCCATGCTTACTTTTTCACATTTTATTTGATATTTTTACCTTCTGCCTTATTTGTTGGTTTCCCCACCAAAGCCCCAAAGGTCCTAAAACATATTTGAAATTATCTTGGGTTTATGTACTGAATGAACACTTTGATAACTGTGAAGATATAAAATTAGCACAAGAGACTATGTTTTCATAGTGGACTTACAGAAAGTAGAAAGTAGACTTTGAACCTGGAAGACAGTACTACTGGCAGAGGAATAGGCCCTCTTAGAATTCAAATCCCTCTTAGCACAAGAATTATTGACCCACGAGATGCATAATGGTTCCTTAGTTTATTATATCCAGTCCATTGCAGCTCAGGCATGCTTAGCCTTTGTGTGTTGCAGAGTTCAATAAAGAACACTGATGGAAGCCCACTGCAAAGCTAAACGCAATCATTAGGTCACAACTCTTGTTTCTCTATCTCCCCAGCACTTTTCGGAGTATCTTGTAAGAATCCACACTGCACATACACATAAGTGAATTCAGCTCACAATTCAAGTCAACTTCTTTGGAATGCTAACTCACAGGCATCACTCAGCAGGAGAGTATCCTGTACAGAGGGTCGAGAGATTCCACAGTTCAGCCCAAGTGACATGCAGTGTTTCTGAATACCAATAGTATTTGCTAGTGAAAGACCTTCTTCAGATGGAAGCTGAACTTTTGAGATATAAGAATCATTACAATAAAACCAGAGGCTCAGAACTACAAATATGTTAATATACAATTAGTTCTAGTGTCATATAGTTAATAAATAAGATTTCTTTATGGTTCAGCAACATAGTCACATGTGGGGCATTGCTTGTAAATCACAAGCACTTCTTGTTCTTGCTAATTGGTGAACTGATCTATTACCAAGTCTCTTAAATGTTATATGATCTAGATTTGTGAGCAGAGGTATCAGTTATATTTAGGAGCTCCTGAAATTTGTACTATTTACATAAAAAGAACAGAGCAAAATATCTGCCTGGATGTTGCTGTGCTGTATCATGTTTCAAAGGAGAAGGAGGCATTTGCTTCAGGGATCTCTAGTTCCCATCCATAACTGTAAAGCCTTGAATTGTGTAGGCTACAGGCTGTCATACTAAAATGTCGTCAGCATTAAACAAAAGTCTTTAGCATAATAATTTAGAGCAACTGATACAGCAGTAAGTAGAGTTTTAAACAACAGCTCATGAGTTGAGCAGGGCCTTCTGAAATACATATTTTGAAATAAAAAAGGTTCAACTTTGTGAAATTTGAATACAAGGTCTTCTAAATGAGTGTTATATGAATTTGAGAGACAAAGAAATAGAACATTTGAGAAGACTGATTAATTAAACTGCTTTACATCGTGCGGGCCAACAGTATTGGAAATATGTATCAATACGTTTTTTAGTCACACAAAATGGACACCATCTAATCCAAAGAAGAGAATCAGGGATCCACAAAGGCACCGCTGAATGTCTTCTGACGATGGTTTGGTGAGTGAAATGTAAAGCCAGGATTTACAAATATTACACAAGTGAACACTGTTATTGCACTCAGGCTGAAAAATCCTGTTCAAATCCAATAAGTGGTTTAAGATGTGCAAATAGAGGCTTCTGCAGGGAGTCAGGCATTAGAAGCCACCTGGAGCATGTGCTAGAGATTGTATCCATCAATACAGCAGCTGGGCTGAAATTATAAAGAGAGCCGCTTTTCATCACGCTTGTTTTAATGCATACATTTCTCCTGTCACTGGCACCCCAGGAAAACTACTAAGCACAAAAATGAATGGTGCCCATTACCTGATATTCATACTTGTGGCAACAGAGGAAAGAATCACAACACAACAGTAAGCAAAAAAATTGATATCCAAATTATTTTTAAGTTGCTGCAGGAGGAGAAAATCTTGAAAACCAATTGACAATATTTTAATATAAGAAGTGGGGAGGGAGGTAGAGTCATTTCGTATCTGATTACAAATTTCCTTTTCTTGATATGATACAGACAGAATCTATGATTATTTTAAAAGTAGGGTCACATTTTAAAATACATTTTGTACTAAAAGATAAAAAGCAATCTTCTTTAATAGGAGACCATGTAAAATGCTGCTTAGGGAAAAATGAGGATTCTGTTATTGGAGCCAACTCATTCCCACATTAGAGACAGAGGCCACAGTTCTGTAACTGGGCTGACTGATGTTCAGACATGTTTGGCATCTTATGTGGCTCATCCCTGAATGGCAAATGCCAGCTATTGCCTAACTGTGATTTCATGATGATGGTATAGTCTATGCAACATACTATTATACTGGTGCCTTTAGAACAACATGGAAACAGTCTCAATAAGAACTAAGTATTAAAAAGACAAAAAAAAAAGAGAAAATCTTTGGTAACAAAAAGGAGGTCAGTGTTTGCTTAAGATCTGGGATGAGGATGAATTTAACTGAAAAGAGGCATGTGGAAGTTTTGGAGGTAATGGAAATGGGCTCTATCTTCATTGTGAGAGTGGTTACACAAGTGTACACTTTTACCAAATTTCACCGGATTGTTCAATTAAAATGGATGTATTTCATAGTATGCAAATTATACCTCAATAAAGGTGATTTTTAAAAAAAAAGCCTACGTATCAGAAATATCATGTATGTTGATATTTCATGATGATAGTATTTTGTTGTTTGAAAATAGAAGTGATATTTTACATAAGTAACCTCAGTTTTCTTCCTTCATTTTAATTTGTTGAATATTTGCAAAATCACATTTCCCTATACAAGAGGAGTTCTCAAATTTGTTGAGATTGTTGGGTTGTACTCAAGAGTGAGTTTGCTCTTTGAAGGGAAACTTTCCATATGTTAAATGCGTTGAGGTGAGTTAATCAAGAAAACAGGTCCTGACTTAAGACTCTAGGCTTAAATTGATATAGTCTTTTTTTCCCAGCACAAAGTAATATACGGTTCACATAGGAGGCTGGTATGGTAGTTCATGGAGAAGCATGTCTTTAAATGCAATGGAAAGAATACTGTGGTCTAAATGTAATGGAAACAATTAAGAGGCCTAAAAATTTTCCTAAACCACTTCTATTAATCTTCAACCCTGGATCACTTAGCCTTTCAAAGCCTCAATGTCTTCCCCTGTAACTTAAAAAAAAAAATTGTGGATGGGGAACACATGTATACCTGTGGCGGATTCATTTTGATATTTGGCAAAACTAATACAATTATGTAAAGTTTAAAAATAAAATAAAATTAAAAAAAAAAATAAAATAAAATAAAATAAAATTGTGCCCAATCTGTGGTTTTCATACTAGTTTCATTTTAATAACCATATTTTAAACAATATATTTTACACAAATATATAAATATGTAAATAATAGATTAAAAAATAGATAAGAATAGAGTTATTTTAGGTGAATTGGGAGTGTAGGAGCCTGCAACTTTGCACATTACAGTAACACCACACTGAACACCTTATGCATAGAGCTTTCTACCTATGCACGCATGCGTGCTAAGTCAAGTCACTTCAGTCGTGTCTGAGTCTTTGCAGTTCTATGGACTATAGCCTCCCAGGCTCCTCTGTCCATGGGATTCTCTGGCAAGAATACTGGAGCAAGTTGCCATGCCCTCCTCTGGGGAATCTTCCTTACCCAGGGATTGAACCCATGTCTCTTACATCTACTGCATTGGCAGGCAGGTGCTTTACCACTAGTACCACCTGGGAAACCAAAAAATCATTTTTTACCAAGTTGCTTTCCAGAAAGCTCTACCCATCCATTCTCACCACCAATAGGTAACGATCTTTAGGTCACTACGTAGTGAACAGGTATGCTACATGTTTTGGTCATGCCTAGCCTTAGGTCATCTTTAAATCTTACATTTTTGAAATTGGATTTCATTTTAGAAATATTTGAGATGATTCATTCTTCCTACATGAAGATCAAATACTCCAAGACAAAAGATCTTGGGATACACCTTCAAGCAAAACAAAGTACCCTGGAAATGTTCCCATTCATTCATGCATTTATTTAGAATCAACTAGGTGCCATGCAGTTGCATTGGGTTGAAAAAGTGAAAGTATTAGTCGCTCAGTTGTATCCAATTCTTTGTAACCCCATGGACTGTAGCCCACCAGGATCCTCTGGCCAGGGGATTCTTCAGGCAACAATACTGGAGTGGGTCATCATTTCCTTCTTCAGGGGATCTTCCTGACCCAGGGATCAAACCCAGGTCTCTTGCATTGCAGGTGGATTCTTTACCATCTGAACCACCAGGATGATGGATATACAAATTTAGGTTCAACCTGGTTCACTGTCGTTAAAAAGTTCATAGTCTAGTGGTAGGATCAAAAAGACACATTCTATTAAGATCTGTCTTGGTAGCTCAGATGAGAATCCAGCAAACAGTCCTAACCTAAGGCAGCCTGGAGTCACCTTTGTGCAGAAAATAACAGTTGGTTTGTGGTTTAACGTTTGACCAGATGGATTCTGGAGAGAGGGATTGTGTACGGCGGACATAGTATTCCATTAGAAGCACTAGCATGCACGGAAAGGTCAGAAGTCATAAAAGTTCACAGCGTGGTTGAATATGGGTCCTAACCTCCTGAGGTTCAAGTATGTGGCCTCTCTGTCCTAGTAATGAATCAGGGATCTTTTCCTGGGATTTGCCCTTAAAATTTTGAAACTCCTTTCACATCAGAAATGAAAAAAGAATGCATAAATCTAATTATCTTTTAGTCTTCCTAAACTATACTTTAAAAGTCTTTGAAACACTTTCAGAAAATATATAATACTTTATGCTGTATTTAATCCTATGTATAGAGCATTTTAAGAATCACTTTAATCAAATTTTTCTGAAAATTCAAAATGTTAATATAAATTAAATGTTTTTAAAGTGCTAAATATTTAGAGACAGGTTATTTGAGAAGCCTTTGTCTGATCCTTATGGTTTGAATTGATATTTGACTTTAAATAATATGATTGGATGTTTAGCTTCTATAAATCAAAGACCCTGGAGTGTTTGTAGATTTGTCTAGTCAACACCAAGCTAGACGTAGACACAGGTACAACCCAGGCTTACAGAGAGGAAAGCTAAATTTGGGACTTAGCCTTGGGATCGAGTGAATTTTTAAAATCTGTTTCCTTGAAACGTAACCATTCCAAAATGAAAATCTTTCATATATGATTGGCCTTTAAGGTTTATTTAAGCCTTCTAATACTAGTGATAGAGAAAGTCAATTCTACTATGCCCACAACACACAAATTAAAAAATCACACATTCCTTCAAATCATGGATTTCCTAACTCCTTGCCCAGCTCTGCAAGGCTAGCTATGAATTAAATTCACAGTGAGCAAATTCCAGTGTGTGAGTTTCAGCTGCCATGTTTCAGAAAGTGGCCTGCAGAAGCAGGAATTAAGTGTAAAGTTCCAGGGACTCACTCTTCTGATTTAACAATGGAGGAGTCTGAGCACAGCTTAAGCAAAAGGAACATTTGATCCTCCTTAAGTCTTTCCCCATTGTTAGGTGAAGGAGAGCAATTCCAATCATTTATTCGAAGGAAGCCCCGCAAAAGGCTTAAGAATGTTTGCTGACTAAAAATCATCAGATTTAAGAGAGGAAAAGTATTGTGCCCCGACCTATAGTGACTATTCACTGCAAAATTCTATTACTCTTAAAGAGAGAAACTGAAGAGAATTGTCATCTTTCTTGTTTCCGTTTTGTCTTGACTTGTCCCCTGTGAGCTTCTTATTCTGTGTTATTTTTAGTTGGCAGTTAATAATGCAGATTGCCCAACTAGAAAAATTCAGTTTGTTTGTTTTTTTCTTAGAAGTACAGACTTGAAAATAAAGAAATTATCTAAATACCTACTTGGTTAAAAAAAAAAAAAAAGGTTTCTCTGTGGAACAGTTTCTGTACACTTTGGTTCAGAATTTAATTTATATTTTTAAACATTCATGCTGAATTTCTGTAGTGGAAATTTGCCATTTGGTTTCTTAAATCAGTTACAGTTTAAGCCATTGATTCATGAATCATTCAAAAAAGTAAGCCCGAGTTACCAGCATACGACAGCAAGAGCTGAATTCTCAGAGGAAATGGAACCATGGCTTGTTTATCTTGGAGAGCATTCTTGTCATAATTTTTACTGTGCACATATATTTTGTTGGCAATTTTGTCTGTTTTTCCTATTCTCAAGTAGAATAAACTAAAAAAAAAAAAAAAAAAAAAAACACTAAAGAGAAAAAGAGAAAAGTACTACTCACTGGTCCTGGAAAAGTTATTAAAGGATTGAAAACCTCTCCAGTGAAGGAGCAGACTCCCTCTCCTTCAGTACAAGGGAGGGGGTGGTATATGATGAGTTCCTGGGCAGGAAGCAGGGAAAAGCACTCACATTCACGTTATACCACCACCCACCGAGTGCCCTAAGCCCACAAGGGCTTTTCCAATCGACTGTGTGAGTGGCTGGCCGAGCCTGCTTGCAGAAGATGCCGGAGAGTAACCACACAAGCTTTGGGCAATTGGACATCTCATGGGTGCCCCAGAAGACACGTGTACACACAGGCCCGTCTCTCTAGGTCCAGCTCCAAAGATGGAAGCCCCGGCAGCGGGGCGAGTCAGAGCAAGCGGTACCTCAATCTACCACTCAAGAGCGAGGGATCAGAGAAAGCCCACACGCTCGGAAACTGGTAAACGATAGCTATCCACGGATGCGATCGCGAATCTGAAAGTCTGGTTTCCGAGATCATTAAAGCTAGGATTGCTGATAGAACTGTTTAGAGGGGTTGGGAGGGGACTACAAACAGTCATTCGAGTCCCTTTGCTTTCATGAGTCTGGGCTGCTCCCCACACGTGAGAGGGAGATGCTCAAGCAAAGATAAGGTGGCTGCTGTCTCACTTGAGAGAGGGTGAAACAGACCCCAGGCAGGGGAAAGACAGAGGTTAGGCTTAAAAACCGAAAGGTAGAAAAATATTCTGGCTTAACTGTGTGAGGAGCAAGGTTCAGACCCCATTTTGGTATTAGGAGGGTGATTGAATCTTTCCGAGTCGGTAAAACGGGGGCATATAACACCGTCTTCTTAAGAACACTAGAAGTATGTGGTAAATAGTGTGAGTGAATATGCTTTACGAGGAGTTATTTGAAATATCATTACAAAGGGCACCCTCCAAGTCTGCACACACGAGTTCGAGTTACTTCTGGAGACACTGGCCTCTCAGGTTTGCCGTTTAATGTTTAGGCAAATTAATCAAAGAACTTATACATTTCTTGGGTTCTTCTTCATCGTTCTCAGACTTATTCTATTTATGTTTAATTAGACCTTACCTGTTAATTCCTTTAAAGTTTTTGGAAAACTTTCTAAAAACTTCAACATTTAACAAACTCCTACTGTGTGCAAGACTCTATGTCAGGTGCAGTGAATTTTTAAAATGATTTTGAAATTGTCCGCCTTCTGTCAAAATACTTCAGTGTTTTTTGTATTTCTGGGGGACAAACAATACATATTTAAAGGCTGCTACAAATTTCTTTCTTTTTTGGAAACAAACCATTGAAGCACAATTTGAAAAACAAAAACAGAAGACCAAATTCTATTACAATCTTATTAATTTGACCAAAAAAATTTTTAAATGTTTTTCAGGATTACTGCTGCCAAGAGTTTTATACATCAGGGACCTCATTTATAAATGCATTATTTACTTTGTCTCTCTACTCACTTATACAGATAGAATCAATACAGAATTTACTTACTGCAAGCTGTGTAAGGTTCCAACAAGACTTAATTCCTATATGGATTTTTCTTCATCTCTAGATGTATTCTCATTTTCAAAAGGTTTACCACAACAAAACAAAGAAGCTACAAAATACTTCCGTGGGTGGATGCTATTTTTTAAAGAAACTGCTCCCGTTTTTCTTTATTTCAAGCTTACCCACAGGTAAGTATTTTCCTATTCAATTTAAATAAAGAGTAGCTGTCACCTCGATTTAAGACCAGTTGAAATCACAATTTCAAAATAATTTTAAAAATTCACTGCACCTGACATAGAGTCTTGCACACAGTAGGAGTTTGTTAAATGTTGACGTTTTTAGAAAGTTTTCCAAAAATTTTAAAGGAATTAACAGGTATTAATTAACAGGTAACCCATTCTTGAGCAGTGTGCACGATCTGGGGGAGGATGACGCACCCTCAATCTCAGTTCTACTTGCCGAATATGAAGTTTCAACAAATACTACCAGGAAAACACTGTGGCGCCATTGCATGTCTGCATCTCACATTTCTAGGAAAGGTCAGACATTTTTTGTCTAAGTGGAAAACAGGGTGAGATTACAGTAATTAGAGTGAGTAATCCAAAAGGCAGCAAAGCAGTGAGTCCAAGCCTGGCTCCAAAGTCAGTGTCATGGATGTGAGTACTGGTTCCAGTGATTCCAAGACCCACTAGTCATGGGACTTTGCCAAGTCAATGACCTCCCTGTTCCCATAACTGTGCTTTGGTTTCCCTGTCTGTGAAATGCCAGTAATTATTCTTTCTTCCCCATACAGGTGGATGTTTAAGGATTACGTGAGACAAAGAATGTAAACTCGTCAAAGGACATACTAGTAGGCACTCAATAAACATGAGCTGTTATCATCATCAGCTGAGACTAACCTCTCATATTCCCATCTGTTCTTGATCCTCTCTCTGGTAATTTCATCATACCTTTCATACACAAGTTCGGGAAGCTGGATGTGTGAGTTTATCAAGTATGTAACACCTTCCTGCTTTTCTCTCTCAAAGTGTTTAGAAAATTCCTGCATTGTATCATGACCAACAGCAATATGTGTGCATTTTGCAAAGAAGTAAATGTCAACCAAACTGTGTCCAACAAATATTTTCTTTAACTGTGGGTTTTTTTTTTTTTTTTTGGAAGGCATAGAAAGGAAAAGCAGAGATGAAGGAACAGCCTCGTCACTTGACAAACCCAAACAGATGTTGTGGAAGCAGAGCTAAAGCCCTTTTATATCTTGAGCAAGGCTTCTTCTCCTAGACAGCAACCTCGGTGCAGTGGTTTCTGCTCCTTGGGCTTTATACTGAGTAGGCTTAGCCACACCTGTCAAGATTATTCTCCTGGACCACTGTTTATCAGTCTTGGCACTACTAACATTTTGGTCTGGATAATTTTTTGTTGCCTGTGACATTCTATGCATTGTAGAATGCTCAGCAGCATCCCTGACCTCTACTCATGGGATTCCTGTAGCATCTCTCTATGCCTCTAGGTTGAGAAAACCAAAATTGTCTCCACAAATTGCCAAAAGTTCCCTGAAGGGTGCAGTCACTCCTAGTTGAAAACTGCTACTATTGAACACATGGACTGGGAATTGGGCGATGTTCACCCACTAATACTTCAGCTCAAGAGTTCATTAGGACAGTAATCCATTATTAAGTTTACTCATCTGTAAGCCATTTTCATTCCCAAATCACTCTTGTTATCTGTCCTTCCTTAATTTAGGCATTCATTCATTGTTTTTCACCTCAAAAAGTTATTTTTCACCTAAAAATGTTACACTGAGCCACTATCTTAGTTCAGGCCCTGTGATTCTTGCCTGCACTTCCTACATCGTTTCCTCACTGACACCATTTTTTTTCTGCTAAGTTACTAGTAAAATCTGCTCATCTTTGTAGTTTTATTATCAAACAGAACCTGGTTTAAAATTAGTATATAAAATAAAGATTGACTGTTGCTGCTGCTGCTGCTGCTAAGTCGCTTCAGTCGTGTCCAACTCTGTGTGACCCCAGAGACGGCAGCCCACCAGGCTCCCCCGTCCCTGGGAGTCTCCAGGCAAGAACACTGGAGTGGGTTGCCATTTCCTTCTCCAATGCATGAAAGTGAAAAGTGAAAGTGAAGTCGCTCAGTCGTGTCTGACTCTTTGCGACCCCATGGACTGTAGCCTATCAGGCTCCTTCTTCCATGGGATTTTCCAGGCAAGAGCGCTGGAGTGGATTGCCATTTCCTTCTCCAGGGGATCTTCCCGATCCAGAAATCAAACCTGGGTCTCCCACATTGCAGGCAGACGCTTCACCGTCTGAGCCACCAGGGAAGCACAAAGATCGATTAAATCAGATTAAAAAGAACAATTAGGAAATCCACTGAAACTAGTGTCCCCCTATTGTATTGCCCCACTTGTTTATTTCATATCACTTACCATTACGTTAAACTACATTCTGTTTTCGTTTATTCACTCATCTGTTATCTACCTCCCCCCTCCACCATCACTTGTTTTTTGTTGTTTTTAAGTCACTAAGTCATATCTGACTTTTTTGTGACCTCATCGTTTAGCCCCCTAGGTTGCTCTGTCCATGGGATTTCACAGGCAAGAATACTAGAGTGGGTTGTCCTTTCTTTCTCCAGAGGATCTTCCTGACCTGGGGATCGAGCCCGAGTCTCCTGCATTGGCAGGCAGATTCTTTACCACTGAGCCACTGGGGAAGCCCCACTGCCCTGTACCCTGTGCACCCCTGCACCCCCGCCCCCTCCCCCACACCCCGCCACCACTAGACTGTAAGTTATGCGAGGGTAATGAGCATTTTCTATGTTGTTGATGCTGTTTACCAGCATGTACAACGTGTACTGGGAACATAGTAAAAGCTAAGAAAAAAAAAAAAAACTGAATAAATAAATACAAAAGGTGGGCTGAAAAGCAGAAGCTAGTTAATAGAACCAAGAATGACTGGTCACAGATGTAGGAAGGGAAGTGAGAGAATATATCCAAATAAATAAAATATTTAATTAATGTGTCACACTATTTGAAAAATAAATACACATATTTTGAGAAAGCACACAGCAACAATAAACTCAACCCTAGATAGAAGAAGCAGAAAGGGCTTTCGGTTTTTTCTGCTACCTATAGGAAACAGATTTGGCAGCTGCTGTTACAAATGAAAGGAAAAATTTTCATGCACAAGGTTCGTGTTCTCGTGATTGATGGACATTTCCTTTGGAAAGTATGCCTATTTATAATCACAAATAAAATTCCTGTTGTCTCATGAACAACAGACCATGAGTCTTATGGATTTGCTTCCAAGAGTTAAATAACCTCCTAATTCCACTTGACAGTAAGGATAAAGCTGCTGTTCTGCTGTGATAGATAATCCCCTGCATGGGGTGGTGGGACTGGAGGAGCAACAAGGAGGCAGGGGAGAGGGGACATCCATCTTGCTAAGCAATTCATGAATTGAACCCTAAGTCCTTAATGTACTAGAAGGTGAGTCAGTGTGCTAATGCACCCTTGATTGAATTTGGTTTAAAATGCTAAGTTAAAGTGTGCAGGTGTCTTGAGCAGGTGTGTGGTATTCTGGTAATAAACAGAAGGCGTTCAACCTGAGGCAAGGCTTATTTTGCTGCATTATAGAAATTTCACAGATCTACAGAAAATACATGAAATATTGCTTTAGGGAGGGCTATTCATTCAGTATCTCTTCAAATGCTGTAAATCAAGAAAACAACGTGCTAGTTCAAATTTGTTCCATGAGATTTTTTTTTAAAAATACATTTAAAATGAAATATAATGATAATTTCCCTCTATTATAATAGAGTATCATTGTATTTACATAAGTGAGTCTCAAAAATGCTGTACTTGAAACATATATATATATATATATGAAAATCATATCATGCTGTATTTTTTCTGAAACACTTATGAACACCGTTGGAGTCCCAGTGTCATAATGAAAAATTGCTGTTAATTTTCAGCTTATGGATGTGAAGAGCGGGGAACTCGGGCTGCACGGGGAATTTATTTGTGCAAGCTACAGGGATCCACTATTTAGGGTCTGGTAAGATGTGAAGTAGCCTTGACAGTCCAGAAACGGGACCAACTGGCAAGGGAGTGTTTTACTCTGGGAGTGGCAGTTTCCTATGGGAAATGATCCCATATGAGAGACGCGTGTGAAGAAATCTGGCATATTTTCCATCTTGCCCCAAACAGGTTTAAATAAGACGTCATTCAATAACTTTTTCACACAAAATTCTTTAGTTTGGACGTCTGCCCTTATGGTGTTTATTAAACGATCACTACAGGAGCAACAGCAAGTTTCATTGTTTACTGTCCATCAGGGAGCTAATTCATTGCCTTGACTTAGCTATAATTTAAATAGTGATACTGTTTATTATTATAGACTGATTTCTTTGGTTCCTATAGTTCGTGTCATAATCTTTTGTGTGTAGATTAGAACATGCAATAACCTACTATATGTTCTATGTTAAATATTAATATGTTACGTTTATCTAATACATTTCTCTGAAGACTGATCACACGAAGTGGAAAATTTCCTGTTCACCATATAGAAGTGATTTTCCTGTTTATAGGTAAAAAATCTCCTCTTTTAACCTTGGATGTGCCTATGTGCCACAACTAGATTGGAAAACAATTATTTAGCTGCAATCTAGGCAAGGTTGATAAGCAAGATTTATAAAGCCACCTACATTGTGTTTTCAAGACTGAAACAAAATTTTACTCAATTCTTTTCTTATCCCTCTGACATAGCCCTAGATGAAAAAAACCCAAAGTTGGTCCCACACTTTGCAAAAACTGCAAAATGAATATCAAGTTCTAAGGTATTGTTAATGATAATTACCTTGCTCTACATTAGATCCAGAAATTTAATCATCTTACAGCTGGAAGTTCGAACCCTTTGACCAACATCTTCCCATTTCCCTACCCTACCTCTGGCCATCACCATTCTCCTCTCTGTTTCTGTGAGTTCTGTCTTTATGTTGTTCAGTCGTTCAAGTTGCTTAGTCGTGACCAACTCTTTGAGACCCCATGGACTGCAGCACACCAGCCTTCCCTGTTCTTCACCATCTCCCAGAGCTTGCTCAAGCTCATGTCCATCAAGTGGGTGATGCCATCCAACCTTCTCATCCTCTGTCATCCCCTTATCCTCCTCCTGCCTTCAATCTTTCCCAGCACCAAGGTCTTTTCCAATAAGTCAGCTCTTTGCATCAGGTGGCCAAAATATTGAAGCTTCAACTTCAGCATCAGTCCTTCCAATGAATATTCAGGATTGATTTCTTTTATGATTGACTTGTTTGATTTCCTTGCAGTCCAAGGGACTCTCAAGAGTCTTCTCTAGCACCAGTTCAAAAGTATCAATTCTTTGACACTCAGCCTTTTTCATGGTCCAGCTCTTACATCCATACAAGACTACTGGAAAAACCATAGCTTTCATCATACCAATAGACCTTGGTCAGCAAAGTAATGTCTCTGCTTTTTAATATGCTGTCTAGGTTTGTCATAGCTTTTCTTCCAAACAGCAAGCGTCTTTTAATTTCATGGTTGCAGTCACTGTCTGTAGTGATTTTGGAGCCCCAAATTAAGGCTGTCACTGTTTCCATTGTTTCCCCACCTATTTGCCATGAAGTGTTGGGACCAGATGCCATGATCTTAGGTTTTTGTCTTTATATTTTCAGTATATTGGTGAAAATATACAGTATTTCTCTTTCTGTTTCTGACTTATTTCACTTAGTATACTGACCTTATTCTCTACCATATTGATGTCCAGTTTTTCCAACATTGTTTTTCATAGAAACTATCCAGTGAGTACCCAATGAATATTCTTGACTCTTTGATAAATATTAGCTGATTGTATACTTCTGGGCTGCTGATTCTGTTCCATTCATCTTGTGTGTCTGTTTTTATGCCAGTACAAAATATTTTGATAATTAAAGCTTTGTAATAAAGTTTGAAATCAGGAATTGTGATGTCTCCAACTTGGTTCTTCTCTCAGGGTCTTTTGTGGATCCATACAAATTATAAACTGTTTTTTATATTTTTGTGGGAAATATTATGGAAATTTTGCTGGCATATGTTGAATCTATAGATGTCTTGGGTTGTGTGGATTTTCTAAGAATATTAATTCTTCTAATTTGTGAGTTCAGAATATGTTTCAATTTATTTGTGTCTTCTTCAATTTCTTTTCTTAATGTGTTTTCAATGTATTGATCTTTTATCTCCTTGTAAATGCATTCCTATTATATTTTATGTTCTTGTATTGGGATTATATTCTCTGTTTATCTTTTTGATACTTTATTGTTAGTGTATAGAAATGTAACTGATTTTTATATGCTAATTTTGTATCCTGCAATTTCACTGAATTGGTTGATTAATTCTAATAACGTTTGATGGAGTTCCTCACCTAGTGAATACAGAGTTAAGTAGGAATAGTTGATTGCCAAATTTCTGTCTTATCTTTACGGCTGGGGCATTATTTAGGGGGATTCCTTGGGGCTTTAAGTGACAGTCTTGGATCTATTTGAGGGGAGGAGGCAAGTTATTTCTTTCATTTAACCTGATCTCTCATGCTACATCTTGGAGCTATTGTTCTCCTTGATTTTGAGAATGGAGGAAGGGACAGAGAACACTCTATATCAAAGATCCTTATGGGCTTGGAATTTGTTAAAAATGTTAGAATGTGCTCAGGGTCAGAATTTTGTGTTTTGCTTTCTTTTTAATTCCTTTAGTGCTTTAATTCATGTAGTGCATTTTAGTGATTTAAAATTGGATTAGCCTAGAGTGATTTTGCACTAAAAAAGTTACTAATCTGTCAGAAACCTACTCATTTAACCTGTATTTATTTTTCTCCAACAGAAAATCATCTAGTAAACTGTAGGATTTTTTTGTTGTTATTTACTTTTAACTCTTTGCTTAGCAAATAAACTCACTATAATGTGCATAACTCAAAGGTCTTTCGGAGAAGGCAATGACACCCCACTCCAGTACTCTTGCCTGGAAAATCCCATGGACTGAGGAGCCTGGTAGGCTGCAGTCTGTGGGGTTGCTGAGAGTTGGTCACAACTCAGTTACTTCACTTTCACTTTTCACTTTCATGCATTGGAAAAGGAAATGGCAACCCACTCCAGTGTTCTTGCCTGGAGAATCCCAGGGACAACGGAGCCTGGTGGGCTGCCGTCTATGGGGTCGCACAGAGTCGGACACGACTGAAGTGACTTAGCAGCAGCAGCAGCAGCAGCAGCAAAGGTCTTTGTTCATTACTTTTTCAACCTTTACTGATGGTCCTGCAACAAATCATGTAGAGCATGCAGGCTCAGAATCACTTAAAGACATTTAAATGCAATATTTGACCAGTTGCGATGTGGTACCATTTTTTTTCCCCAAACATTAGTTCATAGCGGAGGTCAGTATGCAAAAACAGAATTAGTTATCTTTATCAAGGAATCAGAAATCTATAAAACTCTTCAAAATTTACAGCCGATATTTTTCAAATGCATATAATTTTGAGATAATCCTTACCTAGCTCAGTTTTATTCTATTGCAGTGATTCTTAAACTTCAACAAGCATCAGAATCACTTAAGGGATTTACTGATATAGATTACAGTGTCTCACACAAGAGTTTCTGTTTTAGTAGGTCTGACGTGATGGGTTGGTATTTTTAAGTTTTAACAAGTTTTCAGAAGATGCTAATGCAATCCCAGCCCAGGATTGCCCTCTGAAAACTAAGATTCGGCATACTCTAATAAAGTGATTTGAAGAGTTAATGCAACAATCAAGTGTTTCCTCAAGAAAGAATTCTTTGATTATTCCAAGAAAACCTTGCCTCCTCTCCCATTAGTTCTGGAGTCAGCACTTACACAGAGCTTTGCAAATTTTTCTTTGCTTGTCTGTTTTCCTAACTTGACTTAACATTCCTTAAGGACAGGAACTGTGTTTTGTTCATGATGATATTTTTAAGATACATTGAATTTCAACACAGCATAATGTATAACACATTTATTGACATATAAAGGAATACAAAATAAGGGCAGATTTTTCTCTAACACTTTGTTTAGACAACATTTTACCACTTTGTATTGTCATTTGAATGTTAACATGATCTTAAAAAGTATATATGGAGCCAGAATAGGAAAAGAAAAATGCTGAGTCAAATCTGAGACCACTTAATTTCTTAAAAGAACCAAAGTTTGGGGGTGGGAATCTGACTGCAGTGTGAAGAAAGTTAGGGTTGCCAGAGGAAGTTGGGTTGCCAACTTCTTTAAATGAAAAGGAGAATTTAATGAGGTGTGATTATACTGTTGGCCCAAAACCATAGACCACTTCATGTGAAGCTTGTCTTTTCTGGTCTTGAGGATAATGTCCCTGAGAAACGAACCTGACTATTTGAGAAGGCAATTTGAAGAATTTGACTGGAAAAGAAACTCCAAATTATTTGAAATGGCCTAATTGGTTTCTTAAGTGGATTTTTTAAACTTGGGAAAAATATTTGGCAAAACTAATAAAATATTGTAAAGTTTAAAAAAAAATGGAGATGAACAAAATCAAACTCATAAAATAAATATTTTTGATGTGAAAAATGATATATACATTTTGAGAACTTGAGAACTTGTAATATTTATGAGAATTTAGTGAGTTATCTAATATATTTCAATTTAAACATGTGATTGAGTAATGAATTTGTCTTGATGTTTTTATTTAAAATTTATGAGCATCTGATGTATTAAAGAGTACTTAACACTTAATATAACTTAAGACTCATCTTATCCATAAATTAAACATATTAGCTCTGCAAATGTTTTCTCTGGTAAGTATTCTTTGTTAATCAAAAAAAATGTGAACTACTGAACAATGAAATTAAATTTTTTGACTTTATAAAGGCAGCTCAAAATGTTTGAGGTGAATTATTAAAAGCCATGTTAACAGTGATTAAGATTTGAGTTGAATCGAATAGACTAAGGGAAAACTATGTTTAAAAACACATATCTTTAATAAATTCAATA
This sequence comes from Bos indicus, assembly GCF_029378745.1. Classification (NCBI taxonomy): domain Eukaryota; kingdom Metazoa; phylum Chordata; class Mammalia; order Artiodactyla; family Bovidae; genus Bos; species Bos indicus. The sequence goes on from NC_091773.1 coordinate 71,890,628, forward strand.
TTAATTTAAAAAACTGAAGTAGTTAGTGAATAATTTTTGTATATAAAAGTCACCTGTTAAGAATACCAAACTGAAAAAACCATAGGCTGTTTTTCCCAGTGGTCATGTATGGGTGTGAGAAGCTGAACCACACAGAAGGCTGAGCGCTGAAGAACTGATGCTTTTGAACTGTGATGTTGGAGAAGACTCTGAGTCCATTGTACTGAAAGGAGATCAAACCAGTCAATCCTAAAGGAAATCAACCCTGAATATTTATTGGAAGGACTGATGCTGAAGCTGAAGCTCCGATACTTTGGCCACCTGATGTGAAGAAGTGACTCACTGGAAAAGACCCTGATGCTGGAAAAGATTGAAGGCAGGAGGAGAAGGGAACGGAAGAGAATGAGATGGTTGGATGGCATCATTGACTTGATGGACATGAGTTTAAGCAGGTTCTGGGAATTGGTGATGGACAGGGAAGCCTGGCATGCCACAGTCCATGGGGTTTCAGAGTCAGACATGACTGAGTGACTGAACTGAACTTAACTGAAGAATACCAAACACCTCAAGCTTTTGGAGGGACAGCTACTTATGGCTGTACAGGCGTGGTTGCATAGACTGCCCCTATTATAAGCATTTGCTTGGTCCACTGAAAAACCTTTGGGAAGCATGTCTAACTTTTGGCATTGGATGACCAATCTAAAGAAGAGTTAGAGTCTAATTGTAATGATATGATACTGCCACAAAACACACAGGTATCAAGTTCATTTTAGTTCTTATTGACCAGGAGCTGGAATGAGTTATATCTGTTAAAGAGGATTGGATACCTTTCTCACAGACTCCTGCCATTTCTTTAACTCTTTGCTTTAAAAACGTACTCACTGAAGGGCAGGCAGGTCACTAAATGATATGTGAGTGTGAGTGAGTGTGTTAGTCACTCAGTTGTGTCTGACTGTTTTGTGACCCTACGGAGTGTAGCCCTACGGAGTGTAGGTCCTCTGTCCATGGAATTCTCCAGGCAGGAATACTGGAGTGGGTAGCCATTCTCTTCTCCAGGGGATCTTCCTGACCCAGGGATTGAACCCGGGTTTTCTGCATTGCAGGCTGATTCTTTACTGTCTAAGCCACTAGGGAAGCCCCAAACAATATGCACTCATCTTTTTAAAAAGAGCTACTATTATATGGTACCCCTCTCAAATGCATCCTTATTTTTCACCTCATGAAATACAGAGCAAAATGCCTCATTTTCAGGATCTTTCATAATCCATCTCAACCACACATACGCCTCCTCCCACATTTCATCAAATATCACAGGAGACTTGTGTGAACTTTCTCACTTTTCCAAGGGCACACGTTTATTCCCTCATCTGTATCTATGCTTCTTTTGCTCTCCTGGCTCAGAATCCCCTTACCTACTATCTGGGTTTATGTTTATCTCACAGTATTCCGATGTCCTTTTTGAAAATGTCCCTAATTCCCTGGCTCTCACTGAATTCCTCCTTCTCCATTGCAGTTTAGAATATTTATCTCTATGCCACATGTTTAGAGATAAATATTCTATAAAGTAGGGCTTCTCAGGTGGCACTCGTGGTAAAGAACCTGCCTGTCAATGCTGGAGACATAAGTGATGAGCTTTTATCCTTGGGTTGGGAAGATCCCCTGGAGAAGGAAATGGCAACCCACTCCAGTATTCCTGCCTGGAAAAGCCCATGGACAGAGAAGCCTGGTGGACTATAGTCCATGGGGTTGCAAAGAGTCAGACATGACTGAAGCAACTTACCGCACAACACACGTTTAAGCACTGAAGTGTATTTTTAAAATATTGTACCACTACATATAAATTACAGTGGTATAATTTTTACCAAAAATATTTATTAATCCCTCTAACACCTTTGTTTGTCTCCATTCCAAACACACATACAAATGGACACACACAGTCTCTCAAACTAGACCTTGGACTTTAGGGTCATAGAGAAGCCAAATATAAGGGAAAACAAATGAGGTACATTTTTATCTTTCTAAGACAGAAAGTCTACCTTGCCTAGTAAAGCGTAGATTTGGGAAAAAGCCTTTTCTAATTTATTTTTCCTATGGCACAGAGCAGAAAAGAAGCAAAACTAAATGCCATTCCCACTGGACTTGGAGAGAGAGTCAGAGAGCAGAAGGAGAGAAGCATAGCTTAGAAGGCAAAGCTGAAAGACAGTGTCTGGGGCCTGAGAACCATGGCCAAAAGGACAGAGTGTGGGTGTCACCGAGAGGAGAGGGCTTGCAGAGGGCAGCCCTAGCACCAGAATCCAGCTCTAGGGGAAGGCTGTACCCAAGGATCTCAGTGGACCCAAGTCTATGATCCCCATGCTCTAAACTCCACAATGCTGTGTAAAGAGTTGCTAAGTATGTATTCATGTTGATGTATGGCAAAAATCACCACAATATTGTAAAATAATTATCCTCCAATTAAAATAAATAAATTTTTAAAAGTTGCTAAGTATTATAAGGTTATCTTAAGGAAAATATTATAAAATATCATAAAGTAAAATTAGCATAAATAAATTCTAACATCTACTGATGAAGGATTTATATGAGGGGAAATCCTTAAGTAACTTAAAATAATAAGGAAATTTGAAATTAGCTACATTAAGCTTTTGAGTAAGATGCAAGGCAGAGTTACAGGAAGTACAGAGTACACATCATTGCACACCTGAGACAGTACATTGGAAATCAACCTTCTCTCTGTAGTAATATCTTGAGTAGCCCGATATATGATGGCAAGTCCCCAGTAGCTTTGTTGCCAAGTGTTCCCCAGCTATTTCTGAGGGTGCCCCAGGGTTCTTCTACTTGTATGCTGGGTGAAGTCTGCTTCTTTCCGCCTGCTGCCTCCCCAGGTAGCTCTCTCTACAGCTAATGACCTTCCTGATGAGGGTAATTATTCTTTGCTGATAATAGCAGCTGTTGGGGAAGGGACACATCCCCCTCCATCACATATCCAATTAGGTCTGTCTCTGATCCTCTCACAGTGCTACTGACTTAAGAGGACTTAATTGATATTTAAAGATGGCGGAAAAGAAACAGAGTTCACAATATTGCTGTCTAATACTCTGTTTCCTTGTTATTCTCCACACTCTACCCTCCTCCACATGATGCCCACTATCCAGAAATGACTTCTCTCATATCACAGGTGGTTTCTGATAGATTCCAGAGATGTGTGCTTTCTGATTCATACCTAAGTAAAAAATAGATAGCTTCTCTTTCTCAAAACACTGGAGTCCTTTGCATTGATCTGATTAGATTTACTCAGATTGTATGTCCTTCTCTGAGCCAAACTCTATAACCCGGAGACTATGACTGATTGATTTAGGCCAGACTTAGAAGCCTGTTCCTAAATCAAGAACTTTGACAAAGGGAGGCCACCTGCAGCGTTAAGTCCAATCAGGACTCATGCCGAGAACTAGGGGATGATCAAACCCCTTTCATCTACAAGGATGGAGAGAGAATAAGATGGAAGGCAATTCCCCTTCCTCCACACTTGTCCTGGTGTCCCATTACTGCAAGGCAGCCGATGTCTGGCTCCCTGTGAGCCCCAAACCAGGCTCCACATTGCCAAAGAGTCACTTCACACTGTCACCACCAAGTCCTAAGTGGTTTATTCTATTTATGGAGTTTAGGCTAATCTGTACTGCTGGATCTCTGTCTCAGAGAAAAGGAAGATTGTTTAAATGTTAATATAAGGTACTATAAAGTTTTCCAAAGTTTCATGTGAACTTCATGTGTTATTGGAGATATCTCATGTTTTTGGAAGCCATTTTATATGCTCTGACAGATTGGTCTCACTATATATCAGAGGTCATTTTACTACTCCTTATCAGATTCGTGAAGTATGGAGAAGTCACACTATATATCTAGTTGTTTCATTTACATCCAGCTAGATTTTTAGGCTTCTTAAGAGCAAAGTCTTCGTCTTACTTTTTTTTGTCATGATTGGAGTTTCATGAAGTTCAACCTAATGTATTTCTTTGTACTAAGCAATAAATATTTGCAAAACATCATGAGCTCTTTGAGGGTAGAAACTATGGGAAACATATCTTTGTATTTACAAGGCCAAGAGCAATCCTAGTGAGGTTCCTGGTAGCTGAGATGGTAAAGAATCTGCCTGCAATGCAGAACACCGAGGTTCGATCCCAGAGTCAGAAAGATGGCTACCCAATCCAGTATTCTTGCCTGGAGAATTCCATGGACAGAGGAGCTTGGCAGGCTACAGTCCAATGTGGCAAACCACTTCAGTATTCTTGCCTTGAGAACCCCATGAACAGTATGAAAAGGCAAAACATATGACACTGAAAGATGAACTTCTCAGGTCGGTAGGTGCCCAAGATGCTACTGGAGGAGAGTGGATAAATAGCTCCAGAAGGAATGAAGAGGCTAAGCCAAAGCAGAAAGGACTCCCAATTGTGTACATGTCTGGTGGTGAAAGTAAAGTCTGATGTTAATAAAGAACAATATTGCATAGGAACCGGGAATGTTAGATCCATGTAATCAAGGCAAATTGGAAGTGGTCAAACAGGAGATGGCAAGAGTGAACATCAACATTCTAAGAATCAGTGAACTAACATGGACCAGAATGGGTGAATTTAATTCAGATGGCCATTATATCTACTACTGTGGGCAAGAATCCCTTAGAAGAACTGGAGTAACCCTCATAGTCAACAAAAGAGCCCGAAATGCAGCACTTGGGTGCAATCTCAAAAACAACAGAATGATCTCTGTTCCTTTCCAAGGCAAACCATTCAGTATTACAATAATCCAAATCTATACTCCAACCATTAATGCCAAAGAAACTGAAGTTGAGTGGTTCTATGAAGATCCACATACCTTCTAGAACTAACACCAAAAACACCCATAAGGGACTGAAAAGCAAAAGTAGGAAGTCAAGAGATACCTGGAGTAACAGAGAAGTTTGGCCTTGGAGTACAAAAGGCAGCAGGGAAAAGGCTAACAGAGTTTTGCCAAGAGAACACACTGGTCATAGCAAACACCCTTTTCCAACAACACAAGAGAAGAGTCTACACATGGACATCACCAGATAGTCAGTACCAAAATCAGATTATATTCTTTGCAGCCAAAGAGGAAGAAGCTCTTTACAGTCAGCAAAAAAAAAAAAAAAAAGACTGGAAGCTGACTGTGGCTCAGATTATGAACTCCTTTTGCCAAATTCAGACTTAAATTGAAGAAAGTAGGGGAAACCACTAGGCCGTTCTGGTATGACCTAAATCAAATCCTTTATGATTACATAGTGGAAATGACAAATAAATTAAAAGGATTAGGTCTGATAGATAGAGTACCTGAAGAACTATGGGTGGAGGTTCATAACATTTACAGGAGGCAGTGATCAAAAGCACATCTAAGAAAAAAAAAGGCAAAATGGTTGTCTAAGAAGGCCTTAAAAATAGCTGAGAAAAGCAGAGAAGCAAAAGACAAAGGAGGAAAGGAAAGTCTCTTCTAGAAAGTTAGACAGTGTATTAAAAAGCAAAGGCTTTCTTTTGCCAACAAAGGTCCATATAATCAAAGCTATGGTTTTTCCAGTAGTCATGTATGGAAGTGGGAGTTGAGCCATAAAGAAGGCTGAGCACTGAAAAACTGATGCTTCTGAACTGTGGTGTTGGAGAGACTCTTGAGAGTCCCTTGGACTGCAAGGAGATCCAACCAGTCAATCCTCAAGAAAATCAAGCCTGAATATTTATTGGAAGGACATACTAAAACTCCAATACTTTGGCCACATGATGCAAAGAGCCAATTCATTGGAAAAGACCCTGATGGTGGGAAATATAGAAGGCAGGAAGAGAGGGAATGACAGAGAATGAAATGGTTGGATGGCTAGTTTGGGGAGATGTTGGATAGGGATGCCTGGTGTGCTGCAGTCCATCGGGTCACAAAGATTCAGACATGACTGAGTGACTGAACAAAATCAACAAGGGCAATATCTGGAACAGAACACTCAATCACACAATTGAGTGAATAAGTGGATGGAAGCCAAGGTGCCATATCTTAAATCATTATAAATAAATGGATATATTTGATATATCAAAGTGATTGTGTAAATTTTTCTAGGAGCATATGAAGAGGCCTCATTCCTGCCATGAGATATTATGAAATAAACCACTGTTTAGGGAATACTTCATTAAATCTGCTGCCTGGGAAACTTTAGATAGTTTTGGGGCAGCGTTTATATACATTAGCTATATACATTAGCTCATTCAGAATAGATTTATCTTTGAATATATATTGACTCTTTGAATATATATTGATTCTCTATACTCAGTGTTTCTTCTTTGAAAGAATCATTCCCATTTGGATCAATCATCTTATAACAAGGTATTTCAATAACTTGTGTCTCTGACAGGCACAATCATTGTTTTTTCCCTTCTCTACTAGATTTATTATATTTCAAGGAAAAGTTGTTTTTTTTTTTTAACTTAGAAATTAGGACTTTTGTTCAGTCTAACTAAGGTTGTTCTTGTTGCTATTGTTTTTTAACACACGCATCCTCCTCCAAACTAAAGGACTGATCTAAAATTTTATAATGATTGCTAAAAAGTTATTTCATATTAGTCATATGAAATGAATATATGATTCAAAATTTTTAAAGCAAAAATGTCTTATATGTTTAATTGTAAAATACTTTGAAATTTATAGAACCCTTACACATATGTTATTTCTTTTAAATATTTTAAAGATTTGCTTATAATAAATATATTAAAGATTTAAAATATTTTAAAGGGTTCCTTGCAAAAGGTCTCATTTGTCAGAGGATGAAAATCTAACTCCATATGTGATTCATTTGTCCTACCAGAACACTTATTATTCAGTATTCTCAAAGTCTAGAATATTGTCTGGCATAGTCTAAATGGACAATCAATAAATATTTTCAAAAATGAATTACCAAATTTTACACACCTAGAATCAGAAGTTATACCCAAACCTGTAAATCTAATATGCATGCTACTGTATCAAACTCACTTCATCATTTTTGCTTTTTTTAACTTTAGGAGAGGTACATATTCCAAAAAGTCTGCTTATGATTAATCATCATTCTAGCTCATTCACTATTTGAACACGGAGCTGAAACATTGATATGAGGTAAAATAAATTCAGTTCAATTCAACAGTGTTGAGTGTCTACTATATAAAGGTAATATATTAAGGGCTGAAAAGATAATCATGAGTGAAATGTCTCTGTCCTCAGGAAAATTATAGACTAATAGAGGAGAGAGAAAATGTAAATATAGCTTAGGTAGTTAGTACTATGATCAAAGTGTGCTGAGGGAGCTAAGTTAACAAGTACAGTACATGGACCCATGATAATAATGTGAAGTGAGTAATGATAATTTAGTAGTTAGGGTGGACTAGATTTCCAATAACAAATAGCACCAAAATCTCAGTGTTTTAAAACAGCAAGCTTTATTTCTTGCTCATGCTATATGGTCAACACAGAAATTGTGAATTCTTCACATTGCTTTCCCTTCAAACTGATGGATTATCCACCACCTTGGACATCATTGGTTGCCTAGGCAGGGAGGGAGTTCTGGAAGCTCTCACACCAGATGTAAATGTAATTTCTGCTCATGAATCTTTGGTCCTGGTCACATGGGCTCATCTAAGCACATGAGGGCCAGAAAATGCAATCCTCTCCTTTGCATGGAAAGCAGAGAACTCAAAGCAACGATGCTAATGACTACTTCGAATGCCAAACTAGGGATCAGTACATTCTAAGTAGTGTTTAATGCCATGAAGCACATGTTCTAATCTTGCATAAGACTCAAATAGTTAAATTAGATACACTTTTAAAATATGCTCCTTACTTTTAGCCCCTTAAATTATACCCTCATGGTATACTGACAACAAGAGAAATTTGCAAGCTCTGAGTGATGATAAAGGCCTGAATACGGGAACTAAAGAAACTGCCGCTGCTGCTGCTAAGTCGCTTCAGTCGCGTCCGACTCTGTGCGACCCCATAGACGGCAGCCCACCAGGCTCCCCCATCCCTGGGATTCTCCAGGCAAGAACACTGGAGTGGGTTGCCTTTTCCTTCTCCAATTAAAGAAACTAGAGCTCTCTAATCAGGTAGTTCCCCTGACAGGACCGCTGAGTTTACAGTGCCAGTTTCTTATAGTTGAAAATCCTTTCTACCCACTGCACCAAAACCCTCCAGTTGGTTTTCTGTTCCAAAGTAGCAATAAACAAACAGTGGAGTCCAGTTGCTATTTAGAGCTGCCAGTTTTTACAGCCTGAAAGTTATAGTCAGTAATCAGATAATCTCCAAGGAAATAAGTAGTCAAAGTTTGGAGAGTAGTGAATGAGAAAAGGCTATCATGATAGCACAGAGCAGAGAGAATGTGATCTCCTGTGATACTGCTGGAGAGTAACACTGGGTGATTTTTTGCAGATAATTATCAGAAGGAGAGGAGCTTGTAGAGTTCGCATATGACTCAGACTCTCCAAGCTATAGGATCTGTATTCTGAGAAAAATAAATGTCAGATACTTCTTTTGAATGGTATTGTAGTCCAATACACCATAGATCTAATTGTGGTTGAATTCTCTTTTTAATTTTTCAAAAACTGGTAACTTTCTTGGTTGTTGAAAATATTCTGGACTGCTAAAGAAATAAAACAGTAAAAAGAGAAATTCATACATGATGGCTTTATTTATTATAAAGCTCATTAGAGGTATATAAATCAAGAAAGACTGTTAATGTTTTCCTTTCACCTAAAAATCTCCTTTTCTCAACTAAGGGAATAACATCAGTCTGATTCTTAAACCAATACTTTTTCTAGACTTTAGATTTCTCCATGTGTTCCGAACAGAAGAAGGAAGACAAGACCACTGGAGTCAGCAATGTATATGGGCCCTGAGTGCTCATTTTAGTTCAATATGATACAGAAGGGTACAAGACTCTGACAGCTCTAAAATTCTGCAGTCTCCAGCATGTTGATTTTGCTGCTCTATATATTTAATTTTCTTTTAAAAACATATCATATTTCTCTGAGCACTCATTTGCTTTTCAAATTATGGCTGCCTAGCTAAGGCTTGTGTACCAGGTGCCATGTAAAAGCATGTTAAAAGTAGATAAAAGCAATTTACCCTGCCCTCTAATTAGAGATGTCTCATCTTTACCACTGACAATAGCACTATGCAGCTGTGGCAGTGGAGAGATAATGGGAGCTGGAGCAGAGAGAAATTAAAGAGATGCCGGCTGCTGCAGAGTGTCACCCCTCCGTTGCTCAGCTTGGGTGGGCTTCAAAATGAATGCAAGTTTTTCATATTTCCTCTACCTTGACTGTTAATTTATCTCACATTAATAATTAAGCTTTAAAAAGTGGGGGTATGTTGCAGGGAAGGCAGAAGTTATAGGCAGAAAGGCTGTGTCTTTCTTAATGACTCACCATGTGAAATATATTCTTGCCTAGTTCTGTAATGGACCGATCGTCTAACACCTGTTGGGTACACGTCACTGTAGTTGATATAATGAGGTTTAGAAAGTATGAAGAAGACATACTACTTGTCCCTTGAAGTTTGGAATCTAGAAGGATTATTCTTTGTAAAGATCCTATCTGATATGTTGTAATCATTTGACATGCTAAAGACAGAGGATGGTCATCTTAAAATATAATTTTCCAGAATAGGGTGCTTGGGATAAATAAATGTTGAGAAAAATCTTCAGTGAAGTGGTCAGTGTGAGTGAGAAACATGGAAGGAAGAAGGATCATCACGGGGAAAATACCATGACTAGAGGCAGGAGGAGAAGGAAATGGCAACCCACTCCAGTATTCTTGCCTAAAAAATCCCACGGATGAAGGAGCCTGGTGGGCTACAGTCTATGGGGTCACAAAGAGTTGGACACGACTGAGCTACTTCATGGAGAGGCAGTAGGCAGTGGACGTGTGCAAGAACTATTAAGAATAGTTTTCCTGCTGAGAAAGAGGAGTTGTTGACAGAAGACCCGGAAGTGTTTGCAGGAGGCCAACAGAGCAACACGGCAACGGAAATGTAACACCAGGTCCAGAGAGTAGTGTGACGAAAACTGCACTTGAGAAGATACATACAGGTAAGCGGATGCTGCTTAGAGAGGAGTGAGAAGATGCTGCAGGTAAGTGTGTATTAAATCAAAGTTGAGCGGCAATTTTTGAATACAGGTTAGTGTGAGGAATGATGCTCCAAATGAAGAAGATACAAAGACTGAAGTGTAAAGTGATTAGGGACCAGCTTTGGTGAAACGGAGAGGAAGGAAACTTAAGTGGTGTGTTAAGTCATTAAAGGAACAGTCCATAGATTTGATCAATTAGATATAATAAGGACATTGTGAATAAACTTATCAGACAAGAATAGTGAGAAGAAATGAGTGAGAAAATATAGATTTGTGTGAGGGAACAAGGAGTTCCGTGTTTTGATACATGGAGTGGCAGAATGTAGTGAGTTGAGATGTGGCGTTGAAATGATGGTGAGCTGTTGTGACTGGGGTTACAGACTTGGGAATTGCCTTCCTAGAGGTGGTGCTTGGACCAAAACACATGGGTGAGTTATTTATGAGCAAGAATAGAAGTAGGAGAATGTTAGCGAACACAAGCACAGGAATTGGGAGGAGAAAACATGGGATGGTGAAATATTGAGCACTTGAAATCAAGGATGGGGTAACTACCACCGCCAAATGCTAGAGAAACCACAGTTCCGAAAAGAAAAGAATTGTCCTACAGACAAAAAAGCAAAAACAATTTTTGTACAATAGAACTGGTAAATCCCTTCTGCAGAGCAGTAGCAATAGAAGCCAAGTCAAGAGGATTAGACAGACAGACTGGTGAGGAAAAGTGGCAGCTAAGTGATCAATCCTTAAATGCAAGGAGAAAACAGGCTGGTTGTAGTAGTGAGTGTTAGCATCACCAAGTTAGTAATTTAAATTAAGCTTAGAGAAATCTGAACATTTTTACATTTTTTAGCAGAAGTTAAATGCAGAGTACATCATGGGAAATGCCAGGCTGGAAGACTCACAAGCTGGAATCAAGATTACTGTGAGAAATAATAACCTCAGATATGCAGATAATACCACTCTGATGGCAGAAAGCAAAGAGGAACTAAGGAGCCTCTTGATGAGGGTGAAAGAGGAGAGTGAAAAATCTGGCTTAAAACTCAACATTCAAAAAGATCATGGCATCTGGTCCCATCACTCCATGGCAAGTAGATGGGAAAAAATGCAAACAGTGACAGATTTTTATTTTCTTGGGCTCCAAAACCACTGCAGACAGTGACTGCACCTGTGAAGTTAAAAGACACTTGCTCCTTGGAAGGAAACCTATGACAAACATAGCCAGTGTATTAAAAGGCAGAGACACGACATTGCCAACAAAAGTCCATATGGAAAAACTATGGTTTTTCCAGTAGTCATGTATGGATGTGAGAGCTGGACCACACAGCAGGCTGAGCGCCGAAGAATTGATAGTTTTGAACCGTGGTGTTGAAGAAGACTCTTGAGAGTCCCTTGGACAGCAAAGAGATCCAACCAGTCCATTCTAAAGGAGATCAGTCCTGAATATTCATTGGAAGGACTGATGCTGAAGCTGAAACTCCAATATTTTGGCCACCTGATGCAAAGAACTGATTTATTAGAAAAGACTCTGATGCTGGGAAAGATTGAAGGCAGGAGGAAAAGGAAGCAAGAGGAAATGAGTTGCTTGGATGGCATCACTGATTCAATGGACATGAATTTGAGCAAACTCCAGGATATAGTGAAGGACAGGGAAATCTGGGTGCTGCAGTCTTTGGAGTCACGAAGAGTTGGACATGACAACTTAGTGACTGAACAACAAGTGTAAAGGGATAAAATGCTAAAGAGTGGAATACAAATGTGATGAAAAATGAAATATATATGTGTAGATATTTTGTTTATATGCATGTGCAACCTTGGATAATGCACATCTAATCTGAGGAGAAAAACCAATTAGTTTAAAGATGCCATCAGAATTATTTTAGAAAAATATCATTTTATTTTGTTTCTCAAAATAACATAAGGGTCTATACTGTTTCTGCAGTGATATTCCTCAGAACATTGATAGAATTCAGCAAGAGTTATACAAAATGAGGCAAAATCTCATGGCAGAAGTGATTTTCCATTTACAAAGCTAGCCAAGAGAAAGTGGAGAAGGGACCCAGAAATGAAGAAAGGCTGGCCTTTGGGGACGGATTCAGGGATGCTCCATAATGTGGAGTTGTCAAGGATGCCAAAGAACAGGCTGATGGGATAAGTCCCATCATAAGAATGGCAGTTGGGATGTCTAATACTCACCAGGAAAATGCTCTAAATGCATGCAACACTTAGATGAAAGCTTCAGACTTTCTTTGCATGTAGATTCACAATTCTTTCTGTGGTATATGAAAGTAATCAAGTAGAGGGATTTTGTTTTATAACTGGGTTACCCAGGGGAGAAAGACCAGAGTAGCTGAAAGCTGTAAGACATGAAAGCAATTAAAGATTTAGGAGAAATACAGTATAGCAGTGTCTAGGTAAAATGCAGTATGATCAACCCCCACACTATGAATCTCAGCAGATATTAGGAGCAGGATTTTGAGAAAAAATTTTACTTAAGTCTCAATGGGTGAGGCAATTCAAAATATTGAATGCCTTATGTCAGCCAGAAGCTAATATTTCAGATTATATATGGCACAGATTGTTGTTTAGTTACTAAGTCATGTCTTTTTACAACCCCATGGACTGTAGCCTTTCAGGCTCCTCTATCCATGGGTTTTCCAGCTAAGAATACTGGAGTGGGTTGCCACATCCTTCTCCAGGGTATGGTCCTGACCGAGAGATTAAAACTGGGTCTCCTACATTGCTGGCAACTTCCTTACCTCTGAGCCACCAGGGAAATCCATGACAAAGATACATAGAAAATAACTTATCAATGAAAATAATGAAATATATATGTGTTGACTATTTGCTGCTGTGCTTATATTACAATCCTAGGAGTTTGACATTCAGAGTTAACTTCTGATCTTACACATTTTAAATCATTTGCTACATTGTCTTTCCTACATAAATACATATCTGAAACAAAATACTGATTTTTCCAGAATCTCATGACCATGTGTAAAATGTCAGAAATTATTGATTGAAAATATACGCCTGAATTCATTAAATATTTCAGTTAGATTAATTTTGCATTAACAGTGAGAAGTTACAAATGTTTCTTGCAATAAAACATAAAGATGAATCATTCTTTGGCAGAAAATAAGTCAAAATCCAAATGATTAAAAGTGCATATATATAAAGTATATGCATGTATATGCAGATTTAACTAATACATCTATCCCGATCGGGCATTGCCCAGAACAGGTAGAAGGAGCTATGTTGAACTTCTTTCAGTTGAAAATCATTTTTGGCTACTTTTCTCTAAGGATAGGACTAGCTCTGTTTCAGCTTTCATTTAGAATTCTACTTGCTTTTAGGAACAAGGACCTTTTCGGAAACGGTCATTTATAACCTCACTGGATTTCCTAGGGCTTGACTGCACCTAGGTGGCACCGGTGTTAAAAAACCCGCCTGTCCATTCAGATTAAGAGATGCGGGTTTGATCCCTGGATTGGGAAGATCCCTGGAGAAGGGAATGGCAACCCACTCCAGTATTCTTGCCTGGAGAATCCAACGACAGAGGAGCCTGGTGGGTTGCAGTCCATATTGTTGCACAAAGTTGGACACAGCTGAAGTGACTTAGAACCCAGCACAGCACACATTTCATGGTAACTTCTCAAAGTGAGAAAACTTATATTTTGGTTTTCTTTCTTCCACCTTCAAATCTTCAGTGGAACTAATTCATGTGACAAAAGCAGCTTTTTCTTCTTTCATTTCACCTGGACCACGTGTTTTTAAAAGTCCACTTCATATCATTCAAGAAACAAGCATTCCTTGAATGATTTACTACAAGACACCCGAGAATACCACAAGACAGATTTTTCTTCCTGGAGCTTAATGTGGGAGCAGTTTTAAATGTACCTTTTCTCAGTTTACCATAATACATAACAGAAGGGAAATTAACAACCAATTGAACTCAATCTGGTCAACTTGTCACCCCTACATGTTCATAAATGCATTGAATTATATAATTCCTTCTTTATGTTATTGCACTCAAAGTATTATTATGTAATCATTGAAAGTAAATTTTAATTTTAACCATCAACGGGCATATATAGGGGTGATTTAAGTCAGTCACATTTATTTATTTTTACCAAATACCCCTTCTTATCCACCAATGAACTACAATCCAAAGATTATGGCCTATTAAATTGGAAGGGAAAAAAATGATGACTACCAATTTTACAGATAGAAAACAAATTAATTCACTGCTTCAGGTGACAGGACAGAATGAGAGGCAACATCAAAACCAAGAGTTTTGAAACACAACTTTTTCTGTGTTCTACATTATGCCATGAATAAAAAAGAAAATGATAATAGCTAAAGGAGAGCTAGAAAGAAAAAAACACAATGGAAATGTAAGTTGAGGGAAGTGGAGGTGATTTCAAAACATAGATGAAACTAGGGCCATGGACAACAATTGCAAAACTCATGGAGCCCTTGCATCTCCAAAGCAGATGCAGGAATCACATTAACAATATGCATAGTGAAAGTCAAAGTGAAAGTCACTCCATCATGTCTGACTCTTTGCGACGCCATGGACTATACAGTCCATGAAATTCTCCAGGCCAGAATACTGGAGTGGGCAGCCTTTGCCGTCTCCAGGGAATCTTCCCAACCCAGGGATCAAACCCAGGTCTCCTGCATTGCAGATGGATTCTTTACCAGCTGAGCCACAAGGGAAGCCCAACAATATGTGTAGTCAAATAGAAAATGTGTAGATTAAAGCCATCCTTAGAGAAACAAGCAGACACACTGGTGGATACTGTGTTAAGAGTAAGTGTAGGAAAAACAGTCCCCCATAATGCTGAGGAATGGACTTTGATCTTAGATTTTTATTACAAGATTCAAAAAAGGACCTATTTCCATCATTGGGAAGGTATTGTAAATGAAATGAACAAGTTTAAATAATCCTATCCTTGATCAAACTGGAGTTGTGTTCCCTGATGGATTCACATACAAAATGGTTTGCAACTCACCCACCTAGCATGGTGCCTGAGATTCCCACCAGTCACTCTGCCTTAAGCAGTGTGCCTCAGAATGCCTTGGAGGAGTAATATATGAATACCAATTTGCGTGTCAGTGTGGGTTTTTGAAATTCAAATCAGCTGTCACATTGCTGTAGTGAAAGGAACTCAGCTTCTATAACTGGACAGAACTGGATTTGAAACTTTTCTACTACTTAACTGTTAGTATCCTCTTGAGTAAAGTATTCAACATCTCCTAGATAATGAAAAATATATATGCAAAATGCCTGGTGAACATCTGATGCATGTAGGTTCCCAGGAGATGGTCATTTTCTTTTACTCCCTTGGAAGTTCAAAAGATAGTTCTGAAGTAAACTTAAATCTGAGTACAGTAAGTAGGCAGATACTACCTAGCAAAGCAAAAATACTACCTTTCATTTAATAAAATATTTAAATATCTGAATAAGAACCACATCCTCCTTCTGTTAAAGCTGAATAGACAAATTGTTGAATTGCTATTGCTATTTTTTCCCTATCTCCATACTGCTAAAGTACAAATGGGCATCTGAATATCCTATTGGCCCCACAAATTCAGTGTGTTCAGTATGAAATGTAATCTTTTCCAACACGACTTTTTCTTCATAAATTCTCCATGACCCTTCATGACACCAATAGTCTGAGTTCTCTAAATATTCAAATATTACTCCAAATATGTTCAAATATTATTTAAAATAGACTCACAATGGTTATTATGTGTGGACTGGTGAATGGGGGTGTCCCAGAGATCCTAATCCTCTAAATTTGGAAAATTGTCATAATGACTGGAAGATGTTCTCAAATTTAGTGGGTGGGAGACAGATGCAGAAATATCTTGATGCTGGGAGATTGCTAATCTTTCACATTGAAGAATTCTGGAGCCCAGATATCAGTGGAGGCCCCAGTGAAACATCATGCCCATTTTCTGTTCTATATTCCTACTTCTGTTGTTCTTGTCCAGGCTTTATACTACCTTGAATTGTAGAATGTTTGTTTCTTGGAAGAAACTTGAGGGCCATGTACATCAGGAAACTAAGGCCAAAAAAGGTTAATTTTCTGGCCCAAGTTACATAACTACTTTCTTGCAAAGCCCAAGTTGACCTGAGATCTGATTGTTACCCCACTAGACTTGATTGAGGTTACAATACTATGTTACTGTTTTCCACATTTAAATCAAATCCTCCATTGAACAGAGATGAACTAAATCTTCAAGAACCTCACTTTCCAATCCCAAACGATCCTCAGTGTTTTCCCCTTTGCCTATTATGTACATTCCTCATCCTGGTCTCTGGACTGTCCATGATCTGGGCCAACCAGGCCAGGTGATATTATTTCACCCTGCTTTCCTGCTATTTTCAAGGGACAAATAGCTCTTGATGACTCTCAAGCACATATTGGGCATTTATATCTCCCCTCAAACTGTTCCCTTTGCCTAAAATATTCTCCACATGCTCTCTCTGTCGAATTTCCACTGACATTGAAGTGTCTCCTTCATGAAGCTTTATAAAGTAAAGCTTTCCCCATCAAGATATGCTCTTTCTTTATCACTTTTAATACCTGCTGGCTGTTATTGGAATTACTGAGATTTGGCAGGTATTATAGCTATCTGACTTTTTTTCTATCTAAGAAAAAGGCCTAATGTGCAAAACTTTATTTATATAATATTTTATACATGGAAGTTAGTAAAAGTTTGAGATGTAGATACACAAAAGATCTAGCAGCAAATCTAAGGGGGAAAAAATCAAAAGAGAAAAATCTTTCCATTCTTAACTATTCACCTTTAAAAAAGCTTTAAAGGACTTCTCACCCCTACTTCGGAACTCCTGTTAACATTATAATTGGAATTCACAGGAAATGTGTGTCGATTTCAAAGAAAACAGAAGGGAATGACATCATTCCTGTTCTTTCTGCTGCCTTCAATCAAAGTTTCATTTATCTCTGTCATCTAATCTATGCTGTCAGCAGTAAGGATGGGAGCCTCATTAATAGAAACCAGAGAGGATCTTCCACATTGAACATGAAAACTCCTGAAGTATCCTCAAGACAAATGTACTGCATATTACAACTTTGAGAACTGATAATTCTGAACTGGCATCAGCAGTTCATTTAGAACTTGGTTAACACCATAATTGTGGAAGGACAAATCTTTGTAAAATTTTTCTACTCATCACGGTATAACCTGATGCTTAGTTAAAAGTAACCTATAAGGCAGAGCTGGGGTTTAGAGTCTAACTGACTACTCACTTCCAAATTAAAGTCTTGGTATATGAAAGTCTGTATGTGTGTGTGTGTAATAAATCTGAACATATTCTACATATAACTGTGCTTTCTTAATGTGTCCTACATGAAAACAAAATTATCACATGATCAATTAGTATCAATGGACCAGTATAAATGAGCTGAAAATATATTGTTGTAATATTCAGGGATGAGAAGAGAATTCCTCCCCCCAAAATATTTAAAGAGTATATAATCCAATTTAGAGGAACAGAATTTTAATCATAATTATGAGCTAATTAGTCCAGAATTTTATTCCAACCTTTTAAGTGTGGAAATCAAGCTTCTGTATCATATCTAAGTTCATCAATAGTTACTAGAGTCTTTGTACAATGGTGAAACCTTTGATACTACTGGGCATTCTCTCATTTTTATGCACTTGGTTAGATTTTATTTTTTTACAGTAAAGAACTATTTTCTCTAAATTTAGAACAGATAATAATTGTTGTTAGGATCGGATAAAAGGTAATCATTATGTATGCTGTACTTTAATCTCTTCTACAAAAATGTATATATCTTCTCTTAAAAAGTTATTCCACAAAACTTAAGAGCTGTGTCCTTTCATATGCAATTAATATTAATTTACCTTCCAAGACTTGCTCATTGAACTTAATCAATATAAATGATTGTTCATATCATGCCATTTTACATGTTATATCATAAGCTTTTAGATTGCCTCGTATTGCATTATATTTAAATAGAGTTCTACAGTAAATAGGTGGTTTTCAGAATGGGAGAAAATAATAGCAAATGAAGCAACTGACAAACAAGTAATCTCAAAAATATACAAGCAACTCCTACAGCTCAACTCCAGAAAAATAAATGACCCAATCAAAAAATGGGCCAAAGAACTAAATAGACATTTCTCCAAAGAAGACATACAGAGGGCTAACAAACACATGAAAAGATGCTCAACATCACTCATTATCAGAGAAATGCAAATCAAAACCACTATGAGGTACCATTTCACACCAGTCAGAATGGCTGTGATCCAAAAGTCTACAAATAATAAATGCTGGAGAGGGTGTGGAGAAAAGGGAACCCTCTTACACTGTTGGTGGGAATGCAAACTAGTACAGCCACTATGGAGAACAGTGTGGAGATTCCTTAAAAAACTGGAAATAGAACTGCCTTATGATCCAGCAATCCCACTGCTGGGCATACACACTGAGGAAACCAGAAGGGAAAGAGACACGTGTACCCCAATGTTCATCACAGCACTGTTTATAATAGCCAGGACATGGAAGCAACCTAGATGTCCATCAGCAGATGGATGGATAAGAAAGCAGTGGTACATATACACAATGGAGTATTACTCAGCCATTAAAAAGAATACATTTGAATCAGTTCTAATGAGGTGGATGAAACAGGAGCCTATTATACAGAGTGAAGTAAGCCAGAAGGAAAAACACCAATACAGTATACTAATGCATATATATGGAATTTAGAAAGATGGTAACAATAACCCTGTGTACGAGACAGCAAAAGAGACAGTGATGTATAGAACAGTCTTATGGACTCTGTGGGAGAGGGAGAGGGTGGGAAGATTTGGGAGAATGGCATTGAAACATGTAAAATATCATGTATGAAACGAGATGCCAGTCCAGGTTCGATGCACGATACTGGATGCTTGGGGCTAGTGCACTGGGACGACCCAGAGGGATGGTATGGTGAAGGAGGAGGGAGGAGGGTTCAGGATGGGGAACACATGTATACCTGTGGTGGATTCATTTTGATATTTGGCAAAACTAATACAATTATGTAAAGTTTAAAAATTAAATAAAATTAAAAAAAAAAAAAAGAAAAATTGTTCAGTACTTCACTAATAGCTTGTATTATTTCCTGAAAGTTTCTTTTTGTAGAAAAGAGCATGCCACTTCTCTGCAGGATGCTCCATCAAGTTCTTGTTTATTGTAACCAGGAGATGAAATTTCCAAACAAACACTGGTGTTTACAGCACTTGGAGAGCATGTGGCCGCCATTCCGGTCTCTGTCAAGCATGTGCCCCACCTGCCTTTTGGCTTTGGCTTAAACAAGTTGGTTGGGCCATAACACAAGTGTGAGAACACGAGAATGTGAGATGCCACAGGCCAGGTGACATGCCAGTGCTGAAAAGCTGGTACATGGCAGGGCACCACTGTGTACATAAAAAGGCCACATGCCACACCAAAATGTGGCAGCCATGGCTCCCAAATCAGATGAATAATTTCCTTTCCATTATGTTCTCACAAACATGTTGCAAAACAATAAACCTTGAGCTATACCAAGTCCAAAAGTTCAGGGTTTCAGAAGACTGACAAGTGAATATTTATATTTATTTCTGAGTTGATTGACACATAGAACTTTTTTTAAACCATGCTTATTTATGACTTGAGAAATACTTTTTTTAAGGCAACAGAAATTATTCTCATAGGTATGGGCTTCTGACATGGCCAAATCCTGCAGATCAGCAAATTTTTTATATACATATATATATATATACATATACACACACATACACACACATACATATTTATATTTGTTAATAAAGCAGGAGAGAATTTAATAGAAGAAGTGTTGTAGAATATCATACAATTCCTCTACTTTTCTTGAATTTCATACTTCTGTATGCTATCACCAGGTCCGCACTACTAATGGAATTGCAGTTGAATTCACTTCAAGTGTTGGCAGAAAAGGATAAGGAAAACATAATTACACTTTAAAAATTCTGTTGAGTCTAGTGTAAGTTACAGAATTTAAAAATGTGCAATGTCAGGTAAACCAAGGTGTTTTCTTAGCTCTGACTGTACTGCTAAATAAGTAAACATAAAAGATGAATAAAATTTCTATATTTTTTATTCATCTTAACAATGGAAGGCTCAATTCAAGGCTAAAATACTTTTGAAAGTTTTAAAGACTTAGTATTGAGGATTTCTTTCTCTTTCTTTGCCACTTGATAATTTTTTTAATTGAAGGATAATTGCTCTACAGAATTTTGTTGTTTTCTGTCAAACATCAACAAGAATCAGCCATAGGTACACCCATGTCCTTTCCCTCCCAAACCTTCCTCCCATCTCCCTCCCCATCCTACCCTTCTAGATTGTCACAGAGCCCCTATTTGAGTTCCTTGAGTCATACAGCAAATTCCCATTGACTATCTATTTTACATGCGGTAGGTAAATTTCCATGTTACTCTCTCCATACATCTCCCCCTCTCCCTCCTCCCCTGCCCCCCGTACATAGGTCTGTTCTTTATGTCTGTTTCTCCATTGCTGCCCTAAATACTGAAATAAATACTAATACTAAAATAAATACTAATACTAAAATTCATCAGTATTATCTTTCTGGATTCCATATATATGTGTCAACATACAATGTTTGTATTTCTCTTTCTAACTTACTTCACTCTATATAATAGGCTCTACGTTTGTCTACCTCATTAGAACTGACTCAAATGCATTCCTCTGTATGGCTGAGCAATATTCCATTGTGTATATCTACCACAGCTTCTTTATCCTTTCATCTGTTGATGGACATCTAGGTTGCTTCCATGTTCTAGCTATTGTAAATAGTGCTGCAATGAACATTGGTATACATGTGTCTTTTTCAATTTTGGTTTCCTCAAGGTATATGCCTAGGAGTGGGATTGCTGGGTCATGTGGTGGTTTTATTCCTAGTTTTTTAAGGAATCTCCATACCATCTTACATAATGGCTGTATCAATATACATCCCTACCAGCAATGCAAGAGTGTTCCCTTTTCTTCACACCCTCTCCAAAATTTATTGTCTGCAGACTTTTTGTTGATGGCCATTCTGACTAGTGTGAGGTGGTATCTCATTGTAGTTTTGATTTGCATTTCTCTAATAATGAGTGATGTTGAGGATCTTTGCATGTGTTTGTTAGCCATAAATATGTCTTATTTGGAGAAATGTCTGTTTAGGTCTTACTCCCGCTTTTTTATTGGGTTGTTTGTTTTTCTGGTTTTGAGTTGTATGAGCTGCTTGTGTATTTTGGAAATTAAATCTTTGTCAGTTGTTTCCTTTGCTATATTTTCTCACATTCTGAGGGTTGTCTTTTCATCTTGTTTGTAGCTTCCTTTGTTGTGCAAAAGCTTTTAAGTTTAATTAGGTCCCACTTGTTTATTTTGTTCTTATTTCCATTACTCTGGTAGGTGAGTCACAGAAGATCCTACTTTGATTTATGTCATCAAGTGCTCTGCCTGTTTTACTCTAAGAGTCTTATAGTTTCTGGTCTTACATTTAGGCCTTTAATCCATTTTGAATTTATCTTTTTGTATGTTCTAATTTCATTCTTTTGTATGTAAATATCTGGTTTTCTCAGCACCACTTATTGAAGAGGCTATCTTTGCCTCTTTGTATATTCTTCCCTCCTTTGTAAAAAATAAGGTACCCATAAGTTTGTGGGTTTATTTCTGGGCTCTCTATCTTCCTCCAGTGGTCTTTATTTCTGTTTTTGTGCCAGTACCATAATGTTTGATGACTGCAGCTTTGTAGTGCAGTCTGAAGTCAGGAAGATTGATTCCTCCAGCTCCGTTCTTCTTTCTCAACATTGCTTTGTCTGTTCAGGGTCTTTTGTGTTTCCATATGAATTGTGACTTTTTTGTTCTAGATCTGTAAAAAAAAAATGCCATTTGTGATATGAGAGAGATCACATTGAATCTGTAGATTGCATTTGGTAGTATAGTCATTTCAAAATATTGATTCTTCCTACCCAGGAACATGGGGTATCTCTCCATCTGTTTATATCATCTTTGATTTATTTCATCAGTATCTTATAATTTTCCATATACAGTTCTTTTGTCTCCCAAGGTAGGTTTGTTCCTAGTTTATTCTTTTTGTTGTAATAGCAAATGGGATTAATTCCTTACTTTCTCTTTCTGATTTTTATTGTCATTATATAAGAATGCAAGTGATTTCTGTCTATTGACCTTGTATCCCATGACTTTGCTGACTTCACTGATTAGCTCTAGAATGGGAGAAAATAATAGCAAATGAAGCAACTGACAAACAACTAATCTCAAAAATATACAAGCAACTCCTGCAGCTCAACTCCAGAAAAATAAATGACCCAATCAAAAAATGGGCCAAAGAACTAAATAGACATTTCTCCAAAGAAGACATACAGATGGCTAACAAACACATGAAAAGATGCTCAACATCACTCATTATCAGAGAAATGCAAATCAAGACCACTATGAGGTACCATTTCACACCAGTCAGAATGGCTGCGATCCAAAAGTCTACAAATAATAAATGCTGGAGAGGGTGTGGAGAAAAGGGAACCCTCTTACACTGTTGGTGGGAATGCAAACTAGTACAGCCACTATGGAGAACAGAGTGGAGATTCCTTAAAAAACTGGAAATAGAACTGCCTTATGATCCAGCAATCCCACCGCTGGGCATACACACTGAGGAAACCAGAAGGGAAATTTTCGGATAGTTTCTTTTGGGTTTTCTATGTAGAGTATAATGTCATCTGCAAACAGTGAGAATATTGCTTCTTCTTTTCTAATCTGGATTGCTTTTATTTCTTTTTCTTCTCCAATAGCCATAACTAGGACTTCCAAAACTGTGTTGAATGCTACTGGTGAGAGTAGACACCCTTGTTTTGTTCCTGATCTTAGAAGGAATGCTTTTAATTTTTCACCATTGAGCATAATGTTTACTATGGGCGCATCATGTATGGCCTTTAATATGTTGAGGTAGGTTCCTTCTATGCCCATTTTTTAATGTGTTTTTATCATATATGGTGCTGAACTTTGTCAAAGGGTTTTTCTGCATCTATTGAGATGATCATATAGCTTTTATCTTTCATTGTGTTAATATGGTGTATCACATTGATTGATTTGTATATTTTGAAGAATCCTCGCATCCCTGGAATAAACCCAACATGGTCACGGTGTATAAGTTTTTAAATGTGTTTTTTAAATCTGTTCGCTAGAATTTTGTTGAGGATTTTTGCATCTGTATTCATCAGTGATATTAGCCTGTAATTTTCTTATTTTGTATGTCTCGTCTTTGCCGGTTTTGGTATCAGGGTAATTGTGGCCTCATAGAATGAGTTTGGAAGTGTTCCTCTGCAAGGTTTTGGAAGAGTTTCATAAAGCTAGGCATTAACTTTGCTCTAAGTGTTTGATAGAATTTCCCTGTGACACCATCTGGCCCTAGGCTTTTGATTTTGGGGAGGTTTTTGATCAGAGTTTCAATTTCTGTGTTTGTAATTGGCTTGTTCTTAATTTCTATTTCTTCTTGGTTCAGTCTTGGGAGGTTGAACTTTTCTAAGAATCTGTCCATTTTCTTTAGGTTGTCCATTTTATTAGCATATAGTTGCTCATACTATCCTCTTATTATCCTTTGTATTTCTGTGTTGTCTGTTGTAACCTCTCCTTTATTGTTTATAATTTTGTTGATTTGATTTTTCCCTTTTTTTCTTGATGAGTCTGGCTAGCAATCTGTCAATTTTGTTTATCTTCTCAAAGAATCAGCTTTAAATTTTATTAATCTTTGCTATCATTTCCTTAATTTCTTTTTCATTTATTTCTTCTCTAATCTCTATGACTTCTTTCCTTCTGCTGATTTTGGGGGGTTTTTGTTCTTTTTCCAGCTGCTCTAGATGTAGAGTTAAGTTGTCTATTCGATGCTTTTCCTGTTCCTTGATTTACGATTGTTTAGTCAATCAAGACCTAGAAGGACAGTTCAGTTCAGTCACTCAGTCGTGTCCGACTCTTTGATACCCCATGAATCGCAGCACGCCAGGCCTCCCTGTCCATCACCAACTCCCAGAGTTCACTCAGACTCACGCCCATCGAGTCAGTGATGCCATCCAGCCATCTCATCCTCTGTCGTCCCCTTCTCCTCCTGCCCCCAATCCCTCCCAGCATCAGAGTCTTTTCCAATGGGTCAACTCTTTGCATGAGGTGGCCAAAGTACTGGAGTTTCAGCTTTAGCATCATTCCTTCCAAAGAAATCCCAGGGCTGATCTCCTTCAGAATGGACTGGTTGGATCTCCCTGCAGTCCAAGGGACTCTCAAGAGTCTTCTCCAACACCACAGTTCAAAAGCATCAATTCTTTGGCACTCAGCCTTCTTCACAGTCCAACTCTCACATCCATACATGACCACAGGAAAAACCAGAGCCTTGACTAGACGGACCTTTGTTGGCAAAGTAATGTCTCTGCTTTTGAATATGCTATTTAGGTTGGTCATAACTTTCCTTCCAAGGAGTAAGTGTCTTTTAATTTCATGGCTGCAGTCACCATCTGCAGTGATTTTGGAGCCCCAAAAAATAAAATCTGACACTGTTTCCACTGTTTCCCCATCTATTTCCCATGAAGTGATGGGACCAGATGCCATGATCTTCGCTTTCTGAATGTTGAGCTTTAAGCCAATTTTTTCACTCTCCACTTTCACTTTCATCAAGAGGCTTTTGAGTTCCTCTTCACTTTCTGCCATAAGGGTGGTGTCATCTGCATATCTGAGGTTATTGACATTTCTCCGGGCAATCTTGCTTCCAGCTTGTGTTTCTTCCAGTCCAGCATTTCTCATGATGTACTCTGCATATAAGTTAAATAAGCAGGGTGACAATATACAGCCTTGACGAACTCCTTTTCCTATTTGGAACCAGTCTGTTGTTCCATGTCCAGTTCTAACTGTTGCTTCCTGACCTGCATACAAATTTCTCAAGAGGCAGATCAGGTGGTCTGGTATTCCCATCTCTTGAAGAATTTTCCACAGTTTATTGTGATCCACACAGTCAAAGGCTTTGGCATAGTCAATAAAGCAGAAATAGATGTTTTTCTGGAACTCTCTTGCTTTTTCCATGATCCAGCAGATGTTGGCAATTTGATCTCTGGTTCCTCTGCCTTTTCTAAAACCAGCTTGCACATCAGGAAGTTCAAGGTTCACATATTGCTGAAGCCTGGCTTGGAGAATTTTGAGCATTACTTTACTAGCATGTGAGATGAGTTCAATTGTGTGGTAGTTTGAGCATTCTTCGGCATTGCCTTTCTTTGGGACTGGAATGAAAACTGACCTTTTTCAGTCCTGTGGCCACTGCTGAGTTTTCCAAATTTGACAGAGAGTCCCTTAAAGAGTAAACTCAAAGAGAAACACCTTGAGACACATATTAATCAGGGTAACAGAGATTAAGCACAAAGAAAGAATGTTAAAACCAACAAGGGAAAATCAACAAGTAACATACAAGGGAAAATCCATATGATTAACAGCAGGTCTTTCAGGAAAAACTCTGCAGGCCAGAAGGGAATGGCAGGATATGTTTAAAGTACTGAAAGAGCAAAATCTACAACCAAGATTACTAGATCTGGCAACGATATCATTCAAAATTGATGGAGAAATAAAAAGCTTTATAGACAAGCAAAAGTTGAGAGAATTTAGCACCACTAAACCAGCCTTACAGCAAATACTTAAGGAACTTACATAGCCAATAAACACAAGAGAAAGGAAAGATCTACAAAAACAAACCAAAACCATCAAGAAAATGCCAATAGGAACACATGTATCAATAATTACCTTAAATGTTAATGGATTAAATACACCAACCAAAAGATACAGACTGACTGAATGCATATAAAAATAAGACTCATATATATGCTGCCTACAAGAGACCCACTTCAGACCTAGAGACACATACAAACTGAAAGTAAAAGGATGGAAAAAGATATTCCATGAAAATGGAAACCAAAAGAAAGCCAGAGTGGCAATCTTTATTTCAGACAAAATAGACTTTAAAAATAAAGAATATTATAAGAGACAAAGAAGGATACTACATAATGATCAAGAGATCAATCCAAGAAGAAGATATAACAATTGTAAATATTTATGCACTCAAATAGGAGCACCAACATAAGGCAAACTCTAACAGGCATATGAGGGGAATGACAGTCATGCAATAATAGTAGGGGACCTTAACACCTAACTTATTCCCATGGACAGATCATCAAAACAAAGAAGCAATAAGGAAACACAAACCTTAAATGAAACATTAAATGAACTGGGTCTAATTGATATCTTCAGGACTTTCCATCCAAATGCAGAAGAATACACTTTCTTCTCAAGTGCACATGGAACATTTTCCAGGATAGTCCACACCTTGGGGCACAAATCAAACCTCAGTAAATTTAAGAACATTTAAATCATACTAAGTATCTTCGTTAACCACAATGCTATGAGACAGACATCAACTACAGGGGGAAAATGCAGAAAACACAAACTTATGGAGATTAACAGATCAGATCAGATCAGTCGCTCAGTCGTGTCCAACTCTTTGCAACCCCATGAATCGCAGCACGCCAGGCCTCCCTGTCCATCACCAACTCCCAGAGTTCACTCAGACTCACGTCCATCGAGTCAGTGATGCCATCCAGCCATCTCATCCTCTGTCGTCCCCTTCTCCTCCTGCCCCCAATCCCTCCCAGCATCAGAGTCTTTTCCAATGGGTCAACTCTTTGCATGAGGTGGCCAAAGTACTGGAGTTTCAGCTTTAGCAGCATTCCTTCCAAAGAAATCCCAGGGCTGATCTCCTTCAGAATGGACTGGTTGGATCTCCCTGCAGTCCAAGGGACTCTCAAGAGTCTTCTCCAACACCACAGTTCAAAAGCATCAATTCTTCGGCACTCAGCCTTCTTCACAGTCCAACTCTCACATCCATACATGACCACAGGAAAAACCAGAGCCTTGTCTAGACGGACCTTTGTTGGCAAAGTAATGTCTCTGCTTTTGAATATGCTATTTAGGTTGGTCATAACTTTCCTTCCAAGGAGTAAGCGTCTTTTAATTTCATGGCTGCAGTCACCATCTGCAGTGATTTTGGAGCCCCAAAAAATAAAATCTGACACTGTTTCCACTGTTTCCCCATCTATTTCCCATGAAGTGGTGGGACCGGATGCCATGATCTTCGCTTTCTGAATGTTGAGCTTTAAGCCAACTTTTTCACTCTCCACTTTCACTTTCATCAAGAGGCTTTTGAGTTCCTCTTCACTTTCTGCCATAAGGGTGGTGTCATCTGCATATCTGAGGTTATTGATATTTCTCCCGGCAATCTTGATTCCAGCTTGTGCTTCTTCCAGCCCAGTGTTTCTCATGATGTACTCTGCATATAAGTTAAATAAGCAGGGTGACAATATACAGCCTTGATGTACTCCTTTTCCTATTTGGAACCAGTCTGTTGTTCCATGTCCAGTTCTAACTGTTGCTTCCTGACCTGCATACAAATTTCTCAAGAGGCAGATCAGGTGGTCTGGTATTCCCATCTCTTGAAGAATTTTCCACAGTTTATTGTGATCCACACAGTCAAAGGCTTTGGCATAGTCAATAAAACAGAAATAGATGATTAAATAATGGTTAAATAAATAAAAAATAGATATTAAATAATAAATTAAATAGAGATTAAACAATGCATTACTAAATAATGAAGAGGTTACTGGAGAAATAGGAAGGGAAACCAAAAGATTCCTAGAAACAAATGACAATGAAAACACAACACAATGACCCAAAACCTAAGGAATTCAGCAAAAGCAGTTCTAAGAGGATTTCTTTCTTGATGAGAAGACATCAGCAGAAGTCTTGAAATACTCTAAAGGGTTTTAGTCTCTGCTGTGAAATTATAAACAAAGAAATAATTGTGGAATTGGTACTATTAGCATTTTTTCTACCATTGTTGTTATTTTTGTTCAGCTGCCCAGTCCCATCCAACTCTTTTGCGACCCTATGGACTGCAGTACCCCAGGCCTCTCTGTCCCTTGCCATCTCCCAAGTTTGCCCAAGTTCACATGCATTGCATCAGTGATGCCATCTAGCCATCTCATCCTCTGATGCCCTCTTCTCCTTCTGCCTCAATCTTTCCCTGGGTCAGGGACTTTTCCAATGAGTCAACTGTTTACATCAGATGACTAAAATACTGGGGTTTCAACTTCAGCATCAGTCCTTCCAAAGGGTATTTTTCTAGCATAATAAAACTTATTTCTAGCATAAAAATGTACAGTTTTTAAAGTATCTTTACTTTTCCATCTGTTTAACCACAAACCATGAACTTTCAAGGAGCAGAATAAGTCTAGCTATATCTTTTGTCATAGATTTCACATGATGTTAGAAGTGAATCAGGGTTCCCTGGTGGCTCATCTAGTAAAGACTCTGCCTGCAATTCAGGAGACCCAGGTTTGATCCTTGGGTTGGGAATATTCTGTAGAGAAGGCAATGGCAACCCACTCCACTATTCCTGTCTGTAAATTTCCATGGACAGAGGAGCCTGACCAGCTAGTCCACAAGGTTGCAAAGAATCAGACACGACCAAATGACTAACACTAGAAGTAAATCAGTGAGGTTTTGAAACACCAAAAATTGTATTAATGCATGGAGAGCTGTACAGTGTCGGTAATTTAGATTTACATGCTTTAGTTCTTGACTTTTACAACTGTTCTCTAAATTTCCTAAAATAATTACCATCCCTCAGTGTGGGATTGAGAGTATCATGCCAGGTCCACAGTCCGATTTTAGACGAATGAACTCATTGTATTACTTCCCGAAAAAAAGAGCAACTGATGCTGTGCTACGCTTATAATCTCATGTTGCTCAGTAAAGGTATTTGGGGAAGGTTATTTACTCCCTGTGTGCTGAGTAAATTATTGCTTGTAAAAGATTATGCTTCTCCAGATAGCATTAGAAATCAAGTCTTAGTTCTTTTTACTTGAAGTCTGGTTGATTTTCAGCATCTTTTAAGCCCAGACTCTGAATGAGAATGTCATCTATTTGAAATAGTATGCTGAAATACAGATTTAAAACTTTGATACTACCTCTTGGTAGATACACAAACTGAGAAAAAAGTGAGGGGAATCTCGAGACCATGTGGAAACAATGCCATATGAGAGCACAAGTATTAATATTCAACGAGTGGGCGGGGGGAGGCTTCAAAGACCAAGCATGACTTTGAATACTGAATCTCCAAGCAGAATATTCAGATATGGCTTCTATATTCCATGTTTTAAAATAAGTACAACACTGGCAAAGCTGTTACATGTTGTACTATGTATGTTTCGGTCAGGAATCTACAGAAAGAGGTACCTTATCCTTGCTTCAAGGTTTTGAGCACACTGACTCCGTAAGAATTACTTATCACCCTGACTCTCTATGTGAATTTTATAATTTCTAGAATTACAACTCTAAAATATTTTACTACTACTATGAAAATCAAAATTGTAAATCAGATAAAAATACACAGATAAATCAAATATTTTCCTGACATTTCTTTCACCTCTCCTTTTGATCTCCAGTCTCTTATTTCTCATTTACATTTTTATATCCTTGCATGCGACAATAATCCCCTTCTCCCACAGACCATACACACTTTCAGCATATTATAAAGACATCTTTCCATTGTCTACCGCATTTCTTTTTTTTTTGTTTTCTTTGACTTTATTCACTGAGACACAGAGAGATAAACTGGAGGTAAAACTTGGGAGACGTTTGTGATTGAAAAGTAAAGTGAGATTAAATGATTGTTCTCTGTTTCACAACTACCTAAAGTGAAAGCAATGTTGATCCCATCAACTTAAATCTGAATTGGTGATTTAGTGCCAAACATATCATTTTAACCATGGTACCTAAATTAGAGTAGGACAGCAGCGTACCCTACCATCAATGTCTATGTCACATGCATGCATTCATGATAAATTTCTTCAGTCATGGCTGACTTTTTGTGACCCTATGGATTGTGGCTTGCCAGGCTCTTCTGTCTGTGGGATTCTCCAGACAAGAATACTGCAGTGGGTTCCCATGCCCTCCTCCAGGAGATGACACATAGTAGGTTGCTAATAAATACTTGTTAAAATTGAACGGGAAAAATGTCACGTGTAATGTCAACTTGAAATTATTGGCCTAGGAGTGTGGCAAGATGAAATAAGCAGAACGAGAATCAATTCTGCCCTAGGAGCTGAAAATTATGACAAAAAAAGAGTTTAGGAAAATAAATAGGTGAAAAAGAAGATTTAATAGTTTGAGTTAGTAAGAATATTCCCTGGTGGGTCAGACAGTAAAGAATCTGTCTGCAATGCAAAAGACCCATATTCAATCCCTGGGTTGAAAAGCCCCCTTGGAGAAAGGAATGGCAATCCACTTCAGTATTCTTGCCTGGAGAATTCCATGGACAGAGGAGCTTGGCAGGCTACAGTCCATGGGGTCATAAAGAGTAAGACACGACTGAGCGACTAACACTTTCTTTCACTTTCAAGGATATACTGTTCAACATAAAGGACACAGCTTATGTCTTTATAAACTAATGTTTTAATTTTCTTCAGATAAATATACAAGGGTAGAAATGCTGAATCATTTTGCAGTTTTATTTTTAATTTTTTGAGGCTTCTCCATACCGTTTTCCATAGTGATAAATCTACATTCCCACCAACAGTACACGAGGGTTCTCTTTTCTCCATATCCTCACCAAAACTTGCTGTTTTTTTGTCCTTTTGATAATAGCCATTCTGATGGTTGTGAGGTAATATCTTACTGTGGTTTTGATTTGCCTTTCCCTGAAGATAAGTGATGCTGAACATCTTTCTGTGTGCCTACGACCATCTCTATTGGAGTTCCATCTGTATCTGAGCTGAAGCCCCAATACTTTGACTACTTGATGTGAAAAGCCGATTCACTGGAAAGGAATTTCCCGATGCTGGGAAAGACTGAGGACAAGAGGAGAAGGTAGCAACAGGGGATGAGATGGTTGGATGGCATCACTGACTCAACGGACATGAGTTTGAGCAAACTACTTGAGATAGTGAAGGACAGGGAAGCCTGGCATGGTGCAGTTCATGGGGTCTCAGAGTCAGACACAACTTAGTGACTGAACAATTACCATTTGTATGTTTTCTTTGGAAACAAGCCTATTTAGGCCATGATTTACAATAATCAAGATATATAAGCAATCTGTGTCTATGGACAGATAAATAATTTAAAAAGATGTAGGATATGTATATATTTATCTCTATACATATTTTAAGTGGCTCCAAGTGTCATTCTCTATAGATGCTACAAGGCTATCATTTTATGTTTGCTTTATAAATTAACATACACACACACACACACACGCACACGCACACATTCGGCATCCAGCCATCGGGCTTCCCATGTGGCGCTACTGGTAAAGAACCCGCCTGCCAATACAGGAGATTTAAGAGACGTGGGTTCTGTTCCTGGGTCAGGAAGGTGCCCTGGAGGAGGAAATGGCAACCTACTCAGTATTCTTGCCTGGAGAATCCCATGGACAGAAGAGCCTGGAGGGCTACAGTCCATAGGACTTCAGGGAGTCAGACTTGACGGAAGTGACCTGCACAAGCACGCACATCAGCCAGTAGAGAATACATTTCCGCCGTTTACAACAACATGGATGGACCCGGCGGGTATTATGCTAAGTGAAATGCGTCAGACAGAGAGGGTGAATACTGGCTCTTTTCACTAACATGTGGAATCTAAAAAAATAAACAAGTGAACAAATACAACAAAATAGAAAACATTCATAAATAAAACAAACTAGTGGTTGACAGAGGATAGAGGGTTGGGGGATGGGTAAAAGAGGTGAAGAGGATTAAGAGGTACAAACTACTGGATATAAATTAAATAAGTTACAGAGATATAATGTTCAACACAGGGAATATAATCAACAGTATTATAATAACTTCGATGTATGTATTAAATTCCTATGTTGTATGCCTACAACCAATACAAGATTATAAGTCAACTGTAAGCTTCTGCACATCAAAGGAAACTATTAGCAAGGTGAAAAGACAGCCTTCAGAATGGGAGAAAATAATAGCAAATGAAGCAACTGACAAACAACTAATCTCAAAAATATATAAGCAACTCCTACAGCTCAACTCCAGAAAAATAAATGACCCAATCAAAAAATGGGCCAAAGAACTAAATAGACATTTCTCCAAAGAAGACATACAGAGGGCTAACAAACACATGAAAAGATGCTCAACATCACTCATTATCAGAGAAATGCAAATCAAAACCACTATGAGATACCATTTCACACCAGTCAGAATGGCTGCGATCCAAAAGTCTACAAATAATAAATGCTGGAGAGGGTGTGGAGAAAAGGGAACCCTCTTACACTGTTGGTGGGAATGCAAACTAGTACAGCCACTATGGAGAACAGTGTGGAGATTCCTTAAAAAACTGGAAATAGAACTGCCTTATGATCCAGCAATCCCACCGCTGGGCATACACACTGAGGAAACCAGAAGGGAAAGAGACACGTGTACCCCAATGTTCATCGTAGCACTGTTTATAATAGCCAGGACATGGAAGCAACCTAGATGTCCATCAGCAGATGGATGGATAAGAAAGCTGTGGTACATATACACAATGGAGTATTACTCAGCCATTAAAAAGAAAACATTTGAATCAGTTCTAATGAGGTGGATGAAACTGGAGCCTATTATACAGAGTGAAGTAAGCCAGAAGGAAAAACACCAATACAGTATACTAACGCATATATATGGAATTTAGAAAGATGGTAACAATAACCCTGTGTACGAGACAGCAAAAGAGACACTGATGTATAGAACAGTCTTATGGACTCTATGGGAGAGGGAGAGGGTGGGAAGATTTGGGAGAATGGCATTGAAACATGTAAAATATCATGTATGAAACGAGATGCCAGTCCAGGTTCGATGCACGATACTGGATGCTTGGGGCTAGTGCACTGGGACGACCCAGAGGGATGGTTATGGGGAGGGAGGAGGGAGGAGGGTTCAGGATGGGGAACACATGTATACCTGTGGTGGATTCATTTTGATATTTGGCAAAACTAATACAATTATGTAAAGTTTAAAAATAAAATAAAATTTAAAACAAAAAAGAAAGAAAAAAAAAGAAAAAGCAAACATAAAATGCTAGCCTTGTAGCACCTAGAGAGAATGAGACTTGGAGCCACTTGAAAAATTGAGAAGAGTTATGTCCATGTTATAACCTTGTAAAACAATTATTTGTTGGACCCTAAATTCAATTTTTTATATTTAAAAAATGCAAAGGAATGTATAGAGGAAAACATAAATTTGTCATTTTAAAATTTTCCTCACTATAATTTTTCAGTTTCATGATAAATTTAAAACAAAGAATGAAACCTATAAGAAAATAAAAATGTGTTTAGATTTTCTTAAGCCTGCCAAAATTATAGAGAAGCATAGTTGCCACCCAGCGCTGTGTTTGGGTTTTTAGGGGAAAATGTTTTTATAATGCCCTAAGATACTCTTTTGGAGAAGGCAATGGCAACCCACTCCAGTACTTTTGCCTGGAAAATCCCATGGATGGAGGAGCATGGTGGGCTGCGGTCCATGGGATCGCGACTGAGCAACTTCCCTTTCACTTTTCACTTTCACGCATTGGAGAAAGAAATGGCAACCCACTCCAGTGGTCTTGCCTGGAGAATCCCAGGGATGGTGGAGCCTGGTGGGCTGCCGTCTATGGGGTCGCACAGAGTTGGACACGACTGAAGCAACTTAGCAGCACCAGCAGCAAGATACTCTTGAAAATGTACTGAACTTGACAAAGTGTGGATGAAGATGAATCAAAAGGGCATTTTGTTTGAGAAACGAAGTTTGATAATATTTTGCTAAGGAAAAATCAAGAGTGATCTATGATTCAAAAGGAAAGTGATACCAACATGAAACCCACAAATTTCTGAATTGAATCATTCCATCAAAAATTCTGACTTTAGTATATGCTTAACAATTGCTTTAATTTCTGATTCTCAAAGTTTAAAAAATATGGTTGCATAATGCTCAAAAGACATGTAAATAACTCTTGGAAGACATTTATAAAGCATCAAATACATCAGTAAATTTCATTGGAAAATTGTTTTTACCCATTTCACTGGACAGCAAGATTAGTAAAAAATATATATATCATTTTGCATGAATATATTCTTACATTAACTATATAATTTGCCAAACCACATATGGAAATTCAAAAAGAGAAAGATATTTTTTCTTGACCTGAAAGGAGGACCACACATATACTTCAGTGAATTGAAACAGCTGTGCACAATCTTTGGCACAGGAAACGTTTTTGAAAGATTACATCTGCATGGTCAGTTTGGGTTTTGATAAAATCACTTTTAATGTATAAATATAAAAATATGTTGAAATGCTTAAAAACATTTTTAAAAGTTGAGCAATTCACTCCTTGAATTCAGTGTCCTCTTTTTTCTCCTTTTTTTTGCGCAACTCTCCTGGGTAAACAATATGAATAAGACCATTCAATTGCAGACATTAAACTTGAAGCAGTGATAAAATTATTGTAAACATTCAGTTCAGTTCAGTCATGTCCGACTCTTTGTGACCCCATGAACCACAGCACACCAGGCCTCCCTGTCCATCGCCAACTCCCAGAGTCCACCCAAACCCATGTCCATCAAGTCGGTGATGCCATCCAACCATCTCATCCTCTGTCGTCCCCTTCTCCTCCTGCCCTCAATCTTTCCCAGCATCAGGGTCTTTTCAAATGAGTCAGCTCTTCTCATCAGGTAGCCAAGGTATTGGTGTTTCAGCTTCAACATCAGTTCCTCCAATGAACACCCAGGACTGATCTTCTTTAGGATGGACTAGTGGATCTCCTTGCAGTCCAAGGGACCCTCAAGCGTCTTCTCCAACACCACAGTTCAAAAGCATCAATTCTTCGGTGCTCAGCCTTCATTAGGAAATCTTAATTCTATCCTTGGCTGTTGAATTTGCTAAATAATACATTATAAATTACTTAATCTATATATTACTCAGTTTCCTTGTATAGCAAGATTAATAACTTTTTATTTACTGGAACTTTTAAAGAAGATATAAAAACCAAATGAAATCTTGAGACTATTCCCATATTTTTTTCTTAAGTTACTAAGTTATGTCTGACTCCTGTGACCCCATGGTCTGTAGCCCACCAGGCTTCTCTGTCCATGGGCAAGAATGCTGGAGTGGATTGTCATTTCCTTCTTCAGGGGTTCTTCCCAACCCAGGGATTGAACCCAAGTCTCCTGCATTGCAGGCCAATTCTTTACCAGCTGAGCCAGCAAGGAAGCCTTGGTGTTTTTATATTACCTATAATTAGAGTCAGTATTTTCTCTTTTGCTAGACAATTTTCAGAACACACAGTTTTCTTGCCTTTTTAATACAAATAAGTATCAAAATAATTTATTTTATTTTGGTAGCATGAACTGTAGTTAAGTAGGCACTGAAATGAACAGGTATAAAAGAGATGAATTCACCATATCAGAGCATTTCATTTGATACTCTTATTTGTATAATGCCCTGTCAGGCGGCAACTCAAGTCAGCATGTGGTGATTCTGACTTCAATGTGATAGTCATAAAAAATGTATTTATGAGACTCACTTCAGACATAGTCTGTGAATCTAACCCTAAAATGCAAAGCAATAACCTGGGAATAGTTATGAATATCTAAAGATGCAGGAGTAACTTTCAAGTGATTTCCTGCTCTGCTTTTTTTCCCTTAGAAAGAACTAAAAAGGACTAAAGATATCAATTCAATACACGTATTTTTCCCAAGCATCAATTTTCTTGATAAAGCTTAGAAGTTAGAAAAATAATTTACTTGCCCATAGATATTTGCTATAAGAACTTGCACCATGTTGCAAAGTGAATGGAAAGGTTAAATAGAAGACGTGCATCATCGCTGTAATTTGTACACTGATGTGATAACCTCATGTTTAATATTTTATGGAGTAAAAGGTGAATGCTAGAGGGAGAAATGCCACATGGAGATAAGGGAAATCATATGCTAAGAATATGTATAAATGTGACTGAGAATTAACTTGAGTGTTTCTTTATTAATTGATAGACTGGTGTAACATGACGATGAAATAATGATGGTATCCTAGCAACCATATTTTCATAACAACTGTGCCCTGTAAGACTGTGATGACTGTCAGTCATATTTTATTAATTCAGGAGGGTGAGCAAGAATACTTTTAATAAAACTTCTCTGCAAACAACATATATTGTAGATTTGATCATACTCAAGACCAAATTTTTTCAATTTATAAAACAACAGTATACCAAGATGAATAACTTATTTTAAGTTGATAATATTCCAATTCTGGGTGGCAGTTAGGCGTTCTCTCATTTATTTAGTTGGTATACAGTTTGGAAAAAAATCTTTGAAAAATTCCACGAAGACATGTCAACATTAGCAAATCTACTTTTAATATAAAATATAAAGACATAAAAAGAAGTTCACTTGTAAGTTGATGGTATTTCTCTTTTTATCAACTTTTATTATTTCAACAATAATCAAAATGAATATATGTCCTTGTTTTGATAGTCTTAATAGCTTTGTGGGCCCTTTCTCTCCCACATTTGAGTTTATTCAAAAAATATTTGTTTCGTGAGTTGAAATTGATTCCAGGAATGCTTATTGTGCACTACTTCTTGCCTAAATGAAAGAGCAACATAACATGAATATAACACGGTCCTAAAAATACTTCTAAAAAAATGTAGGTCTATTTTAGTTTTCAATTTCCATTTCCTCTGATAGAGATAATTTCTGACCAGACCCTGTCAGGAAAACAGAAACTTCTCTGTCTACTTGACTTAAATAGAAAAGGATTTGATACAGCACATTAATATTTATCAAACTATTGAAAGGGCTGAGAAACATAGATAAGGAAGAGCTACCACTAAATCTCAGTACCACTCCAAGAATGCAGGAGGGTACCAGACACTGCCAGAAAGTTACAACAGTCATCCCCATCCCCTTCAGCAATGAAGCTTTGATTCTAAAGAAAATACCCGGAAGCTGCAGCAAATATGCCACCTGCCCAAACCCACACAGAGTCCCATGGTAGCCAGAATGATAACATGGTGTCTACTTTTTCGCCTTTCAAGCTTCATCCACTGCCTCTCCCCACTCATTAGAAAAATCATATCTACAACTCCTTTGACAACAAATCTGAGAAACCTAGTTCTCAAGCTTCCACACTGTGAAACACAAGGAACAGCTAAGATGAACAGAGAAAGCATTGACTTCTCAATGGACAATATGGCACTAATATTAAGTCAGAGAATTTTCCTCTGGAGACAGTATGGCAATTCCAAATACAACAGGGAAACTGTGGGAGGGATCTCTAGCTTGAAATGGTCTCTGATAGTTTAGTAACTATAATTAGAAAAACAAATAAAATATATTGAATGTGATACTTCTCTAATTGTAGCAGTGTTACTACAATTTTCTGTGCTCTAATAAAACAAAATGTATTTTGTTTCAGTAAGATAACAAACAATATGACTGTTAATCTGAATAGATTTTTGGAAATCTGGAATCACTGGATTGGATTTAACTGTCTAACTGGATTTGATTTTAACATATAAGCAGAATAGGTTATGAATACTGGAGATTTTTAAAATGCAGTCACAAAGGGGGAGACAGCACTAGTTAACTGGCAGAATTAATGTTTAGCAATAACAGCTCTCATAATACAGTTTTAGGTTTAGGTGTCAGGGGCTCTTACTGTTTTCCATGTTTCCCCTCAGCAACTATGGAACAATTGATGAGTTGCATAAATGAAAGAATTACAGCTTTCTGAGACACATTTGGTTGTGATGATGCAAATAGATCTCTCTAGACAGAGAGGTGTCTGTCTTTTTTACCATTTCATGCCAACACTTAGCATGATGCCTGGTACATCTAAGAAATCCAGTAAATATCTGCTGAATAATACATGACTAGTATTTAATTTGTTATATTTAACTCCCATATCATTTTAGAAATTGTGAGTATCTTTTCCTTGGAGAAATACATTGTCATAGAGGAAGACTTCAAAGCAAGCCATATTGAAATCTTTGACAATTGTTCCCTCTGGATGGTAGTACAAAGAGGTTCATTGTACGTTTCTATTTTTGAGTATGTTCAAAATCTTTCTATGTAAGTTTTGTTTTACATTATCCTAGGTGATATGATGCTAACAATCACAGCAACCATCCTATTGAGTCAATGGATTGCTTCCACATGTACAGTTCTCAATCATAGAGTCTAATACTGACGTCATACCCAAGTTCTACTCAATGGCCATGTAACTGCCTGGGAGGCACATTTTTTGACTTATCTTCACTTTCCTCTCATATATGATATGTCAGTAATAATATCTCTGAATAGGGCTCTCTTTGTATTATACAGAATAATACAATACTATATCAGCTAACATTTATTTATTTTATGTAGCAGAAATCATGCTTTAAATATTTTACTTCACTTAGTATTCAAAATAATCTCATGAGGTAGGTTCAAATACTATCCACAGTTTACAGAGAGGAACTGGAGGCTTGGAGATATGGAATCAATTGCCCAACATCACACAGTTATTATATTACAGAGCTATGATTTAAACCCAGGGCCAAATTTTTCCAATCAACAAAAACAATAGTTGCAATGAAAAAAACTTGGTGAATTGCACTACACTAAACCCCAAGAAGAGGCTTCCCTGGTGGCTCAGAAGTAAAGAATCTGCCTGCAATGCAGGCGACTGCCTGTAAAGCAGGAGATGTGGGTTCGATCCCTGGGTAGGAAAGATCCCCTGGAGAAGGAAATGGTAACCCACTCCAGTATTCTTGCCTGAAATGCCATGGGCAGAAGAGCCTGGCAGACTACAGTCCATGAGGTTGAAAAGAGTTGGACACAACTGAGCAACTAAATGACAACAACAAAAAAGCGAGAAAGCATTGTTAAGAAGGAATTGAATGACTAAATGGTAGATCCTTTAATACCAGTAAAAGTAGCAGATATATAGTCAAGCTTTAAAATATATAGATTGGCATAAAACTCTTGAGTATTAGAGTGTTGCCATAATTCTTTGATTCCATGTACATGGCTAGGAATATGATACAAGAAGAGTTTTGAACAAAAAGTTAAGAATGTGTGTGTCTGTGTTTGATATTAAGAAGATGAGAAAAACATTTCTCCAACCAGATTTTTTTAACTAACTTTTCCTCATTATTTTTTTTCTCATTTTTAAATGATTTTCAAATCTAGAGTTTTTGATAGTAGAACTTGGGAATATTCTGAATTTTTTTGGTTGTTGCCTCTGACCAGAATCTTCAAGTTACTTTTTAGATTTCTGAAAACGTCTGACAAATTTGAGACAATGTATGGCAGTAGTTCAAGTGTAATTTTTTTTTGAATGCTCATGAGAAATAATTTTAAATTCTAGCCTTGCTACTTGTTGCTTAGATACTTTTATCCTGATTCAAAACAAGGTCAGTGTGTGGAACCTGTATCCACACATAATTGTTATAAATCTTTTTAGGCCACAATTCATCTTCCCCTCCCAATACTTCTAGAGTTAAAATTAATACCATGTGATACATGGTTTGTGTTCTCTTCTTCTACCTATTCAACATAATTTGGAAAAGGTAGTGATCAGAATCAATACCCAGAAGAGAAGTCACAGAACAGAGAAGAGAAAGAACAGTCTGAGTGGTTGGTAACCTGTGTTAAGAGCCCCATTTCTTTAGAAGCTCTTTGTTACCTCATTAAAAAATAAGTAGAATAATAAAATTATTTTCAATATTAAATTTAAAAAATTAAACTTTTCTGAGTTAGTGTTACAGCTTCTGAGAGCAACTTCTGAAATGCTTCTTATCTAATAATAGCAAAGTAGCTATTTAGAAAGTAGACACAGAATATTTCCCAAATGAAAACAAATGCCCAGCAATTAAGTTATCTGTTCCTTCCAC
Organism: Bos indicus; assembly: GCF_029378745.1. Taxonomy (NCBI): domain Eukaryota; kingdom Metazoa; phylum Chordata; class Mammalia; order Artiodactyla; family Bovidae; genus Bos; species Bos indicus. The sequence goes on from NC_091773.1 coordinate 71,930,797, forward strand.
CTGACTTGGGCTAACACTATCACTCCAGCCACCTTTCAGATCCACCAGGAATTTTGACCTGCTGACCCACGACTGTCCAATGACCCTCCCATCAAGCTTAGATCACAAGGTCTGAGCACCATGACCTCTGCTCTGCAAACGAAGCTAACCTTGCTCTTCCTTTGTTCTTTGGTAACCACAATACTCATCTTTCTATCATTGTATGTCTGCCGCCAGGTGGCTGAAAGTTTCTGAAGAAAATCTCACAGCCACAGGATCCACCATCCTTTAGTAGAATGAATGACAAAATTATCAAACAAGCCCTGAAGATTATCCCAAATCCCACAGTAGATATTTTCCCTTACTTTTTTAGACAGCACCTTCAATTTTTGTCTTTTTTCAAACTTTTTTTGATAAAACTCAGCTGATGACTTCACATTTGTTTAGTAAAAGATGAGACTCAGCTCAATGTGTACCCACCAACTGGTTTGTTGGGTACTCTTTTGTCTCATTGCTCACCTTCATAAGGACTTCATTCTCACAGTTATGCCTTCTCTTTCCTGAATCATCAGTTTTCCCCTTGGAAATGGGTCATTCTTAGAAGCAAAATGGAGTAGCTCTCATTCTAAAAAGAGGTCCGTGAAATTCTCCCTTGGTCTCTTTCAGCCACTGTCCCTTCTCTCTGCTCACTTTCACAGCAAAACTCTTTAAAAGACTTGGATATGTTCTCTATGTTCCCACCCCCATCCTCCCTTCAGCTGACTCAGAGTCAGCTTCTATTCCCTTCTAAAAAAGTACCAATTTGTGTCTACCACAACTTCCACTCAGTTTGGTCACACTAGACACTTGAAATAAATTCTACCATAGGTAGTGTTAATATGTGTTCTGAAGATAAGGAAACAGGCTTAGAGTATTCGCCCAAAGTGGCACACTTTGTGAATGATAGATTCAGAACTCCAACCAGGGAGTCTGACTTCAAGTTCTGCAGTTTTAGCCACAACAGTACAGATGCGTCCTGACATCTTCATCCTCCCTGGCCAGCCTACCCCTACCTTGCCACTACTCCTGTGCAGTAGATTGAGATTCCTTGTTACAGGCTATTGTATAACTCAGTATGTCTTTTTCATAGATTATACATCACAGCTTGTGATTATTATACACACTTATTTTTTCTGTATTTTAACATCTGCTTTTCCTACAACTCTGGAAGCCTGTGAAGGCAAAAAGAAGATATTACCTCTCCTTGGGTTATTGTTATCCCTAGTATAATACAAAACAGATTTTGAATGAATGAATGTGCTAAAATGAATTTAATTAATCTTTATAGGACACTTTCTAACACAAATAATGTATATGCCATACGTCCCAATGTTATAGATCAGTTAGGGTTTAGACAAGCGTACAGACACCATGTGTGGATCATCCTTTGAGTGAGTGCATGCTAAGTCACTTCAGTCGTGTCCAACTCTTTGCGACCCTACAGACAGTCACCCATCAGGCTCCTCTGTCCATGGGGATCTCAAGGCAAGAATACTGGAACGGGTTGCCATTTCTTCCTCCAGCAGATCTTCCCGACCCAGGGATCTGAACCCACCTTTCTTGTTTCTCCTGCATTGGCAGGTGGGTTCTTTACCACTAGGACCACTTGGGAAGCCTACTCATCATCCCATTTGAGGTTAAAATACTCCCTTTACCCTAGTAAATCCCTTCACGCTCCTCTCCAATCAACACTCATTCTGCAGCTACTGATCTGAACTGTTTTACTATCACTCAGTTTTGCCTGTTTAGAAATTCATGCAAATGAAATCATATCCTTTGTCTTAGACATTTTCTATGTAACACTGAAGATATGTATGATACTTACATGTAAGATACTTCATGTTTTTAAAACTATAAATACCTTGCTCATTTTATTTCTAGGAGGTATACCATTGTATAAATACATGACAATTTGTTTATATGTTCATCAGCTGATGGATATTTGAGCTGTTTCCAGTTTGTGAAATATAACTGGTATATTGTGAGTATATTGTGAATATAACTGATATGAATGTATCAGTACTTCTGTGCACATGCACCTTCATTTCTCACGGGAAGACGCCTGGTAGTGGAATTACTGAGATATATCATTGGAGAAGGCAATGGCACCCCACTCCAGTACTCTTGCCTGGAAGGTCCCATGGACCGAGGAGCCTGGTAGGCTGCAGTCCATGGGGTTGCTAAGAGTTGGATACGACTGAGCAACTTCACTTTCACTTTTCACTTTCATGCATTGGAGAAGGAAATGGCAACCCACTCCAGTGTTCTTGCTTGGAGAATCCCAGGGATGGGGGAGCCTGGTGGGCTGCCGTCTATGGGGTCGCACAGAGTCGGACACGACTGAAGTGACTTAGTAGCAGCAGTATCATCTGTGTACGTAACATCATAAGAAACTGCCAAACTGTTTATCCAGGATGTGTGAGAGTTACAACTAACCCATATTTTTATGAACACTTTTTGTGTTGCCAGTCTTTGATTTTAGCCTTCTGGTTGGGTATGGAGTGGTATCTCATTGTGGTTTTTAATTTGCATTTCCTAATAGTTAATGTTATTAAATAACTTTTCCTGTGCTTACTGGGATTTGGGACATATTTTCTCAGTATTCCATAAGATTTCATGAAATCATCTATGCATTACATGAGAACAGAGAAGAGGTCCCAGGATGGAAACTTGGAACATTCCAACTTAAGAGTAAAATGTGAGTCTATGTGTTTGTTTAGAAATGTAAGATAATTTAATAATTGGAAAAGTCTGTGGAAGTTTTTTTTAATTTCTTTACTGTTTTATATAAATCCTGTGTGACTTTAATAAAAGTGACCTCAGATGCTTGCAGCATATTCTTGTGTTCCTTTATGCTCAGTAGAACATTTATGGATTTCTATGATTAGCTTGCTATGCCTTGCCTCATTCCTGATAAACCGTGCTTCTCCTTAGATATATTACCCCATGGTTAAATATGGAAAGCAAGATACATGCATTTTCTACAAGTATAACCCCAGGAAAATGCTTAATCAAACATAAAATATATAACTGTAAAGAAAAGAATTTTTCCTTCTTTCTCCCCTTCACCTAAGCTGATAATATTTAAAAATCAGAAGCATTGGTTTATAAAATAATGCATAAAAATAAAATCACACTACTTAAAGCAATTGAAAGTGGAAAGTCAAGTCACTCAGTCGTGTCCGACTTTGCACCCCCATGGACTGTAGCCTACCAGGTTCCTTAATCCAAGGGATTTTCCAGGCAAGAATACTGGAGTGGGTTGCCATTTCCTTCTCCAGGAGATCTTCTCAACCCAGGGATTGAACCTGGGTCTCCCACATTGTAGCAGACGCTTTACTGTCTGAGCCACCAGGGAAGTTGGGTGGCTTAAAGCAATTGGTCATTAATAATTTGTACAATATTAGTGAATTAAAGCTATAACAATCCAGAGATTAGCTTTCCAGAGCTCTCAGGATCCAGGAACAATTCTCTTTCTAATAGTAGCAAAATAAACCACAATAAAGCAAAAAGCCTCTATGGTGATAAAGAAATAACTAGGATCAGTGAACAAAGAGCCAAAAAAAGCCCAACCTTTCTTTTATCTGTTCAAATGGTGATGTAAAAAGTATTGCAATATCTTGCAATGGCTGAGCAGTGCCTCAGCTTTTTTCACATGGTTCACGTCGGCAATGATACATAAGGCACCTGAAGGCCTATTGGGGTGCTTAGCACCTCATTAAGTGTCAAGCATTATCCTAAGAGTTGTCTGGAAATTAACTCACTTGATCTTCTTGACATTCTAAGATTTTTATGAACTTTTTTCATAGGGAATAAGGGAAGTTATATCATTTTTCCAAGATTACAAAAGTAGTTAATGATGGAGTTAGATTTCAAAACCACTTCTAGATCACTCCAAAGATCAACCACAAGGTTGAAACAATTTGGTGAGGCAATAATAATTATTTGTTAGCTATGTCATAGAAGAGAAAGTACCTTGGCTGAGCTAATCAACAGTCTGCCTGAATCTCACAAATTTAGTCTCTTAGAATAAAAAAATGTAGTTATCATGATGTGGAGTGAAACAGGAGAAGAAAATGATTAGAAAATAGTACCAATATTATGCTTATTTCGTCCATGAACATTGGACGGCTACTGTAGATTAAAACCCACAGTGACTCTTCTGTATAAAGTTGAATACATGGTCCCCAGTCACAATGAATATTTGTAAACTATGATGCCTTTGAAGATACACAAACCACTGTTGTCTAACTATTTGAGATTTGATTCATTTTACCAGTCTAGTGTAATTACAAAATAAGACAGAAGAGAGGAAAGTAGAGAAAGCTATGCAATGTCAAGTACAAATACAGTGCTTCAGAAGACATTCCAGAATTCAGTATTACACAAATATTTTTGTGCTTATTATATGTCAACATTCCATTAAGCACTAGGCATAATTCTCTCAAATAATAAAGGAAAGAATCCTTGCACATTATGATAACCTTAAAAGAAGAAACACGCATTCACATACAGGAAGATTAGTGTAACATGTTGCTGGATCAATGCAATAATGTGTAATTTTCCCTGTATTATATCAGAGTCACTGAGTACTGAGTACTGTTGTCTAATTTTATGATAGATGTCAAGTTATACAAAGCTATAGTGTAACACTATGTATTCTGTTTTAGTCTGCTTGAGTTGCTGTAGCAAAAGACCATATTCTAGATAGCTTAAAAAATCAATCATTTCTCATAGTTCAAGAGGCAGTGACATCCAGACTTGAGATGACACAGATTCAATGTCTGGTGAAAGTCTGCTTCCTGGTTTATAAATGACCATCTTTTCACTGTGTTCTCACAAGACAGAAGAGGTGAGGAATCTCTCCGGGGTCTCTTTTTTATAAGGGAATTAATCTCATTCAAGAGACATCTGCCCTATGACCTAATCATTTCCCATAAGCCCGCCCTCACTGGGGATTAGGCTTCAACACATGAATTTTGGGGGAACCTAAAAGTCAGTCACATGTTCTATCCACCAAATTAGACTATGTAATTCTTTTTTGTTTTAAGTAGTCTTTGGTCAAATGATCCAAGAATTGTCTATCTCTACTACAATATTCACCCAAAAGATTAATAATTGTGGAATAGTAATTGTAGTCAAAGAAGCGGTAGTGACAATTACTATTATTTTTTGAAGTATTCACTCTGTTCAGAAAACTGTATCTAATACTTTGCACCTGTGTACACTTACAGAATAAACTTTGTAAATTTTAACCAATCTCTAAGCATGGTCTATGTTCTGAAAAATGCTAGATGGATAAAACCTGGTCTGTTTTGGAGATGAGTACTACATTCTGGCTGGAACTTAGTGAGTTAACCCCAAGCCATTGACTTATTGGATGAGTTTTCACATAATGTGAATAGAAATGTGAATATCTGTAACATTTAAACACTCAAAATTTCCATAAATGAAAGAAAGTTCAGTGTAAGATTTATCATGACTCAGTTTTTTCTCCCTTCTCAGAATGGTACTTGCATATTTTGGGGAGCTTTTGAATAGGTACCGCTGCAAAATGCAGTAGGTGACAGTTAAACATACGCTTCAGCATTTGCAGAGGATGAATCATGCTCTTTCTCAGTCATTTGGCTTTTCAAGATCTCTATTAAAGAAGAGATGCAAAAACTCTCTCATGACTCTTTTATCTGTCATCAAACTTGTGGCTTTTAGAACACACTGGTTTTGAGTAGCTTTTCATGAAGCACCTTGAAACAGCTTGCCATGGAAATGGAAAAAGGAAGGCAGATGCCTGGAAAAGAAAATTTTTCTTTTAGTTAACATATCACAGAATAGGCCCTGTGCCCAAACTTGAGAATTCAGAATTCTCATTACATCAAAAGTTTTCTTTTTTTTCATAAAGCTGTGGATTAGTCCTTAGATTTCAGTAAAAATTTCACTCTTGTTCTTGCTGTTTCTAATTTTTTGCACCTTTGTTTTGTAGGCTTTTTTTTTTTTTTTTGGTAAAATCTTATATCTCTTTTCACAGTGAATAATGTCTCTCAGGATGTTTCCAGAAAGGTTAGACCTAATGGGTTCCTAAGAAAACACATGCAATGGTAACTTTCTTATCAGAAGTAAAGTGGTAGAAGACAGAGTTAGGCCTGTCTTTCATCAAGGTAATATTTATAGCTAAGCAAATCAACATTTCAGCTCTGCAAATCCTAAATTTGTTGCCAGACAGTATCTGGAGATTGTTTTGTATGTTTTGATTAAATACAGATTCCTTGAACTTTTTTCGAACAAAACCAGAACGCTGTGTTAGTTCTTATTCTTTGTTTTTCCTAGTTAAATCTTGTGATAAATGAGATGTTTAATTAATGACTCATTGCACGGAGTCTGAAGAGTCTCTTTCTTCATAATAATAGTCACCTAAATTAACTTTTTTTGCCATTTGTAGTTGGACACACAGTAATGATATTTGAAATTCTAAATTATTACAAAATAAATTTGAATGCATATAATTTTTATAATCAGTTGATAAAATTCATAAAAATTTTCTTGATAGAAACAAAGACAGGAAAATAAGCAGTCTTCTTAAAGTCTTTAAATTGTTTCCAAAATCATGCTTTTCTGTGTGTATACTGGAAAGGATATTCTTTGTATGATGAACTAAGATTGAGGTCAACCTGTAGTCCAAGCACTACGATAGATGCTAGCAAGAGCAAACAGAGATTGTTAAAGTCACTTATCACTGAAAATGTGAGCCCACTCATACTCATAAGCCATCATGACCTGAAGGAATACACAATCTAAAAATCACACACAAAGTGAGAACAAGAGGTCGTGGGAGTGGACAGTTAATTGGAGACAGAATTATAGTTGACCATGAAGAAAATTTTTAATTTTATCTAACATTTTGGAAAATTTTTTCTGAAAAAAATTTGAATTTTTAAAAGATAATCATGACAGCAGTATAGGGAAGGAATAGGGTGGAGAAGAAAAGCCAGATTTGACGTTAGCTTCTTAAGAGATGGAAGACTAGAAGGTATAGTGTGTGGGAGCAATGACAAGCCCCAAATAGGGCAGTGGATATGAAAATGAAATAAGGACTGACTGACTGACTAGGGGTATGAATTTGGAGAAGGCAATGGCACCTCACTCCAGTACTCTTGCCTGGAAAATCCCATGGAGGGAGGAGCCTGGTGGGCTGCAGTCCGTGGGGTTGCTAGGAGTCGGACATGACTGAGCGACTTCACTTTCACTTTTCACTTTCATGCACCGGAGAAGGAAATGGCAACCCACTCCAGTGTTCTTGCTTGGAGAATCCCAGGGACGGGGGAGCCTAGTGGGCTGCCGTCTATGGGCTCACACAGAGTTGGACATGACTGAAGTGACTTAGCATAGCATAGGGGTATGAATTAAAAGGATGTAGATTGACTGAACGTGCTTAGAAGGAGATAACAAAGGTAAAGTATTAAATGTACATAATTTCCAGGTTATAGCTTGGGTACTAAGTAAGTGGTAATGCCAGTTATTAAAACATTGATTATAAGTAAAGGAAAACATTTGGATGAATGGGATAAGATTGCTCAGGACTTGAGTTTTAGAGATAAATGGGTATATAAATGCTGACCTAGATTTCAGGCTGTAAGTTGAAATGGAAAATATACAATTGTTGCTCTTGTCTCCTTGCATTTTGCATAAAGTCATTCCAATTAATCTACAATACTATTAATTATGCCATATTTGGATCCCTGGTCAAATAACTTAGTACTTAGGAGAGAATGTTCATAGGGAGACAAATCATGGAGGAATCTGTCTTTTTTGGACTACTTATTTTTCTTGATCACTGTGGATTTAAATATGTGAACGACTTAGAAGCACATAGTTTAAAGGGAAATGACCTCTAACGTGGTCTTAGTTGTTTGAAACAAAAATATTTGTATCTTATCTTACTTGACATAATATTACCACAAGCCAAGACACATTTATTCCAAGAATTGTGGAATTGGTATGCCTGGTACAGTCTGTTACAAAACTCTGGAGTTAGGCTTTACAAATTTAACCACACTTGGCTTTAAAATGAAATGTTTATCGGGAAATTATGATGGTTAAGAGCAATTTTTATCTCAGATCTCATTCTTAGTTGCTATATAACCTTTGTAAATTTAATGAAATTTTTGGATTTTAATCTCATTATATGCAAAATCAAGTTGGTAATAGTATCTAACTCACGATGGTATGTAAGACATGAATTATGAAACAGGCTAAGCACAGTCCCTCCCATATTAATAGGCATCAAAAATGTTATCTATCATTAATACACAACTTCAATAATAAAGTAAAAAAAAAAAGAAATACTGTAAGAGTAAAGGTTAAGATGAAAACATATAAAGAACAACTGAAATATGGTTACTAATGGAGAGTAAATGTCTTAAAGTCAGAAACTGACTTATTTTCGTTTGTTTGTTTATTATCTGAGCACATAGTAACATTCTAAGAAAAGATTAAAAACTGTATCTAAAACATAGGAAGCTTAAAATTTACTTAAAGTAAATTTTAAAATAATACAAAAGTATACAACTGTATGTTTGGACATTAATAAAAGAAGAAGAAATTCAAGAAGAAAAGAAGACAAGTATAAGAAAATAAAAATATGTAAGCTTAAGCCAATAGGGTCACAGAGAATTGGACACAACTGAAGCAACTTAGCACAACACAGCACTCATGCACACAAAAGCTTAAGAAAAATTGTGATGCTAGAGATACTAGACTAAGAAAATCAAATTTAAAACATGAGTTAAAAATAAATAAAAGACATATTTCAATAAACTGTACAAAATTTCAAAATACAAGCAAGATAAACATACTAATTATGGAGATTTTCAACAAAATCTCACAAATATTCATAATAAAAATATCAACAAATGAAGAATAAAAATGAGTTTCCTCATTTCAATAAAGGGTATCTACCCAAAACTCATAGCCGGTTTTATGTTTAATGGTAAAAGACTGAATGTTTTCTCTCAAAGATAAGGAATAAGACCCATTTGCTTTTACCACTTCCTTTCAAAATTATACCAGTAGTCTTAGTCAGAGAAGTTAGGTAAGAAAAAGAAATGAAAGACCTCTAGATGGGAAAATAAGGAGGAGATTGTTTCTACTTGCAGAATAAACATAATTTTATAGACAGAAAATCCCAAGGAATTCATATACATACATGTATATGTGCAAGCATCACAAAATTATTAAAGCTAATAAAATAGTTGTGCAAGGCTAAAGGTGTGTAACCAATAAATTATAATCAATTTCTATGCACTAGAAATGGACAGTTGGAAAATAAAATTTAAAAAAGCAATTTGTAATTGCTTGAAAAGGAAGATATTTAACAAAGAAATACAAGACTTGTACATCTCAAGAAAGTAATAAAACAGTCCAAACATGGGAGATAGTATTTGAAAGTCATAAATCTGACATAAGTATTGAAACAATAAACACATTAAAATAAGCTTAATATCATTAGTCAAAAGGGAACTGCATATCAAAACCACAATGCAATGCCACTTCATAGTTAATAAAATGGCTGTAATCAGAATAACAGAAAACAGGAATTGTTAGTGAGGATGTAGAGAAATGGGAATCCTCATACGCTGTTGATGGGAGTATAAAATGCTGCATCTGCTTAAGAAAAGAGTTTGGCAGTTTCTTAAAAAGTTAAACATAGACTTACTGTATGGTCTAGAAATTCTACTCCTAGTATACACTCAAGAAAACTGAAAACATATGTTCATAGAAAAACTTGTACACGAGTATTCATAGCAGTGTAATACATTATAGGCAAAGAGTAGAAAACAACAGAAATGTCTATGAACTGATATACAAATAAACAAAACGTTGCCTATCTACATGGTAGAATATTATTCAGTCATAAGAAGGAATGAAGTACTGACAATGCAGCAACACGAAGAACCTTGAAAACACTGTGCAGAGTCAAAGAAGCCAGATACAAAAGGCCCCATATATATGATATGTAGAATTGATAAATACATTTGTAGAACTGATAAATACAATTTTAGAATCGATAAATACATAAAGATAGAAAGCAGGTTAGAAGCTGTGAAGGTTAATTATAAGTGTAAACTTGACTGGGCCAAAGGTTGCCCAGATACTTGTTAGCTGTTATCCCTGAAAGTGTCTGTGAGCATTTAAATCATTACATTTAAATGAGTACATTGATCTCATCAATGCTAGTGGGTATTATCCAATCTGTCGAGGGCCTTAATAGAATAAAAATTTCTATTTTTTGGAGGAAAGGTGTATTTTCTCTCTGCTTGAGCTGAGACATCCATATTCTCCTACCATCATATATCAGCACTCCTTGTTCTTGGCTCCTCACGTTCAGAATAGAACTTATACCATCAGCCCTTCAGTTCTCAGCCATCAGATTTGAACCAGAACAATACCAACAGCTTTCTCCTGGACCCTCACCTTGTAGATGGCAGATTTGGGACTTACTGGTCTCTGTGATCACTTGAGCTAACCTATCATAATAAATTTCTTTCTACATATCTATCTATATCGAGAAGACTCTTGAGAGCCCCTTGGACTGCAAGGAAATCCAACCAGTCCATCCTAAAGGAAATCAGTCCTGGGTGTTCATTGGAAGGACTGATGTTGAAGCTGAAACCCCAATACTTTGGCCACCTGATGCGAAGAACTGACTCATTTGAAAAGACCCTGATGCTGGGAAAGATTGAGGGCAGGAGGAGAAGGGGACAACAAAGGATGAGATGGTTGGATGGCATCACTGACTCAGTGGACATGAGTTTGGGTAAACTCCGGGAGTTGGTGATGGACAGGGAGGCCTGGCGTGCTGTGGTTCATGGGGTCACAAAGAGTCAGACACAACTGAGTGGCTGAACTGAACTGAACTGAACTGATTTATATCTTATTGGTTCTGTTCATCTGGAGAACATGACTAATGCAGTAATTGATAGGAATTGGTGGGAAGGCAAGTGCTGATAGGTATAAGGCTTCTTTTAGGGGTGATAAAAATGTTCTGGAATTAGTCAGGATACACAGCCTTGTAAAATCCACTGAACATTATACTTAAAATGTGGGATTTTATGGCATATGAATTTATCTCAATAATTGTTTTAAAATATGTATTAAGTAAAGATCTTAAAGTAGGAGGTGTGGCCATGATGGTGGAGTAGAAAGACCCTGGGCTTTCTTTCTTCAATGGGTACACCAAAACTACAATAATTTACAGAGTGTCTATTTATGAGACTGACCTACAGACAAACAGAAAACACTTTTCACAATTAAAGATATAAAGAAGAAACCACAGGGAGATGGGAAGGAAGGCAGAGATGTAATACAGTCAGGACTTGCATTCCCAGGTAGGTGATCCAGAAACTAGGAGAATAAACATAATTTCAGAGGTTCTCCCCAAAGAATGATGGGTACGGGTCCTCATATAAGGTTCCCCAACCCAGGAGTCCTGCATCAAGGAGACAAGAAGTCCCCAGAACATCTGGTTTTGAAGGCCAACAGAGCTTGCATACAGGAGACCCACAGGAGCACAGGAAACAGATACTTCACTCTTAAAGGGCACATGCAAAATCTCACAAGTTCTGAGTCCCAGCACAAAGACAGTGATTTGAAAGAAGTCTGGGTCAGACACAATTGCTGATCTCTTCAAGAGAGGCAGAAGGCAATTGGAACTCTGACTGGGCACATAGATACTAGTGGCAGCCATTTGGGGGAGCTCTTGCTACCATGAGGACAATCATGTCAGCAAGCACAATTTTGGAGTCTCCCCTCTAAAGCCCTCACCCACCTCCAAGTCAGCACTAGTCCTGGAACTCCAAGAGCTGAGCAGCCAGCTGCACCAGAATCAGGCCCACCAACCATTACGGTGGCACCAGCCCTGGGATCTCCAAGGCTGCAGCCACCCATGCCAGAGCCTGACCCAATGCACCAGCAGACCTGCTGCAATCCCATGAAGCAGGACCTGGCAGCCGACTGGTGCAGCTGCTAGTCTTGCATACTAGCACTCTCACAGCAGTCAGTCCAAACACAACAGCAGAGTCCACTCAGCCCACATAAGGGCTACTCTTGATCATATGGTTCTAATGGCCAGATTATTTAAGAAAAATAACAAAGAAACACAGCTGAAGAATACAATAACTGAAATAACAAACACACTAGAAGGAATCAATAGTAGAGTAGATGATACAGAGGAATGATACAGAGGATCAGTGATCTGAGTAGTGGTAATATGCCAAGCCTAAGAGAAAAAAAAATAATTTTAAAAACTGAGAATAGTTTAGGACACCTCTGGGACAACATCAAGTGAACGAATATTCACACTTATAGAGGAAGAGAGAAAGGGGAGAAGAGAGAAGAAGAAAAGAGGAAGGGGAAGAAAATTTATTCAATGAAATAGTACCTGAAAATGTCCCTAAAATGTGAAAGTATAGATGCTAGGAGTATACAGAGTCAAAAACAAAATGAACCCTATGAGAAGTCAACACCAAGACATGCTAATATTAAATGACGAAAATTAACTAGAGAATCTTAAAAGCAACAAGAGGAAAGCAAGTAGTCACGTAAGAGGGAACCCCAGTAAGACCATCAACTGACTTTTCAGCAGAAACACTGCAGGTCAAAAGGGAATGGCACAACATATTCAAAATAATAAAAGAAAACGACAGCAACAGCAACTACATCCACAAACACTCTACTTAGTATCCGTCTTACATTAGGTCTTTAATCCAGTTTGAGCTTAGTTTTGTGTATGTCAGAAATCATTCTTTTACATGTCCAGTACCATTTATTGAAGAGACTGTCTTTTCTCCATAGTACAGTCTTGCTTCCTTTATCATAGATTAGTTGAACATAGGTGTATGAGTTTATTTCTGAGTTTTCTATCCTGTTCCATTGATCAATGTTTCTGTTTTTGTGTCAGTACCATAGTGTTTTGAAGACTGTAGCTTTGTAGTATAGTCTGAAGTCAGGGCACTTGATTCCTTCAGCTGCATTTTTCCTTTTCAAGATTGCTTTGTCTATTTGGGGTCCTTTGTGTCTTTATACAAATTTAATTTTTTTTTTTGGTCTAGTTCTGTGCAAAATCCCTTTGGTAACTTGATTAGGACTGCACTGAATCTGTAGATTGTTTTGCATAGTATATTCTTTTTGATTATACTGATTCTTCCAATCCAATAAAAGAATATGGTATATCTATCTGTTGTTTCCTCTTTGATTTCTTTCATGAGCATCTAATAGTTTTCAGGGTATAGGTATTTTGCCTCCTTAGGTAAGTCCCTTCTTAGGTGTTTTATTCTTTTCAATGTGATGGTAAGTAGCATTTTTCTTTTAATTTTTATGTTTTATCTTTTATTGTCAGTGTACAGAAATGCAACATATTTCTATGAATTAATTTTGGATCCTTCAAAATTTCCAAATTCATTGATAAGCCCTAGTAGTTTTCTGGTAGCCTCTTTAGGATTTTCTTTTTATATAAATACTATCATTTCATCTTCAAACAATGACAGTTTTACTTCTTCATTTAAATTTGGAGTCTTTTTATTACTGTTTATTCTCTGATTGCTGTGGCTAGGGCTTCCAAAACTATGTTGAATATAAGTGGCAAAAGTAGACATCATTGTCTTGTTCCTAATCTAGAAGAAGTGCTTTCATTTTTTACTGTTGAATATGATGCTGGCTGTAGGATGGTCATTCTGTTCAGTTCAGTTGCTCAGTCATGTCTGACTTTCTGCAACCCCATGGACTGCAGCACGCCAGGCTTTCCTGAGCTTCACCAACTCCCAGAGCTTGATCAAACTCATGTTCATTGAGTTGGTGATGCCATCAAACCATCTCATCCTCTGTCTTCCCCTTCTCCTCCTGCCTTCAATCTTTTCCATCATCAGGGTCTTTATAATTAGTTGGTTCTTCACAACAGGTGGCCATTGGAGCTTTAGCTTCAGCATCAGTCTTTCCAATGAATGTTCAGGATTGATTTTCTTTAGGACTGATTGGTTTGATCTCCTTGCTGTCCAAGGGACTCTCAAGAGTCTCTTCCAACACCAGTTTGAAAGCATCAATTCTTTGGCACTCAACTATCTTTATGGTCCAACTCTTACATCCATATATGACTATTGGGAAAAAAATAACATAGCTATAACTATATGGATTGTTGTCTGCAAAGTAATGTCTCTGCTTTTTAATATGCTGTCTAGGATTTTCATAGCTTTTTTTCCAAGGAGAAAGCATCTTTTAATTTCATGGCTGCAGTCACCACCCACAGTGATTTTGGAGCCCAAGAAAATAAACTCTTCCAATGTTTCCATTGTTTCCCCATTTTATTGCCATGAAGTGATGGGACCAGATGCCATGACTTTTTAAAAGTTGAGTTTTAAGCCAGCTTCAACACTCTCCTCTTTTACCTTCATCAAGAGGCTCTTTAGTTCCTTTTTGCTTTCTGCCATAAGGATGATGTCATCTGTATATATGAGGTCATCGATATTTCTCCCAGCAATCTTGATTCCAGCTGTGCTTCATCCAGCCTGGCATTTTTCATGATGTACTCTGCACATAAGTTAAATAAGCAGGGTGACAATATACTGCCTTGATGTACCCCTTTCCTGATTTGGAACCAGTCTCTTGTTTCATGTCCAGTTCTAACTGTTGCTTACTGACCTGCATACAGATTTCTCAGGAGGCAGGTCAGGTGGTCTGGTATTCCCATCTCTTGAAGAATTTTCCAGTTTGTTTTGATCCAGATAGTCAAAGGCTTTTTGCATAGTCAGTAAAGCAGAAGTAGATGTTTATCTGGCACTCTCTTGCTTTTCCAATGATCCAGTGGATGTTGACAATTTGCTCTGGTTCTTCTGCCTTTTCTAAATCCAGCTTGAACATCTGGAAGTTCTTGGTTCATGTACTGTTGAAGCCTGGCTTAGAAAATTTTGAGCATTATTTTGCTAGCGTGTGAGATGAGGGCAAGTGTGTGGTAGTTTGAACACTCTTTGGCATTGCCTTTCTTTGGGATTGAAATGAAAACTGACCTTTTTGTGTCCTGTGGCCACTGCTGAGTTTTCCAAATTTGCTGGCATATTGACTGCAGGGTTTTCACAGCATCATCATTTAGGATTTGAAATAGCTCAACTGGAATTCCATCACCTCCAGTAGCTATGTTTGTAGTGATGCTTCCTAAGGCCCACTTGACTTCCCATTCCAGGATATCTGGCTCCAGGTGAGTGATCACACCATTGAGGTTATCTGGGTTGTGAAGATCTTTTTTATATAGTTCTTCTGTGTATTCTTGCCACCTCTTCTTAATATCTTCTGCTTGTCATATTTGGCCTTTATTATGTTGAGGTATATTCCCTCTATGCCCACTTTCTGGAGAATTTTCATTATAAATTTGCATTCAATTTTAAGAATAGTTTTTCTGCATCTATCAAGAAGATCAGATGGTTTACATTCTCCAATTTTTTAATGTGGTATATCACACTGATTGATTTGTGGATATTAAAAAATCTTTGAATCCCTGAGATGAATCCCAATTGATCATGGTGTATGATCCTTTTAATATATAATTGGGTTTGGTTTGCTAGTATTTTGTTGAGATGTTTTAAGTCTATATTCACCAATGATATTTTTGTGCTATTTTTTTTCTGGTTCTGATAAGGTGATGGCAGACTCATAGAATCAGTTTTGGAATGTTCCTTCCTCCTTCTTCTGAACCATTTTGGAAGAGTTTCAGAAAGATAGCTGTTTTATATATATATACACACACACACACACACACACACACATATATACATATATATCATATAATAAGTAATATTTCACAGCCATGAAAAGAATGAAATAATGCCATTTACAGCAACATGGTTTATCACACTAAGTGAAGTAAGTCTGAAAGAGAAAGATGAATATCGTATGATATCTTTCATATGAGAACTCTAAAAAAAGACAGATGATCTTACTTATAAAGCAGAAACAGAAGCACAGATTTACAAAAGTATCTTCTGGTTACCAAAAGGGAAAGGAAGGGTGGGAGGGACAAATTGGGGGTTTGGGATTGACATATACAAACTCTTTATTTAAAGTAGATAACTAACTTGTACATACTTGATAACACAGGAAACTGTGTCCAATTTTCTGTAATAACCTACCTGGGAAAATAATTTTAAAAGAATAAATATATGTGTGTATATATATATATATATATATATATATATATATATATGCATATAACTGAATCACTTTGCTATACACCTGAAACTAACACTGCATTGTAAATTAACTATAAAAATTAGTGAACAATTTAAAGTAACAATAAAATAATTTTCCTATAATCAACAATTTTTTCCCGCCACCATCACCAACAACAAAAATTCTGGAGTAGCATTACTGGAGTAGAGTTGCTCCAGAATGCTATCACTCATCTTTGAAGGAAAGACCAAGAGTTTTAGAGACACACAAAAGCTAGAAATGTTCAGCACCACTATAGGCTTTATCAGAAATGTTAAAGGAACATCTCTAAGTGAAAAATTAAAGACCACTGTCCGAAATACAAAAATTACAAAAGAAAAAGCATCTTTGGTTTCGACAAATGCACAGTAAATATAATAGGTCAACCACCTTTAACAACAAGTAAGAAGGTTAAAAGAAAAGTAGTAAAGTCATTTATATTTATAATAAGTAATCGAGGGATACACAAATCAAAAGAGTTATTGTAATGTCAAAAACATTAAATCTTACATGGAGTGAAAGTGCAGGGTCTTTAGAATCCATTCAAACTAAAAAACATCATTGGTTAAAATAATCACATATATATTTATTATATTTATATACAGTTATATGAGTCACATTGTAATAACAAACCAAAAACCTAAAATAGATACACAAATACAAAAAGAGAAAGGAATCCAAACACAATATCAAATATAGTCATCAAATCTCAAAGAAAAGGAATGGAAAGCAGAAAGAGACACAAAAACTGCAAAATAATCCCAAAACAGCTAACAAAGTGGCAATAAACACATACTTATCAATAATTACTTTAAATTTAAAAGGACTAAATGCTTCAACCAAAAGATATAGAGTAGCTGAATGGATACAAAAACAAGAAGATATATATATATATATATATATATATATATATACACACATACACACACTGCCTACAAGAAACGTGTTTCAGATCTGAATACATACACAGACTGAAAGTAAGGGGATGGAAAATGTATTCCATGCAAAAAGCAATTAAAAAAAAAAATCTGGGGATAGCAATACTTAGATCAGACATAATAGACTTTGAAACAAAGACTGCAGCAAGTTGTAAGTAAGGATGTTGCATAATGATAGATGAATTCAGGAAGAAGATATAGACATTATACCTATGTATGCATCTGAGGTAAGAGCATCTGAATATACAAAGCAAAATTAACAAATGCAAAGGAAAAAACTGAAAATAATAGTCACAGTAGGGGAACTTAACACCCCACTTACATCAATAAACTGGTCATTCAGATATAGAATGTCAGTAGGGAAATATAGCTTGAAGGACACATTAGACTGCATAAACTTAATGGAACATTTCATCCAAAAGCAGCAGAATACACATTCTTTTCAAGTGCACATGAAGCATGCTTCAGTATAGATCACTTGTTCAGCCATAAAAAGAGACTCAGTAAATTTAAGAAGACTGAAATCGTACAAAGCACATTTTCTGACCACAGCACTGTATGTGTGTGCTCAGTCACTTCAGTTGTATCTGACTATTTGTGATGCTATGGACTATAGTCCTCTAGGCTTTGGGGGATTCTTCAGGCAAGAATGCTGGAGCGTGTTGCTCTGCCCTCCCCTAGGGGATCTTCCAAACCCAGGGATCAAACCCACATATCCTTCATCTCCTGAATTTCAGGTAGATTCTTTACCCACATAGCTACCTTGGAAGCCTGAGCACAACACTATGAGACTGTAAATCAACTACAAGTAAAATTGCAAAAAAGATAAACATGTAGAGGATGGTTCACAGTCAATGGTTCACTCACTAAAAAAATCATAGAGAAATTTTTACAAATGCTTACAGACAAATGAATATGGAAACACAATGATAAAAAATCTATGGGATGCAGCAAAAGCAGTTTTAAGAGGAAATTAAATAGTAATAAAAGTCAACCTCAGGAAAGAAGAAAAATCTCAAATAAACAACCTAACTTTATACCTAAGGGAAGTAGAAAAGCAAGAACAAAGAAATCCAAATTTAGCAGAGAAAAGAAATTATGAAGATCAGAGCAGAAATAAGTAAAATAGAAAATTTAAAAAAAATAGAAAAAAATCAATGATGTTAAAAGTTGGTTTAGGAAAAGATTTTAAAAAATGATAAACTTTTAGCCAGACTCATCAAGAAAGCGGGCCAAATAAATAAAATCAGAAATAAAAGAGAAGTTACAAGTGACACCACAAAAATATAAAGAATAATGAGAGATTACTATGAATGACAAAATGAATAAAGTAAAAGAAATGGATAAATTTTTAGAAATGTACTATCTCACAAGATTAAATCAACAAGAAGTAGAAACTATGAACAGACAAATTACCAGTAATAACATTGGATCAATAATAAAAACTGATCCAAAATCCAGGACTGATGGTTTCACAGGTTAATTCTACCAAACATTTAAAGAAGAATTTACACCTATCAGACTATTACACCTATTCAGACCTTTCCAAAAAAAATGAGGATAACTCTTTTGAACTCATTCCATGAAGCCAGCATCACCCTAACACCAAAACTAGACCAAGACACTACATACACAAAAACAAAAATTACAGGCCAATGTCACTGGTGAACACATTTTTAACAAATTATTAGCAAATTGAGTTTAAGGATTGAAAGGATTATACACCATGATCAAGTAGAATTTATCCCAAGGATGCAAGGGTGATTCAATTTTTGTGACTCAATCCATGTGAAACACCATAACACATAACACCAAAATACAATAACAAATTGAAGAATAAAAATCACATTATCATCTCAATAGATGCAGAAAAGCTTTTGATAACATTTAATATTCACTTATGATTTAAAAAACTATCCAGAAAGTGGATATAGAGGGAACATACCAAAACATAATGAAAGTCATATATGACAAACCTACAGTGAAAATCACATTCAACTATGAAAAGCTGGAAGCATTTCCTGTAAGAACAGGAATAAGACAGGGGTGCCCCCCTCACTACTTCTATTAAACATAGTATTTGAAGTCCTAGCCATACCAATAACACAAGAAAAAGAAATAGAAGGAACCCAAATTGGAAAGAAGGAAATACACTTCATTGTTTGCAGATTACATGATATTGTTTACAAAAAATCCTAGAGATGCCACCAAGAAACTCTTAGAATTCATTAAGTAAAAGTTGCAGGATATGAATTAATATACACAGTTCTATACACTAACAACAAACTAAGAAAACAATCTCATTTACAATGGCATCAAAAAGAATAATATGCCTAGGAATAAATCTAACCAAGGATGTAAAAGAACTATATTCAGAAAGCTGTAAGACATTGACGGTAGAAGCTGAACATTCCACACACAAGTGGAAATGAATACTCCACTCACAAAGCAGAAGAATTAGCATTGTTACAGTGATTCCCTGAGACAATCTACAGATTCAATGGTATCAAAATACCAGTGTCACTTTTCACAGAACTAGCACAAATAATTCTAAAATCTTTAAGGACCATCAATAGCCAAAACAATCTAGAACAAGAACAAAGCTGAAGGTACGATGCTTCCTGATTTCAAACTAAACTATGAAACTACTGTAATCAAATCAGTATAGTACTGGCACAAAAATGACACAGAGACCAAGGGAACAGAATGAAGAGCCCAGAAGTGAATCCACACCCATACGGACAATTCGTATTCAACAGAGGAGACAAAAATATAGAATGGGAAAAAGAGAGTCTTTTTAAGAAATTATACTGGGAAAACTGTATTTCTTCATGCAAAAGGATCACACTGGACAACCTCCTCATACCATATACAGAAATAAATTGAAAATGGAGTTAAAACTTAAATATAAGACCTGAAACCATAAGTCTCCTATTAGAAAACAGTCAGTATGCTCTTTGACACTGGTTTTAGCAATACTTTTTTTGCTATTATATTTTCAGGCATGGGAAAGAAAAGCAAAAACAAACAAATGAGACTACACCAAACTAAAAAACTGCTGCACAATGAAGGAAAGTATCAGTAAAACAATAAGGCAGCCTATTGAATGGAAAAAATATTTGCAAATAATTTATGAAACAAGGGGTTAATATCCAAAATACACAAAGAACTCATAAAACTCAACATAAAAATTAAAAAAAAAAAACCTGATTGAAAATTGGCAGAAGACCTGAATGGACATTTTCTTCTCAAGAAGGCATACAGATGGCCAACAGATACATGGAAAGATGCTCAGCATCACTAACTTTCAGTGAAATGCAAATCAAAATCACCGTGAATATTCCCTCACATGTGTGAGAATGGCTATTATCAAAAAGATATCAAGTAAGCATTGCTGAGGATGTGGAGAATGGGAATGCTCATTCACTGTCGGTGGGAATGTAAACTGGTACAGTCACTCAGAACGAAAGTTCCTTAGAAAATTAAAAGCAGAACTAACATATGATCTAGTGATTACACTTTTGAGTATTTAAGGGAAATAAAAACACTAATTTGAAAAAAGTATGTGCACCCAATGGTTATTGCAGCCTTATTCATGATAGCTAAGATGTGGAAGCAACATACATGAGTGGATAAAGAAGCTGTGTAGTATATATATATACACACACACACAATGGAATATTACCCAGACAGGAAAAGAATGAAATCTTGCCATTTGCAACAAAACAGATAGACCTATAAGTTATTATACTAAGTGAAAAATATCAGAGAAAGACAATGAACGAAAAACCAAAGAAATGAAACAAAGCAGAAACAGACTCACAGACACAGAAAACAAACTGGTAGTTGCCAGAGGGGAAAAGTCTAGAAGTCTGAGCGAAACAGGTATTGAATAAACAGGTTGTACACCTGAAACTAAAGCAATATTATGTCAATTATACTTCAATTAAAAAAAAACCCTGTAAAATATCATTTGCCCCCAGACCTGGATTTTGCATCAAAGTAATTAGACTTCAGCGCACCTCACTTTCATGTGCCCTCTCAGGCCCTATGAAGGGATGCTGTTCAAGGAGTTACCAACTTTTGTAAAGTTTATAAATGCAAGAAATTTAGTTGCGATTGGTTAAGAATGGCCCCTTTCCACTACAGTTCCCTCTTCAACTCCTTTCCTTTGTGTTGGGTGATATTAGCACAGCTATAGGGATCTGGGAGAGGAGGCTAAAAGGAAGCTTATTTTATAAATGTTACTGCTTTATGTAGAGGCTACAATTAGCCAGAGCCGACTCATTAGAAAAGACCCTGATGCTGGGAAAGATTGAAGGCAGGAAGTGAAGGGGACAACAGAAGATGAGATGGTTGGATAGCATCACAGACTCAATTCACATGAGTTTGAGCAAACTCCGGGAGATGGTGAAAGATAGGGAAGTCTGGCGTGCTGCAGTCCAGGGGGTCGCAAAGAGACAGACACGACTGAGCAACTGAATGACAATAAACCAGAGATTCAGAGAAGAATCTTAATATCACGTAAGTTCTAAGTAAGATATTTCATGACTTCCTGGTGTGTGAGCGGCTTCCCAGAATATTCTTCTTGCAAATGCCTAATTTCCTCTGTGTCGTGACCCAGAGTCAAATATGGGTTGCCAAATGGACGAGTCCTATGATAGCAAGCACCGAGAAGGAAGACTGTCATAGAAGAGGAACAACTTGTACAGAGCAGAAAGGTCATATATAGAACATCCTTACAAATCTTATGGCTCCTATGTGAAAGAAAATGGATAGGGCTTTCCCATTGGACTTACATCATGTTCTTATAATGATATAAGAAAAAGAGAAAAGAAAATGTTCTAAACTATTCGCAATATAAAGACAGTAAAAAGAAAATTCAATCAACATTGCTGGAAGAAAAACAGAATTATATTTCTATTCTCTCTACAGAAAATGATTGCACATTGTCCTGTGAAGAGATTTGTCAAAATTCGTACTTCCTTGTGATTTCTTTTCCTTATGGAAATTAAAAATCAACTTTACTTAGTAATTTTGCAATCTTTTTATTAAGGAAGTAAACCCCCAACAGTGTAGCTTTAAACCCCACACAACCCGGGTTTGATCCGACCTGACTCTTAGCAAATATTAAGGATTGTATTAAAAAAAACAAACTCAGGTTTTAGCTTTTTCTTGCCCTGCCCTTTCCTGTGAGAAAAGTGTCTGACAGGACAGTGAATATCATAACCTAGGCACACAAGGGATGGCTCAGTCACAGGGTTTGAATGACTGATATCCTGTACAGGTAGCATGTTTGCCTCTCAAAACCTGACTTAGTTAAGTAAGTACTTTCAAAATATCAGCAGACTAGAATATTCCCTTTTTTTTCCTGAGAGTTGAAGACCAGATTCCTGTATCATCTTCACCCAAACCTGAAGAATTCCACTTGGGCTGTTCTTATTCTTACCTTGCATAGATTCTGGACATTTCATCAAGAATTTTGAATTTACAACCTCTCTCCTAAAGTATACATTTAGTGCCTAAAATAATCTTGTCACCACAAATATTTTCAGCACTATCCAAAATAACCTTTTCAATGCATCACTGTCTTTATTACACTTGTCAAAAGCTTTGAGGTTGTCACATATTTAATAACCTGAATTAAGAAAGTACAGATGAATGTAGGAGGCAAACACCCCCAGGTTTACCTTGGATATAGATGCCCAAACTGTCAGAGGAAAGGAAAAGGGGATCAACATATGATCCTACATGAACATTTCCAGATTATTACAGATGGTTCCCCCAAAAGAGTTTTGCTGCTGAAGTTATATTTACATATGAGAGAACTATTTAAGTGATGTTTGGCAAGGTAGGAAAAGCAACATTTTTATATTGTTCATTGCTTTGGGTCTTTAGGTTAGTGAGAAATCCTTTAGAATATATAATTCTCAGAGCAGGAACTCAATGCGGATAACAGTGTGTGAGAAGCAAGTCCAAATGTTGAGAATATAAAGCATTGAAGCCTTCAAACAGCCAGTGGTGTTTCATCCAGCAGGTAAGGGCTAGATGACAGATCTTCTAAGGCCAACAGTAGTCAGGGATACCTACTATCAGCTCAAGCTGAGAAACTACAAAGTCAAAAGAGAATCGTCTGTACTTATTTCCCTGAGTATTCAAGCTGTACTTAAAAGCTTCAACCTTCCTAACGAAAAAGTTAGGCTGGGTTACGGTAGAGAAGGCAGGGAATGGAGGCAAATGTTGTAATGATATTCATAAAGAGAAGATTCTGTCTCTCCTGCTTGCTTGCATTTGTACAAGCAAAGTTCAAAAGGAAGAATATCGAGGGTTTTGAATTTTGCATGTCTCAGTGACATGGTACACTATTTGCTGGCTTATGACACACAGTAAACCTCCAAGTATCTTCTTCCATGCTTATAACTTTAGAATGGGAATTTCTTCCGCCTCTCCTAGGTGTCACATTCAGAACTGTAGTTGAAAAGAAAAGGGGAACTTTTCACATAAAGATACAGGAAACAGCCATTACTCCCAGAGGATGGGGGAACATATTCACACACAAGTCAGTTAATAAGAGAAGGACACGTGGAGACAATACTTTCAATTTCAAGTTTTTCAAAACCCTTTGTAGTTTCTCTGAATATTAAAAACAAGCAAGGCTTTTGGCGCATGGATGTCACTCAGTACTCCTTACACTAAAACTTTGCAGCAAAATCTAAGGATTTGAGCTATTCTTACACAGACAGGAAAGAAATCTGAAAGCTTTACTCTGTGAATCTAAGCCTTTAAAAGTCATTAATGTTCTTGGTTTCATGTTGAATGCAAAATAAGCCACTTTTCTTATTGTAAAATATGCAAAATCCTCTCCCTTTTTGTTACATTAAACACAATGATGTCATTTCACTTCAGAAACAGCTATCATGATGGTGGTCAAAAGGTATAAACTTCCAGATATGAGATAAAAAAGTACTAGGGATGAAATGTACAATAAGATTACTGTAGTTAGCACTGCTGTACACTATATTTGAATGTTGTTAAAAGAGTAAATTAAGAGTTCTCATTGTAAGTAAAAAAAATCATTTTTTAGTCCTATGAGGTGATGGGTGTTAAGTCATATGTTATATGACTTAAACACATACAGCATTATATGTTGATTGTATCATAGAATTGGGGGAAAAACGACCAGCATATACCTGGAGACTCAGGCAAGCCAGAGGTAGCGTTGGGAAAGGAGATTTTGTGATGCCCTTTGTTACTTCTCTCTTTTGAATAATCACCATGACCTCATTTTCCCAATTTAGAAAAAAATGAACTGTACTTTGACTTGCTTCTATTTTTAAAGCTACACATCCCATCATTTGAAACATGTTTTAATCAAATCAAGCAAAGATGTCTGGGGTGATTCGCCTAGGATTTTCATTCCTTGAATTCTCTTGGCTTTGGATACCCAGCTCCTCCTCTTTCACATTCCCCAGATACTGTTGATTTTTTCCAGTTGTAAGCCTTACCTCGTTCATGTTTATTTTAGCTTGTTTGTGCGAAAGTTGACACCATACAGTGATGAGAATCACGTTCCCAGCTTAAAGGCTCAACATTTAACAGAGATTTTAACTAAGAGACCTAGTGGCAACTGTAGAGTTACCTGCCATTCCTGGATGATCTGCTTTGTTTTATTAAAGGTCAGAAAAGCCAAAATAAAGTTTTTAAAAGATGTCTTCCCAGAACACAGTTGTCAGAGAAGACAACAGAAAAATTTTAAGAATCTGATTTTAGTAGAAAAAGAGAAGCCTTGTTAAATTACTGTACATCTCGTATCTGTCATTTATTAAATTGCTCTTCTGCCCTTATTCTAGGTGGACAGGAAAGATGTGCAACCATTAATGAGAGCTTATAGACAGATATGGAAGGGAGCATTTCTGATGTAAAATTGTTAATACAGAAAATGTGGATTTAGAAAGTTAAAGGTTGTCTTTTCTTGAGTGAATTTAATATTTTTCTACCAAAGGTGATTGATTTAAATGTGGAAGCAAGGTTAAACACAAAACACAAGAGGAATAATCAGTGAGTCCAATACATACAGGAACATAGAGAGCAAATGTGTAATGTTTGTTTATCAAATAATTCCCTTTGCATGGTGATTCCAAAACCATCCAGGCAGCTCAGTTCTCGAGCCAGACTTGCACTTGCGGGACTACTGGAGTCAAAGAAGCTTTTATTGAATTCCTCTCTAAAATCTGAGGAAGGTAATAATCTCCTCCCCACGCATATTTTTCTTGAGTGTCCTATACCCCAAGTACATGTTTCACAGTAACCTCATAATACAAACCAAGCCTCCTGATGGTCTTCAAGTACACACTAATTCACGTAGAAACAAACACTACAGCCTACTACTGCTAGGTTTCTTTGCAATGAACAGCATATTTTGCTCACTGGGGGAAAAGGCAGGAGGAAGCCTATTGTATTGTTAACAGTTATCTCTGAGTGAATAGAAGGAATTGCTTCCAAATGCAATAACAGAATTACGGTAGATTAGTGTACCGTTTGAGCTTGAGTGCTGAGGTAAAATTGTTTTCTCTATTGCATGACCATGATCTTGAAAGTTTTCATTTTATTCCCATAATGGAGATGCTTGATCACATACTGAGTCAGGTAAATCACAAAGCCTACCCTTGAGCAGTCCTGGGCAGGCCATAACTAATGCCATAGCTGAGGACTACGTTAACCACCATTCGGAGGAATAAAATCCAACACAAGCTCATTTGATTTGGCTTCAGTGCAAATAGAGACTTTATTCAGAAATACAATAACGCAACAACAACAAATGCTCCACATTGTGAAAAAGAAGCCCCGGAACGAGTCATTGCAGCTTGCAGTCTTTCATTGCTAGGGACAGCACGCCCAGCTCATAAACACTGGGCATCAGTGAAAGAAATAGAAACTTGTGAGCCCAGGGGAATGTTTATATACATTTGAGGATGAAAGAGCTGGGAGAGTGCAGCGCTATAGGATCAATTACAATGACGAACATGTGGTCGCTCACAACATGAAAAGGGACTGTGGCTTGGTACAGTACACGGATAGCCTATAGCTGCAGCTTTGAAGTGAATGACCCACTTTTCTTTCTAGTAGCCGCTAAAATTAGGTAGCACCTTGCTTGAAATGTGACCAATTTGAAATCAGTTCAAGCATTATATATAAGGATGAACAGAGACTATAATTTTGCCCTTTGAACACAGATTGGGAAAGAATGATCACCCTAGATTAGGCGCTACGACTTAGGGAGACCTAGCTGTAGCCTCATGAGCTCGTAGTGAAGGTAAGAGTCGACAGGTGATAGACATGAAATGCTGCTAACAAACAACCTCTATAGGCATGAGCAGGAAAAAATATATATATATATATGAGCATGGGATTTCTTTAAAACTACCCCCAAAATTCCAGGAAAATTAAGAAAAGGTATTAAATTATTATTATCGGGCTTCTCTGATGGCTCAGCTGGTAACGAATCCACCTGCAATGCCGGAGACCTGGCTTTGATCCCTGGGTTGGGAAGATCCCCTGGAGAAGGGAAAGGTTACCCACTCCAGTATTCTGGCCTGGAGAATGCCATGGAATGTATAGTCTATGGGGTTGCAAAGAGTCAGACAGGACTGAGTGACTTCCACTTTACTTTATTATTATTAACCCCATCCCAATCTGTATCCCATCGAATCATTCCACACTGAAAAATTCTGTGGTAAGGGGGCTTACAGGTTAAAGCAACTTAATGCCCAAGCTAAGTTAGAGAACAGAGGATTTTTTTCTGAACTTTATTTATCTACTTACTTTTGGCTGTGCTAGGTCTCCATTGCTGCACTCGGTGAGCAAGGACTTGTTTCTCTTGTTGTGGTGAGCAGAGACTCCAAGACGTGGGCTTCAGCAGTTGTGGGGCAGGGACTTAGTTTCCCTGCGGCATGTGGGATCTTCCTGGACCAGGGATTGAACCCATGTCCCCTGCTTGGCAGGTGGATTCTTATCCACTGGGACACCAGGAAAGTCTTAAGGTGCTAATCTCAATATGTAAAATATGGTTTCCCTATTCTGCTGTTAGGGATCAGGGTTCATTTTGATGGTATTTGAAGATACTAGAATCAACTAACTTAGACTTTCCAGCTTCTACTTCAGGCTCCCACCTCTTTTTCCATATGAGGTTCCCAAGAAACCATGTACCCAGAGGTGACAAAAAATGCTAAATTTACCCATGCCTTAGTCCCTGTCAGTTGGCCCCCAGGGTCCTGTCACAAGCTCTCTGAACATCTGGGTTGAGCACTTGGGTGAGTCTGAAGACCCAAGAGGAGTCTCTGGGTCCATGTGTCTCCATCTTAACAGCAGCTGCCTGCCAGAACCAGAACCGCTTCTTACAGTGAAGGAGGCGTTGCTGGACGTGGCTGGCAAGTGCCCCAATCAACTAGGGAGTGGTGCATTTAATTCCATCAGTGCTTCCCTCTGACCAACCGAATTAGCTCCACCTTCTCTCTGAACAGAGAATGAGGGCCGGGGAAAACAAGAAAGGGGGTGAAAGGAAAGAGCCTTCACTGGAAATGGAGCAGTGCTTAGGGCGCTCCTGTCTAGAGACTGGCAGCATCCCAGAGAATCCATGCTTAATTCAATTCCATAAGCAGCTATGTTCTGGGAGAATTGGAATGGGGGTAGGGTAGAAGTAAGGCACCAGTTCTTATTCTCAAAAGAACTCAGGTCTAACAGGAAAATAAGCTCTCACGTTGCTGTTCAGTCACTTGGTCGTGTCCAACTCTTTGAGACCCCATGGACTGCAGCATGCCAGGCTTTCCTGTTCTTCACTATCTCCTAGGGTTTACTAAAACTCATGTCCATTGAGTTGGGAATGTTATCCAACCATCTCATCCTCTGTCGTCCCCTTCTCCTCCTTCCCTCAATCTTTCCCAGCATCAGGGTCTTTTCCAATGAGTCAGCGCTTTACCAAAGTATGGATGCTTCAGCTTCAGCATCAGTACTGCTAATGAATATTCAGAATTGATTTCCTTCAGGATTGACTAATTTGATCTCCTTGCTGTCCAAGGGACTCTCAAGAGTCTTCTCCAGCACCAGAGTTCAAAAGTGTCAATTCTTCGATGGTCAGCTGTAGGCAACCCACTCCGGTACTCTTGCCTGGAAAATCCCTTGGATGGAGGAGTCTGGTAGGCTACAGTCCATAGGGTTGCAAAGTCAGACACGACTGTGTGACTTCACTATCACATCTGTACATGACTACTTGAAAATAATACTACGAAGAAAGTGATTTCTGTGTTTTTAAACCAACTTACATATGAAATTCAAAGAGGGAGTCATTGTTTCTGCTATGAATGTGAGGATACTCAGAAATGGCTAAAGCAGAGATATCTGAGCAAAAGTATTGAAGGAACAAAAGTGACTGTAGCAAATGAGTAGACTGACAAAACATAACGTCAGTGAAAGAGAATGGAGAGAAGGCAGAGAATGCAATAAGAGTTAGGGTAAGGTGAAGTAAACCTACTTGGCAAGTATGATGAGTCCTCTAGCAAGAGCTCTGGAGGGCTGGGAGACACAGGAGTGAAATATCTGGAAGTTATTTAAGAAAGTGTGTTTTTGCCAAATTTAGGAAGGACTTGGAGTTATTTTGCTAAAAAAAAATAAGAATTTTATTTTTTATATTGATGGTAACCTTGGAAGGGAAATGACATATGATTAGATCTGTGTTTACCAGAGATTATTCTGGCAACACTGTGAAGAATGCATTCAAAGTGATAAAGGTAGAAAAACCAGTTAGGAGACTAGTGCAGCTCTTGTGGATGTAAACTGGGAAAATGGGAGGGACATTGGGTCTAACAATTCTGACTTACTCAGTAGACGGTGAGGCTGAAAAATAGGGTCACTGAAACCATTTTGGGATTAGTTTAGGTTGGGAAGATGTAAGGTTTTACAGACTGTTGGGGATCAGTCAGTTGTTCAGAATAGTGCTGGTCACAGTTTCCTAGTCATTTTTTCTTATGAGAAGCATGTGTTTGTAAATTTTCTAGCTATGATTCATTATACAGTTGGAGCCATAGAAAAGAGCTTGACCAATTAACCATAAAAGGTTACATACCAGGCATGTAGCAGTTATTCACACGTACCAGGCATGTAGCAGTTATTCAGCAAATATTTGTTGAACCAAAATTTGTGAGATGAGGACGATGCTTGTCTCACATACCACTCTCTTGAACTGAGTTCAAGCTGTGAAGTAAGCTTGGTTTTTCTCTTTTCTAAGCTTCAGCTCTCCTTTTCAAATTCTCACTAGGATGCTATGAAAACACGTGGGGCAACAAGTGTATTTTTTCCACCACAATAAGTATTGCAATATGCTTGTCATTTTAGTTTTCTTGTAGAACATGAAGATTCATTAGCAGAATGTTCAAACATACCTCCAGTTGATTTGATTGATTTTTTAAAGTGTATGCAAACATCATTGACATTCATTCAGTTTCATTGATCCCCATGAAATTCTATGTATGCATTTAAAAATAGGACACTTTAATGAGTTATACAAATGATAGTAATAATACACATATATATGTTTTGACAACTTCTGTGATAAGCACTTTACCTACTGATAATTCTCCATTTTACCTGAAACGGGCATTTTTACTAGACTTAGACATGTAAAACTAAGGCACAGCAAAGGTAAATAGCATACCCAATGTCATACAGCAGGTCACTGGAGAAGCT
Source organism: Bos indicus (assembly GCF_029378745.1). Lineage (NCBI taxonomy): Eukaryota > Metazoa > Chordata > Mammalia > Artiodactyla > Bovidae > Bos > Bos indicus. Next base: position 71,960,736 of record NC_091773.1, read on the forward strand.
GATAGTTGATCCAGCCAGTGGGATTCCCAATCCCATGCTTTTAACCCGTGAAAATGCCCTATACAATTTCATTATCTTTTTTTTTTTTTTTTTTTTTGCCATAAGGTAGGATTCCTTTTTCTAGCAAGAACAGATTGAATGAAAGTCCAACAAAATTTGGATTTTTCCCATAAGGAAAACATTCATGATCTTTTTTTGAACTCTATGATGTCAAATTGTTCCAAAAGTATTTTTGGTGCCCCTAGTTTTCAGTCTCTCTGTCCAGTGAGTAATCAACATTTTTGGACCCAACACCCCTCTCACTCCCTCAGTTCATATCCCCGACAGCTGCAGGAGTCCCCTAACTGGTTTTTCTATCTTTGTCACTGCCGTGCCATTCTTCGCAGTGTTGCCAGAATAACCCTGGTAAGCACAGACCTGGCATGTCTTTTCTTGCAAAACCTTCTGCGGTTTCCATTATCATCAAAACTTCTTGTCCTTTTCTTTGGCCACAAGGGAAATTCTCAGAAAGTAACCTTTCTGGAGTCCTTTCATCAACTGAAATGTCCATAAAACAATAAAATGACCATAAAACAACAAAATTGCATAAATAAATAAAAATAATTTATCTTTTGTAGATTTTAAGATGTCTTAAGATTTCAATTTTACTTTAGGAATTAAAGAGTTTTACCCATCATGGCACCCACATTTGGCTATGCAAGAGAGAAGTATTATTTCTGACAAAGAACAGAGACTATTGAGAATGATCATTTGTAAAACATTTTGATAATATTTTAATAATAAAAAGCTTATTATTATCAGAGCTAACATATATGCTATAAAGGAAAATAATAAAAAGATCTCTTAGAAACGGAGACTCTCCTAAATGAAAATAAAAATTTTAAGCACTTCTGTATTATCAAAACAGCCTCCAAACAGAAGGAAACAATTCAGATGATACCATATTCTCTGTTTACAGTACAGTTAAATTTTAAGTAAAAAGAAATAATTTAAAAAGACTCACATTTGAGAAGTCTAAAACTTCTAAATACCTCATAGACCAAATAAGAAATTATAATGGAACTTAGAAAATATGTAGAATTAATGGTAAAGAAAATATTGCATATCATAATTTGCAAGACAAAATCAAACTGGGTCTTGGAAGTAAATAGTGAGCATTTTTTTGCAATTGCTTAAAGCAAATTTGAAAACAAATAAACAGTTAAAGACGTTATAAAAATAATGTAAGATAAAGATAATATAAGTAGATATATAATAAAAAATAAAAATTGATGATATAGAATGTAAAGGAACAAAGTAAAGATATGAAATAGAAAAAAATATGTGATATTACAGATAAAATGATAATCTGTATTATTTATTATGGATTAATAAAATTCACAAAACTCTAACAAGACTAATCATGTAAAAAGAGAGATAACACTAATTAATCATATTAGCAAAAAATAAGAAAACTACAAATATGGCAATATTTTTTAAAATCATAATTTCTTATACAATTTTGTGCCAATAAATTTGAACATTTCAATGAGGGAAAATTTTCTTGAAAAATATACCCTAAAAAGAAATGATTATCTGAGTAAACCCATCTTTTTCTTTAAAATAGATTGATAAATACTCCTATAAAAATAAATTTGCAGAAGTTTTAGAAATGCATTTGCACACATATTTGAAAAACAGATAATTCTAATCTATACTGATTGTTCCTTGTGGAAGAGTCTGCTAATTATCCCCAATATCCATCATCCGCCTCAAATTTCACCTGACTATGGACACCCAACTAGAGATCACATTTTCCAGTGACCTTTGCAGCTTGTGTGGCTCTATGACTAAATTATGGCTAATGAGATCTGAACAGAAGTGATGTGTGCGATTTCCAGGTCACATCCTTTCAGGATGATATAATCTGCCATCAATTTCCTCTGTTTTCCCATCCCCATGAGCTGAAATGTCCACTCCAGTTGTGGGTGAAATCAGCTTTCATCTTTCAGACGGTGACAAAAACTTAGAAGATGGGCACGCCACAAAAGAGAAGAAAGAACCTTGGTCCTTGGATATTCTCGTGAAGTCCAGAAGCTTGCTAACTGTCACACTGATTTTGTGCCACTGGGGTTTTTATCTTATTTTTAGAACATTTTGTTCTGCATTCTTATTAGTACACTTCGTAACTTATTTAATGAAGCTGGAATAACCTTCATTCCAAAATCAGATTCGAAGAATAAAAGAAAGAAAACTTATAGACTTTTCTGACTTACTATAGGGCTTCCCTGATAGCTGACTTACTATCCGACTGCAATGCAGGAGACCCCGGTTCGATTCCTGGGTCGGGAAGATCCCCTGGAGAAGGGATAGGCTGCTCACTCCAGTATTTTTGGGCTTCCCTTGCGGCTCAGCTGGTAAAGAATCGGCCTGCAGTGCAGGAGACCTGGGTTCTATCCCTGAGTTGGGAAGATCCCCCGGAAAAGGGAAAGGCTACCCATTCCAGTATTCTGGCCTAGAAAATTCCATGGACTGTGTAGTCCATGGGGTTGTGAACAGTCGGACGCTACTGAGCAACTTTCATTCATAGACTCTAAAGTCCTGGATTAAACATATGCTATCTGGGCCCAGTAATATTTTTTGAAATATTGATCTATTCATTCATAAGAACTTTGTGAGGTCTGCTTTGAGAATACAGGGATAATTTAAAATTAGAAGATGTATTGAAAGAATTCATTACATGACAGATTAAAGGGGAAAAATGTGTAAAATCATCTCAATAAATACAGAAATGCTTGCATTTAACAATATTCAGCATCACTATTAAGAAAATTATAATCAACCTGGAATAAGTGGGAAAGTTTTAACCTGATAAAGGATAGAGATCAAAATTGTACAGTAAATGACATATTTTTCTGTAAAATATTATAAACCATTTCCCCTAAAATAAGAAACGAGATAAAGATGCCCGCTATGTATTTTTCTACTCAACAGTGAATAAATAAGCCTTCAATGCATGCTCAAGAAAAAGAAACACATGCTATAAGAAACACAAATAAATTTAAAACTGTTATTATTTACATTTAATATGAATACTTATTACATACATCAATTTTTGTGGATTGAATGAGACATATACAAACTGAAATATACTCACTGAAATGAGACATATACAAACATCTATATCTATAAATCTATGATCTAAATCTTAATAATATGTACATGTAAAGCTGTTAAGATTTAACATAGCTGAGGAAAAGTACATTGATTATCAATATTTTTATTTTTTAAAACTTATGACTGGTTAAAATATATCACTGTAAATGTATAGCAAAACAATCAAAGACTGATGTCCTGATTGTGCTTCTCAGAACACACTTTCAAGAAGGCAATGCTGCCTTGGGGCACCCATCAATACCCAGCCAACCTGCCAGATATTGCTTCCTCCTGCCCTGTGCCTGATCTGGTTTTCAGATTTAAGATATGGGGCTTCCACATTGAACCCTGAAATTTTCCTCTACGACTGAAGGGTTAGAGTGTAGTGCTTAAATGTTTAAAAGTGGCCAGATGTTGGGATTTAAATAGCAGCTCCATCACTTCCTAGCCACATAATTTATTTGAAACTGCATTACATTAAACTCTCTGGGCTTCGGCGTTTTTTCTCTGAAAGTGCGGATAAAAGTAACACCTGTGTCACAGGGTTTCTAACATTTACTGAGTGCTTTCTCTGTGCTTGGTACAGAATGCTTTTTTTTTTTTTTTTTTAATTCAGCTGTGCCAGGTCTTCACTGCAGCACACAGGACCTTTGTTGCCACGTGTGGGACCGTTGCTGTGACACGTAAGATCTAGCTCCTGACCGCGGATGGAACCCAGGCCTCCTGCATTGGGAGCAAACTCTTACCCACTGGACCACCGAGGAATTCCCCGTAATGCATTTTTATTACTAATATAGGTTAGGACTGTGCCTGGTACATTATAACTGCTCTGTGGTGGTGGGCTATGATCTTTAAATAATGAATAGCATGGTAGTTAAGGCTATAACAGTTAGGTTGAGATCTTGACTTTGTCTCTCCCTAACTTTGTGAACTCAGAGAAGGCAATGGCACCCCACTCCAGTACTCTTGTCTGGAAAATCCCATGGGTGGAGGAGCCTGGTAGGCTGCAGTCCATGGGGTCGCAAAAAGTTGGATATGACTGAGTGACTTCACTTTCACTTTTCACTTTCTTGCATTGGAGAAGGAAATGGCAACCCACTCCAGTGTTCTTGCCTGGAGAATCCCAGGGAAGGGGGAGCCTGGTGGGCTGTCGTCTATGGGGTCGCACAGAGTCAGACACGACTGAAGCGACTTAGCAGCAGCAACTTTGTGAACTAGGGCAAGTTATTATACTTACCTCTCTGGGTTCCCAATTTTCTCATCTATAATTGGGAGATTATAACTGCTTCCTTAAGGTTGTTCTTTGACTAAATGTACTAGTGTATGTAAAGCTATACAGTGAGGGTACAGGGTTACATAGGGTTAATTTCATTTATTATTATTTTAACACCCACTCATATCTCATGTGTACACATGCACACACACTTTCTAAGTTACTCTTATTAGCAACTTAACAGGAAGCTAGAATTTCACTTCATGATGGTCTGTGTCCACTACCAGTATACTCATTATCACCTTTCTGAGTTGATTTATTCCAAAGGCTAATGTTCTTCCTTTCCGCCTATGGGTCCTCTGGTTAAACTGACTAGTCTGCTAGCCCTCGGCCAGGGCTGAGAAAATTTAATACCCAGCATTGAATTGCTTGTCATAAACTGGTACATCACTTTGTGACCACAGCTTTCTGTCACGTGACAAGATTTCTAGGACCTGAGAGAGGTTTATTTGTCAAAATCCCATGAAACTATCTGAGTAATTGGATTCATTTGTGTTTAGTGCAGCCCCATCACTCATGATGTCTGCCATATTCAGTCAGTCAGTCAGTTCAGTCGCTCAGTCATGTCCGACTCTGCAACCCCATGGACTGAAGCATGCCAGGCCTCCCTGTCCATTGCCAACTCCAAGCTTACTCAAACTCATGTCCATTGAGTTGGTGATGCCATATTGTTCATTGAGTCATTCTGCCATATTGCCTGGATCCAATCTTGTCTCTCCATGATGTCAGTGAAACTTGGACGAGTTTCTGGTCCTCTTGGTACCTCAGTTTGTTCATTGATAAGTGGCAAAATTGTGGCATATTGGTGTGTTGTGAAGATTAAGTAGAATCTACCATAAAGAAAGCAGGGATTACTACTATGTCTCCTATTAATACTACTGTTAATCTATTCATATAATAAATTCATTCATCTTGTCCTTGACACTAGGGTAGTTACAAGAATGCAGCATTAAGAAGACACATCCATGCTTATATGGAGCCAAATTGTAGCTGTGTGCAGTGGGACAGAAGAGATGCAGCATTTGAATAAACATCTCTCTTTGGCAATTCACAGCCAGAGGGAGCGGTTTACTTTTCTCTCTGGAGAGAAGCGTGACCACTGAATATTTCACAGAGAGGTTGACCTTTGGGCTAGTATCTGATATAAACCTTCACAGAGGAGAATCTCTAGGTACAGACTTGAAAGTGGAAAATGAAGTTGCCTCCTAAATTTCCAAGGTGCTACCTAAGATTTGCAGTCTGGCCCACCCTAGGAACTTCCAAACACCCCAGACTTCCCCATGATCCAGGAGCTGAAGTGCTGTAACTTCATGAAATACCTGTGCCTTTTCTGATAGCTCAGTATTATCCTATGGTTAATAGCTTGTTGTATCCTATAGATTGTTGCCTAGTTAAATATTATCCCTGAGGACAGGTTGCAGAAATATGCTATTTTACTTTATCACCTCTAATATTTGACATGTAAATTAGCATTATATATAAACTCAAATTTACCCTTTAATTCTTCATTTGAATGACTACTTTTTAAAAATTGAAATATAGTTGATTTACAATGCTGTGTTAGATTCTGCTGTATAGCAAAATGATTGTTATACATACATCCATATATCACTGATTCGATGGACGTGAGTTTGAGTGAACTCCAGGAGTTAGTGAGGGACAGGGAGGCCTGGCATGCTGCAATTCATGGGGTTGCAAAGAGTCGGACATGACTGAGTGACTGAACTGAACATTATTTTTCATATTCATTTCCATTATAGTTTATTATACAATATTGAGTATAATTCCCCATGCTATGCAGAAGGATCTTGTTATCTCTTTTACTTTTTAAACATTTTGTTTTGTATTGGAATATAGCCAATTAGCAATGTTGTTATAGTTTTGGGTGAACCACAAAGGGATTCCAGCATACATATACATATATTTATTCTCTTTCAAACTCCCTTCCCATCCAGGTTACCATATAACACTGGACAGAGTTTCCTGTTCTTACACAGTATATCTTTGTTGATTATCCATTTTAAACATAGCAGGGTGTGCGTGTCCATCCCAAATGCCAACTATCTTTTCCCATCATCCATCTCCTTGGCAACCACCAAGGCAGCCAACAAGTCGTGTTTGTTCTCTAAGTCTGTGAGTCTGTTGCTGTTTTGTAAGTAAGTTCTCCTGTATCATTTCCTTTTAGATTCCACATATAAGGGACGCCATACGATATTTTGCCTTCTCTGCCTGACTTACTTCACTCAGCATGATAATTTCTAGATCCATCCATATTGCCGAAAATGACATTATTTCATACTTTTGAATGGTTGAGTAATATTCCATTATATAAATGTACCACATCTTCTTTATTCATTCTTCTGTCAATGAATATTTAGGTTGATTCCATGTCTGGGCTATTGTAAACAGTGCTGAAATGAAGACTGGGGTGCATGTATCCTTTCAAACCATATTTTTCTCTCGATATATGCCCAGGAGTGGGATTGTAGGGTCATATGGAAGCCCTATTTTTAGTTTTTTAAGGAGCCTCCATACTGTTTTTCATGGTGGTTGTACCAATTTATTTTCCCACTAACAGGGTAGGAGGGTAACCTTCTTTCCATACCCTCACCAGCATCTGTTGTTTCTGGATTGTTTGATGATGGCCATTCTGACTGGTGTGAGGTGGTATCTCATTATAGTTTTGATTTGCGTTTCTCTAATAATTAGTGATATTGAGCATATTATCTTCTGCCTTTTGGTCCTCTATATGTCTTCTTTGGGGAAATGTCTATTTAGGAATTCTGCCCATTTTTAAAAAACTTTCTATTTTATATTGGGGTACAGTCAATTAATAATGTGATAGTTTCAGGTGAATAGCCATATGACCTAGTCATACACATCCTTGTTTCCTTTCTCCCCTAAACTTCTGTTGTATCCAGGCTGCCACGTAACATTGAGCAGAGGTCCATGTACTTGTACAGTACTTCCCTGTTAGTTGCCCATTTCAAATAGAGCAGTGTGTATCCAAACTCTATCTGTTCACCCCATCCTTTCCCCCTGGCAACCATCAGTTTGTTTTCTAAGTCTGTGAGTCTGCGCAAAACCTTTTGAGTTTAAATAGGCCTCATTTTTTCATGTTTTCTTTTATTTCCATTATTCTGGGAGACGGATCAAAAAATAAATTGCTGCGAATTTTGTCAGAATGCTCTGCTTATGTTTTCTTCTGGGAGTTTTATAGTGTGCGGTCTCACATTTAGATCTTAACTCCATTTTGAGCTTACTTTTGTGTATGGTGTTAAAAAACGGCTTAATTTCATTTTTCTACATGTAATGTCCAGCTTTCCCAGCACGATTTACGAAGAGAGTGTCTTTCCAATATTGGGTAGTCTTGCCTCCTTTGTCATTGATTAGTTGCCCATAGGTGCATGGGTTTATTTCTTGGTTTTCTATCCTGTTTCTCTGACCTATATTTCTATTTTTGTGTAGTTCCATACTTTTTTGTGACTGTAGCTTTGTGGTATAGTCTGAAGTCAGGGAGTCTGATTTCTCCAGCTCTGTTTTTCTTTCTCAAGATTGTTTTGGCTATTCGGGGTCTTTTGTGTCACCATACAAATTTTAAGATTTTTTGGCCCTAATTCTGAGAAAAATGTCACTGGTAACTTAGTAGGAATTCCACTGAATCTGTAGGTTGCCTTGGATAGTACAGTCATTTTGACAATATTGATTCTTCTATCCATGAACATGGTATATTTTTCTATCTGCTTATGTCTTCTTCATTGTCTTTCATTGATTTCTTATAGTTATTGGAATATAGGTCTTTTGCCTCCTTAGGTACATTTATTCCTAAATATTTTATTCTCTTTGATGTGATGATAAATGGAATTGTGTCTTGAAATCCTCTTTCTGATCTTTTGTTGTTAGTGTATAGAAATGCAACAGATTTCTGTGTATTAATTTTGTAAACTACAATTTTATCAAATTCATTGATGAGCTCTAGCAGTTTTCTGGTAGTGTCTTTAGGATCCTCTATGTGTCATATCATGTTATCTGCAAACACTGACAGTTTAACTACTTCTTTTCCAATTTGGATTCCCTTTATTTTCTTTTCTTCCCATCTAAAACTATGTTGAGCAACAGTGCTGAGAGTTGACATCCTTGTCTTGTTCCCCATCTTAGATGTTGAAGTATGTTCTCTATGATCACTTTATGGAGAATTTTTATCAAAAATGAGTGAGAAATTTTGTGAATAGCTTTTTCTTCTTCTTTTGAGATGATGGTATGGTTTTCATTCTTCAGTTTTTGATGTTATGTATCATATTGATTGATTTGCAGGTACTGGGAAATCCTTGCATCCCTCAGATGAATCCCACTTGATCATGGTACATGATCTTTTTTAGTGTATTATTGCATTCATATTGCTAGTATTTTGCTGATGATTTTTGAATATATATTCATTAGTCATACTGTCCCATACTGTGCCTTTTTGTGCTATCTTTGTCTGATTTTGGTATCAGGGTGGTTAGTGACCTCACAGAATGAGATAGGAAGTTTTCCTTTCTCTACAGTTTGTTGAACCAGTTTCAACAAGATTGTTGTTCAGTTGCTCGGTTGTGTCCGACTCCTTGCAACCCCATGGACTGCAGCACACCAGGCTTCCCTGTGCTTCACTGTCTCCTGCAGTTTGCTCAAACTCATGCCCATTGAGTCCGTGATGCCATCCAACCATCTCATCCTCTGTTGTCCCCTTCTCCTCCTGCCTTCAAATGTTCCCAGCATCAGGGTCTTTTCCAATGAGTTGACTCTTCACATCAGGGGCCAAAGTATTGGAGCTTCAGCTTCAGCATCAGTCCTTCCAATGAATATTCAGGGTTGATTTCCTTCAGGATTGACTGGTCCAATCTCTTTGCAGTCCAAGGGACTCTCAAGAGTCTTCTCCAGCACCACAGTTAAAAGGCATCGATTCTTCGGCACTCAGTCTTCTGTGTGGTCCAGCTCTCACATCCGAACATGACTATTGGGAAAACCATAGCTTTGGATATACGGACCTTTGGAAGCAAAGTAATGACTCTGCTTTTTAATATGCTGTCTATGTTGGTCATAGCTTTTCTTCCAAAGAGCAAGTGTCTTAATTTCATGGCTGCAGTCACCTTCCACAGTGATTTTGGAGTGCAAGAAAATAAAGTCTGTCACTGTTTTCATTATTCCCCCATCTATTTGCCATGAAGTGATGGAACTGGATACTGTAATCTTCATTTTTGAATGTTGAGTTTTTAGCCAGATTTTTCACTCTCCTCTTTCACCTTCATGAAGAGGCTCTGTAGTTCCCCTTCACTTTCTGCCATAAGAGTTGTGTCATCTGCATATATGAGATTATTGATACTTCACCTGGAACTTATTTGTTGTTGTTGTTTTTTTAATACTTATCCTTCTGTATTAAAAAAAAAAAAAAAAGCAAAAGAAAATAAGTCTAGGGCCTGAGGGCTTCACAGGCAAATTCTGTCAAACATTTAAGGAAGAGCTAGCACATATCCTTCTGAAAGTGTTCCAAAAAAGTTCAGAGGAAGGAAAACTATCTCTTTCATATATATTGTTATTTGTATCTGCTAATCCCAAACTCCTAAATTATCCCTTCTCTCCCCTGCCCTATGGTAACCATAAGCTGATTTTCATGTCTGTAAGTCTGTTTTGTAAATAATTTTATTTATATCATCATTTAGATTTCATATGTTAAGTAACATCAGATGTTTTTCTTTCTGTTTCTGACTTTAACTTCACCTAGTATGATAATCTTTAAGTCCATTCATTGGACTTAAGTCCAGTGATTTAAGTCCATTCACTTAACTTCACCTAGTATGATAGTCTTTAAGTCCATTTCATTGTTTTATGGTTGAGGTAGAATTCCTTTGTATATATGCACTGCATTTTCTTTATCCATTTATCTGTCGATGGACATTTAGGTTGCTTCTATGCCTTACCTATTGTAAGTAATGCTTCTATGAACATTGAGGTGCTTTTCAAATTTCAAATATATACCCTAGAGTGGGATTGTAGGATCATATGGCCACTCTATTTTTAGCTTTGGAAGGGACTTCCATACTGTTCTCTATAATGGCTGTACCAGTTTACATTCCCACCACAATGTAAAAGCGTTCTTTTTCTCTACACCCATTCCAGCATTTGTTGTTTGTAGCCTTTTTAATGATGGCCTTTCTGACCAGTGTGAAGTGATACCTCATTGTAGCTTTGATTTGTATCTCTCTAATAATTCACAAAGTTGAACATCTTTTCATGTGTTTTTTGATCATCTTTACGTTTTTGGAGAAATGTGAATGACTACTTTTTAGCTTAAATAAACAGGTGATTCTTTTATTTTACTTTTAATATTAATTTCTAGAATTTAAAATGCAAGGAGAAGCCACAGCAGGACTCGGAAAACACAGAAGTAACTTTTCTATTATTTTAGTCAATAAATACGTGGTCATTGTAAAAATACTATAAAATAGTTAAAATAATTCCAGAATTAACCACTGTTAACATTGTTAAGGAATCCTTCCAGGTAATTTTTAATATCACTAGTGGTATATTGTGTGTGTGTGTGTGTGTGTGTGTGTGTGTGTGTACGTAAATATTTACATGATCTGTATTTATTGTACACATAAATTGTTTTCCTTATTCTGCTCCATAAATCTGCAATTTTTCCACTTAATGTATCTGGGACATTTTCTACATATAGATATACTCTATTTAAAAGAAAAAAAAAGCACTGTTTAGGATTCTGCCTAGAATGTGTAACATAATTTATAATGGATATTTAAGCAATTTCCAGACTTTCATTATTGTTAACTGTGTTACATTTAATATCCCTGAACATATATCTTCACACCATTATAAAGGTTTTTCTATGAAATTGATTCTTTGAACATACAAGTAACTCATGCTAATTGTTTTCAAATATAAATTGTCTTTAATGTGTAAAAAATGCAACTTTAATTATCTGAATCATTAAAAACCTTCTCTGAAAGCTTTATATATCCTCAAGCAGAAATAATAAGTAGATGATATAATTGTCCTCTGTCTAGGCTGAGGCAATGATGGTGACATTTGTTCTCAATTATTAATTAAATACATATGACCCCTTTAGATGAACAGGTGACCCAGTTATTATTAGATGTGTTGCTTGTTTACAACAAGGGCATATTTAGAGCCTGAGATCAAAGTTCTAAAGCTGATTTCAAAATAGTAGCATTAATTGTGCTAAAGCCTGGGACTCATGAAGCAACTTGGAGAGAATTAAAGTGACCTAAATTACAAGAAAGTCACATGATTCCACCAGTTCTATAAATCTACCACTTCAGACCATTGCTTTGATGTTGGAGGGAGTCAAAAAAAATTAAACAACAACAAAAATTCTATGCATGGGAATGGCTTAAACATCATTTATCCATCAATTCTGCTATTAAAACAAACAAACATTCACCACCTACTATGTGCCAACCTGAGTGTTAAGCATGAGCATATACAATAATGTAAAGTTTAAAAATAAAATTAAAAAAAAAAAAGCATGAGCATATAGTGTTGAACAAAATGAATATAATCCCACAGTGCTCTTCTTGGACCTGCCATTTAGTGACCATAGTAATTCTTTGGAATGATTTTATATATACTCATTCCCAACTATTTGCCTCAAATTAATATTTCATTCCTAAGCTATTATATTTTTATAATTGTTCATGCTGCTCCTAGTCCTAATTGCTGAAAGTATCTCTTAACACACCATTCTCATCAATTGTGCCAATTAAAAAAACAGTCTCTGTGTTGTTTATAATATCCAAAATGTATACATTACAGCACTTTCATATTTTCCAAATCCATCCATCCATCCACCCTGCTAGCAGATGCCTCTTCAGCCCCACACCCCAACATCACACACACACACACACACACACACACACACACACGCACACACACCCCAGAGCTTCTAACTCCAGGAAGTACTGGGACCTTCTTTGTATAAATCTTGGTTCAGTCTTATTTCCACTGGATTCCTTCCATTCTTGCAATTGTTCATACACAGCTCATTATTTAAGACTCAAGTTAAGCCCTAACCGAACAAAATTAGTTGTCTTTTTCCTTTTGTGTGACAAATAGTGAGCTAAGTACTGGAGATAAAAAATAAGAATATGACATATAGTGCTTTCACTAACTGAGAAATGTAAGCAGATAATTACAACATATAATGACGTATCTAGTGAAGACAAATAGAGGATACTGTGAAAGTAGAGAGAAGGTTACCCAATGCAACAAGAAGTATGAGTAGAGTTTCAACCTTTTAAAAGAGGTTATACTCTAGAAGAGTCTTAAGGTGTTAGGAGGAGTTAAACAAGGTGAAGGAAATGGGGACATTCTACATGGAGGGGTGAGACTGAAGAGATACTGGCAGCATAGACAGTGAAGCATATTGATTAAAATTGAAAAAAAATCAGTATTGTGGGAGAGCAAGCTTGAAGCAGGTGGTCATATAAAATTACAACAAAGAAATAAGTAATAAAAAAAGTTTTCTTCAGTACAGTTCAGTTCAGTCTCTCAGTTGTGTCTGACTAATTGCGACCACATGGACTGCAGCATACCAGGCCTCCCTGTCCATCACCAACTCCTGGAATTTACCCAAACTCATGTCCATTGAGTCAGTAATGCCATCTCATCCTCTGTCATTTCCTTCTCCTCCCACCTTCAGTCTTTCCCAGCATCAGGGTCTTTTCAAATGAGTCAGCTCTTCACATCAGGTGGTCAAAGTATTGGAGTTTCAGCTTCAGCATTAGTCCTTCCAATGAACACCCAGGACTGATTTCCTTTAGGATGGACTGGTTGGATCTAATTGCTGTCCAAGGGACTCTCAAGAGTCTTCTCCAACACCATAGTTCAAAACCATCAATTCTTCAGTACTCAGCTTTCTTTATAGTCCAACTCTCACATCCATACATGACTACTGGAAAAACCATAGCCTTGACTAGACAGACCTTTGTTGGCAAAGTATTATAAGTGCCTTTTAATTTCATGGGTGAAGACACCATCTGCAGTGATTTTGGATTCCCCCTAAAATAAAGTCTGTCACTGTTTCCATTGTTTCCCCATCTATTTGCCATGAAGTGATGGGACCCGATGCCATGATCTTAGTTTTCTGAATGTTGAGCTTTAAGCCAACTTTTTCACTCTCCTCTTTCACTTTCATCAAGAGGCTCTTTAGTTCTTCACTTTTTGCCATAAAGGTGGTGTCATTTGCATATCTAAGGTTATTGATATTTCTCCCAGCAATCTTGATTCCAGCTTGGGCTTCTTCCAGTCCAGCATTTCTCATGATGTACTCTGCATATGAGTTAAATAAGCAAGATGACAATATAAGGCCTTTACGTACTCCTTTTCCTATTTGAACAAGTCTGTTTTTCCATGTCCAGTTCTAACTGTTGCTTCCTGACCTGCATACAGATTTCTCAAGAGGCAGATTAGGTGTTCTGATATACCCATCTTTTTAAGAATTTTCCACAGTTTGTTGTGATTCACACAGTCAAAGGCTTTGGTGTAGTCAATAAAGCAAAAGTAGATGCTTTTTTCTGGAACTCTCTTGCTTTTTCAATGATCTATCAGATGTTGGCAATTTGATCTCTGGTTCCTCTGCCTTTTCTAAAACCAGCTTGAACATCTGAAAGTTCATGTTTCACATATTGTTGAAGTCTGGCTTGAAGAATTTTGAGCATTACTTAACTAGTATGTGAGATGAGTGCAATTGTACAGTAGTTTGAGCGTTCTTTGACATTGCCTTTCTTTGGGACTGGAATGAAAACTGACTTTTCCAGTCCTGTGGCCACTGCTGAGTTTTCCAAATTTGCTGGCATATTGAGTGCAGCATTTTCCAGCATCATCTTTTAGGATTTGAAGTAGTTCAACTGGAATTCCATCACCTCCACTAGCTTTGTTCATAGTGATGCTTTCTAAGGCCCACTTGACTTTGCATTCCAGGATATCTGACTCTAGGTGAGTGATCACACCATTGTGGTTATCTGGGTCATGAAGATCTATTTTGTATAGTTCTTCTCTGTATTCTTGACACCTTTTCTTAATATCTTCTCCTGTTATGTCCATACCATTTCTGTCCTTTATTGAGCCCATCTTTGCATGAAGTGTTCCCTTGGAATCTCTAATTTTCTTGAAGAGATCTCTAGTCTTTCCCATTCTATTGTTTTCCTCTATTTCTTTGCACTGATCATTGAGGAAGGCTTTCTTATCTCTGCTTGCTATTCTTTGGAACTCTGCATTCAGATGCTTATCTTTCCTTTTCTCCTTTGCTTTTCGCCTCTCTTCTTTTCACAGCTATTTGTAAAGCCTCCCCAGACAGCCATTTTGCTTTTTTTGCATTTTTTTCCCATGGGGATGGTCTTGATCCCTGTCTCCTGTACAATGTCACGAACCTCATTCCATAGTTCATCAGGCACTCTATCTATCAGATCTAGGCCCTTAAATCTATTTCTCACTTCCACTGTATAAATCATAAGGGATTTGATTTAGGTCATACCTGAATGGTCTAGTGGTTTTCCCTACTTTAGGTATGTTAATTCCTAGGTATTTTATTCTTATTGATGTGATGATAAATGGAATTCTTTATTGAATTTCTCTTTCTGATCTTTCATTGTTGGTGTATATAAATGCACCAGATTTCTGTGTATTAATTTTGTAATCAAATTCATTGATGTAATCAAATTGATCTGGTATTTTTCTGGTAACATCTTTAGGATCTTCTATGGATAGTATCATGCAATATGCAAACAGCGACAGTTTAACTTCTTTTCTGACTTGGATTCCCTTTATTTCTATTTCTCCTCTGATTGTGCTAGCTAGAACTTTTAAAACTATGTTGAATAGCACTGGCAAGAATGGTCCTCCTTGCCTTGTTCCTAATCTGAAAGGAAATGCTTTCTTCAGCTTTTCATCCTTGAGTATGATGTTACCTGTGGGTTTCTTGTATATGGCATTAGTTATGTTGACCTATGTTCCCTCTATGCCTACTTTCTGGAGAATTTTTATCGTAAGTAGGTACTGAATTATGTCAAATACTTTTTCTGCATCTCTTGAGATGATCGTATGGCTTTTATTATTCAGGTTTTGATGTGATATGTCACATAGATTGATTTGCAGATATTGAAATATCCTTGCATTCCGGGGATAAATCCCAATGGTTCATGGTGAATGACCCTATTAATATATTGTTGGACTTAAATTGCTAATATTTCTTGAGGATTTTTTGCATGTATATTCATCAGTAGTTTTTTTTTGTGTGTGTGATATATTTGTTTGGTTTTGTTATCAAGGTGATGACAGTCTGGTAGAATGAGTTTGGGAGTATTCCATCCTCTGCAATTTTTGAAAGAATTTTAGAAGGATAGATGTTAGCTTTTCAATAAATGTTAAATGTTAGATACAATTCACCTGTGAATCCATCAGGTTCTAGGCTTTTGTTTGTTGGCAGTTTCTTAATCATAGTTTCAATTTCAGTTCTTGTGATTGGTTTGTTCATAAATTTTATTTCTTCCTTATTCAGTTCAGTTCAACTCAGTAACTCAGTTGTGTCCAGCTCTTTGTGACACCAAGAACCACAGCACGCCAGGCCTGCCTATCCATCACCAACTCCTGGGGTCCAACCAAATTCATGTCCATAGAGTTGATGATGCCATCCAACTATCTCATCCTCTGTTGTCCCCTTCTCCTCCTGCCCTCAATCTTTCCCAGCATCAGGGTATTTTCCAATGAGTCACCTCTTTGCATCAGGTGGCCAAAGTATTGGAGTTTCAGTTTCAGCATCAGTCCTTCCAATGAACACTCAAGACTGATCTCCTTTAGGATGGACTGGCTGGATCTCCTTGCAGTCCAAGGGACTCTCAAGAGTCTTCTCCAACACCACAGTTCAAAAGCATCAGTTCTTTGGTGCTTAGCTTTCTTTATAGTCCAACTCTCACATCCATACATGATCACTGGAAAAACCATAGCCTTGACTAGATGGACCTTTTTTGGCAAAGTAATGTCTCTGCTTTTTAATATGCTGTCTAGGTTGATCATAACTTTCCTACCAAAGAGTAAGTGTCTTTTAATTTCATGGCTGCAATCACCATCTGCAGTGATTTTGGAGCCCAGAAAAATAAAGTCTGACACTGTTTCCACTGTTTCTCCATCTATCTGCCATGAAGTAATGGGACCAGATGCCATGATCTTAGTTTTCTGAATGTTAAGCTTTAAGCCAACTTTTTCACTCTCCACTTTCACTTTCATCAAGAGGCTCTTTAGTTCTCTTCACTTTCTCCATAAGAGTGCGGTCAGCTGCATATCTGAGGTTATTGATATTTCTCCTGGCAATCTTGATTCCAGCTTGTGCTTCCTCCAGCCCAGTGTTTCTTATGATGTACCCTGCATATAAGTTAAATAAGCAGGGTGACAATATACAGCCTTGACGTACTCCTTTCAGTCTTGGGAAATTATAACTTTCTACTAATTTGTCCATTTCTTCCATGTTGTACATTTTATTGGCATATAGTTGCTCGGAGTATTCCTTAATGATCCTTTCTATGTCTGTGGTGTCTTTTGTAACTTATCTTTTTTCATTCCTAATTTCATTGGCTTGAGTCCTCTCCCTTTTTTTCTTGATGAATCTGGCTGAAAGTTTATCAGTTTTGTTTATCTTTTCAAATAATCAGCTTTTAATTTCATTGATCTTTGCAATTGTTTTCTTTGTCTCTATTTCATTTATGTCTCCTCTGCTCTTTATGATTTCCTCCATCTACTAACTTTAGGTTTTGTTTATCATTTTTTGCTAGTTGTATTAGGTACAATGTTAGGTTGTTTATTTGAATTTATTTTTTTGTTTTATGAGGCAAGATTGCATTGCTATAAACTTCCCTCTTAGAATTGCTTTTCCTGCATTCCATAGATTTTGGATCATTGTGCTTTTCCCCCATTGGTCTCATCATTTTTTTACTCCCACTTTGATTTCTTCAGTGATCTGTTGGTTGTTTAGTAGCATACTGTTTGTATTTTTTATTTTTTTGTAGTTTATTTCTAATCTCATAGCACTGTGATAGGGAAATACACTTGATATGATTTTGATTTTCTTGAGTTTTCAAAGGCTCACCTTGTGGCCTAGCATGTGATCAATCCTGGAGAATGTTCTCTGTGCTTTTGAAAAGAATGTGAGGTCTACTGCTCTTGGATGGAATGTTCTATAAATATTAATCAGTTCCATCTGATCTACTTTGCCATTTAAAGCCTTTGCTTTCTCCTTCATTTTCTGTCATCCTCTGTCCATTGATGAAAGTTGGGTGTTAGATTCCCCCACAGTGATTGCGTTGCTGTTCACTTCTCCCTTTGTGGTTGTCAGTATTCACCTTCCACATTGAGTTGCTTCTATGACAGGTGTATATATATATTTATGATTGCTATATCTTCTTCTTGGATTGACAGTTGATAATTATGTGGTGCCCTTATTTGTCTTGTATAACAGTTTTTGTTTTAAAGTCTATTTTGTCTGATATGAGTATTGGTACTCCAGCTTTCTTTTGATTTCCATTTACATGGAGTACATTTTCCTATCCTTTTACTTTCAGACCGTAAATGACCATAGATCTGAAGTTGGTCTCTTGCAGACAGCATATTTATGGGTCTTATGTTTCCTCCACCCAACCAGTCTACATCTCTTGATTGATGCATTTGATCCATACCCATTTAAGATAATTATTGATATATATGATGCTAATATCATTTTCTTTATTGTTTTGGGTTTGTTTTTGTAGGTATTTTTCTTCTCTTTTTTTCTGCCTGGAGAAGTTACTTTAGCATTTGTTGTAATGCTGATTTGGTGGTGCTGAACTCTCTTAAATTTTATTTGTGTGTAAAACTTTTGATTTCTTCATTATATTTGAATGAGAGCCTCACTGGGTAGAGTATTCTTGGTTAGAAGTCCTTCCCTTTCATTACTAAATATGTTGTGCCATTCTCTTCTGGCTTGCAGAGTTTCCACTGAGAAATCATGTTAACCTTATGGAGGCTCCCTTGTATGCTATGTGTCATTTTCCTTTTGTTTAATATTTTATTTATGTCTTTAATTTTTCAACTTGATTGCTATGTGTCTCAGTATATTCCTCCTTGAGTTTATCCTGCCTGGGACTCTGTACTTCCTGGACTTTGTTGACTGTTTCTTTTCCCATGTTTGGGAAATTTTCAGCTATTATCTCTTCAAATATTTTCTTAAGTCTTCTCTCTCGCCTCCTTCTGGACACTTATAATGCAAATATTGGTGCATTTAGTGTTGCTGCAGAGGTCTGTTAGACTGTCTTCATTTCTTTTTATCCTTTTTTTTTTTCTGTTTCATGGTAGTGGTTTCCATCATTCTGTCTTCTCGGTTACTTATCCATTTTCTGCTTCAGTTATTCTGCTATTGATTCTTTCTAGTGTATTTTTCAATTCAGTTATTGTATTGTTCTCCCTGTTTGTTTGTTCTTTAAGTCTTCTAGGTCTTTATTAAACATTTCTTGAGTCTTCTCAATCTTTGCCTCTGTTCTCTTTCCAAGATCCTAAGTCACCTTCACTATCATTATTATTATTATTTTTGTTTTTTCTTGAACGCTGCCTATCTACACTTCATGACCTTGTGTTTCCTTGGTCTTGTCATGTTCCTTTTTCTGGATCATAATCTTTCACCTTTTCATATTGTTTAGCTTTCTGCAATTGTGGTTTTAGTTTTGGAGGCTGCATGATTGTTCTTGCTTCTGCTTTCTACCCTATGGTGGATGAGGCTATATAAAAGGTTTGTGAAAGCTTCCTGATGGGAGGGACTAGTGGTGGGTAGAACTGGGTCTTGCTCTAGTGGGCAAGGCCATGTTCAGTAAATCTTTAATCCACTAGCTTGCTGGTGGGTAGTGTTGTGCTCCCTCCCTGTTAATTTTTTTACCTTAGGCAACCTAGTCCTAGAGTCTATAGGCTCTATGATAGGACTAACGGTGACCTGTAGGAGGTTTCACACCAAGAGACAACTCCCAGTACTGCTGTTCCCAGTGCTGTTGTCCCTGCAGCGAGTCACAGCTGCCCCACAGTCTCTGCAGGAGACTCCAACACTATCAGGCAGGGTTTGATGTGGTGTCCTTTGGGGTCATTGTTCCTTTCTCCTAGGTCCTGAGGCATGCAAGATTTTGTGTGTGTCCTCTAAAAGAGTGGAGGTTCTGTTCACCCAAGTCTTGTGGAAGTCCTACAGTCAAATCCTGCTGGCCTTCAAAGTCAGATCCCCTGGGGATACCTGATCTCTCTCTCTCTCTCTCTCTCTCTCTCTCACTCTTTGCTGGATTCCCAGGCTGAAAAGCCTGACATGGAGCTCAGAACTTTCACAAGAGTGGGAGCACTTCTGTGCTATAATTGTTCTCCATTTTGTTGGCTGCCCACCCATTGGGTGTGAGATTTGATTTTATAGTGATTGCACCCCTCTTCCCATCTTGTTGTGACTTCTCCTTTGTCTCTGGACGTGGAGTATCTTTTTTGGTGGGTTCAAACATCTATGGTACTTCAACTATTAGTTGTGATTTCAATGCTTTCACAGGAGGAGGTGAGTGCACATACTTTCTCTCTACCATCTTGAACCAATCTTCTTTGGCAATGCTTTTCAATGACTTCTTTATAATGCTCTAGACTTCCTTTTATTTCTACATACGCAAACACACACACATGAGTATAATCAAAATGTTAACTTCCTTGAAAAATTAATTTGAGTGCACATTTAAAAATAGACTCAAAAGTAAACTCAAGCACTCTACAATATTGCATAACAATATACAAGATTACAAGAAAAGTTAAAGTAAATTAAAAGAATAAATAATGGAAAGAAACAAAGAATCACTCCTGTTTTCAGGAATACACCTAAGTGATTGTAGAGGCTTTTAATTCTTTGATATTTTCCAGTATTAACTAAAAGAAAAAGAAGGAGAAAAGAGGGAAAAGAAAGATGCCAATTTTGAAAAGTAAATATACTTTTTGAATCCTCCATGACATCCACCAGGGTGCTTGGCATATGACAGGCCTCAGTAAATATATATTAATGGCTTGATATCAACACCGATTAAGGAGTCATATATGCGATACACAGAGAAATATGCAGTTCCATCACAATAGCATCATAATAAGAAGAACCTCTGAGAATTAGAAATGATTAAAATAAGAACAGGAGCAGCACTCTGGGGACACTGTGTACCCCTGTGAAAGGCCGCAGCTCTTCCCTGACCCTGAGGCCACTAGGCATTTTGACAGTCTTTGCAATAGTGTCCGCAAGTGCTTTGCTGTGAATGCAAGCCTCTGCCTGCTGTCAGAGCCCACTCAGTGATTCAGAGACCCATGGGGAACACAGCCAGGCCAGTTTGGGTTCATTCAGTTTCCACTGCTTTAGATAGCCATAAAACTCAAATAGAATCGAAGGAAGTGAGCTAGTTTGTAAACAGGAAGCCAGCATTACCATTTGTCCTGTTTCCCCAACAATACTCTTGAGAGTCCCTTGGACTGCAAGGAGATCCAACAAGCCCATCCTAAAGGAGATCAGTACTGGGTGTTCATTGGAAAGACTGATGTTGAAGCCGAATCTCCAATACTTTGGCCACCTGATGTGAAGAGCTGACTCCTTGGAAAAGACCCTGATGCTGGGAAAGATTGGGGGCAGGAGGAGAAGGGGAGGACAGAGGATGAGATGGTTGGATGGCATAACTGACTCGAAGGACATGGGTTTGGGTGGACTCTGGGAGTTGGTGATGAACAGGGAAGCCTGGCATGCTGTGGTTCATGGGGTCGCATGAGCTGAACTGAACTGAAGGAACAGATATAGTGATCACTTTGCATTGAAACAAAATGTTCCCCTAACAGCTCCATTCCTCCTCTTCAAAGGTCTGTCTGGAGTCTGGCTGGGAAGGTGCAACTTGGCTAGCTTGCTTTCTCTTTCCCTTGCCATCCTCTCATTTAAGGGACTGAGAAATATTAACTTAAAAGCTCAGGCAAAATCTTGCTCCTCATTCAGTCCTGCTCACTAAAGCTGCAATAAGATATCCTACAATTCAATTCTGTATCACATAATTCAACGTTGCTAAAAGACTAGATTGTAAATGTTCTTGCCAGAAAAAAAAAATATATGATATGATAGAGATGTTGGGGGCTTCCCAGATGACTCAGTTGTAAAGAATATGCCTGCCAATGCAGGAGACAAAAGAGACATGGGTTTGATCCTTGAGTCCAGAAGATCCCTGAACCAGGAAATTGCTGCCCACTCCAGCAATCTTACCTGTAAAATCCCCTGGACAGAGGAGCCTTGCAGGTTACAATATATGGGATCACAAAGAGTCAGACATGACTGAGTGACTGAGCATGATAGAGATGTCAGCGGGCACTACGATGGTGAACACATTACAATATGTAAATGTATCAAAGCAACACCTTAAACTTACATTGCACACCTTAAACCTTACATCATCTTATGTGTCAAATATATCTCAATAAAATACACAAACAACCCCCAAAAATGGTTTGCCAGAATTGCAGTTACATGAAGTCAGTTCAAAGAGCTTCAGACACCTCTCAGTTCATTAAACTATGGTGGGTTCCTGGTTAAGTCCTTTTCTGTAGCTGCCAAGCCCACTGGCAAGGCTTTTGCCCAGATGACTGATTCGCTCTCCATTTCTCTGCTGGGACTGTTCTTTGTGCTCTGATTACTGACTATTAGCTTCGTTTGTCCTTCCCAACCTCTCCTCTCCACAGCTCCACCCCTGCCAGTGCTTGTTCAAATACACTTATAGGGGAAAAGAATATTGAAGACATTCCCACTTAGACACCTTCATATGAGGAAGAAGGAATGTTAGAAAATGTATTTAACTAACAATTGTTTAGCACCTGCTGAAACTGTAAAAAATGTTTGATAGGTAAAAAAGTAATAGAAATTCTGTTTGTAAAAGAACAATTCTCCCTTTGCATATAAACATAATTAAATTAACATGTAAAGAAAGTGGTTAAGGGGGAAAAAATATGAGCGGGTAAAGCACTGTGTCACAGTGATCCTCATCAGAAAAACTCAAAACAACATTTTGCAATTCTAGAAGCTTGCACTTCTAGAAGTTGAGTCTACTGGAATAAAAACATAATGATATAAGAATATTTATCACAGCAGAATTTGTCACAGCAAACCACTGAAAATGACCTTGGTACCCATCAATAGAAAGTGGTTGAATAAAATACATATCCATCCACACCATGGAATATTACATAGATATTTACAAAGCCTGGAAAGCTATTCAAGATATGATCTTAAAAAAAAAAAAAACAAAAAACAAAGCAGTTGAGTAATAGCAGCTGTAATGTAATTCTATTTTTTCCTCAAAAAAATGTGATTTTTGTATGTATTGCTGTTGGTGCAACTATGGTTTTGCTTGCACTGGATAAATTATAGAACAGTTACCAAATTATTTACATTGGTTATGTCATGTATGTGGTCAGGAAGTTAACACATCTGAATTGTTGATGCTTTTTAAACTAGCATTGCATCTGTAACTTCAAAAATAAGACACCTAAAATTTTCAAGATACTTTAACTCATCTAGACTTTTGATATCCCAATAAATTATATGAGGAAGCTTAAGAATAAATAAAATACATGATTTTGTGGTAGGAAATAGTTGTAAACCCATTTAACCACTTCAAACTCTTGGAAACAAGATATGTAATTTTGTTCTCTTTACAAAGATACTTGTTCGCTATATCTCTGTTACCACATTAGGAGATCTTAGCAGTCTTGATCCATTTTGAAGATTCACACAAATTTTAAATAAAGAAGTAGGATGTCTACTTCCCTTCTGATCACTGTCCTTAGCTCACTTTTAAATCAAGTGGTTTTTTTTTTCTTCCCTAGGAGGATCTGCAAGCTCATTTTTAAGGTGGAAAGGGGGTTCATTTCAGTTCAGTCGCTCAGTTGTGTCCAACTCTTTGTGACCCCACGGACTGCAGCACAGCAGGCTTCCCTGTCCATCACCAGCTCCTGGAGCTTGCCCAAATTCATGTCCATCGAGTTGGCGATGCCATCCAACCATCTCATCCTCTGTCTTGAACACAGAAAATATAGGAATGTTCTTGCCTACTGGCCACCTGACATGTGCTAAATTCAAGCATGTTATCCTGACATGCAGAAAAATCAGGCCATTCTTCTACCCACTGATGATTTGTGAAATCTGAATCTTCTCTGTGTATCAAGTATTTCATTTCAAAATTTTTAACTGGGACAAAAACACAGAGACATTGAAAATGATAGACTGTTTTTAGGCATTAAAACAATTCTTCACGATTTTCACTCTCATTTTCATGGTTGACCTGTCATTCTTATGAAATGGCAGGGCTGTTCATAGATTGACTGGCACGGTTGGCATCTCACTGGAAGTAATGATTTAAACTAGCTTAATATAATACTGTGCTGTGCTTAGTCGTGTCTGACTCTGCAACTCCACAGAGAGTAGCCCTCCAGGCTCCTCTGTCCCTGGGGATTCTCCAGGCAAGAATATTGGAGTGGGTAGCCATACCCTGCTCCAGGGAATCTTCCCAACCCAGGTATCGAACACAGGTCTCCCAAATTGCAGGCAGATTCTTTACCAGCTGAGTTACCTGGGAAGCCCCAAGAGATATTTACTAAGATACTGGGATCTAGAGCTGTGGAGGTTGAAGAGTTTTAAAAATCTTAATTTCTATATATACAATTCAGTGCTGCTTCCAAGTAGGTTACACACACACACACACACACACACACACACACACACACACATGTACTTCATTGCGGTTAAATATTGTGATCTGGCAGCTTATTATCATTGTAGCATCATTCTCTAAAATTATATTCTGTTAAATACAAGCTCAGGGACCTACTTTGTGCTCCAGTATGTTAATTCTTCATCACAATATTGTGTACATAAAAAGTGTTCAATAAATATTTGTTGAATGGATAACAGAATTTAGCTATACAGTTCTATAAAACTTGTTATAACTTGGGCATGGCATTTTTCTATTCAACTCAATGCAAGTGCAATAGTAGTGAATGATAGAACCAAGTTCTGAAACTAGGTAAATGATTTTGATCCTAAAAAATCTGATGTATGTGTACAGTACACACACACACACACACCCCACCATATAAAACTTTGTACATAAAACAATCCTCTAGGAACAAAAAGTAAATTATACACAATTTAACATTTTCAGAAACATCCTTCTGTTTTTGTCCTCTCTTTTACCCACTCATTTTTTTTTTTCTTTTTTGTCACTGTAGATCTAATCATTAATAATCCTTTTCACCATTGCTAGAAACATCTCTTTTTGGCTCTTCTATCTGGCCCTGATGTGAGGAGCTGCCTATTTTTATCAGAATCAGAGACCAGAGCATGGAATATAAGTAAATTCAAGTTCTGCGAACACTTACTCATGTCTGTGATTCTGAATTCATAACGTCTTTCATCCTTAGCTGTAAAATTGAGAAAAAGTAGTTTCTATCTTTTTGAATCAGGGTGCATTGCTTACATGAATCTAGAACCTCTTTAAATTTTTTCAATTTGACACTTGCTTGCCTTCTCTAGCAGAATAGAACTTTTCTCCTTTTTTCAGAAATTTGTCAAAGTCTCTGAAAATATACCTCCACCGAAAAATGATAATAAAAAACAGCCTGATCAGTTAATGATAAATGACTCAGAAACATACGGATTAAATTCCCCTTAAAAACACATGGATTTAAAAATTAAGCACAAAATTACTGAATAAAATATCTTTTTGCCAAATCCCAAATGTTTGAAAAATAGTTAAAGATGTTTGTTGAACCTGAAGTGGGCCCGAGTTACCCATCCATATTTAATTTGGGCGAGATTAATTCTTACCAGCTGAATGCTCTACTTAGTAGACTTGGTAAGAAAAAAAAAATAACAATATAAAAGTAACTTTTTACTTAAAATTTTAATCTAAAATTTATTCAGCTTTATGGAGGTATAATTTACATGTCAGTTCAGTCCAGTTCAGTTACAGTCGTGTCCGACTCTTCGAGACCCCATGGATCACAGCACACCAGTCCTCCCTGTCCATCACCAACTTCCTGAGTTTACCCAAACTCATGTCCACTGAGTCAGTGATGCCATCCAACCATCTCGTCTTCTGTCGTCCCCTTCTCCTCCTGCCCTTAGGGTCTTTTCAAATGAGTCAGTTCTTTGCATGAGGTGGCCAGAGTATTGGAGTTTCAGCTTCAACATCAGTCCTTACAATGAATACTCAGGACTGATCTCCTTTAGGATGGACTGGTTGGACCCCTTGCAGTCCAAGGGACTCTCAAGAGTCTTCTCCAACACTGCAGTTCAAAAGCATCAATTCTTCAGCTCTCAGTTTTCTTTATAGTTCAACTCTCACATCCATACATGATGACTGGAAAAAACATAGCCTTGATTAGACGGACTTTCATTGACAAAGTAATGTCTCTGCTTTTAATATGCTGTCTAGGTTGGTCATAACTTTCCTTCCAAGGAGTGCCTTTTAATTTACATACAGTATTGTATAAATTTAAGTTATACAATGTGTTGATTTCACTCACTTATGTATTGAAAACTGATTGTCACAGTAACATTTGTTAGCACCCACACACATCACAAAACTGCCATTTCATTTTTGTGTGTGTGTGAGAACATCTGTACTTTGTAGAATATAATCATTCAAATAAAAAACAAATTACTTTTGCTAACAACTTTCTAGACACATGTGATGTCGTCATTACAGCTTTTCCAGGCCATCCAAGTCATCAGTTCAGTTCAGTTGCTCAGTCCTGTCCACTCTTTGTGACCCCAAGGACTGCAGTGTGCCAGGCCTCCCTGTCCATCACCAACCCCCAGAGTTTACTCAAACTCATGTCCATTGAGTCGGTGATGCCATCCAACTATCTCATCCTCTATCATCCCCTTCTTCTCCTGCCTTCAATCTTTCCCAGCATCATGGTCTTTTCCAATGAGTCAGTTCTTCGCATCAGGTAGCCAAAGTACTAGAGTCTCAGCTTCAGCATCAGTCCTTCCAATGAATATTCAGGGCTGATTTCCTTTAGGACTGACTGATTTGATCTCCTTGCACTTTGCTATCCAAGTCATACTGCAAACTATATTTTGATAAACTATTCATAAAACAGACTGTCTACTGTCTAATGCCTATGTCTTCCAATGATTTCAGTTTAGCTATTTTCTTTGGTAATATGGCCAACAAATATTGTGGGATGATGAGAATGGCTGTGCTGAAAGGAAGCATTTTACTAAAAGAAAAATTTCTTCCCAGGGTAATTTTGGCCTTTACTGATAATAAAGATTTCTATTTAGTTACTTCATCACTTGGCCTTGTAAGTATTGCTCCCATCAATCTTGATGAGAGATTCGTCCCATCCTAACAGATGGGTCCAAGACCAGGTAACCAATAAATAAGTGTGGTTATTGAAAATTTAAAATTGATAGTAAAGAACTGATGTATACAATATACTTTTATCCAAAGAAATACTGTTTCTAAGTACAGAAGTCTGATAAAGTCCAATGGATAGAGATGATAAAAAAAGAGAAATTGTTGGAGAGGGAAATAAAAGAGAGAGAGGTCTCTTAAACACCCTCTGTCAAAGTTCTGATTTGGGGCCAGTTTAGTTGCTGCTGCTGCTGCTGCTGCTAAGTCGCTTCAGTTGCAGCAGCATACATTTTAATCAGAAGAAACTTGACTTTCTAGGCTAGAGTAGATTCCTCATTTTCCAGCTTGCAGATATTTCAGTCAATAGAGTTAGTTTAAGAAAGTATATGATAATAAAGGCAGTTTGTTGGTTTTCTACTACTGCCATAGCAAATTATTTAAGCCAAATAGTGACTTAATACATGGTTATTATTTTACAGTTAGGCAGGTAAGAAGTTGGGCATCTGTTTTGTTAGGCTCAAAATAAGGTGTCAGCATATCTCCATTTCTTTTGGAGGCTTTAAGGCACAAACCATTTCTTTGCTTTTTCTAGTTTTTAAGGTTACTCACGTTCTGTGGCTCATGGCCTTATTCGCCCGTCTTCAAAGCTGGCGGTGCTCCATTGTTTTGACCTTTTGCTTTATCTCTTCCTTTCTCCTCTCTCCCTCTTCCATTTATAAGGATTCTTGTGAATAATTGGACCCACCCAGGTAATCCAAGACAATCTTTCTCTTACAAGGTTATAATAGAAATTCCATCTGTTCTCTTAATATCCTTTTACCATGCAACATAACATATTTATAGCTTCCAGGGGTTATTACACAGACATTTTAGGGCATAGAATGTGGGCATTGTTTTATCTATTGCACATTACAATCTTATTTCTAGATGGAAGTCCTAAGGGAGTGAGGGATGGGCTACTGCCTTTATGGCAAACTTTTTTTCTCTCCACGGAGTGGAATAATACAATAATAATCTGCCAACTGTAATACTTTTGCTCAATGATTTCCAAAACTAGGCCTTATTTCCTGCTTAAGTCCGAATGTTGATTTACTATGATCAGGTCAATGCATGGATTAAAAGAATCAATGAATCCTAAATTACCGAGTTGTTACTGTGTGCTTAGAAGTGGACTCCTGACTAACATTTGTGCTGTATTTGGGGGATTTGAAAACCAAGACCCTGAACATTCAAAAGTGGATCTACATTATAACTGAGTTAAGGGCACTATCTCTAAATGGTTCTATGTTCCCTGAACATAAACTTAAAACTTTTTTGGCAATGAGACTAAAGAAAATAAACTTTTGAATAAAAATGGCATAAGCATTGGCCTTTATGTGAGAGTTATAAAAACTAAGCATTTCAGTAAATTCTAATCTCCTGAATTCAGAAATATAAACTTAGGAAGGAAAACAAAATATTTAATGAGGTTTTGGAGACACAAATAGAACTAAAAAAAGACATATGGCAGAATTTTCCCATTAAATGCACAACTAGAATGATAAAATTTTCAATTAATTTTCAGAAGTTAACCAAAACATGTATGTGTTTCATTTTCTCATATTTATTAATATAATCTAATTTTCTTCCTTTCATCTTATTTTTTGTACTCTTCCCTATATTAAGAAGTGCTTTTTCTCCAAAGAAGACCTTCAGTTCAGTTCAGTTCAGTCGCTCAGTCGTGTCCGACTCTTTGTGACCCCATGAATCGCATCACCTCCCTGTCCATCACCAACTCGTGGAGTTCACCCAGACTCACGTCCATCAAGTCAGTGATGCCATCCAGCCATCTCATCCTCTGTCATCCCCTTCTCCTCCTGCCCCCAATCCCTCCAAGCATCAGAGTCTTTTACAATGAGTCAACTCTTTGCATGAGGTGGCCAAAGTACTGGAGTTTCAGCTTTAGCATCATTCCTTCCAAAGAAATCCCAGGGCTGATCTCCTTCAGAATAGACTGGTTGGATCTCCTTGCAGTCCAAGGGACTCTCAAGAGTCTTCTCCAACACCACAGTTCAAAAGCATCACTTCTTCAGCGCTCAGCCTTTTTCACAGTCCAACTCTCACATCCATACATGACCACAGGAAAAATCATAGCCTTGACTAGATGAACTTTTGTTGGCAAAGTAATGTCTCTGCTTTTGAATAGGCTATCTAGGTTGGTTATAACTTCCCTTCCAAGGAGTAAGCGTCGTCTAATTTCATGGCTGCAGTCACCATCTGCAGTGATTCTGGAGCCCAGAAAAATAAAATGTGACACTGTTTCCACTGTTTCCCCATCTATTTCCCATGAAGTGATGGGACCAGATGCCATGATCTTCGTTTTCTGAATGTTGAGCTTTAAGCCAACTTTTTCACTCTCCACTTTCACTTTCATCAAGAGGCTTTTTAGTTCCTCTTCAAGGCCAATAAACACATGAAAAAATGGTCTACATTATAAGAGAAATGCAAATCAAAACTACAATGAGGTATCACCTTATATCAATTAGAATGACTTCCATCAAAAAATCTATAAACAATAAATGCTACAGAGCATGTGGAGAGAAAGGAACCGTCTTGCAATGTTGGTGGGAATGTAAATTAATAGAGCCACTATGGAGAATGGTATGGAGATTCCTTAAAACAAACAAAAAAAAAACTAGGAACAAAAATACCATGTGAACTATCTGACTACTGGGCATATACCCAAACCACAATTCAAAAAGACACATGTACTCAAATGTTTACTGCAACAATATGTACAATAGCCAGTATATGGAAGCAGCTAAGATGTCCATCAGCAGGTGAATGGATAAAGAAGATGTGGTACATATATGCAATTGAATATTACTTAGCCATAAAAGAGAATGAGTCAGCTGTAGTGAAGTGGATGGACCTAGAGCTTGTTATACCAAGTGAAGTCAGTCAGAAAGAGAAAAACAAATGTTGTATATTAATGCATATATATGGAATCTAGAAAAATAGTACTGATGAACCTATTTGCCAGGAAGGAATGGAGACACAGATGTACCGAACCGACTTGTGGACACAGAGGGGCACGGAGAAGGTAGGACAAATTGAAAAAGTAGTTTTGACATGTTTACACTATGTGTGTAAAAGAGATAGGTAGCGGGAAGCTGCTGTATAACGCAGGGAGCCCAGCCTGGCACTCTGATGACCTACAGTGGGGGGATGGGAGGTGAAGGGAGGCCCAGAAAGAAGGGACATATGTGTAATTATGGCTGATTCACATTGCTGTAGGACAGACAGAAACCAATACAACATTGTAAAGCAAATACACTACAATTTAAAAATAAAATTAAATAAAAAGTGTTTAACAATGAGTACCAGCTCATTAGTCACTTATTCTTCCTTTACTGGAAGAAAAAGTAATATATAAAAATTAAAGGTATTTATAGCTTATGAAGGATGGCATATATAATACACAAAAATTAAAAGGAAATTAATAAATGAATATTTACAAGAAAACACTAGCTTTGAGTAGATATTTACCTCAATGCTCGCTAATCCATATTTCAAAAGTCCTAAAAAAGAATGCCAAACTAAAATCAATACCTACCTATCCAAAGATTTTTAAAAATCCTGTTTGGCCATAGATGGTAACACATTGTGATTTCCAGTTTTCTCTAAGTCCTGAGTGGGAACGTCTAGTTGGTCAGAGGGAGACAGGGTATTAATGTAAGCTTTCATAGCAGAAAGAACGGCCACTAAGTATGGCCCAGTATCTCAATTATTTTAGGACTCTCCTCAAGCTATAAAGGATTTATATGCTAGGCAGTCAAAATGTCACTGAATTATGAGGGTAGATTACACTGAAGCAGCTATTTATTATTATTAGTTGTAGGAATGTCTATTAGTTTATTTAGAACAAATGTCCAGCTGCTATTTTAAGCCCATTATTTATACATTATTTAATTTTTTTTTCTTAAAAGTACAAGGATATAGGTGTCATGATGTGAACTCCACAGTTGAGGTTTAAAGAAATGAGTAGCTAGCCTGCCGAGGCTCTTACAATTGATTACAAACAACATACCCTTCTGCTAGCCTCTAACTCTAACCCTAACTACATTAAAACCAATAAGATGTCTTCCTTTTAAAATACTAAACACATAAAATCCTTTTGATAGGCTTCAACAAAGCCCAAGGGAGTGTTGCATCTCCCCCTGTTCTGTTATAAAAATAGAAACCCTTCACACACTGAGTGCTGTTCAACTGATTCATTCCCCCAGCCCACCTCCCTCACATGATGTAGAATCCTACCAAAATCCTGATTTCAGCACTGAACACCAACTTTACAATTATCACTAGGAAAGTGACAAAGATGGCATTT
The DNA here is from genome assembly GCF_029378745.1 of Bos indicus. Classification (NCBI taxonomy): domain Eukaryota; kingdom Metazoa; phylum Chordata; class Mammalia; order Artiodactyla; family Bovidae; genus Bos; species Bos indicus. The sequence continues at coordinate 71,991,991 of NC_091773.1, forward strand.
AGATCCCTTAATATGCAAAAGAGAAGATGGGGTAAAAACTGAATACTGAAGTGCATAACAAAGAAAATGAACTTAAACCACTACCTTCTCCTTTGATCTACCAAAGGGCGGTAATTAGTTTCAAAAATCGCTGGGCTTAGTTTCTAAAATATTGTGAGCTTTTGGTCCCCTCTCTACTATTTTAAATCCAATAAAAGTGTTAGTCACTCAGTTGTGTTCGACTCTTTGCAACCCCATGGACTATAATTCGCCAGGCTCCTCATGGAATTCTCCAGGCAAGAATACTGGAGTGTGTTGCCATTTCCTTCTCCAGGGGATATTCCTGACCCAGGAATTGAACTTGGGTCTCCTGCACTGTAGGCAGATTCTTTACTGTCTGAGCCATGAAGAGAGCCCTTAAATCCAATAGTATTCTAAAATTATTAAGGATCAATTTCACCTGAGGCATGGCCTGAAACTTTACCCTCAGAGATTATTTTTCCTAATTTGATTTGTTCCTGAGTGCACATACAGGAAAACATAAGGAAGAAATTAACCCTGACAAATTTGAGAAATCAGAATTTTTTGTTCAGTCACTCAGTCACATTCAACTCTCTGCAACCCCATGGACTGCAGCACGCCAGGCTTCCCCGTCCTTCACGATCTCCTGGAACTTGCTCAAATTCATGTCCATTGAGTTTGTGATGCCATCCAACTATCTCGTCTTCTGTCATCCCCTTCTCCTCCAGCCTTCTCTCTTTCCCAGCATCAGGGTATTTTTCCAATGAGCTGGCTCTTGCATCAGAGTATTGGAGCTTCAGCTTCAGCATCATTCCTTCCAACTAATGTTCAGGACTGATTTCCTTTAGGATAGACTGGTTTGATTTCCTTGCAGTCCAAGGGACTCTCAAGAGTCTCCTCCAACACCACAGTTCAAAAGCATCAGTTCTTTTGTGCTCAGCCTTCTTCATGGTCCAACACGCACATCTGAACATGACTACTGGGAAAACCATAAGTTAGACTATATGGACCTTTGTTGGCAAAGTAATGTCTCTGTTTTTAATGCACTGCCTAGATTTGTCATAGCTTTTCTTCCAAAGAGTAAGCATCTTTTAATTTCATAGCTGCAGCCATTGTCCACAGTGATTTTTGAGCCCAAGAAGATAGAGTCTGTCACTATTTAATTGTTTCCCCATCTATTTGCCATGAAGTGATGTGACTGGATTCCATGACTTTAGTTTTTTGAACTTTGAGTTTTAAGCCAGCTTTAACACTCTCCTCTTTCATCTTCATCAAGAGGCTCTTTAGTTCCCCTGCCATGAGGGTGGTGTCATCTGCATATCTGATATTTCTGAGGTTACTGATATTTCTCCCAGCAATCTTGATTCCAACTTGTGCTTCATCCAGCTTGGCATTTCACACGATGTGCTCTGCATATAAGTTAAATAAGCAGGGTGACAATATACAACCTTGATGTACTCCTTTCCCAATTTGGAACCAGTCCGTTGTTCCATGTCCGGTTCTGACTGTTGCTTCTTGACCTGTTTAGATGTTTCTCAGGAGGCATTTGAAATATTCTGGTATTCCCATCTTTTTAAGAATTTTCCATATCTTGTTGACTCTACAGAGTCAAATGCTTTAGCACAGTCAATGAAGCAATCCAGCAATTTTCTGGAATTTTCTTGCTTTTTCCATGATCCAATGGATGTTGGCAATTTGATCTCTGATTCCTCTGCCTTTTCTAAATCCAGCTGGTATATCTGGAAGTTCTTGGTTCACTTACTGTTGAAGCCTAGCTTGGAGGATTTTGAGCATCACCTTACTAGCATGGGAAATGAGTTCAATTGTGTAGTAGTTTGAATATTCTTTGACATTGCCTTTCTTTGGGATTTGGCTTCCCTTCTGGCTCAGCTGGTAGAGAATCCACCTGCAATGCGGGAGACCTGGGTTGGATCCCTGGGTTGGGAAGATCCCCTGGAGAAGGGAAAGGCTACCCACTCCAGTGTTCTGGCCTGGAGAATTCCATGGGGCTATATAGTCCATGAGGCCACAAAGAGTCGGGCACAACTGAGCAACTTTCACTTCTTTGGGATTTGAATGAAAACTGAACTTTTCCAGTCCTGTGGCCACTATTGAGTTTTCCAGATTTGCTGGCATATTGGTGTGCAGCACTTTGACAGCATCATCTTTTAGAATTTGAAGTAGTTCAGTTGGAATTCCTTCACCTCCACTATCTTTGTTCATAGTGATGCTTCCCAAGGCCCACCTGGCTTTACACTCCAGAATGTCTGGCTCTAGGTAAGTGACCACACCATTGTGGTCATTCAGGTCACTAAGAATTTTTTTGATAGTTCTTCTGTGTATTCTTGCCACCCTCTTCTTAATATCTTCTGCTTCTGTTAGGTCCATATCATTTCTGTCCTTTATTGAGCCCATCTTTGCGTGAAATGTTCCCTTGGTATCTCTGATTTTCTTGAAGAGACCTCTAGTCTTTCCCACTCTATTGTTTTTCTCTATTTCTTTGCATTGATCACTGAGGAAGGCTTTCTAATCTCTCTTTGCTATTCCTTGGAACTCTGCATTGAAATGGGTATGTTTTTCCTTTTCTCCGTTGCCTTTCACTTCTCTTCTTTTCTCAGCTATTTGTAAGGCCTCCTTAGGCAGCCATTTTTCCTTTTTTCATTTCTTTTTCTTGGGGATGGTTTTGATCACCGCCTCTTGTACAATGTTACAAACCTCTGTCCATAGTTCTTCAGGCACTCTGTCTATCATATCTAATCCCTTGAATCTATTTGTCACTCCCACTATATAATCATAAAGGATTTGATTTAGGTCATACGTGAATAGCCTAGTGGTTTTCCCTACTTTCTTCAATTTAAATCTGAATTTAATTTTGCAACAATTTTGCAACAAGGAGTTCTTGATCCAAACCTTAGTCAGCTCCCGGTCTTGTTTTTCCTGACTGTATGGAACTTCTCCATCTTTGACAGCAAAGGATATAATCAATCTGAATACAATCAGTCACATATAAAGCATCATTATTTTTTCAGCAAGGCTTTATTGGGGCTCCTGCTGCAGCAAAGGGGAGTGAGAACGAATAACAGGCTCCTTTCTGCTTGCTCCCCAAGGCATGGGTGAGCTTGTTCCTTACATGGAGTGGGTGAGGGTAGGGGCATGTCCAGAAGTCGGGCCGGAAGGATAGCTCAGGTTCTTTGTCCACTCCTCTCATCATGCTGACCTCAGGGGCGTGCTCCGTACCCTACTTTGGCTTTCCACACCCATTCCTGGCTCTTTGGAAGTGGCATTAGGGGTTTTTTGGTCTTTTTGTTTCTTTGTTCATACTTTGCCCCAACTGCACAGGCACCCAGTTTCTTTTAGTCCTGTACAGTTTCTTCGTATTTTGTTGTTTGGAGAGAGGTCTGTCCAGGTGCAAGCATAAAAGCTTGGCAGTAAAGGGTCCCAGGTTTTAGCCTGTCTCATTCTGAGAGACCTTGCATCCTTATTCTTAAGGGATAAGGGCGCCAAGTTCTCTTCTTCTGAAACTTATTTCTGCTGGACAGGGTGTGCAGACCCTAGCCTACCCTAGACGTATAGAAGTCCCCCACTTATTGTCCCAAGGACCTGTAGGGACCTGGGCCTCTCTCCTCTGGAATGGACACTGGTCCAAGAAGGAGATCTGGGGCCAACAGGTCCAGAACTTCCATTCTGAAGGTAGAGAAACATGTTAAAATTTAACCCCGAGATTCACAAAAATATAGACTGGCTTTTTGGCCAAGGTGACAGCCTCTCCCCTGTCTGGTCAACAGCTAAGAAAACCCTCCAAAATTAACCTGGTTCCCTCCCTTTCTAGACTTTTTAATGATTTATTGTTGTTCTGCTTTTTAGCCCTTGTTTGTTTAATGTTTTAGTTAAATTTGTGTCTCTTAGGATCCAACAGTTTGAAGTAAGGCTCATTGGTGGCCCAGGAATTCAGCCCGTGTAAGGTATTATTTTTGTCATCAACTTTTTCCCCAATAATTTCACCAGGAAAGATTTTTCAGTGGAATTATATAATCTTTGCAATATTTTTGCTCTTCCTAATATCTATCTCACTACCTCACAACTGCAAATGCATTTTGGTGAGTGTTTATAGTATTACAGTTATAATCGTATAGACTTTTATTGTGTATAGTTTAAGAGTTTGGTCCAAATTCCCTAATAATCATATCATGCTTCTCTTTTACACTCTTTCTACATATTCTTTCATTTGATCTTCAAGGAGTCCCCTGGTATAGGCAGGACCTGCTGCTCCTCTAGTGCCCCAAGCTCTCCCTGAATGGCATTAATAGCAATCAGGATTCCAACAGCCCAGTGCCCTCCTTCCTTTTGTATGCTGCTTGCTGATGGCATCTTAATCTCTCTCTTTGGTCCAAAAACCTCCCCTGAGTTTCTGATGCATGCATCCAGTTTTTGGTTGACATCTCTGCCTGGATAGCCTCAGTTCAGTCAGTTCAGTTCAGTCGCTCAGTCGTGTCCGACTCTTTGCGACCCCATGAATCGCAGCATCCCAGGCCTCCCTGTCCATCACCATCTCCTGGAGTTCACTCAGACTCGTGTCCATCGAGTCAGTGATGCTATCCAGCCATCTCATCCTCTGTTGTCCCCTTCTCCTCCTGCCCCCAATCCCTCCCAGCATCAGAGTCTTTTCCAATGAGTCAACTCTTCACATGAGGTGGCCAAAGTACTGTATAGCCTACACATACCTAAAGCTCAACACACCAGAACACCGGTCCCTTTCCTCATCACACCAGCTTTGCTACTGTTCTTCTTGGATCAGCTTCCAGTGAGTCCTCAACCTTGTATTCTTGACTCTTCTCTATTTTTGCAGATTTCACTTCCCAAGTATGTCTTGGCTATTCTCAAATCTCTTTCCTCCCAATTCATCAAGAAACTTCTAACAGCCTCCTTTAAAATCTTTCATAGAGTCACTCAAGTGAATTATTTCAAACCCAAATAAGACCATAGCATCTTCCACAAGATTCTCCATTGTCTGCAGAATTAAGTCCAAGTTCATGAGTAAGTGGTATAAGACCTCTTGTGAGCCACCTTCTACCCTCTTCGTATTTTGTTCCCCACTCAACTTATCGGGGGTGGAAGCTGGTCCGCATCGTTTTGTCTCAGCGCTCTGGCTACATTGCATCACTTGAGCCCTTTAAGAAAGCTCGATTTCCTTATGTTCCTTTTCCCCTTGAACTGCCTCAATCCTATTACAAAAAGATTCTCAGTCCTAGTTAACGTGTCTCCTCTTCCCAGAAACTTTCCCTAAGCCTCTTCCTGTATTCACATCCGCATACTATGAGTTCTTTTCTGTACCCACAAACTTGTATGTTCTTCATTACAAATGGGTACAGGGTCATGTTGAGCCTGAGCATTTCTTAAGGACAATACTTGTAAATACCTGGGATCCTCCCATTTCAGTGTCTGCATTTTTTTATACAGGAACACAGGTATTTAAACTGTGTGTGTGTGTGTGTGTGTGTGTGCATGGGTGGTTACACCATGACATCTCTAACACCAATTCTATCTACTTCAAAACCCAAATAAGTACTACCATTTGGTAGGACAGAAAAATCACTAGTTTGAAATGTTACATTTTCATAGTTTGATACCATACACAATAAGTAGAATTTTAAATGAAAATTGATTGATCTGGTAAAATGTTCATATTCTGCCCACTATTTTCACAGTTCTGGGTCCAAAATCATTGTAATAAAGTTTCTACTTTAGCATTCATCAAAACTGTGAAAGAAATGTTGCCATTCATAGATGTATTAGTGCAAAAGGGCCCAATGCTGCTTTCAAAGACTATTTTCTTATACAGAGACATTTTATAGTCTGGCAATCATCTTGTTAAACATTTCCTATAAAATTTTAAAAAATCTTTACCTGGGAGTCTATCACTGTGGCACTAATCACACCTCTACAATTAAGCTTATTTCAAGCCTTTCACTGTAATCCTTTTTCTTTAATCAGGGGTTTATTATTGGACTGCTAATGTGAAAGTTGAAATAAAAATCTCAGCCCAGGAATGAATTCTAATAGCAGTTATAGAAAACCCTGAGAAATTCTAATATTTTTCTGTGAGATTTATATTGGGAGCTAGGTGTAATTCTCTCCCTCCTCCCCACCCACAGCCTTTTTGTCTGTAGAACGATTTGCCTTACTTAAGGGAGATGGAAGTTCTCCTCATGCCTTTAAGGGTATCCTTTATGTATTGCCTTTGGGTTTCCCTGGTATGAACACAAAAGCATAATTTCTTTTTTCTATGAAGCTGAAGGGAGCAGATACAATGGTCTAAGCATGTTTTCTGTCTTTTCTATATCACTAAATAGAAGATAGTTTCGACTTAGATAATTCTAGCATGCCAAATGAGTCACCCAGCTTTTATGTCTCCAAAGAGGTTTACTAATGGAGAGGAGTTTTAAGTTCAAGGACAACATGTATCTTAATAACAAATTAGTAAAATTCTGACTTTAAAATGAGTTAATTTGGTATAAAACTTTATAGTTTCACAGTGAATTCACACATATGATTGCATTAGCAACACAAAAATTCTATGAATAACCAAAGCCATTCTAAACTTCCTGACTACATCCTGAGTCCCCCTTCTCCCCACCCCCACCTCAGTTCAGTTCAGAGCTCAACTGTCTCTCACCTTGATACTGTCTCCTGTCCCATCCAGTCATTTTTCCCCATGACAGCTGCAGACATGTTTTTAAATGATGACGCATTTTAAAATTAGAACACTTACTGGCTTTCTTCATTTTTTTAAGATAAAAAAGAAAACCTTTGCATGGATGGCAGGTATTATTGTTTACCACCCTTATATCAGTCCCCATGTCAGTTCTCCTTAACCTATCTCTTCCAGAAAGCTGAAAGAGCTAAATATTCCTTAGCCTTCCATGTGCTTACAGTTAGCAGCTAGCATGTGACAGTTTTCTGACCAGTGACATATAACTGGAAATCTGATGAGGACTGAGAAGAGTTGCTTTTGCTTTTTGAGACAGATGTAACTGGTGTTGCTACTTTTCCTTCATGTCTTCCTGTTTTGAATATGGTTGTCATAACCAGTACTTCAGCAGCCATCTTATGACCATGAGACATCACATGTGAGGACGAAGGACAATACACTAATCATGGATGGAGGAAGAACAACTATTCTGGGACTTCAGTGATATCAGTGGAAGGCTAAACTGATGCTAACAATTGCCTACCCTTAAAATTTTTGTTACTGAACCCACATGTTTTGACTACCTGTAGGATCTGCTATTACTTGAAACTGAGTACCCCTAATAGAAATACATGGCTTACAAAGCACTCCATAATTCTCCCACCTTTCAGAGATACTGGTTTTCTCTGAGTTCCTAAAACATTCCTCTCTGCCTTGATAATTTTCCTATCACATGATCAAATTGACCACACTGTAGATTTCATCCGATTAACTCCTACTCAGTCTTCATATCTCAATGAAAATGTGCCTTTCTCCAAGAGACTTTCTCTGATCCCTAAGTTAGGTCATCTCCAGTTATATATTCATATAGCTTTCAGTGATTGTCTTTCTTGGCACATATTATGTATTGTGAGTGCATATATATTCATATGAGTATTTAATAATGTTATGTTTTCTGTGAGATTACAAGATTTATTAGAGTAGAAACTGTGTTGCTCACTACTGTCTGTTCTATTGTTAGCAAATGCATGCTACTGAACATTCAATCACTTCAAGGAAGGAAAGAATAAGGGAAGGAAGGAAGATAGCAATGTTGGGAGGGAGGAAAGAAAAGGAAAAAAGCTAATGAGAATTGAAACCTCAAATTTGAACTTAAACTTTCGACTTTCCTTTGACTCTGTAGCTTTCTATTTCATATGTAAAAAAGAAGAAGCCGAGAGCGAGTGGTCTGTGTTTTTTGAAACCCAATATAAAAGCATCGTACTGCACTTATTGCAAACAAAAGTGTTGAGAAACTTATTTATTTAGCTATTTATTTTTGAAGTTCAGCCTGAAGTTTTAAAAATTGTACTGCAGTATAATAGACAAAATTATATTAGTTTCAGGTGTATAACACAATGATTTGACATTTGTATACATTGCCAAAATAATCAGCACCATCAGTCTAGTTACCATCTGTCACCGCACAGAGTTACAATTTTCTGTGTGTGTGTGATGAAAACTTTTAAGATTCACCCTCTTAGCAGCTTTCAACTATGTAGTTCAATGTTACTGACTATTGTCACCGTACTGTAAACTAATTATATCCTCATGGCTTATTTATTTTATATCTGGAAATTTGTACCTCTTGATTCCCTTCACACATTTCACTTATCTAACCCCTCTGAAAAACATTTAGTATTTCTTCATTATTTTGATTTCCTCTTAGCTAATTTAGTCTTCTTCGGAAAAAAAAAAGTAGATCTGTGTTTTATTCTCAACACAGCATTTTTAAGAGCAAGGAATGGAAAGAGTGATCAGTCTTAACAATGGATTTCATAACTTGCTTAGGCTCAATAGACTCCCAGAAGTTCATGCATGGTCATAAGGGACCATGAAATTCTCTGTAATTTTATACCAAATTTTGTACACACATGTATTTTTGTGGATAGGGAATTAAGAGCTTTAATCAAATTTTCAATAAGGTTTCAATTCTAAAGTAGGTTAAGAAACATTGGGTTAAGTAACTAAATAAAGTGGTAGTATTAGATAGAAATTATTTCCTCTTAAGAAAAGATTAACTTATAGGTATTTACTAGATGTACATTTTGGAGAGGTATGAAAATGAAAGTCACTCAGTTGTGTCTGACTCTTTGCAACCCCGTGGACTACACCATCAGTGGAATTCTCCAGGCCAGAATACTGGAGTGGGTAGGGTAGCCTTTCCCTTCTCCAGGGGATCTTCCCAACCAAGGGATTGAACCCAGGTCTCCCATATTGCAGGTGGATTCTTTACCAGCTGAACCACCAGGAAAGCCGAAGAATACAGGAGTGGGTAACCTATCCCTTCTCCAAAGGATCTTCCTGAGCCAGGAATCGAACCGGGGTGTCCTGCATTGCAGGCAGATTCTTTACCAACTGAGCTATCAGGGAAGCCCTTGGAGGGGTATACTCATAGTATAAATAAATCTATGTCATGATCAGCTGTGTTTTGTGTGGTTTCTAAAAATTTGACTAAATATTTGTTAACCTGCCTTTTGCAATAGGCTGAGAGTAACACTATATATGCCAGACACTGCTAAAGATATTAATTGTACTATCTCATTTAATTTTTCTAGAAAATCTACAGAACTACTATTATTATTCCCCTTTTCCAGATGAGGAAACTCTGTTTCTAAGATTTCTAATAACATATTCACTGTCAAAACTGAATGCAGGTGCAGTGAGAAAGTAGAGAAAAATACATTTTCACATGTCAAGACTTGTGTAAATGAGAAAAAGTGATCATTTGAAAGCAATGTGTGATAATGGCCAAAGATATAGTAATAATAATAATGAGCATATTAGAATGTAAAAGAGATCCTTTGAGATTCTGTTTGATCATGATCACTGGTTAAAAGCTGAGTCAAAGAGAAAGAAAAGATTCTAATCAGCAGGAGTTATATGAGCAAGATCAGGAGGAAACAAGGTGAGTTTAAGGGGCTAAGAACTATGTCTGGGCTAAGAGATATATTCCCCTTGGGAACAATGGGAGACAAGACTGGGAAGGATGCTTGGGTGCAGTTCGCTGGTCTCACGTGTTAAACTAAAATGCTTGAACTTTACCCTTAGATAATGAGAACCACTTGAAGAGTGTTTTGAACTGGGAGCTGACGTCATGCAAACGGTTTTTAGTTAGATTAATCTGGCACCAGTGCCCTGACTGGAACAGAACAAGGTGGTCTAGCCAGGAAAGCATAGAAAATTGAGGGAAAGGGCGATGTGGATAGGGGCAGAAATGTGAAGAAGGGAAGAATCTAAAAAGGCATTCCCATGAAGTTACTACATTTAGTGTAAACTTGCCTATCTAAAAACAAACTCTCCACGTAGAGGAGAGGCCTCTGAGGAAGTCCTAAGTTTGTGAGGTTCCACTCCAAAGGAAGCTTCAGCTGTGTGTACCTCATTTTCAACCATTTCATTTCTATTTCTTTGTGTGCTCTGACTTAATATCTCTTTTCCCTTTTCATTTTTCATTCCTTCATTTATATATATACATATATACACACAGTGTTCTGGATATAGCACATAGCTAGCGCAGTGGCCCCAAGACAGAAATGAACTTGGCTTGTTCCAGGAACAAAAAAAAAGAGCCAGTTAGGCTTGAATGTGGTAAGCCACAGTAGGAGTGGAAGAAAGGTAGGTAGAAACGGATGAATGAAGGTTAAGTTACGGTGTTGCCATTGTTATGAATTAGGGTGCATATTTGGGAAAGGAGACAACTGGAAAGTTTTTAAGATGAATGTGAGATGAGACATCATTTCCATTTTGAAAAGATAACTCTGCCTACTTACTGGACAATTAATCATAAGGGCAAAAAGAGAGGCAGGAAGATCTCGGAGTTTATTGCTGTTATCCAAGTAAGAGATTCTCTTGTGGCTCAGATAGTAAAGACTCTGCCTGCCATGAAGGAGGTGAGTTTCAGTCCCTGGGTTGGGAAGCTCCCTGGAGAAGGGCATGGCCACCCACTCCAGTATTCTTGACTGGAGAATCCCTTGGACGGAGGAGCCTGGCAGGCTTCAGTCCACGGGATCGCTGAGAGTCTGACATGACTATGTGACTTAACACTTTCACTCTCGAGTAAGAGATTGTGATGGGGGACTTGGCTAGGAGTGGAACAGTGAGCAGTAAGACATATTGGGACCTGGGCTATGTTTTGAAGGCAGAGTTAGTAGCATTTACTGATAGACTAGATAACATCCTCTTGGTGTGGTAAGTTCATCTGTTCTGCTCCATTTGTTAGATTTTAGCCCAACTTGGCCCTCTTTGCATAGTAAACTGATGACTTAATAATACCACCACACCTTTGGCATATTTCCCCAGGTGGCCAGCTCCTCTGTATTAGACTCTGGGAAGCCTTGCCTGTGTGAGATGACTTCTCAGATAGTACTTGGAGACCAGAGGGCAATAGTGAGGCAAGGTAGCATGGGCGTTAGTGACATTAAGAGCTTCAAGATGTTATAATTTGGGGATCTTTAGAGTTAGATTTGGAGAATGAAGGTGTAACCTAGAATGAAGACTAAACTAGACAGTATATTAAAAAGCAGAGACATTACTTTGCCAAAAAAGGTCCCTCTAGTCAAGGCTATGGTTTTTCCAGCAGTCATGTATGGATGTGAGAGTTGGACTATAAAGAAAGCTGAGTGCCAAAGAATTGATGCTTTTGAACTGTGATGTTGGAGAAGACTCTTGAGAGTCTCTTGGATTGCAAGATCCAACCAGTCCATCCTAAAGGAAATCAATCCTAAATATTCATTGGAAGGACTGATGTTGAAGCTGAAACTCCAATACTTTGGCCACCTGATGCGAAGAACTAACTCATTTGAAAAGACCCTGATGCTGGGAAAGATTGAAGGCGGGAGGCGAAGGGGAGGCCAGAAGATAAGATGGCTGGACGGCATCACTGACTCAATGCACATGAGTTTGAGTAAGCTCTGGGAGTTGGTGATGGACAGAGAGGCCTAGTGTGCTGCAGTCCATGAGGTCGCAGAGTCAGACATGACTGAGCAACTGAACTGAACTGAACTCAACGAAGATGTAATTGACAGACTTGTAGACACTGAGAAAAGTGGCTAGTTTTGACAAAAAAAGTAAAAGATCAAGGCAGAAAATTTCCATGATAATACTCCACATGAGTTAGAGACATAGCAATGTGTGGAATACTTTATTCCTGGATTTACAAAAAAAGCATATTGTGGAGAATTAGCCTGGCTGCTAAAGTCACTGATAATGAAATCCACACAAGAATTTGAACTTTTTAAAACTAAATAACTTTCAAAAGTTTATTTGTGCCAATTTAATTTGTTTCCTTCATGTTAGCTCCTTTTATCAATAAGAAGCTGTTTACAGAAGTATTCACCAGCAGGCTCTAAATAGGAACCTATGGAATAGTGAGCCCACTTACAAAAATACAGTGTTAATGTGACTTTCGAGGATCTCATCATAATAAATATCTAGAGAGTTCTATTGTTTTCTGAGAAATTTTGGGCAAATGTTTCCCTATTTGTTTAGAAATTTGTAAAGAATGAATGGTAGTGCATTCTCATGGGTTGATTGATTTTTTGTATTTCATTTTTGTTAGGAAAATAATTTTTTTTAAATGTTCATTTTAAAATTCAAAATTACTTTCTTCATCTCATAAAGGAAGCATCAAGAAGTTGAGAAAATTTATCATAGTTGAAATTTACTTCATTTTCTTTACAGATTATTTTGAATCTGGTTTAAGAAATTCATGTGTCCTCTCTAAACATTTTATGGAAATGGTTCATTGAGTGTTGAGAAAAGTTTAGTCTCATTTTCTAGGCAGACTTTTTAACCTGACAATGCTAAATGGGGAAGAATTCTTCAGGATTATGTGTGTTTTGATAAAGATCCTGAAACAGCTGGTTATTTTCAGTCATTTCCTCATTGGGGAAAGACACTGCTGCTGTTTGGGTAAGGGAAATAGAATCTTGTTATCCATGCAAGATTAGGGGAAAAAAAAATTCAGGAGAAAGATTCCATTTTATTTTTTAAACACACACATTTTACTACTCTGTTCATAAAATATGTGTTTCAAAATGTGTGTTCATGTGACAAAAATAATGAACCCACCAGTCCTGGCAGATCCTGAAGATCAAGGGAAAATCACTTTAAGGCCTGTGAAGAGGTAGTTTGTAGCCTTCCAGTCTTTTTCATGACAGAGAAGCTGGGTATTTAAAAGAATTTGAACCCACCTTTTCTAAATAAATTGGGCCCTGGACTACTTGATGACTCTGATTCAAAACTCTCATCATTTCACGGGGAGGTTCCTGTGAATTCACTGTGCGGTTTGCTCTGAGGCCACAGGGATCCATCTATCAGGTCTCGTCTGACTGCACACAGGTAGATGGCTGATAGACCATTAGTCCGCAGTGCCTGTTTAGATTTGAGGAATTACTCTACAAGAACAAGGCAGGTTCTATTTTTGACATTTCAGCAATGAGACCACTTGTATATTACGGCCTGATTTGATTTACTGTACGAAAATAAGAGTTCTGTAATTTGTAAAAGACATTTATTACATGAGTCCAAAAATTAGGAAAAAAAAAAAACATGCTTAGTGTCTCTGTCTATCCCATCTGGTTTTATTTTAATCTCCCTCTAGTCACATATGAAATTTTGCTTAGCTGTCTTCATTTTCTTAGTCAATCTTGATTAATGGCCTTCAAAGTAAAAATAATTGGCCTGCATCAGTGTTGTTTTATAACTCTTGTTCACGAAGAATGTGAAAGGCTGGAAAATGAGCCTAAACAGAAGGAATGCATTACGCTCGTCTTTGAGAAAGTGCAGTCCTTCACTTGTTTCACTGTGTATTTTTATAACAGGCGCCTCCTTGACCGTCCACGATATTGCAGATCCGTGGTGCCAAAAGCTTATGTATACTTCGTCAAACTGACCACGGCAGCTCGACATGTGAAGGCAGGACCCGGCCAGGCCTGCAGAACAGGCCTGAGAATTTCAAAAGTAAATTATCAGCAGAGCCGAGGCAATGAAACTCAGAAGTTAAAAATGGGCAGGGGGGCTAATTGTCTCTGAAGTTTAAATGGCTTTATTTATAAAAGGCTTCTCCAGCATTTGTGTTTTTTTCCCCCTTTCTTGAAAAGCGTGTTCAACTTGAAAGGAATTGGGGGAAATGCAGGCGCCGGGGGACCATTGTGGATTTGGAATTGAGCTCTGTTTCCCTTCAAGGCCCCCATTTCTGGGGCAGCTCGTCAGTTCAAGGAGGTCAGAAACACATTTGAGTTCAAAAAAAAGAAAACAACACCCTGAGAAGATAATTTCTTTCTTAATGTAGACTTTTTTGTAAATGGATATATGATGTCTCCCCCCAAAAGCTAGTCATTTTATGATTGTACTGATTAGAAAATTAACATCAGGAATTTTCCAGCTTTTCTGTAATCTCAGTGCTAGGCTAAATTACTCAGTAATTTTTTTAGGAATTTCAGATGTTTTTATATTTGCTATATTAAAAACAATTAAAATCTCCTCTAACATTCATTTTGAATATACCTCCAGACACCAGTAGACCAATGGTACCACACTAAGCGTGTTCAGCCAGTAGCCCTGGAGGGAACCATATTTTCTATTTTACACAACCCCAGGAGATGGGCTGCGACCTCACGAAGATAAACCAAAAGGTTGAAGGCATATGGGACAGTTCCCTGACGTGAAGAAAAATTCTTGCAGAGATTAGTGTAACCACAGTAGGGCCTTGAGTGAAGACCTATTGTGTCCCAAGTATTTTCATAAAAGGAAAATGAGTTCTTTTTCAGTTGGAAAGATGAGATCCTTCTGACATCAAGGTTGTGGCCATAGATAAAATTGGTTTGAGAATTCCAACCCAGTCCCTTCCCTGTTTCCCCGTATGTGTGATTCCTCTCAGGCTCACTCAGATTCCTCAGTCCCCGTCCCTTTCATTTTGGGTCCCCTGAGCCTTCTATATCATTGTCCTCAGAGCTCACAGCTCACTCAAGAGATGTGACTGGGATTTGGCTGGTGAATCCACCTCCCTTTTTCTACTCATCATAGCATCATCTTCAGAACAACGGGGCAATCACAGATAATTTCCCAGTCTAATCAACCACCCATCCACCCACCACAACACACACACACACACACACACACACACACTCTCTAGTCTGAATGCTATATATTTGCAGCAGTTTGGTTACTTATTTAGAAATGTTTCACAATAGTTCTGACATTTCTCTGTTGTTTTCTGAGGGTGAGTCATTGAACGAAGCACTTTATAGAGTACCTCTACCACCTGACTTATGCTAAAGTAAAAACAAATATTGAATATATTACTTCATTTAATCCTTATAACAGAACTAAGAAATGCATAGTTTTCTCCTTATTTTACTTAACTTTGGTTAGGTAAACTATTCTTGTAACCATTTTAAGCCAGTTCAGTTCAAGTTCAGTCACTCAATCATGTCTGACTCTTTGCAACCCCATGGACTGCAGCACACCAGGTTTCCCTGTCCATCACCAACTCCTGGAGTTTACCTAAACTCATGTCCATTGAGTCAGTGATGCCATCCAACCATCTCATCCTCTGTTGTCCCCTTCTCCTCCTGCCCTCAATCTTTCTCAGCATCAGGGTCTTTTCAAATGAGTCAGTTCTTCCTATCAGGTTGCCAAAGTATTGGAGTTTCAGCTTCAACAACAGTCCTTCCAATGAATATTCAGGACTGATTTCCTTTAGGATGGACTGATTGCATCTCCTTGCAGTCCAAGGGCCTTTCAAGAGTCTTCTTCAACATCATAGTTCAAAAGCATCAATTCTTCGGCACTCAGCTTTCTTTATAGTACAACCCTCACATCCATACACGACTGCTGGAAAAACCATAGCCTTGACTAAATGGACCTTTGTCGGCAGAGCAATGTCTCTGCTTTTTAATATGCTGTGTAGGTTGGTCATCACTTTCCTTCCAAGGAGAAGCGTCTTTTAATTTCATGGCTGTAGTCACCATCTGTAGTGATTTTGGAGCTCTTCTTTATTAACCTCTGAGCTTCCCTGGAGGCTCAGGCAGTAAAGCACCTGCCTGTAATGTGGGAGACCTGTGTTTGATTCCTGGGTCGGGAAGATCCCCTGGAGAAGGAAATGGCAAGCCACTCCAGTACTCTTGCCTGGAAAATTCCAGGGACTGAGGAGCCTGTTAGGCTACAGTCCATGGGGTTGCAAAGAGTAGGACATGACTGAGCAACTTCACTCGCTTTTATTAACCTCTACATCTGGGTTTCTAAGTGTGGCACTACTGACATTTGAGCCTGGATAACCCTTTGCTCTGGGTGCCTGTCCTGTGCACTGTCAGATGTTTAGCAGAATCTTCAACTGCTCCCTACTACATACCAATGTCACTCTCCCTGCCCCATTCCCTAAATGCGTATCAACCAAAAAGTTCTCCATACATCGCCAGATGCCCCCTGATTGAGAATACCACTGCTCTTCTTTTGCTGCATAGAGATTTTCTCAGCTTTCGATGTAATGTAAATGATCCGAGCAAAGGTCTATTGGGTCATCAAGGCTCGCTGGAGACTGATACAATCTTAATCATGATCTAGGAAGAGGCAGCAAAGTCTTCTCAGAGAGGTTCTGTGGAGAAGTCCAGAAATGTGAGTGATTAATACCCTCCCCAGGAGGCTTGTCAGAAGCCAGATAAGATTGCCGAAAATGAAACTAATGGCGATATGTTATGACATATTCAAGTTTATGAACCCAAGGAAGAGGTGAAACAACATGTGACTTAACTTTTGGATCTCGGATAGAGTGTAGATAAGACACTGTTCTCAACTGCTCCAAGTCTGAGGCATTAACCCTTAAGACTTCTAAGTCTTTTTTTATCAACCCAGAAGCTGCTGCTAAGTCACTTCAGTCGTGTCCGACTCTGTGCGACCCCATAGACGGCAGCCCACCAGGCTCCTCTGTCCCTGAGATTCTCCAGGCAAGAATACTGGAGTGGGTTGCCATCAGACACTAAACTAACAGTTTTGTCAACCTTTGAAACCCTGTTTTTGAGGATTATTTTTCACCTCAATCCACATGATTCTGAATCATGGAACATCTTTTCCATGATACTCTCAAAGGCACATATCCCAGCCTATTAACCAAAGCCCATAGTCACAGGGTAGAAAGAATATCACGCTTGCTACTGTGACATGTAAAATGGTACTGGACTTCTGGCTTGATTTGAATCTGCCACTTGACCTCGAGTTAAAAGCTGGGGAGAGTTCCAGGAAGAAAGTAGATCTTGGCAGTGGCCTGATGGATGACTAGTAATATGGACTGACTCGTATCCCCTCAAACTCATGTGGTGAAGCCATAACCCCTCAAGGCAACTGTATTTGGATACAGGGTTTTCACGAAGGTCCGAGGTTAAAAATGGTCCTAAGGTAGAGCCCTGATATGATAGGACTAGTGCTCTTCTAAGAAGGGAAGGAGACACCAGAGAGACTTCCATGACCACATGTGCACAGAGGGAAACCAGCAACAAGGTGCCCGTCTACAAGCCAGGAAGAGCGGCCTTGCCCAAAGCAGGCCCTGATGGCACCTGGATCTTAGATTTCCAGCCTTCAGAATCGTGAAAGAATACGTTTCTGTCTAAGCTCCCCAGTGTGTGGTATGTTGGTAATGCAGCCCTGGAAGGCTAATATAACTGGAAATGAGCCAAAGTGGGAGAGGGAAGTTTCAGGGTGGAGGTGGCAGGGAGGGATGTGGGCAGAGCAAGCACCAAGGCCTGGAGTGAGGACGACGTGTTCTCTCCCAGCGAAGACGGCAAACGCTGTCTGGCATGTCATGCATGGGCTTCTCAGGTCCTACCACCTTTAACCTGACGGCTGAATAGAAATGGTCTTCTCTTAGATCAGAGCAGGAAGTCTGATGTATGTGGTGAACATCTGAAACTCTTCAGAGCAAGCATAGTGCAGCCTCCAGCCCCAGCGGTACACTGTGTGTGATAACTAAGGTTGAATATCACATTTAAAAATGAAAAAGGCTTCAACAGGTCCTTAGTTCAGGGTGAGGTAAGCAAATGAAAAACATTGCCTAATTTATTTATTCTGAAGTCTTGTAAATCAGATTCTAATGCTAATGAATTTTAAATGTACAGAAATCAAATCTTCAAGCTGTTTGAGCTCTTATCAGTTTAACTTTGTGTCAAATGGCATATTCCTTTACAAGACTTAAAAAAAAATGACAGCATTATTTTAAACAAAGAATAACTATTATAATCGTCTTGTTGTTTCAGAGTTAGCAGCCTACCTGCTCCAGAAAAGACAAAATAATGGAGATAAAAGAAGACCACCATCCTTGTTTTAAATATTTGCAGTCCTGTCTTCATAGGTAAAATAAAATAAATGGCTGATAGTTGCAATAATGTTTGCAGTTACAGAATATGAAGAAGAATAATGGGACTGAAATCTACTTCTTCAGGTGAGTTTTGCTTGTTCTTAGGGTCGTCAGTAAATTAGATGATGTAATAGGCCTTTCTTTCCTTGTGCCCATTCTCCCTATACCCTTTTCCAAATCCAGGTGAAGAAATCTGCCTTGGTCTTTTCATACAATATGCAGCTATATGCACTTTCTTTCATAAACATTTGCAATTCACCGAAGAGAATGTGAGATGCATCTTGCATGCTTATCAAACACCACAAGAACTTTACAGATTACTGCCTGCCTCAGGATTCCAGTTCCCTGGTGCTTATGCATAAGCAATAGATTTATGCAAACACTGTAACATTTTCAAACAGACTGTGACATGAGTGGTTCCTAGTTCATATGAGGTTCAGATATGCAGCCTATTTTCTGCTAGTACTAGATCATTCATCTCATTGAGTTTAAAATATATCATCTCAGCTTATAATGTTGTCAATATAAAATGTCATAATGTGGTCCTCAGTTTGAACAGCAAGATGGGTATTAATCTCAAAGGTTCTCTGCATTGCTGGGTGGAATTGCAGACGTGCAGCAGCATTAGTCTGTTTGGTAGTCTTTGTATCAGGCACCATATGCATAGGTGGTAAACATTTTGTTATATTATATACAGTCTACTAATTCTCCTTGATCTAGAGTGTTTATATAGCCCCAGTGGTGTAATATGCATTATAACTTAAATTGGATAATATATTTAGAAAGAAAAAAAAGCCTTTACAAAGAACAGCCTCATTGAAGTATAATGATAACATGCCTATTTGCATAATGATAATGCATATATTTACTGCCAACCATGTTTGTTTTGCATTAGTGTTTGTGGCAAGGCATTGAGAATTAAAGAATTACAAAAGGGAGTTTTTCTAGTCTCCATTACTGCAGTAGGGTGGTTCCTGGCAGTGAGCAAAGGAATGGAAACACTCGTATTTGAACTAGTGAAAAAAATGAACAAGGCTAGTTGTTAAGTTCATATTGTTTATGAGCACAAACAGGCATGTGTCCAAACTCCACTTTTTTCCTAATTCTGAGACGTGGCTTCTAAAGCAACTAAAAACTCTAGCATGGCTTTTTTTTGGCAGCATGCATCAAAAATTAAATACATAAAAAACATCTCTGTTGGTTGTATGCATTCTTAACAAGCACGTGTTTAAGGAAAACCACCGTTGGACTCATCTACTCCAAGATGTGAAAATCTGCATTTTTGCTTTTGCATCCAAAACTGTGAATTTATTTATATGTCGATGAAAGCCTGGAACCTTGTATTTCAGAAAAAAAAAAAAAAAAGTTGGGAGATGTTGTTTTGTGAGCTGTCATATGTTTTCTGAACTTTTTATAATAGAAAGGAGTCTCCGAAGAGCCCTTTGCTTCACTCCTTTAACAAAGGCATGTCCCAGTTTATTAAAAAATCATACACAACAATACTGCTTGCCAGGTTTTACAGTCCTAATGAAAATTTGGTCCGGAGCACAAAAATTATCTGGAAAAGTGCCTGAAATTTCCCTGTCGCAGATGTTTCAACAGAAGGTGCTTGCATGCCATTCGTTAATACGGCGCCATACGGGACTCAGTGTGACCACCGCAATATAACCAGTAAGTAACACACGCAGCGTGCGCCGGCCGCGCCAAATCCTCCGTCTGTTGTGTGGGACTCGTATCCCATGGATTGAGACGTACCTTGATGAAACTGCATTGTCATGGAATGATAATATTTGTGGATCACCATGCACAGAAAACATTCTATTCAGAATGTGGGAGGTCCGTTGAGAGATGCGGAGTGTTTCTCGGCATTGTGGTTGGTTAGACTGGATGTGAATGTCAGCGTGGAAAAAGTTCTTGTTCCCCTCATGCGCCACCTTACAGGAGTAACTTAATGGAGGGAAAATTGCTTTTTCAAAGAATATTAGTTTGGGATAACAAAATTAAAAGCCTATATGGAAGTTGTTTCATCTGTGTAGATATGGAAACGAATGTACAGGCTGCCTTAGTTTATTCGTTGCTTTAAAATACGTATGAGGGAGGTGACTCAGTGCACACTCTCCTTTGAAATTAAAGGAATATAGTCATCCTTGCAGAGGCTGATAAAAATAGAGACATGCCTATAAGCGACTCACATATATTGAATTTTTCTACTGAACCCAGATCCTTCTTGCTTGCAAAGACTATCTGGAGCAACACTGTTATCCATTCTAAAGATCAGATTTGCAGCTGCCCAGACTTCACTTTAACTTTTCACTTTCACGCAATGGAGAAGGAAATGGCAACCCACTCCAGTGTTCTTGCCTGGAGAATCCAAGAGACAGGAGACCCTGGTGGGATGCCGTCTATGGGGTCGCACAGAGTCGGACACAACTGAAGCGACTTAGCAGCAGCAGCAGCAGCAGTACATACTCCACACTCAAAAAGAGCTGCTACCTCGTGAAAATAATGCACTTGACTCTAGGTTACTACAGGCTGGGGAGACAGTTGGAAAAGGGCAGAAAAATAATTTACCCCGTACCTCTTGTTCATTAAGGGTGCTAAAGAGATGTAAACTCTCAGTCATTGTACTTTTTGTGGTTCTTAAAGTATTACTTGGCTAAATATAAAGAGCTAAAATATATTGCAATTTTTGTAACCCTGTTATGATCCTTGTATTCCCTTAATGTATCAGGAAGCCGCATCATCAGAGTGACCCAGGCTCTCAAACACTGAGAAGCTCTTTGCTTAAGTTGCATTGTCTTTCAAAACAATTGTTAATGTATTCGATTATGCTACTTCATTCACATCTTAAGATTCTTTTGTGGGAAAGATGTTTACCTCTTCTTTTTGAAAATACTGTTTATCTCTTTTGTGGCAATAAAAAAAAATAGATTTTGTGTATTTTACCACCCTAACCAATTTAATATCTCAAAGGGAAAAAATGTTTATAGTCTGAAAAAAGTTTTCAAAATTTTTCTTAGACTCTTTATTCTCTTTACAAAGATTTGACATCAGTACTAAGCATTTTTGCAATAGAGTAGAAGGTGGAGAGATTCTTTTGACCACTTTCCTTAAAAAAAAAAGTTATTGCTTGTTGTTAGAAACTAAAATAGTTATTTTATGTGTGTTCCCATGTTATATACGTACTTTTAATGCATGTTTTCTGTTTTGATCTTTGCATTAACCTATTGAATATCCCTAGTTATTGATAAGAAAACTGAGGCAGTATTATTAAGAGGCTTGTCTGGAACTATACATTCTATTATCGGTATTTCTAGGTCATGGACATAGAGCTTCTAACTCCAAATTCTGGGCTTTTTTCATTGGATTCTAAAATCATTCAACATATTAATTCGTTCCTTAAGCCACGATGTCAGTTACTATCAATAGTTCGTGATTATTCCACACAGTCAATGAACAACTCAGCTACAAAACCAAGGTTTTTCTGCAGGTCTATTCAGAATGGTACTATTATAATTGAAAGTTGTTGTCTACACTGATAACTTAGAATATAATTGTCTAAACTTCTATTTCTGACATTTTAATTATAAATCATTGATAATACATTGAGGCACACTATTCTTCAAAAACTTCACAAAGTGTATATATTTATATATTTTTAGGTATACACATAGTTTACTGAACTGTTTTTAAGAGAAAGTGATAAATGTGATCTACAAATCTTTTTTGAAGAAGGCAATGGCATCCCACTCCAGTACTCTTGCCTGGAAAATCCCATTGATGGAGGAGCCTGGTGGGCTGCAATCTATGGGGTCACTAAGAGTAGGACACGACTGAGCGATTTCACTTTAACTTTTCACTTTCATGCATTGAAGAAGGAAATGGCAACCCGCTCCAGTGTTCTTGCCTGGAGAATCCCAGGGATGGGGGAGCCTGGTGGGCTGCCATCTGTGGGGTCGCACAGAGTCGGACACGACTGAAGTGACTTAGCAGTAGCAGCACAAATCTTTTTACTTCACAGAGGATGCCCACAACCCAAGGTAGTTTTGAGGGCCGCGCGGCCAAACAAAAGTCAGTGAAGACCCAACTAAGATATTAATTTGTAGCTACAAAATTCTGCCTCAATATAAGCTCATATCACCTGGCTGTCTTTTTCATAAGGAGGAAATTTTTCTTCAATCCCATATAGATTAACTTTTGTTTGAAAGCGCTTATCTTCAAATCATCAATTCTGCATTCCAATACAGAGAAGAACAAAGTTTCTCTGTAATGAGCCTTCAATTAGAAATACTATGTAATGTGCCCCAATAAGACATTCCTCTGTTATAACATTGCTAGAAACTACTGGTTGGGAGTAACCAATTATTCACCGATGATCCTTATTAAGACCAACTTGAAAATCCTTCTCCCTACATAGTGCTTCACTGGGAGGAAGGGGGAAGTTTCTCTGTTTGCAAGTGAAACTCAACCAAGTGATAATACGCTGTTAGATAATATGCCCTTCCAGACACTGATAAATTAACTTTTTTCTCAATGCAAAATGGTGTGTTCTTTGAAGCTATGCTGCTATCACTCGATATTAATTTTAATGTGTATTTACTAATCTCCAAAATTCAGCTCAATCTCTGTTGGTTTTCTTTATCTTCAGGTAGATTAAAATATTCCTGAATGTTGCCTCCTCTGAAGATTCCTAAAGTATTCTAAGCCTTCCCAGAAGCCATTGATCAGTGTTAAACAATCCTGAGAATTCTAAAGTAATTCCGCACAGTGAGGCCCACTGGCTAAGCCCTGCAGTGAGAGAGGCTACCAGCTGTGTCGTTGATGGATGAGAGCTGTTTCATGACTTTATTCCTAAATAGAGGGTTTTTTTTTGTTTTTTTTTTTTGACATGTTAACAGCATTTATGGTGATGTAATTTATTTTATTTTCTCTCTTCAATCTGCTGCTTCGTTCTTTCCCTAACCCTCCCCTGTCACTGGCAGTCATCATGGTCAGTCTTTATGCATTCATTTGGGTTGGTTTGCCTAATCAGTCAACTTCAGACTATTAGCCAGCTCTCAAAACACTTCTTTTGCTACCAGAGAGTGGCTAGGTGAGATTTGAGTCCCTGGTGTTGATAATAGCATATCAGTGCCCAGGAGAAAAGAGAAATTGAGTAAGAAATACAAAGGTAACTTAGGAAAGGAAATGTGACTCAAGTCGTTGGCCCAAACCAGAGATAAAAATAGTTACTGAGCCTTCTCATTATTTGACTCCTTGGTAACATGGCATGCCCTGCGCTTAGAGAGCATTTTGGCTATCCCCTCTCTGCTTCTCCATCTTTTAGCACCTGTCCTTCTCCTTCTTCCGCAAACCCAGATCTTTATTCTTATTCCATTGCTGCAAAACACCGAGGCAGAGATGAGAATGGACTTGCTAATGGTGCCACATCAATCAGTGGCCATCAAATACGATATTCTGTCTTGAAATGCATTTGTGCTGTGCTGTGCTTACTCACTCAGTCATGTCCAACTCTTGCGACCCCATGGACTGTAGCCCACCAGGCTCCTCTGTCCATGGGGATTTTCCAGGCAAGAATACTGGAGAGGGTTGCCATGCCCTCCTCCAGGGGACCTTCCCAACTCAGGAATCGAACCCAGGTCTCCCGCATTGCAGGCAGACTCTTTACCATCTGAGCCACTAGGGAAGAGAAATGCATCTGGTCCTATAAAATGAGGACCCCACTCTCTTGTACAAAGGGCATGTCATATTCAAGTGCCTTTAGATAATCTCATGCCAGTAGAGTCCTTTCTCAGGACTACTAACTGCTTTTAAAAAGGCTTTTCAAATGTGGCCTCTGTAGCACATACCAGAGAGTTTATGTGCTTACTGAAGATTCTAGAACACTTTGAGCAGATTAGGGGATGTGGACTAGGAAAGTGAAAACAGAGAGGACGCTGGAGGATTCTAAGAGGAAAAAAAGAAAAATGAGGTCATGAAATGTTGGTTAGGGTAGTAAACGGATATCGAAGAGGATGGAAAGAGAGGCCCTTGGAAGAATAATAGACAGGAGGGAGAATGGGTGTTTGTTCCTGGAAGGAGTAAAGTAAAGGGGAAAGAATTGTGGGTTGTATTTTGAGCTCCTAGGATCCTGTTATAAAGTGAGAAT
Organism: Bos indicus; assembly: GCF_029378745.1. Lineage (NCBI taxonomy): Eukaryota > Metazoa > Chordata > Mammalia > Artiodactyla > Bovidae > Bos > Bos indicus. Next base: position 72,016,213 of record NC_091773.1, read on the forward strand.
TTCTTCATTGACACAAATGTTCTCTTGGTAATGACCTCGTCCCTAACTGTGGCAATTGAATGCCTTTCCTTTCTTGCTTGTGTTTTGTTGAGTGTGTCAATGATATTTTGGTTCAGGTCCCGGGCACCGCAAAAGACATTTATGGTGATAAGCCTCAGCATCTGATGTGAAGAGCTGACTTGTTGAAAAAGACCCTGATGCTAGGAAAGATGGATGGAAACAGGAAAAGAGGGTGGCAGAGGATGAGATGGCTAGGTAGCATCACCAACTCAATGGACATGAATTTGAACAAACTATGGGAGATGGTGGAGGACAGAGGAGCCTGGTGTGCACAGCCCATGGGGTTGCAAATAGTCAGATTCAACTTAGGAACTGAACACCACCAACAACAAAGTATAATGTGAACATGTAGATCTCCCATTTCTTTGTGTGTGTGTGTGTGTCTCCAAATAATATTTAAAGAAGTATATTGACCGCACAATCCTCTAAGTTTGTCATTAGCCATATGTCTTTACAAATGCTACCCCTAACAAGGAAGGACTGGCTGATCAGCAGATTCAGGCTGTGACTGACATGAACACAGATTTCTCCCTGAGCTAAAAAGTTTTCTTTTTTTCCAGTGGAATCTCATGTGCTCCCTTTTTTCATTTGAGCACTGCATGTTGTCTTTCCCCATTAGGCTACATAGTATCTGATTATAATTATGAAAAGCAGTACACAAAATATTTTAGTATTTCAAAACAGGAGATATTGAGAAATCCCTATGTTAACAAGTAGGGAAAAGAATACCTTATATTTGAAAGCTTTGGAAACAAGTGGGAAGGCAAGATTTTTTACTTTAATAATTGATTTAAAGTCACATTTTGAAGAATTAGAAACATTTCTAGTCCTTTGGCAGCAGTTTCCCTTTAGAAAAGTTTAAGTCTAGTTGCTCTGCAGATGTTTAAAAACGACTATCTATTGATAAGTTGCTATCTTTGGTGGAAAAAATAGTGTAGGATTAGTAGTGTGATGGCCCTGGATTAGCTTTCTTAATACTAATTTTTAATATGATTTCTAGGACCATATTTTTTGTTTCCTTCACACTCTTCAAAATACACAGCTCAATAGAATTACCACATGTTGTCTTTCCAGAGATTGCTTTAGCAAGGGCGACTTAGTTCATTAACCCTTTGATTCCGATCACATCAGTAATAAGAGGGACTAGTCACATAAATGTTAATGAATGCATACTCATGGCAGAGAACTAGGGAACTGATACCAATGGCACTTGAATGTAAGAATCAGCTTTCAGTTATCAGACTGATGCAAGATAAGGTCATTTTTTAGGGACTACAGAAATGACAAAATGTTTGCCCTTTTCGTTTTGTTTTGTTTTTTTTTTTTTCCCCATAAGTAAGGATGGTGATTCACCTACTTAGAGGCCCTCAGCATTTTCTCCTGATTGTACATGTAATAAAGGGGATGCATTTCACAGTCGTGCAGACTTTGGCACAGATCCCAGCTCTGCCATCCATAACTTAAATATGCTAGTAGAACTCTACGTGCCTCGGTTTTCTCATCTATAACAAAGCAACGAGAAGCTATTGTATATGGATGTTGTACATATAATATTAAACAATATAAAATGAGGTACACAGCTAGGAACACAAGGAACATTACTTCCTACTATCATTACTTTGCTGTCTTATGTATTCTTCTGCCTCTTGGTGAGAGAGTAGCTTATCTGGTTGAAGGGATGTAGAAAAGTGCCAGGGACAGAACATCAGCCAGAAACACCTAGAGCAGTGTCACGCAGCATTCAACAAAAGTTTGGTGAATTAAGCAGCTGACAAGCAAACCAACAGAAACATCTTATTCTCCTTACCTGTATACCTTATCACTAATATCAATAATAAAAACTTCATTTATTATGTAACAAGTACTGTGCCGGGAGCCGGCATATTGCATATAGAGTGCAGCACTTTCCACAGCATCATCTTTCAGGATCTGGAATAGCTCAACTGGAATTCTATCACTGCTGGGAGCCAGCGTGAGGAACTCCGCCCATGACAAAGGTCATGAGGAAGGAGGCTCGGCATATGCAAAGGTGGGATCGAGCCTCAGGGGTCCCCCTGGAAATTCTCGAGCATCTACCCCCAAAACCAGAGTCTGCCTACTTTCTGCTTTGTGCTGTCACCTACACCTCTGACTTTACGGGGGGCTGTCCCCCACTACCTCTCTCTGAAAAAAGAGTTAGCTTACAGCTCCAGTTAATAATTCCTGGGTGTGACAGTGTTTCAACCTACAAACTCCTTTGGAAATCCTCTAGCCTGCCTGAATAGGTTTTTCCGGCCACATGTGATTGTTCAGAGCCTCCCAACTGTGAGATGCAGGAGGTGTTCTAAACTGTCTAAACACAGATTCCTTTGAGTAGTTAAAAGATTGATTAGAAATTGTATTGGTGAAGGGTTTTTCACTTATTGGGCCAATGTTTGCTGCTAAGTCTCCATACTCCTTACCTACTGTGTCCTTGGCAGTGTATTGATTGATATAATGGGTGTATAGAAATGTAAGTAGTAGCCTCAATGTTTGTAACCTTGGACCCTTGAGTTAATTCTTTTCTTGATTGAGCCCACCTCACCTTTGCCCTATAGGAATGCAGCTTTGTCCAGTGCTTTTTTGGAGGCTGGTGCCTGACTTTGGAATAATCACCTTTAGAGAAAAATAAGTTCCTTAAAATGTTAACAGGCCTCCTGGCCAGAAGATGATATAAATCACCTGAACTTTTGCATATGATAAGTTTGAAAGCCTGGCTTCGATTAGAACCAGGAACTGCTGTCCTTGCATGACTCCACCCCTTCCCCCATAATCCTCTATGCACAACTTAAGGTATAAAAAACTATTTTGGAAAATAAAGTGCGGGCCTTGTTCACAGAAACTTGGTCTCCCCATGTCGCTCTCTCTCCCAAATTCTGGCTGAGTCTCCATCTGGAGCGTGGAACCCGCCATGCTTGCTAATTATGCCTGGGCTTCTAAGATCTGACTGGGGAGGCCTCAGTGTCTCCTCTCCTTCGGGAGAACGGAAGGATGCCTGCAGCCTACGTAAGTGGTGCAAACTTCTTGTCTTGAAGTTTTATTGGTCTCCCGCATAAACCAAGCTACTCAGCCTCTTTTCTGCACTGAATTTTCCTACTGAGCTATCCTCATTCTATTACTCTTTATATCTTTGATAAATATTTAAATAAATAGGTCGCCTATACCATCTCTCCTTCGAATACCCTGGATCAGCCGGGGCTGGACCCCTGCAGTACTTTATTCTTTTTGTTACATTAATTCCTTCAAAACAACCCTGAGAGCATGTGTATCCCCATTTTAAAGATGAGGAAACTGAGGCTTAGAGAGGAAAACATTCCCAGGGCACAGAGTTAGTAAGGAGAAGAACTAATAATTATTTCAGCTGTGCTTGCTTCAGGGCACGAGTTCATAAACACTATACTCTGAATCTGCTTTTTGATTAAATAGCTGCTTTCCAGTCAGCTATTCTGGCCACATTCTCCCTTGGGATGCTTCCCTAATCCTCAGCAGGGAATCTGGCCAGTTTGAGATACAATGCCTCAGGGGTTCCAATTTAAATGTCACAAATGTCAGAGCCTTCCACCCTGGGTCATAGGTAATTGTGCTCTGGAGGTGTTTAAAGATAATCAAAAGATCCATACCACTCCAAACTTTATTATCTAATTTCCTCACCTTTTACCATTTCTAGTGTAGCCAACAGAACATACTCTGCATTCTTAAAAGCTTGCCTGATTCACCTAATCATGCAAAAAAGCTTTACTTTTCTTCTAACAGGTGGCTGATCACAAACCCTGCTTTAGCCAATCAAAACATTAGATGATTGTTATTCTTGGAAACCCATGTTAAAGTGCAGACCTGTAATTGCCTGCCAGGTAGCATGGCATAGTAAAAATAACATAACAGTGTGCTTGCCTTGTTAAAGCATCCCTTGTACTCTGGATCAGAATCCACTGGGCTTGGTGCTGGTGAAGTATATAGCAGCAATAAAATGCTAGCAATACCAATTATTGTGAAATGGAGTCAGAAGGCTGAGCACCAAGAGAACTTTCTAATTGGGTATTAATGATGTCATCACGAGCGCAAGCCCAAGATATTAGACACGTGAATGTGACCCTTTTCCTTTTTTTGGCTTAGGCATTTTCCATTCCATCTGAGCAGAAAAGGTCTTAATTAAATTTACAGCTTTTTCCTGGGTTTCACATCATTCCCTAAAATCAGATTCACTGGGTATTTTATCTTTAAAAGTATAATCGAGGAAATACTCAATTCCTTGTCAAAAATGGGCTGATACGACTTAAATTCAAATCAATTTATGGACAATCCTAAAAGAACATGTATTCATGTGTTGCTTTTTTATTACATGATTTTACAGAACAAATTGAAAATAATTTTGAACATAAAGGCAATGTAGACAAATACGTTGTTCAGGTGTAAACAAAGAGAATGAATGCATACAAAATATTCTCAATATCATGAGCCTTAGCTCAGTGAAGGTGTAGAAGCTCTTAGAAGATTTGAGGCCAGGTAATCCCATAGACGGAGGAGCCTGGTGGGCCGCAGTCCATGGGGTCGCTAAGAGTCCAACAGGACTGAGCGACTTCACTTTCACTTTTCACTTTCATGCATTGGAGAAGGAAATGGCAACCCACTCCAGTGTTCTTGCCTGGAGAATCCCAGGGATGGGGGAGCCTGGTGGGCTGCCATTTATGGGGTTGCACAGAGTCAGACTTGACTGAAGCGACTTAGCAGCAGCAGCAGCAGCAATGCCTTTGAACTAGGGTTTGGGGGTAAAATACCAGATTCTGTATTTTATCAGATTAACAAAAAAAATTTTTAATAAAAGTATGACCCACATGTTGCACAGGATATACTTATCCTACAAAATTATTCATTGTCTATCTGGTATTGTAGTCCAACTGGGCACCCCGTATTTTTATTTGCTAAGCTTGACACACCTACTCTAAGTGTATTTTCATTGGCAAAACAAAGTAATAATACCTAGCTATCTCATCTGGCTGTTAACATACTCAAATGCGGAACAGTGATAGCATGTCGTAAACCTTTTTTGACTCCCACGTATTCAGCTCTATGCCTATCCCCTGATATCTCAAAACAAAAAAAAAAAGAGAATCAAGAGTCAGAGAGAGAGAAATAAACAGAGGCTGAGACATGGAGTGGGAGATGTGAGATAGCGGGGGCTGTCCACCCGGCCCTCCAGTGCCTGACAGCGTGCCCTGGGCTGAGGGTGGCAGGGGAGGTGGTTTCTGCTCTGGCCTCTCTCTCCCTGAGGCCGCTTCCCATAATGTGAGCACTTGATGGTGCAGAAGTATGATTCCAGTGTTTAAAGATACTTATTTTTTATGCAACATGGTCCCTAAATGCAAGCCAACTGCTTCATCTGGAGCTCAACCAAAGAAACCGCGATCTGTTCCAATGGCAGAAGAAAAAGAAATCTTTGGACTTATTGAGAAACGGTGTGTGGATATCGAATGTGGCACTTCCCAAGAGATTTTTAAAGGTAATTTAACTATAGACAATCTTCATCTCACATGTTGGTTTGAAATCTCAGTCTCCGTGTAAGATGAAATTTCACAGTAATTGATGTAAAAAGTGTTTTGCACTTGATAATGTAGTAAACGGATATAAGGCATCACTATTTTTATATTGTTCTTTTACTTCCTATTATTTTTCCTGTTTCATTATCACCAAAGAAAGTGATATTTAAGTTCTTGAGAGTTTGCCACAGAATTTGAAATAAATGGGAGGCAATTTGAAGACTAAAAAACAATAAGATTCAAAGATAGCTATGATTCGGCTACTTAGGACTAATGTCTTAGAACAATAAAGGGATAAATGCATGTGGTATAAGATCTTAAAGGAAAAAACTTAGAAGCAATGAGACAACTAACTATAAGTACTAGATGTAATTACTGCACAATGAGGATGCTTCTTTATAATGAAATTATGGGGTATGAGGGTTTGTTGACATGATTGGAGAAAAAGTAAATCTCAGAGAAAAGGACTTTCCTGGAACTTCTATCCTGTACATTGTAGAACAATCTTTTATGAGATGTGATAAGAGCCAAAGAGTTTCAGTCACTTAAAAACAAACTAATTAAACCATTAAGAATATGCTATAGATAATCACCCTGCCCTTACAGGATGAAAGGTCAGCAAATCTAAATAACTTTGTTTTGCCTAATTTTTATGAGTTTTTACTACGTATCTGCTAATGTATATCAACTGAATAATTCATTCAGGTTAGAACAGTGCTGGACAGGATGGTGAGCACTTGTGATTTGATGGTGATGAGGATGATGATACTTCCACAGCTTATTATAGTTATTTGAATAATTTTGAATATTCAATATATGCAACTAACTATAAGCTCCTTGATTGCGGGATCATTCATCTCTTTATATTCTTCCCAGCATCCAGCTGAGTGTTTTCATCCTCACTCCTATGGGGCAGTATTATTTTTATCTTCATTTCTAGAACTGGGGAAACTGAGGCACTAAAAGTTTAAGTCACTTATCATGGTCTCATAGCCGGGATGTGATGCAGACAGTCCAGCTTCAAAAACCAAGGGGTTCTCCTCCTGTGCTATCCACCTTTTCCATACTCACGAAGAACGTGCTCAGGTTCTTGGACAGGGGGATGATAAATGTACAACAGGGAGGACTGGGTAAGACGGCTAAGATAAAGAGTCGAAATATGAGTCGCACTGTAGAGTAGAATTCCTTGGACAGGGTAGTAAGGTTATTCAAAGAAAAAGAAATATAGGTAAAGAGGAATAAGGAAAATGGGCTCACAGAGCTGAAGGCTGTGAGAACAAAGTGCTGTTGGAGCAAAGGGCCTGGGATGATTTTTTTGTGATGATTTGATCAGGAGCTGTGAGAGCAGCAGGTGACAAGATACGTGGAAGAGATAAGAGGATCCAGTGGTGAACACGGGAACAAGAATGACTGGGATGGTGGGGTGTGGGCTGGTGGAGACGAAGAGGTCAGAGAAGGAACAGTAGAGAGGAGGGTGGAGGTTAAGGCTCTAAAAGCATCCTTTCTCCTTCTACCACACTTTAGACCATGTCAAGTTGAATTTTCCAAGATGTCTTCTTAGGGGTGTGTGTGTGTGTGTGTGTGTGTGTGTGTGAAAAGTGAAAGTGTTAGTCATTCAGTCGTATCTCAGTTGTTAGGACCTTTTCTGAAAGGCATGCTGCCCATCAGCATCAGGGAGAATGGAAAACAGCGCCAGATACCTCTGTTTAGAGCCCCTCTATTTAGATATCCTGCTTACTTTGTTGTTTGTTGTTCAGTCATTAGGTTCTGTCTGACTCTTTTGTGACCCCATGGACTGCAGCCTCCTAGACTCCTCTGTCCATGGAGTTCTCCAGGCAAGAATACAGGAGTGGGTAGCCATTCCCTTCTCCAGGAGATCTTCCCCACCCAGGGATCAAACCCAGGTCTCCCAAACTGCAGGCAGACTCTTTACCAACTGAGCTGCTGTTGTTGTTCAGTTGCCAAGTCCTGTCCAGTTCTTTGCAACCCATGGACTGCAGCATGCCAGACTTCTCTGTCCTTCACTATTTTCTGAGGTTTGTGCAAATTCATGTCCTTCGAGTCGAACATGCTATCTAACCATCTCATCCTCTGCCACCCTCTTCTCCTTTACCTTCAATCTTTCCCAGCATCAGGGTCTTTTCCAAGGTTGTCAGCTCTACCCATCAGGTGGCCAAAGTATTGGAGCTTCAACTTCAGCATCAGTCCTTCCAATGAGTATTCAGGGTTGATTTCCTTTGGAATTCACTGGTTTGATACCCTTATAGTCCAACCGACTCTCAAGAGTTTTCTCCAATTTGAAAGTTGAGAGGATCAGGGAGAATGGAAAACATTCTTTTAGCACCGAGCCTTCTTTATGGTCCAAATCTCACGTCCATATATGACTACTGGAAAAACTATAGTTTTGACTATATGAACTGTTGTGGGCAAAATGATGTCTCTGGTTTTTAACACACTATCTAGGTTTGTCATAGCTTCCCTTCCAAGGAGCAAGTGTCTTTTAATTTCGTGATTGCAATCACCATCCACAGTGATTTTGGAGTCTAAGAAAATAAAATCTGTCACTGATTCCACTTTTCCCCCATCTATTTGCCATGAAATGATGAGACTGGATGCCATGATCTTAGTTTTTTGAATGCTGAGTTTTAAGTTAGCTTTTCACTCTCTTCTTTCACCCTCATCAGGAGGCTCTTTTGTTCCTCTTCACTTTCCGCCATCAGAGTGGTATCATCTGCATATCTGAGGTTGTTGATATTTCTCCTGGCAATCTTGATTCCAACTTGTGATTCATCCAGCCTGGTATTTTTCACGATGTACTCTGCGTATAAGTTAAATAAACAGGGTGATCATATACAGCCTTGACATGCTCCTTTCCCAATTTTGAACCAATTAGTTGTTCCACGTAAGATTCTAATTGTTGCTTCTTGACCCACATACAAGTTTCTCAGTAGGCAAGTAAGGTGGTCTGTTATTCCCATTTCTTTAAGAATTTTCCATAGTTTGTTACGATCCACACAGTTAAAGGCTTTCATGTAGTCAATGAAGCAGAAGTAGATAATATTATATATATGTATATATATATATATACTGGAATGCAGGTCTCATACCTAGAGAAATACTCTTGACTGTGGAAGCATATTTTTCCAGTCGTCCAAAAGTAGAAGGCTCAGGAGAACATACATATAGTTGCCTTAGAAGAGAAAGACTGTTAGAGGGAGAGAGAATTGAACGACACTGGATTAGACCTACATTTGAAGTGTGGGAATAGTAAAGACAGTGAGCGGTCAGGAAAGTGGCAAGTATCTAGAAGGTTCAAGAAAATTCTTTATTTTACATAAGTAAAAATGACTGGTTAGGAAATGGTCACTTTAAAAAAATAAATTAAATGATGTTCCTTTCCCTCCCATTCTTCTACCTAAAGACATGGGTACACACACACACACACACACACACACACACACACCCCACCTTTGCTAAAGGCATTCTATTCTTCCTTCTATTTAGGAAATAAATACTTCCAAGAGCTGTATAGAGAAAGACTCTTAGGAATGAAAAACCAAGATTGATTTCAAGAGCACATTTGGTCCACCTCCTTGCCAGTAGGGGCATTTCCTAAATCATCCAAAGAAGAAAATTCTCAATTCTATTTTTAAAATATCTCCACAGATGGCAATTCCATAAGCTTTCCTGCTAATTTGCTCCAGTGTTTAATCAGCCTAACACACAAAGTTCTTCTTTACATCTAACTCAATGCTTTCTTGCTATAATATAGAAGCTATTTCCTCCTCCTAGGTGTGATTGTGAAAGAATCTAATAAATCAGAGAATCCACAAGTCAAATGTTCTCAAACTTAATAGCTACTAAGATGCATTTGATTGTTTGTATCTCTTGTCAAATAGCATGTAATTTAGTCCCAATTGAAAATGAAGGCATCTACTTTTAAATTTACTACTCGTAGGAACTGATTAGGGGCTTCCCAGCTGGCGCTAGTGGTAAAGAACCTGCCTGTCAATGCAGGAGACATAAGAGATGCAGGTTTGATCCCTGGGTCGGGAAGATCCCCCTGGAGGAGGGCGTGACAACTCATTCCAGTATTCTTGCCTGGAGAATCCCATGGACAGGGGAGCCTGGTGGGCTACAGTCCATAGTGTTGCAAAGAGTCAAACAGGACTGAAGCAACTGAGCACCCACGCACACAGGTACTGATTAAAGAAATATTTAAATGTCCTTTTGCTCTGAATAGAAATAATATGTGGATAAAACCTCTTTAGAGTTAACTGAACCAAAGTTTTTCCTAAGAAAAATATCCTTCTGAGAATTTTAATGAGTCTTTTAGGGGGACCTCTGTAAGCCTTTTATCTATGATATGTGTGATAAAGTGCAAAATCCTCAAATGCCTATAGGTTGTTTATAATATTACGAACATTATTCTTCAATTATTCTCCTTCCTACATAATGTCATTGAATCATTTGCTTATTCTTCAAGCCAGAAATCTACATAAGAGTGAATTTAAACATTCTAGAATGATACCCTCAGGCAATGAGGAAAGAGATCTAATGATAAAGCCAAAAAAGAGCAACAAGAGAAAACCTTATTATTTTATTTTATTTTTGGTTTTGAGCCAACCATGTGTGTCCAATACTATTAATGCTATATAAACCGCAGAGATATGGCTAAGAAAGGAACATTCTCATTACAGATATAGATACAACAAATTTAGACAGCAGAGTTTTAAAAGCCTTCCCAGTCCTTTCCATTGCTCTGGTAAATACCCTCGGTGATTTCCTGGGACTTGCACCACGCTGGGCCCCCAGGATCACAGGTGCCAAAGACGAGATGGCCACGTCAAAATCAGAGACACATGGTCAAGGAACAGTGCCAAGATCTTCTCTCATAGATGGAAGTCGACCAAAGAGGAGAAATACAAGGAAGTACGACGTTAGCTCAAAGGGATTTGGAGATCAGCTCCCCAGTATTTTTTAAAAGAGCCATGAAGAGCAATACGTCAATGAATATTGAGAAATATTCTCAGTTCTCATGAAACTAGAAAAAAAAAAAAAATCAGTCCTTTCACTTTCACGAAGGATGCACAGCTATAGTCATCTTCATGCACAGGTCTCATCTCCAGAAAATATGCTCTTGCATCTGCCTGGAAGTTTTTTCCCATTCTCAGTTTCTGTTCCCTTTCTTAATACTTTAGTTTTTTAAGACTTGCCTTAGAGGACATTTGGCTTCCCTGGTCGCTCAGACAGTAAAGAATGCACCCGCAGTGTGGGAGACCTTGGTTTGATCCCTGAGTTGGGAAGATCCCCTGGAGAAGAAAATGGCTACCCACTCCAGTATTGTTGCCTGGAGAATTCCATGGACAGAGGAGCCTGGCAGGCTACAGTCTATGGGGTTTCAAAGAGTCAGACACGACTGAGCAACTTTCATTTTACACTTCTAGAAGACATAGGCTCAGAGGACGCTGTTCTTGCCCTTTTTAACAGAGTGAGACGATTGTGCTCTTTATTCTCCAGCAACTCCTCATAATTAACCCATCCTGAGATGAATTATATTATATTTAATTGTTTCATCCCCTGTTCATCTCTCCTACCTTATGTTAAGGGCAGGAGCGAATCTTCCTCTTAATCAAGACTACATATCCAATGGCTAGCACAATGCATTGATGAAGGCATGTCGAATATGTGAAAATCAAATAAATGCATATCTTGCTGCCAGTGTGTCCCTACTACTCTGTTTGTTAATATCTTTCAACCAGGTCAGTGCTCTGAATTGAAGTGACCCCCCCGCCCCCCGCAAAAAAAAAAATTCATGTATTGAAGCTTCAACCCCCAGTACCTCAGAACGTGACTGGATTGAAGTCATAATCTTTAAACAGGCGCCTAAATTACAATTAGGCCATTAGAGTGGGCACTAATTCAATCTTACTGATATCCTCCTGAGAAGAGCCAGGGACACGTGCACTGAGACATAAGCAAGTGAGGACACTGCAAGAAAGCAGCCAACTGCAAGCCAAGGAGAGGAGGCCCCAGAGCAAACACCTTGGTCTTGAACGTCTAGCTTCCAGAATTATGCTGAAATAAAGTTCTGCTCTTTAGGCCACCCTGTCTGTGCTACTTTGTTATGGCGGCCGTGCGAATTCATATCCAACCAGCATATCCTCCTGTTTCATCCAGAGTAGCCCACACTTTCTCTTTTGTTCTGCTGAGGGGAGAGAGTTGGATCAAAACTCTCTTCTCCACTTGGGTCTCCGTGAGGAAAACAGAAGCCATTTTAGGTCTTTCAAAGAGACAAAATTTAATACAAAGTTTTGGTCACACAGATTATGAAACAGCGGAGAAGTTAAACAGGAGGTTATGAAGCAACCGAGAATTAGAGGCCATTCCCACTCGAGGGCCAGAGGGACGTAGGAGGAAGTAGTCTCCCCAGCGCCCGGAAACAAGGTGTGTGTGACAGGGCGTAGGGCCGTGACTAGCTAGGGTGGGAGTCCATAGGAAACGACGTCCTCAAACAAAGAGAATAAGAAAGAAGCAAGGCTGCCAGCATCATCCTTCGAAATTTAGCCACCGTCTGCTCTTGGAAGAAATGGTCAAAATTGTCTGATGCTCACTCAAGAGGTACAATCCAAAGGGTCTAACCCCGCCCCCGCTTTGCCTTCCAGCCTCCCGAGAAGCAGAGAAAGGGTATGGAATGAATGTGGGAGCAAAGAATTAAATGATAGCCACAGTCCACAAGAAAATATGTCATGTGAGGGCTGGAAGTAGGTCTGGTCCCTGCGTTATCCCCAGCCCAGCACCTGGCAAACACTGTACCAACATACATCAGGTATTTTAAAAGGACGTGTTAAATCAGTCTTCCCTGAATGAATGTCGTTTCTCAGTTACCATTTCTCTAGTATAATTAGTCTAATGCATATCTGTAAATGCCTACTACAGTTTAAAATTCAAGGCAGAAATCTCATTAGGTGTTTTGTTCACTGATGAATCACTGGCATTTAAAACACACCTGACCACTAGTAGGTACTCTGTACATATTGTGTGTGCTAAGTCACTTCAGCCGTCTCTGACTCTTTGTGACCCCGTGGACTGTAGCCCGCCAGGCTCCTCTGTCCATGGGATTCTCTAAGCAAGAGTACTGGAGTGGGTTGTCATGCCCTCCTCCAGGGGATCTTCCTGATCCAGGGATCAAACCCACATCTCTTCTGTCTCCTGCACTGGCAGGCTGGTTTTTACCGCTGAGCCATGAGGGAAGCCTCCTTACATATTAGTTGGACCAATAAATAAAAGTTTCATACAGTGGAAAACACAGCTTACCGTCTTCTTAATTAGAGTGTGATGCATCAGATCATGGACCAGGTGCCTCTCAAAGCTAAGGAAGAATTGGGCCTGACTGCCATCCGGGTAGCTTACAGAGACCTTCCTGTTTGCCATGATCTTAACAAATCAAATGTAGGGGTTTATCTTAATAGACCAGAAACATGAAATTTTATAACAGCTACAAGGAATTATGAAGAATGCAGATTAGATACATGATTCTTCTAATATACATGTGTAATATATATATATATGCGCCAATGTGATATAGGGTATATACTATGTAACATATACAAGCTGACTTATATTTAAACCTAAAAGGAGACACATTAGAAGTTTTGTACGATTTGAGGGGGCGGGAATCTAATTAGCAAGAGGCAAACCCAGAGAAGAGACATCAGAATGAAGTCATAGGAGGTGAAAGGCTTAGAGACAGAAAGATTAGACAACAGAGAAGCCTGAAAAGAGAAAGGGAGAAAGCGCCTGTATTTCAAAAGTGTTTAAAAGTATGAATATACAAGAAGATGCTGTAAACCTCTGCTCTGGCGACCATTAGTCATATGGCCTCAGCCGTATTCTTTGTACCTATTCAATTTTCTTTGTAGCCGTATTCCATTTTCCCATCTGGAAATGGAAACAGTAATGACAGCCACCCCATAGTGCATTTATAGAGGCTCAGACCTCAAAGGTCCACGTGAGAGGTCCAGGACCACATTGCCTGCGGTAAGCAACATTTGGGGAGGTTTGCAGTGCGTGCAGGCCGTATCTCTGACTGAAGCTGGCAGGGAGAGAAATAAACACATCATGAAAGTGTTAGACCAGGTGTCAGAATCCCTCAAGGCCAGGTTTGCATAAAAGATTTACGTGGAGAACATGTGACATATCCTTGCGAGCTGGGGTCGTTCCAGTGCGTTTTACTTGAAGGCAAGAAGGTACACTAATTCTCCCCACACCACTCCCCCACCAAATGACCTTTCAAGTTCTCCTTCAGCCTTTACTTCCATAAAACATATAATTGCCCTTTCTGGCAGTTCCTCGAAAAGTGCTTTTCCCAACCCTTCTGGGCTGCCTTGGACGGAAAGTGCCCCGGGTTCTCAGAGACTTAACACCCCGCCTTGTGAACATGAGCGAGATTATTGTCTCCCAGCAGCTCTTTTCACATGTGATAAGCTTGGCAAGCTGCCCTGCTAAGTGTCAAGCCCTGAATGTTTTTGTTTTTGCCCTGGTGGTCCTGAGGAGTTACTGGAATCCTTCTGGGGATCTGTTTTGTATCAAACTGTTGGCCGATGGTGACGTTGAGAAGAAGCAGGTAGAGACAGAGAGGGAGCTCTGGACTGCATCGCGTTTCATTCTGATAGCAGACTCCCTGTCTGGCCTCGCTGCCTCCAAGCTGCCTGCAGTCTCTGCTTCCTCCCCTCTGTGCTTCTCAGTGTTACAGGGCAATCTTTTGTGTGCATGTCTCCCCCCACCACCCCCAGCCCCTGCTGCCCTTTCCTCCTCAGAGAGGCTTGTCAGAACGCCTTATCTGCTGACGAACGAAAGGAATTTCTCCTGCGCGGGCGGGACCCCACTAATGCAGCCCTGGCCAGCACGCCGGGTCACCAAGTGAAGGGAGCCCCAAAAGGCAAAGTGCACAGAAAATATCAGGACGGCTGTGGTGCCAGGAGGTGCCGTCAGCCGGCATTTTCCTGCAAGCAGAGCGGGAGGCAAGGCTGAGAGAATCAGTCGTGGGTGAGTTTACTCTGATGGGAGATGCCACACCAGCTAACATTGACTTTGGCAGTCACAGCATTCATTCCACATGGAGCTTTGAAAGCATGTGTTTAGGAGCCTGGCGGCATTTTAGAGCCAAATGAGAATCACTGCTGCTGCTTCTTCATACAGGATTTTTTTTTTTCATTATTTGAACTGAGATTCATTTTCTTAATCTCTTCCAAACCTCAACCATCTGAAAAAAAAGTGACAGTCCCTCAGTCATGTCCACCTCTTTGCGACCCATCAACTAAACAGTCCTTGGAATTCTCCAGGCCAGAACACTGGAGTGGGTAGCCACTCCCTTCTCCAGGGGATCTTCCCAACCCAGAGATCGAACCCAGGTCTCCACACGGCAGGCAGATTCTTTACCAGCTGAGCCACGAGAGAAGCCCCAACCATCTGAAACTTTTTCCAATTACCAAAAACAAAGGAGGTGAGGCTGTTATATCCATTAACATAATCACTCCATGATGCCCAGTTATGAACATCTCACAAGGGCCTATAAGGAGTGAGGACTCATTTAATACACAGCGAGTGACCAGATCCTCCTTCTGGGGCACTCTGGTGTAAATGGCACCATCGCCAACACAAATCTTGCAAAGCAAACTATGGAAGAAAGAGAGAAGGAGGGAGGGAGGAAGGAAAGAGTCACATAATGTCTATGCTGAATGTGAAGTCGGGGTTGGAGAGGGGACATGTAAGCACTGGAGGTCTGGGATGGGTGGTCATCTAGTAATTCTGCTGAGATGTCCATTATGTCTGTGACCTTCCAGTGACGACTAAAACCACACAAGTTAAGGATGTGCAAGACTAGATCCTTCTAAACACACCGCAGTCTTGGAGAAGGCTGCTGCTGCTGCTGCTAAGTCGCTTCAGTTGTGTCCGACTCTGTGCGTCCCCATAGATGGCAGCCCACCAGGCTCCTCCATCCCTGGGATCCTCCAGGCAAGAACACTGGAGTGGGTTGCCGTTTCCTTCTCCAATGCATGAAAGTGGAAAGTGAAACGGAAGTCGCTCATTCGTGTCTGACTCTTAGCGACCCCATGGTCTGCAGCCTACCAGGCTCCTCCATCCATGGGAGTTTCCAGGCAAGAGTACTGGAGTGGGGTGCCAGTGCCTTCTCCGGAGAAGGCTGCTAGGTGTGTAGTATTAAGGCATAGGGCCTAAAGTCAAGAAAGGTAGGTTTAAGTCCCAGCTCAGTTTCTTGCTGTGTGACCAGCTTCCCTTAATCATTTGAACCTCCATATCCTCATCTGTATCTAATGTATCTAAGAATAATAGCTAATTTACTTTGTAAAGAGGGGCCATACAACTTTTTTTTTTTTTTAACTTTAAAGCTGTTCAATCCAATCTCTCATTTTACGGAAGGACTTTAGCACACATATTCTTGATTCAAAAAAGTTATTAATTTCTTTGAAAAAGGCCGTTTATTAAATCAAACTTCTGGAAGACATAATCCTTACCAATTTTCATTTTAGGAAATAGAAAATTCTTTGCAAGAATTTTACTTGTTTAGAAAGAGTTGCTGTTCTAAAGCCAGTCATTTTTAGTCTCTTGATATGTTGTCAACCAAACAGAGTGGAGGAGATATAATTGTATTTGAATGGCATAATAGTCTCATTGTGTGATTAGGAATTAGTAAGTGAGAGGCAGTTTAACAGGTATCTTAGCCTAAATTAAAGTCCATCTATCTCTGCTCATTACACTCAGAATAGTACCCTTTTGGGGAGTGGGGTGGGGGGGGTGACAAAAAGACAGGATTCTAGGCCTGTGGTCCCTTACATGTCCCATACGTTTAAATCTGACTCTGCATTCATTAGCAGACTTTGGAGTCACTGGTTTCTTTGTCTCCCTAATTGTAAACTCACAGTCTCAGGATACATCTTACTTAAGAAAGCAAGCATCTTTCTGACGACCAAGTTCTAAATTTCTTCTTGCTCCTTTCTGTCAACTCTCTCCCTAAAGTCCTGACACTGGCCCCAGTCCTTTGATTATTACCTTCTGGCATGCTATAAAGACATTTCATCTTGCATCTTTGCCTGTGACGATCTATTTCAATTCAACTTTTAGCAGCTTTGGGGGCTTTTTCTGCTTCTTAGTCTCCTAACCATGCCTACTTCACTGAGACAAATGCAGCTGCGACGCCAGAACTGGCCAGCTCTGCTTTCTCAGGGTTCACTCTTACAATTAATGTGCTGATAGCCAAAATGCTCCAGACGTTACACGTGACAACGGGAGTCTACTTGATGGTAAATAATCCATAGTCAATGGAGGTATACCGAAGAAGACAGATTTTCTCAGAATCATAGAGTCGCATAATGTTTATGCTAAAGCAGATCTTACAGATCTCTTCCAACCATCTCATTTTACAGACAAGGAAACTGAACTCTAAAGAGAGGAAGAGTCTGGCAGAGGTTGTAGATAAGAGTTATTTATGCCCTTTAAAAGTAAATTTGGTACTTAAGCCACTAATTTGAGAAAAAACAGATTTTTTACAGGGAAATGAACAGAGGGGAATAAAAAATTGGAACCCATATGGCTGAGAAGGAAGTGGAAAATCTTTGTGTGTGTGGTGGGAGGAAAGCACAGGAATGTTTAAAAAGGAAATTCATCAGAAAACTGTTAAGAAGGTAAGAATGAAAGCTAAAGGGTTTTATAGATTAACTGGGGCAGGAACTGAAAGGAACAATTTTAGAAATTGTGTTGGCTGAACACCTTGTAAAGCCAATGATGAAAAGGATATTTTTAAGGATAAGGAAAAGAATGATCTAGAGAAAAGCTCAGGGTGTTAAGGATGGCTTAAAAGAATAATTTGGGTGAAATCTTGGAAATGGCTGCTCTTTTCTTAAGGGAATTAGAGGTATCAGAGACACAGCTTAGCTTGGTGCAGAAACAGTGTGGGAATACGCTGTAATCAGACTTCTTTAAACAAGACAGAGATAACCAGGCATGGTTTGCAGACCTGGAACAATGTGAAACCCAAGCTTCCACATTCTCAGATGAAGGTAAATCTGACATCCTAAATGACTGGCTGAGTGTGAGATTTTGATGACCACACTTTCTTTGTGTAGACTGTGTTTTTTCACTCTTTGAAGTTGTTGGAGTTTGTTGTTCAGTCACTAGATAAGTCTTGTCCGACTCTTTACCACTCATGGACTGTTTGCATGCCAGGCTCCCCTGTCTTCCAATGTCTCCTGGAGTTTGCTCAAATTCATGTCCATTAAGTCGGTGATGCTATCAAACCATCTCATCCTCTGCTGCCCACTTCTCCTTTGGTTTTGAATCGTTCCTAGCATTAGGGTCTCTTCCAGTGAGTCAGCTCTTTGCATCAGATGGCCAAAGTATTGGAGCTTCAACTTCAGCATCAGTCCTTCCAATGATTAATCAGACTTGATCTCCTTTAGGGTTGGCTGGTTTGATGATTGGATCTCCTTGCAGTCCAAGGGACTCTCAAGAGTCTTGTCCAACACCACAGTTCAAAAGCATCAATTCTTCGGCCCTTAGCCTTCCTTATGATCCATACATGACCACTGGAAAAACCATAGCTTTGACTATAGGCACCTTTGTTGGCAAAGTGATGTCTCTGCTTTTGAATATGCTGCCTAGGTTGGTCATAGTTTTCCTTCCAAGGAGCAAGCATCTTTTAAATTTATGGCTGCAGTCACCAACCACAGTGATTTTGGAGCCCAAGAAAATAAAATCTGTCACTGCTTCTACTTCTTCCCCTTCTATTTGCCATGAAGTGATGAGACCAGATGCCATGATCTTAGTTTTTTGAATGTTTATTTTTAAGGCAGCTTTTTCAGTCTCCTCTTTTACCCTCATTAAGAGGCACTTAGTTTCTCTCCACTTTCTGCCATTAGAGTGGTATCATCTGCATATCTGAGATTGTTGATGTTTCTCCCTGTAATCTTGATTTCAGCTTGTGATTTACCCAGCCCAGCACTTCACATGATGTGATCTGCATGTAAGTTAAATAAGCAAGGTTGTCGGAGTTTACTCAGTAGCAAATATGACAACAATAAAGAATCATTTGAGTGTTTACTATAAGTGAAAACAACATCAACAATTGGGAGTCTAAATTTGCTTTTAATAATGCCAGGACCAACGAACCATGGTAGGCAGCTTCAAGGTTATGATGACAAGGCTGATGCCTCACCTGCTTCAGAGGATGTATGTACTTTAGGGGGAAGAATGTACAGGAATCACCTACACTCTTTATTGAACATAGGAGACCACAGAGTGTCCAAACATGATTAAGTAAAATTGGGTGAGTTTACTGCTGCCTCTAAGTACCAAATAGCAGCTGAGAATGCAGAGCTGCCCTCTACCTCAACATGGCAACTCTGGGGACTTTGGATAAAGCAGGATCATCATGCAGGTGAGGCTGCTAATTTAGTCCTCAGGCGTCACTTTTTTTTTTTTTAATCTAATAGGTAAGATCATATCACAAGAAATTATAGACATAAGGAGCAATTTTTAGAAAGAGGAATTTCATCCATAACAACTATGTTAAAATCTCCACAAAACAGTCGGCAAAACAAGGAAAAGATAGGCTAGAGATATGAAGATGAATTATTCAGATTTACCAAGTGTCACTCAAGCTGTTTTGAAGATTCTCTCATTAATTTATTCATTTAGTTAATCATTAAATATCTACAAGGCGTTTGACAGGACAAAATAGAAGGACAATGTGTTTAACCTCAAGAAAACTAAAACTCTGGCAGCAAAAACTCTTTCCACTTAAATATCTATGGTGTAATACATGTTGTGGTGAGGTTGTAATTGACACAGAAGAGGAAGTAAAGTGAGAGTCATCCCTCAAGGAGGTGACTTTTAAAGTAGGACTTAATGGAGAGAGGAATATTTGCAAGTCAAGTGAAGAAAGACATCCCAAATAGGTAGTAGTGCATACAAACTCCTAAAGATATGAGTGTATAGCCAACTCACACATACATGAGAACATAAGACAACAGAGAGGCCACGAGAAATTGATGGGGATAGCGTTAATACATGCTGTTAAGAAATGGAATATCCCTATGGAAAAAAATAAAACTTAACCCCTACACACTGTACACAAGAAAGGAAATTTCTAATGGATAAAAGTTGAAAAGTTTAGAAGAAAGTATTTTAAAATATATGTACAACTTGAGATAGAGTAAAATATTAATGCACACACTATTGAAGAAAGCATAAAGCTGATTACATTCAAATTTTAAACCAGTGTTACACAAAAAGCACCATAAACGCTGTGTCTCTGCAGGTACTCCACGGTGGGAGAAAGCTTTTGCAAATCATGTAACAAAACAAATTGCTATCACAAAATTTTAAAGATACTTAAAAATGAGAAAACCACACACACACACATATCTCAATGGAAAAATAAATAGCAGGTATAAGTAAGTAATTCACAGAAAAGGGAAAAAAATGTCCTATAAATATATGAAAGTCTGCCTAGCCTCCCTCATAATCTGGGAAAACCACAATTAGATACAGTTTCAGACTTGTTTGGAAAAGCATAAAAAGTTTGATAGCAGATGTGAGCACGGGCACAGAGCAGTGGGATTCTCACACACTGGGACGAGTTAAAAATTATTTGGGGAACAACCTGGCAACTTATACCAAAACTGAAGATATCTCCTTTGCCTCATCGACTTCACCCCTCACTTCATATCTAGTGGCTATGCCCAAGGAGATGTGCCAAGGATGCAAACCGCAGCTTTTTTGGTTCAAGTGAAAAGCTAAGACAGACAAAGAAAAAGTAAAACATAAGTATTTATTAACAGCAACAGTAGGCCATCCTCAATTATTCATATGAAACTCAAGAATCATCCAAATGGAAAGTTTTTCAAAAACCATGGTGTTTGCAACAGTCCTGTAATCGGTAGAGAGCATTACCCTGCCTACCTCAGGGACTGGGTTCTAAAGAAGAGCTCCTTGAGAGAGTCAGGTAGATTCTGCAGTACCTCTTACAACAGCCTCAAAAAGCATGGAGCATCTCTTCCCCCACACTGCTGTTTATCTGTGCAGTCAAAATGCCCATGTAGCTTTAAGAATAATAGACTCCGTATCTTGATGAGGGCATGCAAGATTCTGGAATCAGATTTGGGAACAGAAATACTGCTTTGAACACTCGTAAAATGCAGCCTTCCACAAATAGTGTCGTAAATGGAAACACTGGCTCTAGTGTCCGAACGCCTGTGGCAAAATCCTGGCTTCTGCTCAGGAGGAACGTAGCGTGTCCTTAAAAAACAGCTACTTTGCCAATGTCAAGTTTTTTTCACTTGTAAAAAGAGAGCAGCAGTTGCAAGATCCCAGAGGGTAGTTTGGGGGATTAAACAACCTATGATAGATAACCTATGCAGAATACTTAGCATGCTGCCTAGCTCATATAAGACCTCAAAAAATGTTACTGCCAACCAGCTGTATGAATTTAGGTAAGTTTCTCAACCACTTAGAAACTCAGTTTCTTCCTATGCAAAACAATGATGAGAGTACTTCTCAGGATTGTTTTGAAGATTAAGTAAATTTAAGTATGCTTAATAGATAGTAAGAAATATTACACATATAATTATGGAAGCAACAGTTAGAACTGGACATGGAACAACAGACTGGTTCCAAATAGGAAAAGGAGTACGTCAAGGCTGTATATTGTCACCCTGCTTATTTAACTAATATGCAGAGTACATCATGAGAAACGCTGGACTGGAAGAAGCACAAGCTGGAATCAAGATTGCCAGGACAAATATCAATAACCTCAGATATGCAGATGACACCACCCTTATGGCAGAAAGTGAAGAGGAACTAAAAAGCCTCTTGATGAAAGTGAAAGTGGAGAGTGAAAAAGTTGGCTTAAAGCTCAACATTCAGAAAACGAAGATCATGGCATCTGGTCCCATCACTTCATGGGAAATAGATGGGGAAACAGTGGAAACAGTATCAGACTTTATTTTTTGGGGCTCCAAAATCACTGCAGATGGTGATTGCAGCCATGAAATTAAAAGATGCGTATTCTTTGGAAGGAAAGTTATGACCAACCTAGATAGCATATTGAAAAGCAGAGACATTACTTTGCCGACAAAAGTCCATCTAGTCAAGGCTATGGTTTTTCCTGTGGTCATGTATGGATGTGAGAGTTGGACTGTGAAGAAAGCTGAGCACCGAAGAATTGATGCTTTTGAACTGTGGTTTGGAAAAGACTCTTGAGAGTCCTTTGGACTGCAAGGAGATCCAACCAGTCCATTCTGAAGGAGATCAGCCCTGGGTATTCTTTGGAAGGAATGATGCTGAAGCTGAAACTCCAGTACTTTGGCCACCTCATGTGAAGAGTTGACTCATTGGAAAAGACTCTGACGCTGGGAGGAATTGAGGGCAGAAGGAGAAGGGGACAACAGAGGATGAGGTGGCTGGATGGCATCACGGACTTGATGGACGTGAGTTTGAGTGAACTCCAGGAGCTGGTGATGGACTGGGAGGCCTGGCGTGCTGCGATTCATGGGGTCACAAAGAGTCGGACACGACTGAGCAACTGAACTGAACTGGTACTTAGAATTACATATATAATTGTGTGTTAGTCACTCAGTTGTGTCTGTCCCTTTGTGACCTGTAATGAAAAGTGAAGTGTTAGTCGCTCAGTCATGTTCGACACTTTGCCACCCCATGGACTTGGACTGTAGCCCACCAGGCTCCTCTGTCCATGGAATTATCCAGGCAAGAATACTGGAGTGAGTAGCCATTCCCTTCTCCAGGGGATCTTCCTGACCCAGGGATCCAAACCAGGTCTCCTGCATTGCAAATGGATACTTTACCATCTGAGCCACCAGGGAAGTCATATAACTGTACAAATAATTATAATTGAATAGAATAGATTATAACTAACCAGTCCCCTGAGAAAGCAACCTCACAGCACAAAAAAAGGGAATTCAAACTAATAGACCATGTGTGTGGAGCAATGAAGAACTTCAAAATTATTAAATTTAAGTTTTTAGTTAGGTTTTTCCAATATGCACTGCAATGGTCAACTAAAATAATGATCAACTAAAATAATATTGCAATGTAGCAGAATAAACAAACATGTGCTTTGATTCCTCATAAAGGACACTGGGGGTGGCTGTATGTGGTCTGAGCAGCACTACTGGTAAAGCAATGGAGCCACAAAGAAAAGAAGAAAAATGGTCACTCTGAGGCTTTGATGATCTTTAATCCAGTCCAGACTGTAAAGAACTCCGAGAAATATATCTGTCTAAATGCGCTGAACCCAGCCAAGACTGCTTGGAGCAATGCTTTAATTACATTCTGATTAGAAAGACACTGCCTAGAAACAGATTCCAAATTAGGTGATTTTTGTTCTTCTGCAAGGCCTTCTAATATGGCTATCTATGATGCATATAAGCACAAGAAATAAAAGTTGCACTGCCTTTAAAATTTCTAAAATGCCTCGTCAGGGCACGGTGATATCACGGCAAATCCACTTCCCATCAGGTCAGCTTCATGGGCATGTAAGCGTGGTTACAGAAGGACGGGGCTGGGGACCCATGTTCAACAGTCACTGCCTTGGGATTATTGAGAGTTTCATCTTTGAATCTGAGTTTGTAGGTGGAGTCTGATGGGACTGGGACACCTGGAGTGGGGCCGTGTGCTGAGAACCTCAGCTATCACGTGGTGCAGCCTCTTCACCTCCCAGGTAGGGGCTCTTGGCAGCCCAATCCCCACTCTCTGGGCCCTGAGTCCACCATACGTCACCTTCCTGCCCTGCTACCTTCACCACCTTCAACCAGTGGCAGAGTCGAGTACATGGAGGAAAGCCTAAGCTCAACCAGTGCCCTCCACCCCTGGCAGGGCCCGGGACGCGACCGCGGGGAAGTTCGGGATTAGGCGTGCCTGCAGCTCGCTAGCCTGAGGGCGGGGTGTCATGGCAGCTGTCCTCATTCATACCAGCACCACAAGGGCATCTGACAAGTGACCGGTTGCAGGGGAGGGGCTCTCTTACCCACTCGTGGTCAATGTACCCAGCGTGTCCTTCCATGGAGGTTGGACTCCCTCAGGGTCACCTGTCTCTCGTGGCTGGGGAGCTAGCAGGGAAGAGGGAGATTGATAAACTGGTCGGCTGGCTCAGACTGAGACCTCAGCTGCCTGGGAAGGTCTGCACTGACCCTGTTTTTCATTCAACTGCCTGAGGGAATTTAACTTAACATTAAAAATTTAATGAAAACACCATCAAGACAGTGATCTTGGTAGGAAAAAAAAAAAAAAAGTACTTCTAGCAGGACTTTTTTTCCTAAATTTTTTACAAGAAGCCCCAAACTTCTGTCTTGCATTGGGCCCTGCGAACTGTTTAGGCATTCCTACTTCTGATAGATGACAGACTTTCCTGAGCAATGGTGGGAGTGAAGAAGGCAACACGGAGGCTTGCTCTCCCTACCTTAGAGGAGGCGTTTCACTGGTCTGAATGGTAACAATTTCTGAGGTAAATCAAATATGACTTCAATACTGATCTCCATCAGCTTTCTCAAAAGAGTCCTTCAATGGCTGTTGGTCTATGGTTTTCAATTAAATTTCCATTCTGATTCATTTCTGTGATTGGTTCTTTGAAAGCACTTTGAAAGTGAAAGCAGACTTGTAATTCGTTATAACTCCATTGTGATTTTTTGGATTTTTAAGAGTGCGGCTTACTTTTGACTGTTTCTCTTCACATTTTTTCCTCTTTGGTGCCTCTTGTTTATCTTGTTGCAGCAGTGATAATATAGTCCATCTCATATGTAGGTGAAGCAGTTAAATTTGTAGAATTCCACAAAGTAACCCAACATCTGCCCTCCCAAATATTCTACTATTCCTCCATTAACAGCCTGATTCTTTGATTACAGAGTAGTCCCTGGTTATCATAAATGGTCTCCTCCTTTATGACTTCAAAGGATAGAGTGTCACATGAGTTGCTTTCTACAGGATTTTCATCTCAAAAACCCATGACTCAGCTGAGTTATAATGAAATTCCCCTAAAAGGATTTTTCTCCCAAATGTATTTTTTCCCCCTCAGATTGAATTTCTGCAGTTAATAAATATGAGATTTGAAATACCCATAATATTAAATACCTTCCACTTGTATTTCTGGTTCTTAAAAAATCTTAGCAAGGTTTGCTTATTAAAGTACATTTGTTTTTGTCTTCTCCCTTTCTTTACCATATTAGCCATAGGCTTTAATGAAGGGGTTACAGGGGAGTCATATATTTGAACTAAACATGCTGGAAAACTTTATTATTAAACTTCAGGTTTTATTGTCTTTAACCAGTCAGTGGTTGCAATGGAAAAGTTAGTAACCTGCCAAAATAGAAGAGGAAGAGCAAGCTGACAGGATTTGCTGATAGATTAAACATGATGGATAAGAAAAACAAAGGGATATAAGGAAGATTCATAGGTATTAGGCCTGAGCAGCTTGAGCTGATAATGGTCCCCTTCATATGGGTGGAGAAAACTGGTAGGAGCTGGTTTGGTGTAGGGCTTTGCTTCAGACTTGATGAACTTGAGATGTCCTTTAATACTAAGTGGAGAAGTCAAAGATGCAAGTCTGAATCAAAGTGAAGATCACATATAATACATAAATATGGAGCTAATAGCATTTAGGTTTTATGTAAAGTCCTGAATGCTGACGGGATTACCTGAAGTCCTTGCTCTTGAAGGAAACAGAAGGTCTGGGCTTCTGTTCTGAGGCATCTTAAAATCTCATAGGAGAATGAGCAAAGGTAACTACAAAGAGTTCTCTGAGAAGTTGGATGAAAGCAAAGAGTCTATTGGGTCACCTGAGCCAACAGAAGAGGGTGTATCAATGTGTCAAATCTAAAGAGGAGCCAAGAAAGCTGAGGGAAGAAATGCCAACATGGGATGAACTGTATGGCAGTCAGGTGGCTTAGATGGTAAAGTATCGGCCTGCAATGTGGGAGACCCGGGTTCGATCTCTGGGTCAGGAAGATACCCTGGAGAAGGGCATGGCCACCCACTCCAATATTCTTGCCTGGAGAATCCCATGGACAGAGGAGCCTGGTGGGCTACCATCCATGGGATCACAAAGAACTGGACACAACTGAGTGACTAACAATTTACTTTTTTTCAGAAAAGAAACTTAAGTTGGGAAGAAAATATACATAACTCTTTCAAAAAAGTTTTTCTGTTAAGGGAACAAGAAAGGTAATGCTAACTGGCATTGAATTCAATTGTGTTAGCTATTACACACACACAAATAAACATAGACTTTACAAACTGAATTGTGTTTCCCCAGATTCATATGTTGAAGTCCTGAGTCCCAATATGATTGTATTTGGAAAGAGGGTCTTTTAAGGAGGTAATTCAGACTACATGAGGTCACAAGAGCAAAGCTCTTTTTCTATTAGAATGGTGTCCTTGTCCTTGAGAGTTCTCTCCCTACATGTACACATGCAGGATAGGCCATGAGGACACAGTGAGAAGGAAAAAATTCTGCAAGCCAGGAAGAGAGGGTTCATCAGAACTCAACCCTGATGGCACTTTGGACCTGGACTTCAAGCTTCCAGAACTGTAAGAAAAAGAATGTCTGTTGTTTACTTCCCCTACTCTGCAGTATCTTACTATGGCAGTGTGAACTGACTAATATAGTAACTTACACAATATACTTTTATAACCTTGTTCAAAATTAGTTTATATTGGTTTCATATTACCAAAATATTTTTCACTTTTCCACTGATCGGTTTTAACCAACTCATCCTCTAGATCACCCTCTATTTCCACAAATGTACTAATATTTAGCCATTTAGTCAGGTCAACATTTTCAGAGCCATCCTTGGTTACTCTCTCTTATAAACCACATGAAATCCATTAACAAAAAATCACACTAGTTCTACCTTCTAAATGTATTACAAATCTAACCACTGCTTTTCTCCTTCATCTCCATTTCTTTAGTTTTAGCTATGATTACCTGTCAGCTATAAAACCCTTTTAACTAGCGCCCCGTATTCCACTTAAGCACCACTGAAGTCTGTTCTCCCGTAGGAACCCAAATATTTCATCTAAAATATGAACGAAGTCTTGCCTTACCTCTGCTCTCAACATTTAAGTGGTTTTCCCTTCTCACCGAATAAAATCCAAAGTTCTTTTCATAGCCACAAGTCTGCCGTAATCTGCCCCTTGGCTATTTCTCTATATCAGGTAAATATTTTTATACAACAAACAACCTAAACATTCAATAGCTTAAAATAATACTTATTATCACTTAAGTGTCTATGGCTTGGCTAAGAGTTGACCAGTCCAGGCTGGGCTCAACTGGAACTGCTTGACTAAATGAATCTGCTCCTGTATTTACTAGAAGGCCAGCCCAGGCTACTCATCTCACAGCACTAACAGATGTGCAGAAGGAAAAAACAGGCAAAGACTCATAAGGCTTCGATTCAGAACTGGTGTATTGTCACTTCTACTTTGTTCTATTGACCAAAAGCAAGTCATATGGCTAAATGCAAAAATCTCTCTAGAGGAAGAAATTGCAATACCACACAACACAAGATATGCATATGAGGAGGAATAAGGATTGTGTTAGATAGCACCATCTACCACACACTCCAATCCATTTTCCTGGCTTGCTTTCTTTCGCTCACTTGACTTCAAGACTCACATTTGCCAATCAAGCTACCATCTCAAGGCCTTTGAACTTGTGCTTCCTTCCACTTGGGATACTCTTTGTGTAGATTATCATATGACTTTTGCTGTTTTAGCTTCCCAGGTGGCACCAGTGGTAAAGAATCCACCTGCCAATGCAGGAGATGCAAGAGACACAGGCTCAATCCCTGGGTCTGGAAGATCCCCTGGAGAAGGAAATGGCAACCCACTCCAGTATACTTTCCTGGGAAATTCCATGGACAGGGTCTGGCGGGCTATAGTCCATGGGGCTGCAAAGAGTCAGTCATGACTCAGTGAGATCTTAGGTTTATTCTTTTAATTCACATCTCTGCTAAAATATAATACTCTCAAAGTTTCCCATGACTAGGAGTTAGCAAATTATGACCCAGTTCTTGCCTACTGTCTCTTTTTATAATTAAGTCTTATTGGAACACAGTCATGCCCAATCATTGATTTATCAATGACTGGTTACACACTGGAATAGCAGTTCAGTAGTTAGTTGTCTCAGAAACTATGCTAGAAATCTTAAAAATACTTACTACCTGGCCTTTTCTAGAAAAAGCTTGCCAAATCCCTGCTCTATCCCATTGGCTTGCTTAGTTTTCTTCTTGTTGATTATTATATAACATTAATTTGTATTTATTTACCTGTTTATGATTGAGCTCCTTCACTAGTGTATAAGATTTTCTGGGAAGAATTTTGTCATATTTACTGCTGTATTGATAGTTCTAGAATTATAGCCCATACTCAGACCCATATTCTCATCTCCTTTAAGTCTTTGTGTTAATGCACTTCCCAGAAAAGTCTCTCCTGACAATCACAGCACCCCAGGTCCTCTTCCTCTGCCTTATACAATGTCTTTATTTTATAGAACTTATTACTTTCTTATGTATTGCCTAACTTTACTGCTAATGTCTGACTCCTCAGGAAAATGTAAACTTTCTAGGGGCAGAAATCTATATCTGAAATACTTCCTTGATTCAAAGCCAGGCATATAAGTATTACTCAACCAATATCTGTTGAATAATTGAACAAATGAAGATAACTTCTTAGGAATCAAGTTAAAATCTTTAAATTTTAGGGAATAAAATGATAGGAGAATAAAACAGTAATTTTCTTCAGAGTTGAGAAAAACCTCTAAATGAGACTCAAGGAAGTCATCCAGCCCTCCCATGTAATGAGGCTTCTTTGTCATAGAAAGTATGAGCCTAACGGCATGTGGATCTGGCTTGTTTAAGTTGTTAGGGCCTTTTCTGAAAGGCACGCTGCCCATCACCATCAGGGAGAATAGAAAATGACACCAAATAGCTGTGTTTAAAGCCCTCTTGAGAACCTATATGCAGGTCAGGAAGCAAAAGTTAGAACTAGACATGGAACAACAGACTGGTTCCAAATAGGAAAAGGAGTACGTCAAGGCTGTATATTGTCACCCTGCTTATTTAACTTATATGCAGAGTACATCATGAGAAATGCTGGGCTGGATGAAGCACAAGCTGGAATCAAGATTGCCGGGAGAAATATCAATAACCCCAGATATGCAGATGATACCACCCTTATGGCAGAAAGTGAAGAGGAACTAAAAAGCCTCTTGATGAAAGTGAAAGAGGAGAGTGAAAAAGTTGGCTTAAAGCTCAACATTCAGAAAACGAAGATCATGGCATCTGGTCCCATCACTTCATGGGAAATAGATGGGGAAACAGTGGAAACAGTATCAGACTTTATTTTTTGGGGCTCCAAAATCACTGCAGATGGTGATTGCAGCCATGAAATTAAAAGATGCTTATTCTTTGGAAGGAAAGTTATGACCAACCTAGATAGCATATTCAAAAGCAGAGACATTACTTTGCCAACAAAGGTCCATCTAGTCAAGGCTATGGTTTTTCCAGTGGTCATGTATGGATGTGAGAATTGGACTGTGAAGAAAGCTGAGCACTGAAGAATTGATGCTTTTGAACTGTGGTGTTGGAAAAGCCTCTTGAGAGTCCTTTGGACTGCAAGGAGATCCAACCAGTCGATTCTAAAGGAGGTCGGTCCTGGGTGTTCATTGGAAGGACTGATGCTGAAGCTGAAACTCCAATACTTTGGCCACCTCATGCGAAGAGTTGACTCATTGGAAGAGACCCTGATGTTGGGAGGGATTGGGGGCAGGCGGAGAAGGGGACGACAGAGGATGAGATGGCTGGATGGCGTCACTGACTCTATGACATGAGTTTAGGTAAACTCTGGGAGTTGGTGAGGGACAGGGAGGCTTAGCGTGCTGTGGTTCATGGGGTCACAAAAAGTCAGGCACGACTGAGTGACTGAACTGAAAGTCCCTCTATTAGATAACCCGCTTACTTTGCTGTTTAGTCACTAAGTTGTGTCCAACTCTTTTGTGATCTCATGGACTGTACCCTGCCAAGCTGTCAGTCCATGGGATTTCCCAGGCAAGAATACTGGAGTGAATTGCCATTTCCTTCTCCAGGAGATCTTCCCGATCCAAGGGTTGAACCCATGTCTCCTACACTGGCAGGTGAATTCTTTATTACTGAGCCACCAGGGGAGCCCATCCTGCTTACTAGCTCTCCTTAGTTGGCATATTTCAGAGAAGAAGAAACTTCCTTTTTTACTTCAAGGTAGAGGAAAACTGTAACAGAATTTCACCCAAGATTTATGTCTCCAGGGAAATAATAACAAAAACTGGGGGAGGTCAGAACACTCCTCTGCCCTTGTTAGAAGGTTAGACAGTCATGAGAACAACTTTTCTGCATTTTCTGTGGTCTCATTCCTCATTCCTAGAGTGAGCAAAGCCAGCTGTGGAGTGAGACTCATTCAGAAAATGAAGATTTTTGCCTTCAGGAGAATGGAAGCAATTCAGGTAGTATCTATGTGTACAGAGATGAGTTGGAGTGAAAGGAGGGCTGTCATTCATTTGCAGAGGCTTCAGTGGGGGGAATATCCAGGAGTAGCTGCCTTGTGTCTGGATGCCCAGTAGATTCGGCCCATTTCCCAAAGGTGAGAGAAAGAGGAGGAGATGGAAAGGCTTAGGTCACTCAGTCTGGTGGAGTAAATAGCCACTTGGTGGGGAGATTATTGACAGTATTTTTATCATTCCTGCTTTAGCAGATGCATCTCATACTCTGCCACATCCACTTGCCCTTAATGCTTAGAGGTGCAGTAACACAACTTCCAATTGCAGGACCTGATCTTCTTTGCCTGACATGCTTCTCCTGCTACAAGAATCTGCTTGGCCACTGGCACAGACCAGAAGTGCATGGGAATTAAATCCCCAGGAGCAGCCCTTAAGCAATGACTGACAAGAGCTGGTTCCGAAATACCCTAACTCCCTCACCTCCTCACCCCCATCCCAGTAGGTTAACACCAGGGCTGTGTATTTAGCAAGGACCTCCAGAGTTTTCCCACTGAGATCAAGCCACAGTCCCTGCTTTGGTGACATTTATTGGCTGTCTTCACTTCCCTGTCTTACCTCATCGGCACCCACCCACTCAGGGCTTAGATAAACTGCTTGTTCTCAAGTTATGGTGTCAAGGTCTGCTTCTGGGAAAAGCCTCAACTCAGAAACATGCATTTCCAATTCATGCTTAACGTTAATTCCCTAGCCAGACTTAAATGTGATCATCTTTTATTTCAGATATGGGGGGAACATGTTCACCTTAAAAGCCACATCTTATCCTTCAGTAGTAAACCTTTAGGAAAATTTAGTATTAATCTTTTAGTAGCTTTCTTATTATTGTTACCAGTGAACATGCTATGGCAACCTGAAAGAACTAACAATATATTTATAAGTACATTGATATTTAGATTTTTATATAATAAAATATTTTGAGATCTGATAGTCCTTTTATAAAATCCAAGGCCTTTGTTTCATACATGGAAACATCTTAGACGGTTACAAAGTTTGCGAAGAGACTTACCAAAGGTATCACTGCTATTTGGCTTTACAGGTGAAACCACAGGTTAAATTCAGATCTTCCCATAGAATTAATTACTTAATGCCTAGGCAAGTGCTCTGTGTTCATCCTTCTCTTCTAGGTTTTCCCACTTGCGCCTGTCTTGACTATCTTGTAAAGTATGTATTTTTGCTCAGTTTGGGAGAGGGAAGTCTGTCTTGATTTCTGTCCTCCTTACAAACAGTTGAGTAGGCTTCTATTTTGCAGTTTCTGTTGTCCTGAATACCCAGGGTCATTCCTTTCCGGAAAGAGGAAACGTCCTTACTTTCTCTCTCTGCCAGTTTCTGCAGCCAGTGGCTGCAGAGGCAGTCATCCTCGTGTTGTAGCAGAATTAATAATTTGCCTCTTGGGACTTGTGAGAGACTCTTGCCGCCTAGATCAGTGCATATGGCTGAGGCACTTGTATATTTTTGCTCCATCCTTGCCTTAGGCTCAGTTTTTAGAGCTCTCCAGAGACAATAAAGCCCACGCATCCTATGGGCCTGGACCCTGTGGCAGCTCTGATCCACAAGTACGGGTGTAGACGTGTCCATGTGCTACAAACGGAAGGCCCAGGCAGCTGGGCCTCATCTGGTAGGACCCCAGGCTGCCCTGGCCTCCTGTATCGGCCGGGGTCAGACTTCATCCAGCTAGGCC